>NC_142064.1:235844661-237044661 GCF_059756535.1 Pantherophis guttatus
ATCATAATTCTAATCAAGGAAAGAGCCAACCTTGATGCCTTGGTGGTGCAGCAGACTAAAGTGCTGTTAAGTAACACCAGCTGCCTGCAATTACTGCAAGTTCAAATCTCATCAGGCTCAAGGTTGATTCAGCCTTCCATCCTTTTGAGGTAGGTAAAATGAGGACCCGTTTGTGGGGGCAATAAGCTGACTTTGTATAAAAAAGAACACCGCTGGGGGTGTGTGACGAAAGCCCTACTAAGCAGGTATATACAAAAGTATGAAGGCTATTGCTTAACGCATTGTAAGCCGCCCTGAGTCTCCGGAGAAGGGCTGCATATAAATTGAACCAATAAATAAATAAATAAACCTAAAACTAAGGAGAAATTCCTGGCAGTTCATCAGTGGAATAGTTTGCCTCTTGAAGTTCTGGGTGATCCAACACCCAGAAGAGACTGGACAGCTATTTATTTGGAATAGTATAGGATCTCCTACTTGAACAGGGACTGGACGTGAAGACCTCCAAAGACTAGAAAAACTCCAAAGTCCCTTCCAATTCTGTTATTCTGTTTTCCTGTGCTCTCTTGGCTTCAAGAAACTTAGTCTATTATTTGAACATGAAGTGAAATCTTGTGCTTCACCACAGTCTGAGTTACTTTTCCAGCACTTTTTGATTTTACAGACTTTACAGTTTTTACAGAACTAATTCCATATTTAGTGGTTCAGAGAGCTAAAATATGCCTTTAAGTAATGAAAAGTGGCTCAATAAACCAAACCACCACAACAAAATGGGGTTATCAGTTCTGGGTTGCCATATTCTGGATCATCACTAAACAGAATAAGGAGATATGTAAACTTAATTCTTTAATCAAATTAATTTAATTGAAACAATTAATTAAATTTAATTGAAACAATTAATTAAATTTAATTGAAACAATTAATTAAATTTAATTGAAACTATTAATTAAATTTAATTGAAACAATTAATTAAATTTAATTGAAACAATTAATTAAAGGGATTAAATTAAATTTAATTCTTTGCAATCATCTAGAGGTTGATTTTTTTAGTCAAGTTAAAGGTCCATAAAGAAAGAAAACATATATTGCTGATCTAAGTCTTCACCTCTGTGACCCACACTGTCTTTCCAATATGAAAAAGTATTCTTATTTTTGTTGCATCCCATCCTCAATAAATCTATATCCTGAAAATAAGACCCTGTCTTATTTTTTTTTTTCAACCCCAAAATAAGACCTTATTTTTGGGGAGGTCTTATTATTTTGGGGCACGTGGAGGAAACCAGAGGAAGTGGCAGGGACCAGCTGTGCATGCATTTAAATGTTTTCAGGGAGGGCTTATTTTCAAGGGGGGCTTATTTTAGTGCATACGCTCAAAAGCCCATTTGGGCTTATTATCAGGGGATGTCTTACTTTAGGGGAAACAGGGTAATTTGTGCTTTGGTAATAAATTCCAATTTTTAATATATAATATATAATTCCCATCTTTTAACAGCATTGAACACTCAGCACCATATAAACAAACCTATGACTATTAAACTGAAACACTAGTGGAACAAACCCATGCTGTATAAATCAAACTCCTGGCTGTAGTGATTCAGAGTCTTCTCCATGGAACAAAAAAATCACAAGTACACATTTCAAAATGCATATATGGTTTAGGGTTTGAATGTTCACGGTAGATCTACATTCAGTTTCTTTATTCAGACATTCTTTATTCAGAATCTGTGCAGATAGTCCTCAACTTATGACCACAATTGAGCCCAACATTTTCTGTCACTGAGAAATTTGTTAAGTGAGCTTTGCCCCATGTTACGACCTTCCTTGCTACGGTTGTTAAGTGAATCACTGCAGTTTTTTTTAAGTAAATAACACAGTTGGTAAATGAATCTGGCTTCCCCATTGACTTTGCTTATCAGAAGGTCGCAAAGGGGGAACATATGACCTGGGGACCCTGCAACTGTTACAAATGTGAGTCAGTTGCCAAGCATCTGACTTTTGATCACATGACCATGGAGATGCTGCAATGGTTGTAAGTGTGAAAAATGGTCATAAGTCACTTTTTTCAGTGCTTTTGTAACTTTGAGTAGTCACTAAATGAACTGTCTAAGTCAAGGACTAATTGTAGATGTAGATGTAGATGTAGATGTAGATATATGTATGTAGATGTAGATGTAGATGTAGATATATATATGTATATAGATGTAGATGTAGATAGATGTAGATGCAGATATATATATATATGTATGTAGATGTAGATGTAGATGTAGATGTAGATATATGTATGTAGATGTAGATATGTAGATGTAGATGTAGATGTAGATATATGTATGTAGATGTAGATATGTAGATGTAGATGTAGATGTAGATATGTATGTAGATGTAGATGATGTATATGTAGATGTAGATGCAGATGTAGATATATGTATGTATGTATGTAGATGTAGATGTATATGTAGATATATGTATGTATGTATGTATGTAGATGTATGTATGTATGTATGTAGATGTATATGTATATGTAGATATATGTATGTATGTATATGTATATGTAGATATATGTATGTATGTATGTGTGTGTGTATGTGTGTGTGTATGTATGTATGTATGTATGTATGTATGTATGTATGTATCCTAAAAGAAAGGGGAGAGCTAATTTGGTGTAGTGGTTAAAATACCAGGCTAGAAACCAGAAGTCTATTTAATTGGTGCAGTGATTAAAGCTTCAGATTAGGAACTGGGAGTTCTAGTCTCACCTTAGGGTCAAAGACAGCTGGGTAACCTTGGACCAGTCACTTTCTCTCTGCTTTTGAAATGAGGCCACTTCTGAAAAATCATGCCAAGAAAACTTTCAGAATTAGACATGATTAAACAGAAGAATACATGTACAGTTTTTGTACACATTTTATATGTGCTTTGCTTATAGGAAAATGCATTTTTAGTATGTTTCTCTAATGTTTGCAGTGTTATACATATTTTACCCCAATATGTGCAATTTTGTAATTGGGAGGGAGGATTGAAAAATTCTGAAAAGGATGGATTATGTGTTTCAGTTCTCCAAAGATCAATGCAGCAGATACCAAACCAGCATATGTGCCTAAAATTTTAATGAAGAGAATTTCTCATCCCGACGCTTCTTGAATTCTGAATGTGCAGTGAAAGGCAGATAGATAGATAGATATGTTCTCCCAGTTTACTAGATGAGTCAGAGGGAGACATGAAAAGCTCACTCGGTCTGGATCAGATTTCTTCCCACAAAATTGGTTGAAACTCCAGTTCATACTTATATTCTGCACTTCTGTTTTCTTGACATGGGTCTAATGGGAGTAAGAATGAAGAGTTAACTGAAATGAGCTGGGGGAGGAGAGGGGGTTGAGGTAAAATATTCAACTGTTTATGCTGCATTAAAATAGATGCTAAATCACAATTTTAACAGAATGTTAAGAAATTAAAGCTGGAACCACATGGTGCAGCTGACAAGCATTAGTGATGAAGTGTGTTCATTTGTCCCTGTGAGAGCTTTTGCTTTTAGTTGTTTGTGCAGAATCCTTGTTTGTTAGACAAAATAATTTCTGTTTAGAAGCGCCACTGTTTCTGACACTTTGGAAGGGTGAATAAACAAGGTAAAGCAGGGAGTGGAAGAACTAAATGAAAATCTTTCAGCCAAATTGCTATTTAGTGGTAATACCCACCGGCTCTGGGCTCTGCTGTGTTTGTCAGTAATACATCCGTTCCAATGTTTATGTCAGAGCTCTCTGCAGATAACACTGTTGATTGAAAAATGACAGCTCCAAAACTATATGGTGGAGCAGGAGGGAGGGAAGGGGTCTAAATAAAACTTTAGTAGCAAGATGGCTGATTACTCTCCATCATTCAGTTCTATAAGCTACTTTCTGCAGAGCTCTTCACATTAACATATCACAATCACACAAGATGCTATCCCTGTGCCTGCAACTAAATAGGTATGATAGCATTGCTAATATCAAAACTTGCCTTCCTCACTGTATTTGTCGCTGTACCTACTCATTTCTCTTTGTTTAATGCAACCCAGCAATGTTGCTTAACTATAGACCTGCTGAAGTAGCAGTGTAATGCTTCTAGCATTTCCTGACTCACTCTTTCACTGCATGCTCAAGTAATATTAGTGTCTAGAGATTGGGAGGAAATGGGGATTTTGCAGTAACCTTCCCCTGGATTGGGGAGGGAATGGAGATTTTATAGTATCCTTCCCCTGCCATGCCCACCAAGCCACATCCACCAAGCCATGCCATGCCCACCAAGCCACACCCACAGAATTGTAGTATAAAATTTTGAAACCTACTACTGGCCTGCACGGTTCATCCACATTAGGAAAATTACCGTAATTGCAACCTTCACACTGCTTCTAGAGGTGTTCAGCAGAAGAATCAAAGAATCCTTGCCCTAACAAACTTATTGATAAATACTGCCCTAAATTACACAAATCCAGTTTCAAAAACTATAAGATCCAGTTTGGTGTAATGCAGACCTGGGTATTTTATGCTTTGTGGGCTGCAATCAGCCCTTTAGCTGTCCCTGTGTGGCCCATGGCAACATCAGTAGTGGGGCAGCATTGGTGGGTTTGGGGTCAGATCTGCTCTGGCTGTGCAGCCACAGTGGAGGACAGGGCCATGGTGGTGGCCCTCCATAATAGTCCCAGTTTCTCATATTTCCCTTGGGAAAAATAACTGCTCACGCCTGGGGTAATGATTAAGTTGCCTAGAAACCTACAAACCAAGAGAGTGCAAGTTCTAGTCCCATCTTTGGCATGAAAGCTGACTGGATGACTTTGGTTCAGTCACTCTCTCTTAATCTAACTCACTTCATGTGGTTGTTGTTGTGGAGAAAAATGGTAGAAGCAAAGAGTATCACTTATGTTCATTCCTTTGAGTTATTTATAAAAATAATAAAGGCAGGAGAAAAACTTTATTTGCTTAAATCTGGTTGAAATGATTATGTAGGAATCTACTCTTCTTGCTTATGAATCAGGGGTGGGTTCTACTTACCTTTACTATTGGTTCACAATGGGGCCACACGCACACACGTGCTTCGCTCACACGTGCACTCTTTTGCGCATGCGCAGAAGCATTTTGATGATGTCAGGGTCAGTGGGTGGAGCCTCCTGCCAGTTTTACTACCGCGGTTCTATAGAACTGGTGCAAACCGGGGGCAACCCACCACTGTTATGAATGAATGCTTAGTGTCTGACATACTGCATACCAATACCAGAACTTGGCTAGTGAAAGACTAGTACATGATATGGTGTAGGGCAGGAGTGGTATTCACTTATCTTCACCACTGGTTCGCAAATCTGAGTGTGGGCCTTCCGCACATGCACAGAGCGTCAAAACATGGATAAATGGGATGTGATAACGTCCAGGCGGGTGGGTGGAGCCCCTCCCTCAGTCGTTGCTACCGGTTCGCCTGAAACGGATAGAACCGGCTGAATACCGCCACTGGTGTAGGGTTCTATGACAGTCAATACATATAACATAGAAACTCTTTACCACATCTAAAGCCCTTACATTAACACTGAACAATAACTACAGCAAAATACAAAACACCAATGTTACAAATACAAATATTAATATCATATAAGTTGAGATTCCTAAACGGCAGGGTCACATACAAAATTAACACAAACATACCACAAAGGCAATGCAGAAAGAAAGCTAGTACAACAGAAGTTGCGGGCACTCCAACACTGGAGGTTTTTAAGAAGAGATGGGGACAACCATTTGTCTGAAACCATATAGGATTTCCTGTCTAACCAGAGGGTAGGACTAAGAGACCTCCAAGTCAGGGGGGAAATCCAGCAGGTTCTGACAGGTTCTGGAGAACCAGTAGCAGAAACTTTTGAGTAATTCCGAGAACTAGCAAATACCACCTCTGGCTGGCCCCAGAGTGGGGTGGGAATGGAGATTTTGCAATATCCTTCCCTCAGGAGTGGGGTGGGAATGGAGATTTTGCAGTATTCTTCCCCTGGAATGGGGTGGGAATGGGGATTTTGCAGTATCCTTCTCCTGCCACACCCACCAAGCCACGCCCACAGAACCGGTAGTAAAACAATTTGGATTTCACCACTGCTCCAAGGTCACTTCCAAACTCTGTTATTCTGTTTTTCTGTCTATTGCCCAAAGAAATTGCAAATAATAATAATAATAATAATAATAATAATAATAATAATAATAATAAATGAGTTGCAGAATGTCATGCATTTGAGAAGTAAGGGCCCAAGTGAAAATATCACATCTGAAACTGTTGTCAAAAGTGCAACAGCAAAAGTACAAGATGTATTTCCTAAGCAAGACAAGGGTGGTATTAGACAGCAAGGGCTCTCTGCCCCCTCCCCCAAAAATGACCATAGCTAGGATTCTAAGTCCTGGATTTGTCCATTGGCAGCACTTCCAGCTTGGCTTCCTTTAACAGTCTGGAAAGACCAATGTAACAATTACCTTGGTAACTGTTTGGCCTCCTGGAGATTAAGTGTAGATCTCTTTTCTTATCCTCCCTTTTCAAACGTGTAATCCTTCCTATTTGTAGTTCTATGGATTTCAGGAAGTGTATTTAAAAGTAGTTCAAAAGTGGGCCCAATTACTGACAGATTTCCTCTACTGAGTGGGTCCAATGAAGACTGGATAGACATTCTTTTAAGAAGGCTATAAGTTTATTTCCTATACTGAACAGAAAGTTGGACTCTGGTTCTCAGTGCTTGGAGTTTTCAGATTCTGACCCTGCAAGCTCAAACTTCATTGTACGTGAAAAGATTTCAAATATTATTGTGGTTTCATACAACATATTTTCCCCACTGCTGCCCTGAGAATGTCCTCAAACTTTCAATGAAGGGCTATCCTGACAGACAACAAGAGAGGGGTGGGGGTGGGAATTCACCCAGTTGTAGTAAATTGGAAGTTGCTAGCAAATGCTAACCGTTGGATATCTCCCTGTTTGCTGTCATCACTTCCAAAATCTTATTTGGAAGGTTAGGGAGAATACTGCTGGCAGATATAAACAGGCATAACATTGACCCCATAACTTTATTTCCTTGTACTATTTCCATCTTTTCTTCCTTTGTCTGCTTTAGAAGTGTGGAAAGTGAGCCATCAGACTTCCTTCCTATCTGTGAAAGTCTACTTAATAAGGCCTATTTTTATATTACTGGCACCAATTTGTCTCCAGTGTGTCAGCATGTTTCTTATCATTCTCATTAGACCAATGCAAGGATGGTCGCTTTTTTGATGTGGTGATAATAGCGATTAGTTCAAGGCTTCTAACAGGCTGGGGGCGGAGTACCTTCTGTTATGAATCATTGGTGAGATTCATTTAATATGTATTTGTGCCATATGTTATGCTGGGAAGAAGAGGAAAAGAAGGAAAAGGAGAGGACATTTAAAGGGGGAAAATATACTTTTTCATGCATGCATAGAAAATAGCACTTTGAAAATTGTTACTGTTTTTTGAAACACCTTATGCTGAGAAAAATGTCTCTGGAAACAGTCCCACTCTTGATTCTTTGGCTGATTTTTTTTTCCCCTTTGGCTGGTTCTTTGCCCCATATCTATTTCAGCATTCAGAGTCCAGCAGATGGAAAGCATTGAAATGGGCTTTTCTCCCACATGTGCATGTTTGTACACATGTGTGTACAAAGGTATGTATGTGTGTTATGTATTATGGCTTAGGACCAGGGTACCTACGAGACCGCCTTCTGGCACCAATAGCCTCTCACTGACCAGTATGCTCCCATAGAGAGAGTCTTCTCAGAGTGCCGTCGGTCAAACAATGTCGACTGGTGGCCCCCAGGGGGAGAGCCTTCTCTGTGGGGGCACCTGCCATCTGGAACGAGCTCCCCCCGGAGATACGGAGGATCCTGGATCTGCGCACTTTCTGCCGTGCCCTCAAAACATTTTTATTCCAGCAGGCTGGTCTGGCCTAACATCCCTTTTTAATTGTTTTTAAATTGGTTTTATAATTGGGGTGTTTTAAATCTGGCCAAAGTATTTAATGTATTTTAAATGGTTTTTAATATTGTATTATGTATATTTTACCTTCTGGCTGTTCACCACCCTGAGTCCTTCGGGAGTAGGGTGGTATATAAATTTAATTATAAATAAATAAATAAATAAATAAATAAATAAATAAATAAACAAACAAACAAACAAACAAACAAACAAACAAACAAACAAACAAACAAATAAATAAATAAATAAATAAATAAATGTTTTCAATACCTTGTCTATGGAGATTTTCAGTCATCCAGGTCATGGTTGTTCCAAAGATGCTTTTTCGAGAGGCAACTGGACTTTCTGTCCCTCCCCCCTCCCCGTTTTCTTTGAAGAGTTTCACTTCTGCTTCTTGTATGAGAAGAGAAATGTCTTCAGAAAAAAACAAGAAAGCCCAGATGCGTCTCAAAAAATTACCTTTGGAACATTTTCAATACCTTGTGTTTATTGCCCCAAACAATTCCAAAGCAGCGATGCAATTCCTTCAAGAGCAATCAAACAAGAATGAATGGAGCGTCTTCTTTAAAGAGCTAATTTTTAAATAAGAAGCCACTCTATACAAATATTTAAAAAGTAGGTAGTACTTTGAAAGTCTTAAGTACCTAAAAACTATAATAGCAAGCCAGAACAGACACAACAGTTTCACAGATAGAAGCCTGGAAGGAGAAATATAGTTGAAGGTGTTGTGAGAAGCTTATAAGGCTTCCTGTCAACCACAGCCAAACAATGAGGGAAATTCATATCTGAAACATTAGCTGAGAATGTTAGCTTTCAGGTTACTAAACAGAACGGATTATACAGGTATGAAGTTATATAGCACTTTGTATTTTACTTTATTTATTATATGTATATGCCATTTATTTCATGGTTTAAGTGACCTATAACAGTGGTCCCCAACCCCCGGTCCGCGGACCGGTGCCGGGCCGTGGAGTACCTGGCACCGGGCCGCGCAGCGGCCGGGGTACATGAACGCTGCAGCGCAAAGGCTCCTGGGCCGTGCGCAATGGGCCATGCGCAAAAGCTCCTGGGCCGTGCCCCCACCCCTGCGCGCGCTCAGCGGGCCACGGCGATAAAAAGGTTGGGGACCACTGACCTATAACATTATGAGAACATAGATTTTTATCTTTGTAGAAAACTGCAGTTTCTGTGACACTTCTGAACAGTTGTGATATATTCACAGTAGGTTGCCCAGGCCATGAAAATTTGCAGTAGCTGCAGCCTTTGAACTACCTCAAAGTTCGACCCATATACAGAACGTTTGAAAAACATTAGCCTTGTCATGAGTAATACTTATCACTGTCACCTGGATATCCAAGAATGATTATAGCTGCTAAACCAGCCAGAGCTGAAAGATATTTTGTCAAGAAGGCAATCCATTCCTCCATAGGAACTTCCCAATTTGAATAGTGTCCTGAGTCCTTTAAAGTTGCAGATCAGTGTACCTTCTCAGCTGCTTTTCCTGAAGAGGAAAGCTTGGAGACAGGATATACTAAACATTAATGAAAATATTAAAAAGGCTCTGTTATACTGTTAGATACAACTGTCTTTTTGAGGAGAAGATTGAACACTACTTCACTGTATTCAGGATAAATTTACTACTATCTACATGTTGTATAGGGGCATGGTGGCCAGCATTAAGACACTGGGTTTGTTGACCAGAAGGTTTGCGGTTCGAGACCCAAGCACTATGTGATAGGGTGAGTGCCCATTCTTGCCCTGGCTTTTGCCAACTTAGAAGTTTAAAGCATGCAAACACAAGTAGATAAATGGGTATCATTTTGGTGGGAAGGTAACAGTGTTCGCCATCACTCTGCTAAACAAATAATTCCCTCAACACTGTCAAACTATTCATTAAGTCTGCATTACTATTACTATTAATCTTCTCATCATTCCTATCACCATCTCCTCCCACTTATGACTGTATGTCTATAACTTGTTGCTTGTATCCTTACAATTTATATTGATTGTTTCCTAGTATGATTTGATTGCTTATTTGTACACTGTGACTATCATTAAGTGTTGTTCCTTATGATTCTTGATGAACATATCTTTTCTTTTTATGTACACTGAGAGCATATGCACCAGAGACAAATTCCTTGTGTGTCCAATCACATTTGGCCAATAAAGAATTCTATTCTATTCTATTCTATTCTATTCTATTCTATTCTATTCTATTCTATTCTATTCTATTCTATTCTATTCTATTCCGTGTGCCTTCAGAATATAATCATGCTGGCCACATGACCACAGAAGTGCCTTTGGACAATGCTGGCTCCCTCAGTTCGGAAATGGAGCTGAGCACTGCCTGTTAGAGTGAGACATATCTGGCAGGGGAAACTTTTATTTTTATATTTTGCATGTTGTGACAGGAAGCCTTGATCATCCAAGAGGGATATGAATCTAATACACAAGTGGATGCATTTATAGCCCCAAGGCACCTGCCCATTTCCTCAGGATCAACAAGCTCAAACTCTTCCCAGATAACAAAGCCAAACAATGCCTTAGTCCAGATATCAAAGTCAGAGAGTGCCTCAGTTAACTCCACAAGACAGATGCCTTGAATAGAGTGCCACCAGATGTTCCTTTGGTTTCTTCCTCATCAGGAGAGCTAAGCCACCTTAAACAAAGTAAGAAGAGCAGAAAAAGAGTTATGTTTTGCCACTTTTATTGCTGAAAGCCAAGCATTGATAAATATTTTTAAATCTATGTTCAGTCAAATTTATTCTTTGTCTTTAACAACTCAGATAGGAAAACTGCTGCAGAGCAGGAAGTAATAGCAATTCCATCTGATTCCTAGAACATAGCTTCACCATCAGTTCTGGTTATGTGCATAATATCATCTCCCAAAAAATTAATAAGCGTTACATCTAAAAATTATATCAATTTGGTACTTCAAAAATATTAAAATCAAGTCATTATTCAATCATTTAAATAGACTTAAAATATAATAAGAATCATCCATCAGAACAACAATTAATAAAAGTGTCTATTCAGAGGAAAAAAACCAGACCAGATCTAATATTATAAAGTTGTATATATATTAAGAGAACTCCAGAATTTGGATGAGGTACAAGCCCATATGTAAAATTATAACCCATTAGAAACCTGGAGGTTTACCAATAGAAAGAACTGATCTGGAATCATTTCAAATTTTTAAAAAATGCTTGTGGAAGTTGTTCATCTCAAAATCAAGAATACTAACAATGAAAACCTGAACTAGTATAAGTATGATAAGGGACCTTAAGACTGGAATTACATCTATTTTCTCTCATTGTTCTCCCCAAATTAACAGTTTCTAACTGTTGATAAGTATTTCATTTATGACAATATAGTCTCTATTTGCACAATACGATAACCTATCGTTGGTTAAACTATGATTTATTCAATTAACTCAGGGATCTGGATTTCAATACAATACAAAAACCTCACAAACTAGTGAACTATATTTTTGTCTAGGGTATTCTACAAATCTTGCCATTATTGTTTTCCAGGCTGTGAAAGGACTTCATTGGAAAACTAATGTGATGTCTTTAGAGGGTGATGTGATAGAAAAATCTTACCTTAAAAATATTTTTAACCATTTCTCGTCCACTATCTGAACTAGATATGTAATCACTGTGGAAAGTATCACAAGAAGATCCCTGAGGAATAAAAAGTATCTTGATCATAGCAGGGAACTGCAATGGGGTGTAGAACCATAAGTGCTGGAGGATTTAGAACAAGAAATTTAAAATATCAAGCAGGTTTTAGCTTACATTTGTAGTGATAGCATCACATACTGTATAGGAGATGATCTGAGACTGTCAGTATGATGTGAGGGATTAGCTGCATTCAGCTTCAACACCCACTGAGCTTCCAAGCTTGATAGACTTACTATTCTAATCCTGTTTAATGTATTCCCTACTTCTTCATTTCTGATTATCTCCAAGCTTTCTAAAATGCAACTTTCAGTGTGACTGTGAGCCTGATAATAAACAGTGTACTTTATTATTATTTTGCTTTTGATATTCTGTTTATTTTACCTCCCTAAAATGTCCACTGAGCTATTTGAATTCCACTCCAATATTTCAATATTAGCATGCATTATAGCAATGTTAACACCAGTGGGGCGGGGTGTCTATCATGGCAATTAAGGCTTAGATCTAATTCTAAAGGGCAGCTGAAAAGCTATTGAGCTGCATCTGGACTATACTACTTCAGGTTGCAAATCCTTCTCCAATGAAAATAATGGCAAAGCTAATATAAGTAACCCCCTCAAAAATAAACCTTTGTGGATAAAGCTAGCTAGGGAAAAAAAGGGGGGGGGGACCTGTGTCTAGCTGTATCCATTTCCTATTTACTTTTGTATGTGGGAAAGATATTTGTATGAAACATTCCTTGTAAAGGGTTGCAACTCAAACATCAGTTTATCATGTCATCTGTCAACTTGCACCAACTGGTTTCAAACAGTGTTAAGTAGCTTATACTTATGTGAATCTCAACCAAGGAGATAGCAACTTGCTGCAGTTTCTGAAGTTTATTGACCTTATGCAAATATAAAGCCAATTTTATTTACTAGATCCTAAAAGCAAAAAACGGATAATTGAAGAAAGCAAGAGGAGTAAATGGTCTCCCCTGAAAAAACAATTCTCTATATTTTGCTGGACCACTAGAATTTCTGGAAGGCTGCAGGCTGAATGTTTTGTAACAGTTTGTACTGCTCGACTGCTGTTATCTATTGAAGATGGGAGAATTCAAGTTTAATTGAAAGGAAAATCTTTTTTTCATTATTATAAGTTAGCCAGAAAAACCACCTACACTCACTTTTTCCAGCATCTGGAAATTATAAGTGAATCATAACATGGAAATTAAACTAAGGCTGTAATTGCAATAATGCTCACTGGAAAGCTGTTTTTATCAAAATCATTGGGAAATAAGTTTAGGATTGAAGTTTTAATGTGCAATAGAGTGTTTGTTCCCTTTCCATCTGTGTCACACCAGAAGATTTATTCTATTTCTGCTATTGCTATGGTGAGCAACTATTTCGATACCATTCCATCAGTAACTAAAAGAGAATTTGCTGTAGATTGTAGTATTCAGGGAATGTATAAAGAAATGTAGTAGACTACCGGGTGTCATGATTCTCTGAAATTCAATGTCCAAGGCACAAAGGCATCCCAGATACCCAAGCATTGGTTAATAAGCAGAACCTAACAGGCAATAGCTTAGGTTTCCACAGATTTTCTCATAGGAAGAACAAGAAACAGCTGCTGAGCTGATGAAAGGGAAAACTTGTGGTAAACCACACTAAACTTGATTGCAGAATATACGACTTCAGTAATAGTGTCATTAATGCCTGGAATGCACTATCTGACTCTGTGGTTTCTTCCCTTAACCCCCAAAACTTTAACCATAGACTGTCTACTGCCGACCTCACCCCATTCCTAAGAGGTCTCTAAGGGGCGTGCATAAGAGTACCAGTGTGCCTACCATCCCTGTCCTAATGTTCCCTTTTATATGTATCCATTTCATGTATTCATAATTATGTTTATACTTATATCTATTACCTATTACATGCTTGATGAAAAATAAATAAATAAATAAATAAATAAATAAATAAATAAATAAATAAATAAATAAATAAATAAATCCTTGAAAAGGGAGTTAGTGGGAAGGAGGAAGAGGCATGTTTGGAAGAAGAGAGAAGCTGGTGATAACTAGCAACTCAAGCTGGATCTAAACAATGTTTGTTGTTGAAGATGTTGACTAATGAGTCTGAGGTGAACTGCGTTGTACTGTATTTCTGAAAAGTGGCATATTTGAAGAAAGACTGGAACCAGACTTTCCAAAGTGAAGCAATGCATAATCTGGGAAGAAGGCTGCCTTCTTCCCAATTGAAGTGTACAAAGTATCAAACAGACACAAGAGTTTTAGTACTATAGACTTTAAACTGATATGATAGTAATCAGGCAGTCATGCCCCAACTATTACAATATACTGTTAAGCTACCCTTGAAGGCATGAGCTGTGAGGGACATGCCTCAATGTGCTCAAAGGACATCTCTGCTTTACGAGCTGCACTGGTTCCTGATATTATTCTGGGTGGGATTCAAGATATTGATTATAACTTTTAAAGTCCAACATTGTATACGGCCTAGTTATGTAAGGAACTGCTGATTTCTGTGGCATCTGCTATAAGCCAGTAGGGTTGGCATGTTTCAGATCCCTTCAATTAAGCAATGTAATTTATCAGGACTGAGAAAGAATGTCTTCTCTATTATACCATCTACCCTCTGGAATAAGATATCCCTTGATATCTGTGTGTTCTGTCCCCGTCCCACACACGCACACAACCAGCCAGCCGAGGGTTAAATAAACTCTTCAAACACTCAACGTCAGTGATAAGGAACTTGGCAGCAACTCCATAGCTGCCTGCCAAGAACTTTTACTCCGATAACACAGACAAAAATACACACAGTTTGAATAGTCCAGTTTGTAATTAAATCCACAGCAAACAGGCATTGTATCCAAAGGTGCAAAGTGACTCGCCAGAGATTTAGCTTTGTCCGTCACAGAGTCTGAATGGCTACTACACTCCCTTTTATAGCCTGTGGGGTGTGGTCCAGTGACTCAGCTTAATCTCTGGCACGCCTCCTTTTCTGCTGCGCACCCTTGTCTCTCCGACGCTGGCGTGGGTCCAACCACAATGTTTCTTCATCACTATCCGACGGCTCGGAAACACCTGGCTCCTGGCCAATCTCTTCTCCCTCGGGAGACACCTGAGGCATTGCCAGAGAGGAGGGTCCTGGAGAGGGAGGCCTGGCCGTCTCCTCTCCTTCATGTTCGGAGCCTTCTTCCTCCGATAAGATAGGCTTGGAGGACGGAGCCACAACATTGTGTGACTTCCATTCTGATAGCATTCCAGAAATCCCTGATGCCCTGGATCTTGTCCCAGGCCTTATGTTAGGGTTCCTGTCAGATAGCTTTGTTAAAGTTTGCTAATAAGATGTTATAAATATCAATAGGTTTTAAAAATGCAAATGTACTTCTGAACTCTATGTCAAAAAATAAATAAACTTTTTTATTTTACGAAGAACCAAGAATGAGGGCCAGCAAAAAGGATTAGTCTTCAATATAGGAAAAGCAAGAGATTTATAGTCTTTGATTACCAAAATGTGTTTTCTTACAGTTCATGAGATAACTGTCGATCTATGTAATGGAAAGATTGATCAATATTATTCAGAGTGGTCAATATTTAATGATGTGTTTTAAAATTAGACTGAATGATTTCCTATATGTAGCATAATATGTTTTGATTGTTTGCTTTTGTGTTTTTACCTTTTCTCCCTCTCTTTTCTTGCTTATTTCCATATTAAAGCAATATTTTAAACATGAAAAATGGTATCATATCATCGCTCCCTGGTATTTCTATCAAAAAGCTAATTTAGCAACAACTTCTCAAAGTAGAGTGTCAACAACTAAATACGACAGCTGAGATGGAGATATGAGCTCTAGAATAAATTGGAACTATTATTTTCTATAATATGAGAACTATACTTTTGCAGATGCATCTTGGAATCATACTCTTTGAAGCCACATCCCACCATTCATTCACCTTGCAATCAATTAAAATATCAGGATCATTTTCATGAACCGAAGCCATGTCATAATACCTTCACATGAACAAAACACCAATAGAATTAAAGCTACATCACATTAGCTCAACATGTTCATGTTTACGGACTCTGTAGTGCCTTTTCACAGTTTTTGGCTGGAGTACTCCAGATATAACAGACAGCTTCAGGCAGCACAGACATTGGTTAACTTGGTTAATTAAAACAGAAGCAATAGTCCAAAGCATTTGAAGGCACCAGGTCAAGAAAGTGTGCTCTGTTTGTTTGTCTGCTTAATTTTATTTATAACCCACATTTTCTTGGTCACGTTGATGTGCTGCAGTTAACAATATAGTTCAAAGGAATCATTGATGAACTCCAACAATTTAGGATATAGTAATAACTTTTCAGAATACAAAATAAAATGCATAAATAGCACCAATGTCCCAAAAGAAATGATGCACAACTCCAGATATAAAAATATAATGTTAAAAACAAATACCTAGGGGAGGAAAGCTTGAGTCCAAAAATATGGATTCAATAAAACTGGACAAACTCCTGATCTTCATGAATCTTCCTTGGCAGATATAAGCAACCATATCTGAGGAAAGAAGTATCTGGAGATTTTGCAGTTAACTAATAAGGACTCAAAGAAGTCTTCCATAATTCTCATAGACTATATAGCACTTGCACTATTCAAAATAATTCCCTTGAGCAAATTTCCATAGATCATGTGGTGGCTGAGAAAATCTTAATTTTCTTCTTTCACACTTTCACAATGAAGGGTCTCCATGCATTATAAGCCATGATTCCTTGTATCTGCTTTTAGATTTCTGCTGCTGGCCTTTTTACTGTCTCTCAGGCTCAAATCTGTAATAGAGGAAGATAAGAATAGACCTGGGCAACTGATCATTTCATGCAGACAGCAAGTCTTTAATTGAGATACTTGGAGCAACAGCAAACTTTCCCTCTAGCAGATCTTGAAATTCCATAGAATCATCCTTTATTTTGGAATAATGAATACAAGGGAAACAATTTCAAGAAGAAAATTGAATGTCAGTCCATTTGTCCTTTTTAGATAAAATAAGTGCTTTACATGGTTCTTTTGCTTTGTGTTTTTAGACATAACACTCCCATGGTCTCAGAGACTCATTCTCAGAGACTCTTCCCATCCTGCTTACAATCTTTTTGGACTGTTGCCTTCTGGCAGAAGATACAGAACAATTAAAACTCAGACCACACGTCTTCTGAATAGTTTTCATCCCAGAGCTATAATTGCACTCAACAATGAACTAAAGGGGAGAACTGTGTGTGGGGCCTGGTCTTTGAGTGTTAAGTGAATTTTGTTGTATGGGTGTACTGTGTATATACATACAATGACAATAAAGTTATTATTATTATTATGGTCTATAACTGTAATGGGGGAAATGTTGTGAGGAGGAATTACAGAGAACACTGTTCTTTTAAGGCAACACAAATAAATGTAATACCACCGAAAGGATGATGTATGATTCTAGTCAGAGAGTTTGGGATTACTGCTTAATTCTCTACTGTTTGGCAGTCTCACTAGGCAACAATTTCATAATCAACTCCATGGCTCAAATTTCTGGAAGCAATTTAGGGATAAGAGTTGAGTCCAAAAGATCATAGCCCAATGCCTCGGATTTTCTTCATCAGTATGAAATGAATTTAAAGTTTAGGTATGGCATTTCAACTAATAATACATGTTCTATTATACACTGTTACGGTCTTATGGGATGCTTCTTTCCCCACTTCTTTTGGCATTTGTATCTAGTTTGTCATGGTTTTTGTATTTACAGAAAGAGAATTGACATGTGCATGGGAAGGATGGAAAAAATATTTTGTTCGATATAATGATTCTCTTGCCTTTCTCAAATAATTTATTCCCCTAAAACTTTTTTTAAAATGAAAATGCAGAAGAATCTGGGACTACCAATTTACATTTTTTGTATGTGCTGAATATCTGGTTTTGTGTAGTGTATTCTTGACCTAGATTCTAGAGTCATGATATCATAATTCTTGAAAGCTATTTTTGAGACTCCATCTGGAAAATGACTGGAATTATTTTTAAAAACTGTCCATCTTTAAGGTTATAATTCAATGTAAATTTCAGCCCTTTCTTCCACATACTCCCCCTTTGATCCAACTGTATATTTATCCGAGCATTTTTGCCCCATTTTATCATGCAATCTTTAACGTATTCATCTTCTGTTTCCACTTTCAAGACTCAGAAAGAGTTTATACAACTTAGCAATAGTATGAGCATCATTTGTACCCAACTCCACATCAAATTCAGTCTTGCCATTTTCAGATATTTTTACTACATCAGTCATCAACATATTACCTGAAATAAAAATAACATCTTAGGTAAAACTTTCATCTTAATTACAGAAGTTCTTCCAAAGAATGACAGCTGCAATTTTCCCATGTCATCATATCTTTTCAAAGTTCATTCTATACCAGTGATCGTTAACCTTTTTGGTGCCGAGTGCCCAAAGCACTCGTGTGTGTGCGAACGTGTGTGCGCAAATGCACGTGCACATGCCAGAACCCCCAAAATGCAATGTGAGTGCCCCCCATGCATGTGCCCTGTTTTAGGCCTAGAAAGCCTCCTGCACCAATCTGGAAGCCAAAACGCGGCGCAGGGGCACCGTGCAACCCCCCCCCACTGCACCCTGTTTTGGGCATGGAATGCCTCCTGTACCAACCTGCACCCCCTCATGCATGCACCCCATCTCCCATGCACATGTCCCCTGCATGCACCCTGCCCCCCCATGCATGCACGGCAGAGACCCAAAGACCAGCTGGCCTGTGTGAGTTGCACACGCATGCGTGGTGGAGCTGGGCTGGGGTGACGGCTGGGGTGCTTGCAGAGAGGGCTCTGCGTGCCACCAGTGGCACGCATGCCATAGGTTCGCCATCACGGTTCTATACCTTAAGATAATTATTTTGAAACAATTCATTATACAATTCATACACAATTCATTATACAATCCAAATACAATTCATAATAGCTCTAGTTGTTGTTGTTGTTGTTGTTGTTAGTCGTGTCTGATCCATCGCGACCCCATGGACAACGTTCCTCAAGGCCTTCCTGTCCTCTACCTCTAGCACCCAAATATTTGACTTTTTTTTTTATCAATAAACACAAGACCTAAGGAAACTAAAGCCTTAGTAAGACCACACCTAGCATCCAGTTTTGGTCACAACACTATAAAAAAGAAAGAGTGCAGAGAAGAGCAACAAAGATTATTAGGTCCCTGGAGGCTAAAACATATAAAGAACGGTTACAGGAACTGGGCATGGCTAGTCTAGTGAAGAGAAGGACCAGGAGAGACATGATAGCAGTGTTCCAATATTTGAGGGGCTGCCACAGAGAGGTACAAGGAAAAGTACAAAGTACAAGGAAAATTTTTCCAGACAAGGAAAAATGGATGGAAACTGATCAAGGAGAGATTCAACCTAGAAATAAGGAGAAATTTTCTGACAGTGAGAACAATCAACCAGTGGAACAGCTTGCCTTCAGAAGTTGTGGGAGCTTCATCACTGGAAGCTTTCAAGAAGAGACTGGACTGCCATCTGTCAGAAATGGTGTTGGGTTTCCTTCCTGAGCAGGGGGCTGGACTACAAGGCCTCCAAAGTCCCTTTCAACTCTGTTTTTCTGTAAACTCTGTAAACAACTAGGTTTTTTTCATGGTGGCAAATCTCCAACATCCACCAAAATAATTCATGGGATATTGCGTCAGTTCAGCATTTGGAGTCCTTTCATTATGGTATGGTAAATTTCAACAGCCTGTGGGGTCCATAAGATGCAATTTCAGGAGATTGGAAGCAGAGTGAGGCAAAAAGTCCTTCCTCTCAAAGCACAGATATGCCTTTAAGAATATGGCAATGGTCCAATGCAGTTTCCAAAGAGACAATTGCTCCCTTGAAACAATATTTCTTCATGCACTGATAAAACAGAACTCAAACAGAAAGAGATTCGTTGACCTTGTTCGCAATTGCAAGTCAGGGACTCATATCTTCCATTATTAGGATCACCACTTCGTCTTGAAAACTTCTAAGTCTCTTACTGAATCTATCAGTTGGGCCTACTTGAGCATGGTTCTCCGTGCTTGCATCGCACGTCCTTGTTTACAATAGACCCAGATCAAAGGATATTTTCTCTCTCATCTTGTCAGTCTTTGAATTAGAAAGTGGAGAAAGAAAGGGAAAACAAATTCTCATGGCTTATGCCTTTGACAAAAAGGCAGCATTTGAATAGAATAGAATAACAGAGTTGGAAGGGACCTTGGAGGTCTTCTAGTCCAATCCCCTGTTTAGACAGGAAACCCTACACCACTTCAGACAAATGGTTATTTAATCTCTTCTTAAAAACTGTTGGAGCATTTACAATTTCTGGAGGCAAGTTGTTCCATTGATTAAATAAATTCAAATAAAATAAAGGATTAATTAATTAATTAATTAATTAAACAAACAAGTCCTTTCTACCATTCTTATCTTACCATCCTCAGCACTGTAAATGTAGCTTTTTACTTCCCTGATTAACATGTGTAGGGTTAGGATAGGTATGGTTTTGTGAAGCTTCAAATGAATGATTTGACTTCCAAAACCTCCCATTGAATCACCTCTTCAGAATAGTTTCCCAAATTGAAGTTGTCATCTTCTAATTAAACTGGGAGTTTCTGGTGCATTTTAAAGCGTCCTGAAATTTTTGGACATCCAGTGATTCATGGGATTTATCTTCTGCCACATCTCAATCATTTTTGACCAGTTGAAGCTTCTTATCCAGGTAGGCACAAGTTCAACAACTAGTAATGCTCTGATTGTCCCCAAACCCACTGATCAGAGGATCCTCATGCGCCCGAATAAGAATAGTTCAGTGTTTTATTTGTATGTTTACCAAATGGGTGCATGCATGGGATTCATTACAGCAAAAAGGTTCCAGGGGTAGAGATGAGGCTATTGTCTTTGTTCAAGTGAAAAGGTGACGTGTTTCAATGCAGCAAAATGCACCACCTTAAGTCTCTGTGGGTCAGTGCTACAGGAGAAATGCTACCAGTTTGGGCATTTTTGGCCCATGCTATGGGATTCATTGTGTGTTGAAGCTAACCTGCCTGGTAGACCTTCAGAACAGACCATCACACACCACAGGGACTCCAGGACAATGTTTTTGATACACATTACAGGGACCCAAGCATTGCCCAAACTACCCAGTTTGGAACCACTTCATTCTGCTTAATCTTTTCCTTCAGTGTGAGCTCTTAGAAGCAAGTGGGCCACATTGCTTCATGAAACATCTTCAAGAAAATGCTCCACTTTTTATCTTCCCTGAAACAGAATACTCCCTTGATGATTTGCACAGTCCCATGGATGTATTTATAGACCCATTTCACCCTACTGTTTATGGCACCAGATTGGAATCCAGGAAATCCTGAGTTCTAGAGACCCTCTTAAGGTATTGCTGGAAGAAATGTCCATCTGGGTTCAGTTCCAAGTGGGGAGAAAGATACTGGAAACATGGAGACTGCTTGAAAAGATGGTTTTAATGGTGAACAGGACCACCTGGTTTTGAGGTCCTGGGCAAAAGGGCACATGGGAGAGACAGAGAGAGAGCGAGGGAGAGGGAGATTTATACCCTCTTTGGGCTTTGAATTTGAGCTTGTATTCTGATTGGTTATCAGACTCCCATGGGGCCATGCAGGGGTAACTTTGTAGGTTGTCTTTTGAGTCCCAGGCTTGGTTGAGCCTTGCTGGCTGATGCAATCTCCCTAGGTGCGATGTGGTGAGTTCTGTTACTAGATGGGTAGAGGGCTAAGCCTATCTTTGTTGGATCTAGGGTGAGGGCCTTTGCTTATGAATAGACCTAGCTATATGTCTTAAGTGCTGACATCTGTTGTGGGCTATTGAATGTCGGGGCTATTAATAGTGAGTCTGCTTCCTGCCTAAAAACAAGTTTCTCCCTTTCTCATCCAAAGAGGTATAATATTCTGCCTTTTTAATATTTCCTAGAATATTTCATTCTTCTAGGAGACGGGTGGATGTTAACTTCCTACAGTATGAAAGCCAGGGTGATTTTGAGCCAGTCTTTCTTTGTCAGCCCAATCCACTTCACAGGGTTTTTGGAGGAGGAACAAGTTTTATGTCTGTTTGCCACCTTGAATTACTTATAAAGTAATAAAGGTGGGATAAAAAATAATTGAATAAGCAAAAATCTAATAATAAAAATGTGGATACTTAACCACTTGTGCAGGTGCAACACAAGCAGAAATGCAAAAGAAAAATTATTTGTGAATATGTAAAATTTATACAGGAAGTTCCATGATTCCTTGATGGAAAAATTGTCATATAATTTCAAGATGGGTTTTACCAATGTGCATTCAATTCAAGCAAACCATAACATAAGTGGAGGAAAAGTCTTTTTTTCCCCTCCTTTTGTTTAATTTACCCATGTTTAAACACCCGCTAAGAGGAGGTATTAGTGAACGGAGGCAGATTCTGTGAAGAGCTGAGTAGTTGAAATGTATGTTTCATCCACCACCATCATCCCCCTCCCAGGTTTTGGAAAGGATTGCCATGTCAAACTTCTAGAAGAGGAACAGCTTGTCTCCGAGGAAAGAGATGGAATGCAAAATTTGCTTGGAGTGTTGTGCCTGATGGTGCTAAAATCAGAAGGCCATGAAGGGCAGAGTGTTATGTGCAGAGTCTGTGACAAAAAGTTCATCCTTGCCAACTAGAACAGAAATAACATTATGCAAAATTGCAGGAGATGCATTCTTATGGCATCCAAGCAATCGAATGCTGTACCTGTCAAAAAGGTTTTAATGCTTAAATGTTGGCAGGCAGGCAGAATGGATAACGTACATGGGAATGTTTGCGGAGGATTAATGACATTATTCCACTCTTGCAAGAAGCAGCCTCCGAGGAAATTTTAGCTCGAGTCGTTCGAAAAGGCATGTACACAAGATGCCGTATCTGGCCACAGTTGTATATAATGTGGAGGACATATGCAGATTAAATTATCCCACTCCTCTGAAAGGTGCCTTCACAGCTCAGATAGCACATATGCTGCTCAATCCAAAATACCGTATTTTTCAGAGTATAAAATGCACCTTTTTTGCCCTTAAAAAGTTGTGAAAATTTGGGTGCGTCTTATACACCAAATGTAGCCCCTCCCACCCACTAGCCCCCATCCTTTGGCCTCTGCCTCCCAGCAATTTACCTCCTTGCAGCAAGCAGCAAGAAGAAACAGCCCATTTCAGCTTCAGCACAGCCTAATTAGTACAAGTTGATTGTTCCCGACTCTCAGTTGTTTCAGGCTGCAGGGATTGCCATTGCCTATTGCTGCACAGGCCTCTGCTGCTTGCTGCAAGGAGGTAAATTGCTGGGAGCAGTTTTTTGTTTTTGTTTTTTGGTGCTAATCAAGCTATGCTGAAAACGAAAATGAAAGTAAAGCAGGATGTTTGCTGTTTGCTGCAACGAGGCAAAATTGCTGGGAGGCAGAGGCAGATTTCTTTTTCTTATTTTCCCCACCAAAAAAGGTAGGTGCATGTTATAGTCTGGTGCATGTTATAGTCTGGTGCATCTTATACTCCGAAAAATACGGTAGCCTAATATTCATCTGCAGAGGTCTGCAAGGAGTTCTCTGAATGTAAGCCCAACTTGGCAGATTTAAAAGTGTCTCTTCCAGCCTTTCGATGCTGTTTTTTTTTTAAACTCATTTTTCGGTTTAATCACCATTATCATGGCCATGATTTACACAAATGATCAAAAAATGCCCTACCAGTTTTTCCTAACTCAGCTTTCAACTGTTTTGGAACTACAAGTTCCGGTTGGCCAGTTGGCTGACAATTCTCGGCACTGCAGGAGCAATATGTCTAGAAAGCAATGAGGAAGACACCTACATTTTTAATGTCACTTTCCCATGTGCCCTTATCAATACACAGCCGGGATTCAAATGACTCAATGTAAAATAAACCATTCCCAGAAAGCTTTAATATTCCTAGCACAACCATGTATTTATTTCACAGATGGATAAGCAAATTCAGGCAGCGACTGTTGTAATCCTAAAATGACAGGCACAATTTTGCATTTAATAAAAATGCAGGGAGGGGGAAGCGCAAAATAAAGGCAAACACATGGACAAAATGTCAATGCAGCCTGTTAACAGACAAGGGTTGTTACCCATGAGCCGTCACTAGCTTTGGGATGCCCAAGAAATCACACCACGGATCTTAAAGCAGCAAAATCGGGATCTGTCCCTTTGATAAAGCCTTCCACCTGACTATTTTTCACTGATGTCCTCACATGGAACAGAACCCTCGCGTCTCATTTCTCACGCTGTAAGAGAATGATAGAGGAGCAGTTGTCATCTTCACTTGAAATGATTGCTATAGCTCTGCAGGTGCAGAACCCTTGTTTTCATGTTATTAGCTGCAGAATTAGGTTCTTTTCAGCCAAGAAGCCGAAAATGCCTTCTTTATTTTTGCCTACGCAGAGAAATTTCTTTCTTCATATCTATTGTATTACACTAAATCACATCAAATCCTGTCACATCACTTTATCAGATCTTATCTTAAATCCTGTGAAGCACAGGAAAGTGCATACTGGGCGAAGCTGGTATTACAAGCCTGTCCAGTTATTAAAAAGGCAGGAAAGGCTCCTCAAAGTCACCTCGGCTAGCAAAGGGCTACTTGTTAGGCCTGTGGGAAAAGGTTGTCCTGAATCTTTCCCATAAAAGGACCCATTATTCTTTCTTTGTTTTGGAAAAAAAAAAGGTCACCTTTTAAATTAGGTTTTAAAATTACTGTTTAACATGTCTTAATTTTAGTACTAGTTTTGTATCCTTATGGCCTTGATGCTATGCTACTTTTGATGTATTGTCCATGCCAGTAGAGGTTTTGTTTTTTGAGCAAGAAATGTGCCACAGAAATGGAAAAAAGCTGAGATTTTCACTACAGGTAGTCCTTGACTTAGAACCACAATTGAGCCCCCAAATTTCTGTTCCTAAGTGAAACATTTGCTGAGGGAATTTTGCCCAATTTTTGTTTTTTACCTTTCTTGCTACTGTTATTAAGTGAATCACTGCAGTTGTTACATCAGTAACACGGCTGTTAAGTGAAACTGGCTTCCTCATTGACTTTGCTTGTCAGAAGATCACAAAAGATGGTTACATGATGCGTGGACACTGAAACCGTCATAAATATGAGTCAGTTGCCAAGCGTCTGAATTTTGATCATGTGACCATGGAAATGCTGCAGCGGTCTTAAGTGTGAACAATGATCATAAGTCACTTGTTTCAGTGCTGTTGTAACTTTGAACCGTTACTAAATGAACTGTTGTAAGTCAAGGACTACCTGTAAATGGGATCTATCTGAGGATGGAGTAAGGTTAAAAACCAGGGCCATCCTCCCTTACAGTATAGGACATGATTGGCTACAGCTATTAACATTGGAAATTAGCAGTAGCAGCTTCCTGGCCCACCCTTCTCAGTCCTGATCCATCTTATGTGGCCAGTTTCCCTCAGACATCATTGAGGACATTGGTCTGACACATAGGTTGAAGTAAACTACAGTTATATGTCATGTTTTCTTCTCTATATGATACATGATATATGTTATGTAATTAATGGAATATGATGATAGAGACACTATTTTGTCCCTTGATTTAGGACCCCAAATATCTTGAGGGCAGGCTGGTTTAAAAAAAAACAAAAGTACCTGAAGCATGGAAATTTATCTTCAATGGTTATTGATCACCTGGCAATTGGGTAGGAAACATTTATTTATTTATTTATTTATTTATTTATTTATTTATTTATTTATTTATTTATTTATCGCCCCCCCCCCCATCTCATCAATGGCACCATGGCTTACATTTCCAGCTTGACATGGGCTAAAAGTCTTTCTCCCAAGCTTTGGACGAGCTGTTTAGCTCCTGGAACTAAAAAATTGTTTAGCCTCAAACTGGTGGTTGCTATTTGTTGGCTTTCTTCTTCATCTAGACAATGCCAGAATTTACTATATATAAGCAGTAAAGACTTCTAAATAATATATGATGCCTGGGCCAGTATGAGATAGAATCTTGAGTTTCCTAGCTGGAATTTGCTGAGGTGGGATGGAAATTCCCTATACCATTGGGATGAATCTTGATGTGATCTTGTAGGAACAAGTTTTCCTACTTCTTGGAAGTTTCAACATAGTTTGGAATGAGGATGTAGCCTAAGGTAACATGGAATGTAGATTTCATCCACAAGACATTCCTTGGAGCTGCCTTCTGTGTGACAACTCTGAGATGACTTTGGGTGTGATGAGGGGCAAGGCTGGGCACCACGGCATTTTGTTTTGTAAGTTTTTCCTATCTCTAAGGAGATCAGGGTTTTGAAGAAAGTAGGATTAGGTGTGTGATATGAAGTGAAATGTTAATAGGGTGAGAAGAGTGCCTGTCAGCTCTCCCAGGTAAACCAGTCAGGAAATCCAAATAGATGAACAAATTCTACTTTATTGTAAGGCCATATTAACAGAATCTTGCGAGTATGAAAGTACAGATTTCCTGTCACTACTTTTAACTGCTTGATCTATTGTTGTTGTTGTTAGTTGCGAAGTAGTGCCCAACCCATTGCAACCCCATGGACAATGTTCTTCCAGGCTTTCCTATCCTCTACCATCCTCTGGAGTCCATTTAAGCTTATGCCTACTGCTTTAGTGACTCCATCCAGCCACCTTGTTCTCTGTCGTCCTGTTCTTTTACCTTCAATCTTTCCCAGCATTAGCTCTTCTCCAGTGAGTCCTTCCTTCTCATTAGGTGGCCAAAGTATTTGAGTTTCATCTTCAGGATCTGGCCTTCTAAAGAGCAGTCAGGGTTGATCTCCTCTAGGACTGACCGGTTTGATTACCTTGCAGTCCAAGGGACTCACAGGCGTCTTCTCCAGCACCATAGTTCAAAGGCCTCAATTCTTTGGCGCTCAGCCTTTCTTAGGGTCCAGCTTTCACAGCCATACATTGCAACTGGGAAAACCATAGCCTTGACTATAGACACTTTTGATGTCTCTGCTTTTTAGTAAGCTATCTAGATTTGCCATAGCTTTCCTCCTCAGAAGCAAGTGTCTTTTAATTTCTTGGCTGCAGGTCCTCATCTGCGATGATCTTGGAACCCGGGAAAATAAAATCTGTCACTACCTCCATTTCTTCCCCATCTATTTGCCAGGAATTGAGAGGGCCAGATGCCATGATCTTAGTTTTCTTAATATTGAGTTTCAAGCCAACTTTTGCATTCTCCTTCTTCACCCACATCAAGAGGCTCTTTAGTTCCTCTTTGCTTTCTGCCATTAGAGTGGTATCATCTGCATATCTGACGTTGTAGGTATTTCTCCCGGCAATCTTAATTCCAACTTTGATTCAGCTTCATCTGTTAGGATGGGTCTTTTCTAAATTTCTTTCTCTGACCATTAAGCCACTAGGGCAGTGATGGTTAACCTTTTTGGCACCGAGTGCCTAAACTGGAGCGCACGCATACACCAGAGTGCTGGAACCCGGAAGAGAGCAGCTGGCCAGTGCGCATGAGTGCGGTGGCCAGCTGCTCTTCCGGATTCCATTATACGCATGTGCACAAGACAGCTGGTCTCTTCAGGGTTCCGGCATGTGCAGGTGTGCCAGCCAGGTGGTCTACCAGTTGTCCGATGCACATGCATGCAACAGAACCCGGAAGAGCAGCTGGCGATGGCTCATGTGCCTACAGAGAGGGCTCTGCGTGCCACCTCTGGCACGCTTGCCATAGGTTCACCATCATGGCACTAGGGGCTTCTGCCTCTTTTGTTTGATTATTTCCGAATCAGCATCCACTCCCCTCATCTAGCTGACTGCCACAAAACATATTAAACATTACTTTTTATAGTTTGTATTCTTTTTCTTCCTCCTCCTCCTCCTCCTCCTCCTCCTCCTCCTCCTCCTCCTCCTCCTCATCCTCATCCTCATCCTCATCCTCCTTTTTCTCTGTTTCTCTTCTTTTTCTGGAAGTATAGTGGGATTGCTAGCTGCCTACAGCTTTCCATATTGGACATCATATAAACAAATGAAATAAGTAAATTTATTTTGTAAATAAATTAACAAAATGTTTAGTATATTTTTTTCTTGTAAATAGCTTTAGTGATTCTGTATGAGAAAGCAAAATTCAAAATACTTTTTTATATCATATATTACAGTGATATATGTTAAAATATGTATATGATTACCACTTTTAATGTCTGATTTGAATTTAGAAATGAAATATTCTAGGCCTTCATTTTTGTACTAGTTCCAACTTTGGGAGGAAATCTCACAGAGTGTGACACATCCTTTTGTTTACATATTTGAGCAGATCTTCTGTGCTAATAGAAACCCCTTTCTTTCGGCACAGTAATACTGAATACAATACGAGGCACAACATAATATATTATATTTTTTATTCTTTTAACAAAAAAAATCCTCTACTCCTGTGATTCTAGAAGTAGAATTATTCTTCTTTTTTAATCCTATTTGTGGAATTCATTGTCTCTGACAAATGCAATTCTTTCTCAGAAACAATGAGATGGAAGAAATGGATATGATCAACCTGAGATTGTTGCCCAAATAATTATATCAATTTTCTGTTTATGTGAACTCTTGCATTCCTAACATAATGCATATTGGTATAGACAGAGTATAACGAGAACAATGCTTAGTGCTTTATTGGAGATGTCCAAAGCCAGAAAGTTCAAAGAACCCACAGCCAAGAAAAATTAGTAAAGAGTACAGAGCCAAATATTTTATTCCTGTTGCGTGTAGATATTTAAAATAGATATATATTTTCCTTGATTTTGAGGCATGGCAGGATGTTGGTAAGGTCATGTTTTTTTAAAAAAAATTGCTATTGCAAAATCCAACTTCTAAACAGCCAAGGAAATGTAAATGATAAGACAGAAGTAAGGGATCCAGTATTGCATTTCTCTGTCTGAAATCAGAATTAGAGATTTTCTGTTTAATCTCAGAAAGTCCCAGAATTTAACTTTAAATAATTTTACAGAAGAAGAATTGCTCCATGATTCATCTCCAAAACCCAGATTGGATTTAGAATTAGGAGACAGAAAATATAGGATAGTAATATAAATTAAGAATATTTCTGATATGTAGACTTTTTAAATTTGCTTACTCATTTGTGATAATAACAAGTGGTTGACTATTTCTGCACTTCCTGAACTATAACAATTATACATATGTATATATTTGTGCATGACTGTATAATAGCCTCAGTTTGTTTTGGCTTGATTTAACTCTTGATATAAAGAAGAATGACCCTGTACGGTAATATCTGTCAATTATATTGAGAATTTCAATAAACACATAAGACTGTTTTATGTTATTTAGAAGATTAGTTCATTCAGGCCATGCAAATGAAAACTTGACAAAAATCACATGAATCCAAAGGCTTTCATCATTACTGAACCCCTTTTAATCAGCCAAATCTTAAAAGTGCATTTTTCATATTTATATTTTATTGGGTTTAATTAGGCGACTTCACACTGATGAGTAATATCAGTAAAGTGCTTTAACTATTTGTCATGCTTTTATTAAAATAATGTGCTAATTGGACTTGTTTATTTATTGCTTACTTTCTGGGAGTCATTTTTATTTGTTTATTTCCCACAACTAGCACTATCTGATCTTCTAAGTATATTTTATTCCTTACTAAAAGTCTATTCATTCAGAGAGTGTTTAAAGTTACTACAATACTAAAAAAAAAAAAAAAAAGGATTTGTAACCAGTCTTCGAACTTATAAGTGTTGCAATGCACCCATGATCACGTGATAAAAATGAGAGCTACCCACATTTATGATTATCCCCCTGCTTCCCCCCTTCCCCCAAACTGACCTTTGTTATCTCCGCTTTCTTTCCCTCTGCTGGGCTCATCAACCCAGCCCTGGCTCTGTGGCTCTTGCATTTACATCACTTCAGATTTGGGGACAAAACATCCAGTTCCAGAGTGAGCTCCAGAAGTGCTAACAGACAACAGGCAGCAAGCTCCAGCACTGCCAGATAGACTGCTGTCTGAATAGGCAGAGGAGGTGGGGGAAACCAGCCTAGCAAAACCAATTGCAGTTGCTCTCTGGAGATAAAAATTAAAATTAAAGCAGTCCCTGTGGGTTTTACTCTACTACTTGTAGCTGACTTTAGGGGGATAGTGCTCATCTCCATTTCTACGTCATTGAGCCAGAGCTTTCTGAAGATGTTTCCATGGTCATGTGGCAACATGATATCACACTTCAGCGCAGAGCATTCAGTGAAACACTGAATACTGTTACCTTCCCACTGAAGTGATATCTATTTATCTACTTGCATTTACATGCTTTCAAACTGCTAGTGTCAAGATTCAAAGTGCACTTTTTCTGTTGCGATCATTAATGCTTTTCAGCTTGCTAACAAACCAGGGGGAGGGAAGGGTGAGATGGACTGTAGGCTCCCGACATCAAGAAGATGATCCATGAGAGCCAAGGACACTTCAGCAGGTGTTTGCCAAAGCCAAAGACTTTTTCTCATAACAATATAATGAGACTCAATTGGACAATGTAACCTGCACTAATTGGGGGAGGGAGAATTTTATTTTAATTATGTGGGCTTCTGTGGGAATTTGCTAGATCTGGTTTTACCTTCATCAGTGCCAAAATGATGTTAACTCAATAAAGTTTTGTATTCAGAGATTGGATAATGTCAACCATGCTTGCTTTGGTTGGGTTTGTCAGTTGGAAAGTTGACAACTAGATTGGCAGGAACTGAGGCAAATGACTGGAACTCATGTTTCATGCATTGGTAGGATTTGAACCACTGGAGAACAGACTTTCTGTGGCATTTTTTTAAGCCACTGAACCACTGCACCTCTCTCTGAAGATGAGGGCATGGAATTATTGCCCCTCACAATATAAGATCTCAGTGGGCTGCATACAGTGTATTGCAAAGATGCTCTATAAGGTTGCTAGCATGGAAGGAGTCTTGCCTCACTAAATGAGCAAACACCAAACTGCTTCTATTAAAACAGAGTAGCAAGCCCAAACTGTCTGTTGACAACAACTGCCAGTTAAGTTCCATTCCATGGGCCTTGACTTGTGGACTTTGCAATCCTGACTTTGAACCTGGACCAATTAACTAATCTGCTTAATGCTTTGACCATCAGGCTCTACCTGTCTACTCTCCTGCATGTTGCTTTGATCAGGAATTCTTGTAAGCCAAACATTCTGGACTTTGGGGAGAAACTAGTCTCTATACTGCAGTATATACTCCATACTGAGTTTGCAAACCCTGTTTAGCAAAGAGAACAAAATTACCCCTATGTATCTTTGTGTATGCTTGGCTTAGGACAGGACACTGGAACTTTTTGCCATGCTGTGGCTCTGAGATTTCTTTTTGAAATCTGGCTCTGGTGTTGTTTAGCCCCTTGTGTGTCCCACACCTGGAAGCAGCCACTTACCTGCCTGCTGGCTGGCTTGCAAGCCACTTGTATCTCCCTGTTGGCTTCCCCACTGCCTATGGCTGTGAGCAAGTAATCCACAATCCTTACTTCATTATAGCAATGGGGATTGCTGGGATTGCTATCACTAAGTAATGCAGTCATGTAATGTCATGTAATGTCATGTTTTATTACCGCATCATTGACTAATGGAAATTCCAGTCCAACTACTGTCATAGTTGGGGCCTTCTCTGTGGGAGCCCCAGCCCTGTGGAATGAACTGCCCCCGGAAATGCGTAAGATCTCCGACCTCCGGGTATTTCGCTGTGCACTCAAGACCCTGTTGTTCCACCAGGCCGGGCTATCAACATAATAATTTTAAATTGGGTGTTTTAAATTTCTGGGGTTTTAAATTGAGCCGAATTATTTAATAATTTTAAATTATTTTAATTGATGTTTGTTTTGTGCTTTTAATAGGCTATATACCGCCCTGAGTCCTTTGGGAGAAAGGCGGTATAGAAATAAAATTATTTATTTATTTATTTATTTATTAACCAAGGACTACCTGTTTTTATCTTAGGCCACAAAAAATTGAAATGCAGTCTATATATTAGTCTCCGTTCCATCCCTGAGTACATATCTGGCAACTAGGGTTGCCAGGTCTGCTTCCAAAAAATAGCGGACAAGCCGGGGGGGGGGGGGGGGGTTAAGTAGTAAAAAAATAAAAAAAAAATTTACAGTTAAATTATATATTTTCTTACAAACATTTTAACACGTATTAAAATAATCACTTCAAAACTTTACTTAAAATTCAAAACATCAAATATATTATAATAATATGTAAAATATTAAATTACATTTTAATTTCATCATAAAGCTTTTGAATAAAAAAAATGTCCACTATTTTGTGAAAAAAAATAGTGAACATAATGTGAAAAAAGCGGACTGTCCGCTGAAATAGTGGACACCTGGCAACACTACGCAACCACAAATATGTACCTAAAAGACTGAAGTGATATTTCTAAGGCTAGCATTATTTTTCAAGACTGAATTCCTCCCAAACTTCACGGCTGAGAATCAACAGCTTTGAAAAGTCCCAGTTTCAAACTTTTTTTTTTTAATTAGAACAGGGTTTTTTATTTTTTTAGATTGTTTTAAACCTGCCTTTATTATTTTTATAAATAACTTCAAGGCAACAAACATATCAAATACTCCTTCCTCTTATTTTCTCCATTACAACAGCCCTGTTGGGGTGGGCTGAGAGAGAATGACTTTCACACCTGAGGTGAAATCAGAACTCACAGCTTCCTAATTTCTAGCCTGGTGCCTTGACCACTAGACCTTTCAGGCCTAAAACTGTTAATATTTAGATACATTTAAAATTCTAATATTCTACATTAACAATGTTTTATTAAAATAATTTGGGAAGTATATTCACAAAAAAATTAAACTGTGTTATTCCTAGTAATACCATTGCTTTGCTTGGGTCCCATAAGCTTTCTGAGACATTAAAATAGAAAAGGCATCTACTCTAAACTTTGTTTGGAAATGTGCTTACTTTCCCACAAAAAGGACACTGGTAAACATTTTTTAAGAATAGAGCTAGAAATGTGTATTTTGTTTTGTGTATGCGTGCGTGTGTGGGTCTGTTTCTACAACCAAAATCCCCAATTATATACAGAGGTCATGTGGAACCAAATGTGTTTTGGTAGTGGTCCTATGGGAAGCTCCCCCCCCCAAAAAAAGAATGAAATATTTTGGGAAATATTAAAAAAAAAAGGTAGGATAAAATATTTCCCCTAAAGGAGAAATGAAAAAATCTTAAGGGAGGTGGAAACCAGCCCCAGTTTCCCTGCCCCAACAGAAACTGAGGAGGGCAGCTTTTAGAAATGCAGATTGAAAGACTGGGTCAAGATAGAAATTCAAATAAACAACAAACAAAAGGCTGACAAAATTAGCTCAGAGAAGCCCCTAGGATTTGCATTTCCCCTTTTGCCTATAAAGCCAGCCATGACCCCATAGGAATCTGACAAGAGGCAATAGAATATTAAAGGACATGTTTTAGCACAGGAACAGGAAGCTCAAATACAAAGCCCAAAGAACGTACAAAAACCCACCCCTCTAAACTCCATTTTGTCAGCTGTCCCAAAATCACATGTAGTTGGTGGTTTTGTTTCATCCAATCAGCTTCCAGCTCCATTTTATCTCCAGTGCCTTTCTCCTGGATTGGAACTGGACCTAGATATTTTTTCCAACAGTCCTTTTTTGGCGACAAAGTATGAGCTATAGCCAGTGGTGGGATTCAATTTTTTTAACAACCGGTTCTGTGGGCGTGGCTTAGTTGGGGGTGTGTCTTGGTGGTCATGTGACTGGGTGGGTGTGGCTAGCTGGTCATGTGACTGGGTGGGCGTGGCTATGTGCATAGGGACTACTCAGAGGGCTGAAAAAAGTCATTTCTGACTGGTCCTCACACTTATGACCATCCTCACATTTATGCCCGTTGCGGCATTCTTAACAACCGTATCAGTCATTTCACCACTACTTCTCTTCACCACGGTGACAAAATAGAGTGTAAAACATAAAATGTAAGGACAGTCGTAAGTTCAAGGACTGGTCAAAAGTGCGAGGACCAGTCAAAAATAACTTTTTCAGCCCTCTGAGTAATCCATATACACAAAAGGATACAGCAGTAGAGTGGTATGAAGGAAGGAGAAGAGAGATGGAAGAAAGAAGGAGAGAGAGGGAAGGAAGAGAAGGGAGGAAGGAAGGGAAGGGAAATTAGAGTAGGAGGGGGGTAAGAGAGGGAGGAAGAGAGGAGGAGAAGGAGAAAGGAAGAGGAAGTAGGGAGAAGAAGAAGCGGAGAGGGGAAAGAAAGTAAGAAGGAAAGAAAAGAGAGAGGTGGTAGGTTTGAGGAGAAAGATTGCTGTACAATAAAAAAGATGAAATGGAAGAAAGGCAACCCCAAACAATATAAAGATATTAAGATAATATCTGAATCATTAAACTTTAAAGAATAAAAGAGAACAAATATGAATAAATAATTAGAACCACACATACAAACATAAAATTTATTTTCTTTGAACAGAGTATTTGGCCGGTTCACAAATTTAAACAGTGTTTGGTCATTTCAATTAAATTTACAATTTCTATATTTCCTTGTTGCCATATTTATTCCTTATCTATTTTTTTTTAAAAAACCAATATTACCCTTCATTCTCATCTCTAATCTTAATCAAATTCATTTTTTCCCTTCTATTCTATATTATACCCCTTCTCATTGTCATCTATTTTTATATCCATCCTCACATTGGTTAATTATGTAATATTACAGTTGTTTAATATAAATTCAACATTTTAATATAAATCAATTAGTTATATAACTATCTTTTTTGTATATTAATCAATATGCACATGAATATTCCAATTATTTCCATGCAATCCAATTTCTTACAAATCAATTAATTATATTTACCAATCATAATAAACCAAATAATTTCCCCATATATTCCTCCAAACCACAACTTAACCATTTCTGCTTTCAACACAATATACAATTAATAGTATTTCAATTATTACAATTCCCTAGTTAAATAGAGCTTTTTTCTTTTGTGTTTTAAAATCTTGAACTCTCCTCTTTTTCCCTAAAATTCCCATTGTTTGCACCTACCTTTTTGGGTGAGGAAAAAGAAAAGAAATCTGCCTGCCTAATTTTCCAACGTTGTAGTAACAGCAAAGCCAACAGCCTGCTTTACTTTCAGTTTTGTTTTTCAGCATAGCTAGGGGAAAAAAAATCTGTTCCAGCAAGCAGCAGAGCCCTGAGCAAAACAGCTGAGAGTAAATCAGCTGAGAGTCGGGAGCTGATCTAATCAAGGGCTAATTAGCCTATGCTGAAGCTCCGCAGGCCAATAAAATTACAAAAAAACACAGAACAATTTGTTAAATTGCTGGCTCACTCGCCCCTCGCCCACCACTATTTATTGGCAATAAATAGTAGTGCTGAGGGGCAGGGCAAGGGGCGGGGTGAGCCAGCAATTTAACAAACGGTTCAGCCGAACCGCCTAGAACCGCAGAATCCCACCACTGGCTATAGCCATAGCTTTTGTTCTTATATCTCACTTGTTTTCCTGTGCCATTTATAAAGTCTGAAGTGTTAAGTTTTAAAAACATAGAGAAGCAATCTATCACAAAAATAACCCTTTATTAATTTTCATCCTGTCATTTATGTAACTTAGAACTACATCAGGAAACACATATCTTGTTCTGAATGTGAGCATGTCCTTTGGAGGTCTTAAACTGTATTAAGTGAATAGGCTGAATTTATACCTTCTGGTTTATCTGACTGTATATATTTTCTCATGGAACCAAAGATTTTGTCTCTTAGCTTTTAATGGGAGACGATATGAGATTCCGTGGTTTATGTTTTATCAGGTTAGCAGCCTCTGTAGGCATAATGGCTTTGAAACATTTCTGTGACTCCTGGAGGGAATTTAAAGTATCTCTGAAAGCCTCTGCATCCTGTGATTCATGTTCCCATTATGTTGCCATGTTGATGAAAGGAGGAAGATGTGCATTGAATGTACATCAAGGATTAACCACGCACATGTGCCAAGGTGCTTATGCGGTATAACTATCGGCTTGTTCCTCAGAATCAGTGCTACAGCATCAGAGTCTACAATCAGCTGTACAAACTGCTCAGAAGGTTTTCTATTATATCAACATATGGCCAGCTTTATTTTTTTGGCAAAAGAATCCAAGAACGGAACATAAAACTGCTGTGTGCAATTAATAATGTAACCAATTTGGGGTGTTTTTTTTTTAATTCAGAAAAAAAATATCCAACTTTGGAAAGATGTACTCTAAGAATTTTTTTTTGCAGATTCTACTACATCAAAGAACACCCAGTAATTCCAAAGAATGAAATGAAATCTAGAGAGACTGAAGTCTGCTCTTTGAACACTGGGTTTTCTCATTAATGCTGTTTTCCCTGAATGCACATTACCATTCGATCATCTGCTAATAATTTTATAATATGCATGTCTACCCAGAACTAAGGAGCAATGAATTCACTGGAACTTGCTTATAGAGCATTACAACTTGAATGTAAATTTACTTTAAAAAAAAAAAACCACCCTGATTTGTATGCCACCCACTCCTTTTAGGGATTTATGGCTCCAGATAGTTCATAGCAATGTATGAAAATTATTATTAAAAAAAAATAACAAGCAAAAACAAAACTCTACAATAGTTACAATAACCCTTGGAAAATCTACAGTATATGTTACCTATTCCTTTAAATGCTCTGGTTGAATTAAGAAGCAACCATTATATCAGAACAACAGCAACAGCTAAATCAGTGGTATTAGAAGGCATAGAAGTTTGAACCTGCTCTTAAACTGTAACATGAATACTGATTTCTGGGAAAATCTATTCAATAATACTCCACCACAGAGAAAGGTGATCTGTATGTTATCAAATGTATCTGTGGGCAGAACCCACAGATGCTCCTTTTATTTATTTGCAATTTGCTGCCTAGTCAATCAATTTAAGATAACAGACAATTCTAAAACCATAAGACATGTATAAAATCAATCCACAGTGCCATAAATATTCATGTTAGACTATCCCTCCATCCTTATTCTTATTCGGTTCCTTCCTCACCAAACCTCAATGACTGCAGAGTTAGGACTACTCTGAACTTAAAGGAAGGCTGTTCTAAGTCACCTTTTGGATTCTTATCCCTTACCTCCAAGGAGCTAACCCTTATCATATTAGTTCATTTATTGTCCATTATGTGTCATGAAGCTCTTAGCAATTATATAGATACTGTATATCCTCATCCTAGGTTTAGGTATTCCTTTAGTGTGCCCATCACTGCTACACCTGAATCCTTATTTTTCTCTTTCCCTTGACCTTCCCCAGTATCAAAGAAGGGACCTCATCCCCATAATATGATAATTTAAGCTTAGTCCATCGTGCCTAGAGTAAGAATTCTGGATAAATTTTTGTTTGTTTCCCTGGCTATCTGTGGAATTCTAAAAAATACTCTCCAATCCAAAATTCAAAATAATCTAACCTTCTTCTTCATATTCTTGAATACAGCTCATCCACCTGGAATCCACACTGTGTATCAGACATTAACACTATTGAGTGGGTCCAGAGGTATTTCAAGAGAACAGTACTCCATTCCTCTACACAATAGAATCCCTTATGCCACCAGGCTTGAAATTCTGGGCTTGGACAATCTGGAACTGCACCGCCTGTGATCCGATCTAAGCATAGTGTACAAAATTGTCTGCTACAACGTCTTACCTGTCAACAACTTCTTCAGCCTCAACCACAATAATACACGGGCAAACAATTGATACAAACTCAAGGTAAATCGCTCCAAACTCGATTGTAGAAAACAGCAACAGAATGGTCAATGCCTGGAATGCTCTACCTGACTCCATTGTTACAGCCTCAAACCCTCACAGTTTCAACCTCAAACTGTTTACCGTGGACCTCACCCCATTCTTAAGAGGTCCTTAATGGGAATGTGCGTAAGGGCACCAGTGTGCCTACTGTTCTTGTCTTACTGTCCCCATTTATCTGTACTTACTCCCTTTGTTTATGTTTATGTTTATACCTATACCTGCTAGCTTGTACATGTTTGACAAGCAAATAAATAAATAATAAATAAATAAAATAAACCTGTGTATACATGGGACAGGCAGGTTCTATTAGGAACACATGGTAATGAAAGTTTGTTTGTGCGTTTGTTTGTTCTGCTGCTTTGGTGTCAAATCAATCAAATGATCCTAAGTAGCTTACAAATCCCATAACAGAGTAACACACAGCATAAACAACAATTAAGAAAAATGTATGAGAAATTGAAAATAAGGTGGGGGAACCCAACAATAATACCTAATAACCTAACACCTGAGAGCAGGCAATCCCATCAGTCAGTTGGATAAGCCATTTAAAGCTGCATATACTTTGATTTGAGCTCAAAAGACAGGCAATAAAATGTGGACTGCAAGCGGGTTTCCAATCACCTACTTGTATTACCACATTATAAATCAGCTACAATATTCTACCTCCTCATGGGCTGACTTGTGTATGACATTAGTTCAGGTTTAAGACTGCCAGTGAATCAATGAAGCCAAGTGTTCTCCATCAGTCAGAGACAAATCAAAGCTAACCAAAGGATTTATTGTGCTGAGGGTCTGGGATAGCATCAGTACTAGACCCAAGAGGTCCCCCAAGTTGCAAACCTGCTGCTTAAGGAAATGCAAGCCGGCTCCATCCAGAACCTGGAAACAAAACAGCTCTGTATCACCTGAGTTATTGTATGAGAAACACAATGCAGAACAAGAAACCAAGAAATAAATCAATGGAATATTTTTCTATGGACGTAGCCTAACCTATTTATGAAAAAATTTAAAATTCTCTCTGCAGTCAGTCCAATTCCTACAAAAGTCTGTCTCAGCTGTCCAACTGGCAAATCCAGAAAAAGAAACTCCTGGAACATTATTTTACCAAGAGTATAAATTTTATTGAATAAATCCACATTGGCACAGAAGAAGCGAAACCAGCTCTGGGCTTCCTGCACAAACAGATGCATAGTTCATCTCCCCTTTCCTCACGGGCCACACACAGTCCATTACGTCCACCAATCACTTCTATTCATTTTGTTTTGGGAACCAGCTGATCACACTGTGGCATTTTCTCTGGGTGTCCTTGAGGGAGGGGACCAATGTCTCATGGAAACCAACAATGCTTGGAGGCCATTCCCCTCCACCCTTGCATTCCAATCCATAACCCGCCCCCCATTCTTTGTCAAGCTTCAAGCAAAGCAGAATATAGGTGATAGTTCAAGTCATTCTTGACAGTCTGAAACTTTAGAGAAGTGGGAAAAGAAAGAAAACTATTAACTATGGAATTCAGGGTTGCTCACCATTCCTAAACCAGAAACTATCAGTACTGTTCTTCCACTGTTGTCAATAGAAGAAAAATGATGCTAACAATAAGCATGCATCCCTGTCAGGATAATCAGTTACTTGTGGCATAGATTGTCATTAGATATGACACAGATTTTTGTTACACTGCTTAGCTGGCTGCAAATTGGACATGTCATACTGGTATTTTCATGAGTTCTTCATTTTCTCTGTTTTTGTTGCTATAGCGACTGTCAAAAGTCAGAGGAAGAAAACAGGCAGATCCAAAGGGAGAATTTCTTAATTTTAACAGATGTCTCCATCTCTAGAATTTCCTGACTTTTGTTCATTATACTTTTATTTTCTTCTTGATTTTTTTTAACAATAAACATGCAAGAAGTTTGACATGCTCCAGAAGGCTCCATAAGCTTTTGTGGCCTTGATTTGGTGTGATAACTTTCCAGAAGGGAAATCTAGAGGAAAGTCATTCAGCATTAATTTCTTCAGAAGCAAAAAGCATTGTATCTCTGTATTTAAACCTAAGAATCTCATTGGTAAATTAAATTGAAAGAGAAGGACTGGACCTATGTTACCCTATTAACATTACTGTTAAATTTGAGTATCCAGTTTGAGAGTGGTTTTTCTTCACTTTTGCAAGGTCTTCAAATGGCTTTTGAAATTTGAGAATGAATTTTAGATCAAAATAGGCCCCTTTCCAGAAAAACATATATGCAGGAAACATATATGGCTTCCTGAAAGCAATTTTTGGCAGAAGTTCCAAGACTTCTAGCACAGATCTTTAAATATATGCAAACAAATATCATGCTAACCCTAAAAGTGCCCTCTCAATTCCACTTTCATTGTATTATATACAGTTCATGATAGAGGAGTTATTAAAACAAAATTGGGAGAAATAAAATATTGCATTACTTAAATGCATCTATTCCAAAGATGCTTTTTCAAGAGGCAACTGGACTTTCTGGTTTTTTCTTTGAAGACACTTCGCTGCTCATCCAAAAAGCGAAATGTTTTCAAAGAAAAACCAGAAAGTCCAGTTGCCTCTTGAAAAAGCACTTTTGGGACAGCCATGACTTGGATGACTGAGAAACTCCATAGACATTTAAATGCATCTAATTCTTCTCAGTGGAAAAAAAATGTAAAATACCTGGAAATAAAATTTAGGCATGAAGTTCAAGTTCAAAAAAAAAAATTGAGTTATAGCAGTGGTGGGTTGCTACCAGTTCACCCCAGATCGGGCAAACTGGTAGCGGCGGCAGCAGGATGCTCCACTCACCCGCCCAGATGTCTCTGCGCATGCGCAGAAGTGCTGCGCATGTGCGCGCACCCACAAGCGAACCAGTAGCAAACGAAATTGAAACCCACTACTGAGTTATAGCTAGTTTTGCTTTTGTGAGTAAAGATTTTTGGGAGATGGAGAGAAAAAAAAAACCCATGATACATTACTATGGCGTATGTATACATAGTTTTGAATGTTCCTAAGGCAAATGGTCTAATCTTATATCTCTCAGATATCTTAGACTTTCCCTAAAAATAAAAAAAAAGAAAGTTCTGGGCAACCTGGCAGATACCAGGTTGAAGAATTTTGCAGATAAGGTAGCAGTGTTGCCTGCTTCTCTTGATAGTGATGAAACAAATTATATTGCTACCATTTTTTTAAAAATGGAAGGATTTAAGTTTCCAATCAATTAGGAGACATCATAGTGAAAAAAAGTTTTTAAGGAGGGATCTCTAAGTAGGTTACAAGTAATCATATCTACCAGGATACAGTTTCTATTAGTGGTGCTAGAAAAAAAACATTTTTTAAACAAATCCCCATATAAAATTATCTGAACACATTGAATAATGTGCAGATTGGAACATAGCTATCCAATAAATCTCACACTTCTCCAAATATTTGAAACATTAAATTGAATTGTTCTCCCCCCTCACTCCTTTTACTTATATACAGTAAAGTAGAGACAGTAGAGACCTTCAAATTTCTAGGTTCTACCATATTTCACGACTAAAATGGACATCCAACATCAAAAACATCATCAAAAAAGCACAACAAAGAATGTTCTTTCTGCGCCAACTCAGAATGCTCAAACTGCCCAAGGAGCTGCTGATACAGTTCTACAGAGGAATTAGTCTGTCATCTGCACCTCTATAACTTTCTGATTTGGCTCTGCAACCCAACAAGACAGACACAGACTTCAGAGGATAATTAGAATACAGAAAAAACAATTACTACCAACCTGCCTTCCATTGAGGACCTGTATACTGCACAAGTCAAAAAGAGGGCTGTGAAAATATTTACAGACCTCTCACATCCTGGACATAAACTGTTTCAACTCTTACCTTCAAAACGATGCTATAGAGCCCTGCACATCAAAACAACTAGACACAAGAACATTTTTTTCCCGAAAGCTATCACTCTGCTAAACAAATAATTTCCTCAACACTGTCAAACTAGTTACTAAGTCTGCATTACTATTACTCTTCTCATTGTTCCTATCACCCATCTCCTCCCACTTTTGACTGTATGACTGTAACCTTGTTGCTGGTATCCTTAAGATTTATATTGACGGTTTCCCTATAACTATCATTAAGTGTTGTACCTTATGATTCTTGATGAATGTATCTTTTCTTTTATGTACACCGAGAGCGTATGCACCAAGACAAATTCTTTGTGTGTCCAATTATACTTGGCCAATAAAGAATTCTATTCTATTCTGTTCTGTTCTGTTCTGTTTTGTTCTGTTTTGTTCTGTTCTATTCTATATCAAAATGTATGAGAATTTTTTGCTTAGACCCTTGCTTTCTAGTAGTCCTGACATTAACCTAAAAACACTGACATTAAGGTAGGCTGTTCTGTCCAGAATATAGAAAATAAAGTTATGGTATCTTGCTGGGCTGTGGTTGCATGGAAACATTACATTTTAATCCCATTCTTCTGTTAACCCTTCTTTTAGATTAATCATAAGGAAAGTGAAGATTGTTAACAAGTTGAATTGAGGCTGGTGAAGATCAGGCTGATTGATTAATGCTGATACTCAATTTCATATGATGCTGCATATAATTGGAAACACTTATTGCCTAATTCTCCATTGGGACACAGCTGCAAGACTACCTTTTACTCTTCACCAAAGAAAATATTTTGAATAGGAAAGGGACAAGTTATAGCAGTTTACTACCCTACCCTACCCTACCCTAGTTGATGGGGTGGCTTAATTTCAGACTCTGGTTCTGGAAAAATCTATTCTGTTCTGTTCTGTTCTGTTCTGTTCTGTTCTGTTCTGTTCTGTTCTGTTCTGTTCTAATGTACTCCATTCTATTCGAGAAAACAATAGGGCATCCAGGACATATAGTATAGTTACATTCCCCCAAGTTATTTTTTAATTAAGGCCCCCAAATTTTGCTAATTAACCGTATATATGACAATATTTTAATATTTACATATGAGTAGTTGGGATTTGGCATGAGGCTTCTGAACTCTTGAGAAATCTAAGATGGGAATGATGAAATCTTGTTAACTATGCACATGATTCAATGATTTTTCATGGATGAGATTTTAAAAAGCCCTCAAGAGATTTCACTAAAATACGTATATTTTTAAATTAATATTTTGGAGTGTTCTTGCTCCTTTACATCTGTACGTGGAACATGAAAAAATAAATCAAGACAGACTTGATTTAGTCTACAGCCCTACAACCACATTTGGTTCTTTTAGCTTTTGTAAAGTCAGCTAAAGTCATCTGGGTAATGTCATCTGCCCTCTCTAATATAATGAACAAAGATTTCATCAATACCATGTAGAGCGTTTTTTAAAAATTATCTTCTATCTGTTCTCTTTAAATGTAGATTTTATGAACTGAACATAAAATACAGATAAAATGTGTTCAAAGCAAATATTTTAGGAATTTAGTTGTTCACAATAGTGCTTTTGTGAATTGAATACAATATCTGAGATCAAGCTGTCTAATATCTAATCAATGTCTAATCATTGATACTTTTATGATTAAAATATTCAGGAAAAACTGGTGTATGATACGAATAGTAATTAGTCCCATGTTTAATACTTCAGGTTTTTGAAAGAAAAAACAAATATTTTTTCTTATATTCACCATTCAAGAGTTTTGTACACTAGGAAAAGAGAAGGATGATTCTCTGAAATTTCTGTCCCGAGTAAGTTCTCTAGACATCAAGTGAAATGTTAATGAGCGCTGCAGTTTGGTAAAGCTTTTGGTTCCAATTTTCCTGCTTCAAAGCTGAAAGGTCAATTTAATTGACACTTTTCAGAGACTCAGGTTCACTGCATCCATACAGCTTGTGCATGAATTTTCAATTCAATTTTCAGCCTCTAATGGGAGCAGTCACAGATTCAAATGCCTTGTTGAAGTGGCATAAAATGAATTATGTCGATAACAACATTTCATCAACCTCAAAACTATTCTGTGTTATATCTAAAGCAGTAAAGTGGTGTAAATGAATTGCTAAGTCACAGCAATATTGATGACTTACTTCTCATCTTTGTGAAAAACAAAGCTCCAGAAAAGCTGCCTTGTTCACAGGTTTTTTTTCAATTGATAAAATTAGAATTTCAAATTAGAATTTGAACTCATACAGCTTCTAAAATGAAACCTATCTAAGTGTACATGTATGTGGGTATTAGATGCACAAAAGACCTAATTGATCATTGCTGATATCATCAAACAGCTAGGTTTTGGGGAGAGGATAAGTGACTAAGAATAATTCTTCCCCTCCCTCCCCATTCCTTAGTATTCTCAACATTAAATCAGAAGAGGCCTACAGAGGTTACTGCCAAGAATTACATATGCTATGCAGGCATTATTCATAATCTCATTCCATACTATGCATCTACTATCAACAATGTTATTGAAAGGCACTGTAAAAAGCTTGAATCATCAGTCACAGAGACAAGGATGGACATTATTTTATGTATGTATGTATGTATGTATGTATGTATGTATGTATGTATGTATTTAGATCATTCTATGGCCACCCACTCATATTCAGTGACTCTAGGCAGCTTACAAAAAATAAAATAAAAACCTAATATATAAAGAGTAAAAACAATAACCCACACAAGCTACCGTGTTTCCCCCAAAATAAGACTCTGTCTTATATTTTATTGAACCCCAAAATAAATGCTTGGCCTTATTTTTTGGAAGGTCTGCTTATTTTGGGGCGTATGAAGCAAGACCGGGATCCTCTTGCTGCCTTACCTGATTTCCAACTCTGTCTCCCTAACCCTAACCAGAGGAAATGACGGGGACCAGCTGCACATGCATATAAATATTTTTGGGGAGGGCTTATTTTTGCAGGACGGCTTATTTTCAGGGGGTGGCTTATTTTCAGGGAAACACGGTATCAAACAAGCCACTTGATGGGCTTCATTAGCCTCCTAAAATTTCAGTAGGACATTAAATCCTTGAACACAGGAGAAATTGCAGGTAGAACACCAATTGTCCTCTAAGTTTTCCTAAGGTCCAGTGTTTTTGTCCAAGGACCTCTGGTTTAGATTCCTCTCTGTGGACTGTGAATCTGCCACCTAGCAGGATCGCATCAGGCAGACAGTACACAGCCTTTCTCTCTTAAATACTTTGGAGTAAAGTATTTACTCCATATAGTAAATTACAAAGAAGCCTTTCAAATTAATTTTAGTTAAGTTTACTTTGCAAGATTCCAAAACAGAAATAAAACCGACACAAATATTGTAAGCATTAAAAATGATATACGCATTAGGAGCATAGAAGAGTACAGAATTGCCTTGAAGAAGATTCAAGAGTCAGATGGCTAGTCTGCTCTGCATCTACTTACTGTAATTTGCAGCCTTGGCTGGAAAGACAGGAGAAACTACAGCCAGAAAAGAAAAGCACAGCTGAACCTCCAATTGAGGAAGCAAGGCATGTACCAAGGCAGATGGTAAAGTCCCTCTACAAGACAGGTGGAAAGCAGCATCTTTAAGCCTTCAAAATCCTTGCTTCAAAACCCACCAATTTTCATTGGCTCCAGACTATGCTTTTCTTTGCCATTCTGGTGTTTTGGATTGAACCCATCACTCAGCCTAGCTGGTGAGGAACTTCTTTAGGAAATGGTCCAACTACATTCTTCTCAATACTTGGCATACAATTCAAAGCAATAAATCCCTACAAGGATGTCTTCCTCTCTGGTTTAACCCACTAGCCCCTCTTCTTTTTTTTTTTTTTAACTTTAGGCAAGCTTTTTGTTTCTTCCACTCCTCACTTTATGTGTTACAGTGTCCCAGCCTATTTCTGTAACAGATAATGTAAGGCCATTGTACATATATCATGCAGAACATGCCATTTTTAACATTTTGCTTCTTTTTTACTAAATTTAGTAATAGCTGTTCAAATATAACTACAAAAGAAACACTAATGTCCAAGCCTGGCACTGATTAAAAATGGCAAGTAATGAATATTACATTCCAAGACTAAGCAAATATAAAGTAGAAAGATAGATAGATAGATAGAGAGAGAGAGAGAGAGAGAGAGAGAGAGAGAGAGAGAGAGAGAGAGAATAAGATAACAAGTTCAATTCAGGCAAAAGTATCACTGCAGCCTAATTCAAAAATTAATGGGAAAAACAGAAAGTCACCACACAGAATCACTGTATGAGGGGATGAGTGGTTTCTAAATCTTTGAATGAATGAATGAATGATACTCAACTTATAGCAGTATTTTCATTTAAAGAGCAGGCTAGACCCTTCATCCTTAAGGCTATTAGAAGGTGGCATAGGAGCTCTGGAGAGAAAAGGAAAACAGAAGAATTCCCCTTTGCCGTCAAGTAGCTTTTATATAGTTCTATATTGGAACATCGATGGACCAAGTTATGAAGGAAAGGCCAGAGAAAGAAGCAGATGCAGAAGCAGAAGCATAGGAGCAAGAGTAGAAAGAGGAAAAGGAAGAAGGGAAAGAATTATCTGGGTTCTCCAAATATTATGTATGTTATTTAGAGAAACAGAGACAAAAGAGAAATGAGGAAACTGGTCCAAGTTACTTGAATATACTATATAAGTTGGTACTGGACAACCCATCTGGTTCCCTATAAAGTAGGGGAGTCAAACTCACGTTGTCACCATAGCGTCATGTGAGGTATTGGGACTTTCCCTTCAGTAAACGGGCATGGATGTAGCCAGCACGTGATGCAACCAGCCCACGGGCCGGGAGTTTGACAGCCCTGCTATAAAGGCTGCTATAAATGAACCATTGTGCAAGGCTGGAGATTGACAGCTTTCTGTTTATGCTGTGTATGACTCAGTGGTGAAATCCACTTACCTTTGCTACCGGCTTAGGACCTGGAGCGCGCGGTAGCACACTGATGCTATGTGCACACATGCCTCTTCTGCACATGTGCAGAACCTTCTGCGCATGTGCAGGTGGTAAAAAGAGATGTAATGATGTGGGCGGAACTTCCCACCACCAGCGCTACCGGTTCGGCAAGCCAGATAGAACCAGGGGGATTTCACCGCTGGTATGACTGTAAGGAAGGAAAATCAAGACGACACTGTAAAATACAGTGTCTCCAAAGAGCTCCATATACAGTAAGTTCTTATTTTTTTAAACTATACTTTTATATGTATCATCTCTCACAGCATTTTTAGCTTACTTCCTATTCCCTTTTGTTGTTTTTGTTATGTTGTCACTTCCTTCATCTCCTTCTTAGCTTTTCTGTTCTCCATGTTCTGTTTCTCTCTTTCTCAACTTCTACTGTCCTGCCTGCCTCAGTGTTTCCTTTTCTACCTGTTCTGGCCACCCATTTCTTCCACACTACCTGCTGCTTCTGCATTTTCTCTTTAAAGCAAAAATGCAGAGAAATAGCTTTCAATCTTCTTTACAGCAGTTATAAATTTACCTCTTACTTTGTGGTTAGAACATAGCTCTTTTCTTTCTATAATCTATTGCGTCTAATGATCAAAACTATAAATCATAAGGGTTTGGGGGTTTTTTTTTGCTTCATGCAAAAAGTCTATAAAGGGTTTACAGTCAGGAATAAATGTAGATATTGTCTTTTCTCTAATCAGATAAGTCAATTTAGCCATCTCAGCAAATTCCATCCTCTTCACAACCATTCCCTTATTGTGGGCAATGTCAATTCTTTCCATTTTTGTGTGTAAAATAATCTCATTGTGGTTATCATAAGAAAAACAGTTCCATTACTTTTTGTCCATAAATCCCAAAAGACAAATATCTGGTCTCAATTGTATGTTAATTTTTAAAATTGTCTGAAACAGTGTTTGCATTTGAATCCAAAATTGTTTTACATGTCCACCAAACATGATAACATTTTTACCATATTGTTGTTCATATTTTCAATGTAAATTTGAAGTGTCTTTATACATTCTAGACATTTTTTCTGATGACGTATACCAACAGCACATCATTTTATAAAATGTCTCTCTCAGATTATAACATCCTTTCAGTCATACAGTATATCTTCCCATTGTTCATTCTGTATATTATAACCAAAGTTTTTAGCCCACTTTATGATACATTCTTTCACAAGTTCTTTTGTTTTGAATTTCAATAAAAGTTTATACATTTTAGCTATTAGATGATTATTATTTGTGCACAATTTTATTTCAATCTCACTCAGTCTTACACCGTTTAAAATCCTAAATTCTTTTGTGAACTTAAAGTGTTTCTAATATTTTAAATAAGAAAATGATTGAAAACTATCCCTTGGCCAGTAATTCTTCTCTTGATTTTATTTTGCATCTTTTTTTCTTTCTTACCTAGTTTTCTTTTACTTTTTTTCTTTTCTTGAACTTTTATCTTTTTAATTTATTTCTTCTTTTCTTTTTCTCACTTCATATTATTTTACATTATTTTTTATCTTTTTTTAAAAAAAGTTAATAAAATAGAGAGGGAGAGGGAGAGAGAGAAAGAGAGGGAAAGAAAGATAATAGATAGATAAATGATGATAGATAGATAGATAGATAGATAGATAGATAGATAGATAGATAGGCAGACAAGCAGACAGACAGATAGAGAATGAGAATATAAATATAAAATCAAGGCAAAAATGCCCTTAAGTCAAAACTGAGTCCTGTTTTCACTTTGGTGTTTGACTCCTATCAGCCTGTCACAATAAAGAAAAAGGAAGCCATTCTTTTAAGTCTGCTGTCACCTCTTGTCCTTGTGGATCAGATGTGGCTGGCTGAATCCAAAACAAGATTCAAAATGTAATCTTTTGTGTTTCCCTTTGGAGGGAAAAAAACCCCAACTTTTTTTTTTTTTTTTTTGCATTTACTTGATACAGAATTAGATGAAATTAGCATAAGCTCCTTTTCCTTTGCACTCCTGAACTTTCCATCCACAACTTATCTGTGCTCCTTTAGGACCAATAGAGCTCTATCAATAATTTAAAAAAAAACAAACACCTAACTTTGTTGCCAGTGATGTTTCATAAATTTGGCCTCAGTGTTAATTAATGCTAGCATTCACTTATGTATTGCCGTTACAGGCTATCCACAAAATATGTGAGCAGATGAGAAAATGAAAGGAGTTTTATAGAAACCTGCACTAAACTAAGGGTTTTCATCACATTACATCTAAATGAGAATCAGGTTGTTATAAGACCAATATAAGTAGCTCTCTGTGGGATGAAGATGGGTAACTTAAATTTTAATTAAAAACTACTTGTCCTCATCAGTAAAAATTCCCATGCTATTTCCAGATGGATTATTTAAAAATCTTCCATCCCCTGACTCTCACCCCAAATAAGTTCTAAAATTACTCACTATTCTAAGCAGTTTAAATTTTTCAACTAATTTCATTTCAGTAATTTCCAGCCTGATGAGACATGCAAATTCAAGGAGCAAGGGTAGTTCAAGTGAAAAGCAAAATAAAACAAAATGCATTTAAATAACATTGTATATGACAGAATCCCACTGAATCTTCATTTGGACCATTCTTGCTGTTTATAACTTCTTTTAAGTTATCAATGTCACAATGTCACATTGATGTGCTCTTTTGTTATATTGGTTTACATTGTGTGGACATTCTATTTGTGATCATTAAGAAATCTTCTTTGATTCACTCCATTTGAGTCACTCCAAAAGCGACATTGCCAAACAAAAAGTAATAGGATCAAAGAGAGAACAATGACCTAACTGAGAAACCAGATATTTCTCTGAAATATCTGGAAAACATCCAGACTACTCAGTTAATTAGTTGTTTCACTGAAGTTAGGTCATATTTGCATAATATGAAGGAGGCATGAGGGAAAGTTGAGGAATAGCATAGGAAATTAACCCAAAGGTAGCTGAGGTTTGGATAAAGGATTAATCTACCACATTTACATATTGTCTTTGGCATAAAGCTATAATGATTACAATATTTTGATAAACGAGTTCTGTAGCGGAAATGTAGATGCCAACGTGAGCTTTTGTTCAAATGCAACTTTTTAGGGTTTATCCATCTTGCAAATTGAAAAACTGAGTTACTATTTTGAGCCTGAGAACAAAGAACCATTGGATTCAGTCTTTTGTTGCATTCAGTCTTTTGTTGCAATCAATGACTAGTATTCCATGTCTGAAACATATTAGATAAAGTAAAATAAAATATTATATAAAATGGTAATAATAATAACATAATAAAAATGATTAGTCAGTATACCAAATAATCTCTACAATTGAAAATGTAATTAATAAAGGGGTTTTAAAATCATAACCATGCATCCTTTCTAAGGTAGGTAAATTGAGGACCCAGTTGTGGGGGCAATAAGCTGACTTTATATAAATATACAAAAGGATGAAGGCTATTGCTGAGCACATTGTAAGCCGCCCTGAGTCTCCGGAGAAGGGCGGCATATAAATCAAATTTTAAAAAAAAATTAAAAGCAGAACTAAGTCAAATAGATGCTTGCTTTAATATTGCATGTACAGGCTTATTCTACACCAATGCCCATGCATACAGAGAAATTAGTTGCACAAATGAATTATTCAGCTAGAATGACCATTCCTGGCTACATAATACTGAAAATGAGATATCAGGAAAGTGAGACAAAATAGCATGTATTGATTTTAAACCAGTGTTCTCAATCTGGATAATTGTAGGCTCCAACTCCCAGAATTCTCTGCAGTGGACATGATGATAGAGGAATTCTAATTCTAGGAATTTTGTCCAACTTACAGAGTGTTTCTGAAAGTAGGCCAAGGAAGTAGATGCATCAGCATGTTTCTAAACCACAACATACTGAAATAGCAGTGTTACAAAACAGATTGGACATGATCATGGTATCTTAGAAAATATTCACTTTTAATACAGAAAAGTGTTTACAAGCTGAGATGTTCCTTTCTATTTTTTCCTGATTATTATGCTTTCTTAAGATTTGCTATTAACAATAAAGCAGGAAACAAATGTAGAAAATCTTATTTTTGCATGGATCTTTTCATCAATTGGAATGGCAAGGTTTAAATAAAAGGTATTTCTGTAGTCTTAGCAACCTTTACTGAAAAAAAAAGGAGAATACAACTATTGGAGCAGCTTCCTTGACATGGAATAAATCACAATCTGGATATAGCTGCACACTCTAGAGCTTAAAGAGTTAGGAAGATTTTATATCACATTTAGAGTTCAAGCCAAAATTTAGACACATTTCTGAAACATGTTTCACCTCAGACTTTGGTGAAGTCAAGGGAATCTATTTCTAACTTTATACCACTCACTGAAAATGGCTTTCGTAAATCTTCTAATGGGCTAAGTATATGGCTAGACATGCCCCATTTTTGATGATCAGATCATAGTAGTGTAGCAAAATCAACCCAATGGAGAAATAGAGACTCCTTGGGGGGAAAGAACAAGCCCTTTTTAGAAAAATTCTCAAAATTGGAGGTAGGTCAGAACAAAATGCAGTAATTGTAATAAATATTCTTGGTTACTATAAACTCTTTTGCTGTTTTCTTATATCCATCCGATTGAAGAACAAAGAGCAAAAAGTAAGGTGGAAAGTCTATGAGCAGGAACACAGTGGTGATCTTATCATTAAAATATTCACTACAGTCAAAAGGCTATTCATCTCATTTAACAAAATGTTTGGTGCCATTTGATACCTATGTATTTTTGTATTTAGGGTAAGCAGCACATGTAGAAGAGGGGATCTTATTTAATAGTGAAACAGGCAAAGGAAGAAAGATTCACTCTGCCAAGTTCTAAGGTGTTGTTTAAAAATTCTAATCAATACTTTGATAGTATGGGAAAAGAAGGGATCTATGCTTGTGATGGACCTGATCTAGCAACTGTGCAATCTGATTTTAAAGAAAGGGATCCATAGATCTATGGCTGTTATGGGCACAGATAACCTTCGACTTTCACCAGTTGCTTAAGGACCATTAGAAATGGGATCCCAAAAAATGGGACTCCAAAATTCTGATGGTCAGGCTCCCTTTGCAGTCACATGACCAAACTTTGGATGTTCAGCAACATGGCTGCATTTACAGCTGTTAGCAATAACCAGCAGTCACATGACTACATTTTACAATACTTTTGCTGAAAGGCACTTCTAGTTTTTAGCAAAATCATACCTATAGCAAGCCATTGGTTTGCTTGACAACTGTGACATTTGCTTAACAACCACCATGTTTACTTAACAAATGTTGTAAAATCAGTCGGCACACGATTATCCCATTTTACGACTATCATGGCATGTGATCCTAATGGGCAGGCTCCATTACAGTTGTTTGTCAAGGACAACTTGCATAGTTCTGTACTGCACTTGCACACACTGAATGAATCAATTTTCTCATTCATGAAGACAATTTTTACATATGTTCAGCTCTTTTAGGATACCATTAATGGTACGATAAAACCTATTGGTAGGTCTTCATCAAGGGTGCTACAATAAATAAGCATGATCCCACTTTCTTAGAATGATTCCAAATGTTCTGTCCCCTCCCACGAGTAGCCTTGCAGAGGCTCAAATAGCCCGACAGTAACAAACGCAGGCTAGAGAGACTGAAGCTGGCCCTTTAATAAATAGTTCTCTTTCAAAGCGTATGTCAGTCCAATAGTTACCGGGCAATGTTCCAAAGGTCTTGGCAGACAGCCAGAAGGCTAATGCAGAAATTCAGACTCTTGTCAAAAAACTCCAAACTAACAGTTGTAACTCCACTACATCCAAAATGCCAACAAATTGTTCACCACGCCTTTCCAGCCCAGTCACACCCCTTTTATACTTTGTAGGGTGTGGCCCTATGTTTCCTGACCACACCTCTTAGGATGTGACAATAGCTGTTCTCTACGACATCTCCTACGTCTCTCTCTTGCATCCAATAGGGGCTCCCCGTCATTGTTACCAGCCTCTGTTTCCTCCTCAATTTGGCTGGGGTTCATAGGCACGTCAGCAACTGTCAGTTCTTGCTGGCTCACCAGTGAAGACGGCCCCTCTGGCACATAGCTCGTGACAGCTTCCTCCTCCTCCATATCATCCTCTGAATCAGCATGCGAAGATAAATCAGCCTCCGGGGCCAGGGTCACAACACCAAATTTGGGATATTCTGGAAAATTAAAATGTCAGCTCATTGCTGGATCGCTGCAAGGTGACAAGGGGTGTCAGTGGTGACTGTGTCCAAATAATGGCCTCCAACCTGGCCTGAGGCTGCAGCATGCTGATGTTACATTCACTAACTCAGAGCAACTTCATTTATTGATCAGAGCTTGGTTTTCTTCTTTCTTCTTGGGGAATCTCACTGATAGCTAATGAGGAGATAGCAGATAGCCTTTTGTGTAGTGAACCTTCATTATTAAAGAGTGAGTTGTGGTGTTACTAAAGCAGGACATTCTATTTCATTGATGAATGCTGGAGTTAATTTTTTTGTAGATCTTACAGATTTACACACACAGCCCTATTACTAAAGAATTATAGGCACTGCCATCCTTTTAAACATATCATCTTAGCCGCAGTGATGCAGTGGTTAGACTGCAGTACTGCAGGCTACTTTTGCTGACTGCCGGCTGCTTGCAATTTGGCAGTTCAAATCTCATTAGGCTGAAAGTTGACTCAGTCTTTCATCCTTCCAACGTCAGTAAAATGAGGACCCAAATCGTTGGGGGCAATGTGCTGACTCTGTAAACCACTTAGAGAGGGCTGTAAAACACTGTAAAGCAGTATATAAATCTAAGTGCTATTGCTATTGCTATCTCCCGGAAGGATCAAACATAATTCCTTGTAATGGAAGCCTAGTCAGTTTACAGAACTAGATTTGGGAGAAACTGTTCACAGCCTTACTGAAAGCAGTGAAGAAGGAATATGCAGCTTGCCACTTTTCTATAGCTTTGATATAAAAAAGAGCAAAGTTATGCAGAAGAAGCATAAGCCTTTCAGAAGATCTTCAGAAAGTACAATAACTTTCTGTTAAATCAGAGCGGTTTAAAAGAGCTGATTACAATAATATGACTTATTCTGATTAGTGCAGTTTTCAGATAACAGATAACAGAGTTAGAAGGGACCTTGGATGTCTTCTAGTCCAACCCCCTACTTAGGCAGGGAACTCTATACCATTTCAGACAAATGGTTGTCCAAACTGTTCTTAAAAACCTCCAGTGTTGGAGCACCCACAACTTCTGGAGGCAAGTCGTTCCACTGGTTAATTGTTCGAACTTTCAGGAAATTTGTCCTTAGTTCTAGATTGGGTGTCTCCTTCACAATGATAATGTATCCCTTAATAGGCAGCACCCAATCCAATTTGCTAAAACGCTCAGCTTCTTTATAGCCAGCAGCCTGTAAATAGGAAATGGAATGGAAACACTAAGGCTACCACAAATTTTAAACTCCCCCCCCCCACATGCTCAAGTTCAATAGGATCGCTATTCTTAATTTTGCAGCTATTGCTTTTTAATTTGGGTTTTGTACAATTCTAAATATGTTTTGCACTCGATGCAATTTTATTTAAATTTTCTGAAGGGAATTAGTCTAAATAATCAAACTCCCTGAACTAAAGGTGAGCACGACTTCTCAAAATCCATGTGTGCCAAAAGCTGTCCTCCGTTCTCCAGATTTCCCTACAATAATGAAATCACAACCAATTATTTTGCAATACATACCCTTTTTCTGTTTCCATATGTGTGGATGTGTTTCTTATAATTCTTCTGTTTATATTTTCAAATTTAGTTTCACATTTGCTTTGAATTCTGTCTCTCCGTCAGGTTTAAATTCATTTCTTAGGTGACATGTATTTGACTGCCTAATTTATTGATCAGATTGCGGGAATAGTTGCTGAGATTCAAGAAAATATATGGTTTTGTTGGAAGCGCCCCCCCCACAAATGAAATATTTTGAGGAATATTTAAAAAGGCAAGATATAATATTTCTCTAAAGGAGAAATGGAGAAACATGCTCTTAAAAGACAGAAAGCAGATTCAATCTCCCTGCCCTCCAAGCAGAAACTGAGGAGGCAGCTTTTAGAAATGCAGATTTGGCAATCCATTCAAGACAGGATATTTTGAAACCAAGGCAGAATGGTAGGATTTAGTCCCTCACCCAAGATCCAACATAGAACAAAAGTCGTTAGACACAATAGGAATTGCCCAACTCCCTTTCAGAACAAAAAGGCCCTTCACTGCTCCATCCCAGAGAGGTCCAAGCATTTCCTCTTTTGCCCATAGAGCCAGCTATGACCCCTACATAACCCTTACATGACCCTATAGGAATCTGCCAACAGCCAATAGAATACATGTTCTTGCACAGGAACAGGAAGCTCAGATACAAAGCCCAAAGAAGGTATAACAGCCTCCCCCCCAACTCCATTTTGTCAGCTGCACCAAAACCATAAACGCTGGTGGTTCTGCTTATCATTAAACCATCTTTCCAATCAGCCTCCATGTTTCCACTGTCTTTCTCCCAGCTTGGAACTGAACCAGATGGATATTTCTTCCCACAGTTGCAAGCTATGAAGTTTATATATCCATGAGCAACTACAAGGAGATGTCTTTGATGGAGAACACTACACTTATTAATCCATTGGGCAACTGCCTTGGAGCTCTCATAGCTGGTGTAGAGAAAATAATCAAGGTAATCTATATTCTCAAGATTCAGATAAGCAGGCTTTTTTTCTCTCTCTCTCCAGAAGAAAAATTCAGCTTCTAAAACACAGGGAAAGCACATAAATAATTGGAGCTAAGGAAATACAACCCTGTTTTGAGACAGCTAGAAGGAAGAATTGTAATCTGACACCAAATGTGATAGAAGAACTAACAATGCGATAGGATAGCTTTTTTTTCTTTTTCTTTTTTTTTTTTGCTGATACCAGCTTTACACCATGGAATATAGCAAGCTACGATAGTAAATTTGCATTTGGAATTTTGGGTTCAGTCCCAGCAGACACATATTGACAAATGGAAAGGGAGATCAGCAAAGAGCAGGCACATAATTAGTGGGCTAGAAGGATTGATTTAAGAGTTAATAATGTATCACTCGGCAAAGCAACTGGAGGGATGAGTCCTAGTCTACAAATATTTAAGAAACATAAATGCTGAGAATGAAGGGGAATTATTTAGATGGCTGCTGGTGAGGACTCTGGAGGAAATAGAGAAAGAGAAAAATTATACTCCAACTCAGAGAAATATCCAAAGTGTAATCCATCTCACTGACACAAAGGCCTTACTTTAAACAAGGAACTGCATCCCTTGTCTTCATGCCATAAAAGCTTGATTTAGCATAGAAAAATGCTAGTTACAGATGCACGGGAATTTAAACTGAAAATGCCTTCATTGGTGAAGATACTTTCTCATTTACCTTATATTGACTAGGAAAATGCACAAATAGTTACCCATAGGGCACTCCTGAAGATTATCTCATTTTTGGCATTCATCCTGAAGATGACCAGACAATGGACAGATCTTCAGGATATAAAGCCAGATGAACTTACTGCACTGAGATCGATGCATCATCACAACCTGGCTAGCCCAAATACAACACACATTAACTGTCCAATGACAATGCAGATTATTTCTCAGATTAAGATGGCGCAGTGGTTAGAGTGCATACTACAGGCTACTTCCGCTGACTGCTAGCTGCAGTTCAGCAGTTCAAATCTTACCGGCTCAAGGTTGGCTCAGCCTTCCATCCTTCCGAGGTGGGTAAAATGAGGACCCAGATTGTTGGGGGCAATATGGTGACTGTGTAAACCTCTTAGAGAGGGCTGTAAAGCACTATGAAGCAGTATATAAGTCTAAGTGCTATTACTAGTATTATTTCCTGAACTGTCAGTCAAGAAGGCCAGACAATCTGGATAGTCATCCAACAACTCATAATATTCATTTGCAGTTTTATTGAGTGTGTGTGTGTGTGTGTGTGTGTGTGTGTGTGTGTGTGTGTGTGTGTATGGATATGGATACATGGTTGTTTTAATATTGTTAACCATCCAGAGTTGGTTGGATAGTGAGATATTTTTAATACAGAAATAGTTTGTGCTTTCTGATGTCAGATTCTGAAGAATTAAATTTAATTAGAACTTAATCTATTTTCTCTCTATGAACTGAATTATCCTTCAGAATTCACAATTCACAAACAGTTTTTCAGACAGTGTATAAGTATATCAAGAAAGGGGAACCCAAAAATGTATAGTAGTGAAAACAATACATAAAACACATATGAGGAGTAATAGCTTATTACATTGGAAAAATGTGCACAAAAATTCTTATGTGCTTAAACCCCCTCAAACCTACATAGAAACAGAACAAACTTCAGATTTTTTTAAAAATAAAAAATTGGAAGAGAAAAAAAACCAAAGATTTTCAACTTTCTTACTATATAATAGACTCTCCTCCACATTCCAGATTTGAAAGAAATTGGCCATCTGCTGCAGAGAGAAACAACCAGGTTTAAATAGTTGCAGACGGAACAAGGACAGGGGGAATTTCACTTGACTTTTGTAATAGGCAATCTAAGCAGGAAATGATATGCTAGAATTTTATGAAATGGTTCAAAACGTGTGTCTTCTCTCTCTTTTCATTTGGTTTAAAAAGTAGCAACCAATAATGAGAAGCATTCTGGGCTAACCTAAAAATTCCCATAGCTTCCTCTTGTCCCTTTGAGGCATATCATGCCAGATGCAAAGAATCAGGGCCATATGTTAAGTTCTAGTTTAAGAAGATTTATTGCTCAAGACTATACATGAGAGTCTAGTCAACTAATGGTCAATTAAATTGGTGCTACAAAAGAGTCAATGAAATTCAAAGGAGGCTGGACAAAGCATTTGTGCACATATAATGATTCTAGGCTGAGTCCTCTCTTGAATATGCCCCCAGACTCTGCCTTTTTGTGTCATACATATTCAGAAGAAACTGCTGGACTTTTTTTTCCCCTAGCCTGTCATTTCCTGACATATACTGTAGGATTCCCTCTGGAGCTGGTGTGTTCATGAGAAGTGTGCTAGTAGAGCAATATGTAGCTACAGAAAACATATATTTGCTTCTTTCCAGATATAAAGAAGGACACTCTTTTCCAAAGAGCACAGCAGCATCATTAACGTCACCCTTGAATGCAGTCATTGCATTTCCATCAAGTTATCACTACCTGCATATATTGACATTCAGGTAGGCTTCACTTAGAGAAGTATTCAGTGGTGGGATTCAGCCAGTTCGTACCTATTCGGGAAAACCGGTTGTTAACTTTCTAAGCAGTTTGGAGAACTGGTTGTTGGAAGAAATCTTATTTTGTTTTTTTCCACTTTACAAGGCTAATCCTGTAAGGAAGGCAGGAAGGAAACATTCTGGTGTTGTTTCTAGCCTAATCTTTATTGCCCTGCTTACAGAAACTGCCTCTCTGGTTAACAATTACAATTACATTGTAACAGTGAGTGACGTTGAGTTGGCCATGCCAACTCAGTCACATGACCACCGAGCCATGTCTACCCAGAGGGTCATTAGGGCAGAGAACCAGTTGTTAAATTATTTGAATCCCACCACTGGAAGTATTTCTTTAGTGACCATTTGCAGTCAGAAAGCTGATGAAAAGCTTTGTTGTTAGTCGCGAAGTTGTGTCCGACCCATCACAACCGCATGGACAACATTACTCAAGGCCTTCCTGTCCTCTACCATCCCCCAGAGTCCATTTAAACTCACGCCGACTGCTTCAGTGACTCCATCCAGCCAGCTCATTCTCTGTTGTCCCTTTCTTCTTTTGCCCTCAATCTTTCCCAGCATTAGGCTCTTCCCCAGTGAGCCCTTCCTTCTCATTAGATGGCCAAAGTATTTGAGTTACATCATCATCTTCTCCTGAAGATGAAAAACTAACATTGTATTATTATAATGTATACCATCCCAAGACCCTCTTTAAGGGAAATGGGCAGTTTAGAATCATGAAATATAAGAAACAAACAAACTTTGTTACCAGTCCTTACATTTACAATCTCTGCAGGCCTCTAAAGCAGAGGAAAGCTGAAGTAAAATCATAAACACAGTCACAGTTTTATTCCATGACCATTTCATTTAATCAATTTCTGATCCCAGCTGTGGTTGGTTGGTTGCTACGTGTATTTTCTAATCTTAAAAAACATTAAACAGTCTTTACATGTAAAGTAGAACACGAAATCAAGTACAACAAAAGTTATAACTGAAATTTTAAAATCCCACACAAATGGAAAACAGATGTTCTTTTACTTAAACAGAAGTGCCATTACCAGGGCTGAACTGATTATTCATAGGGACATGGATTGTAGGTGCACAATCAGAGAATCACAGGTGCTTGTCTATATGCCCCAGTTTCTGTTGCCCATCAGCAACAAGCTCTCATATCCAGTCATCCTTCTTGGCTTTGTTCTGTCCCCATCTCTAGCTATTGCTTTTATGAGATAATGAGATTTAGTCACATATTTCTTAATTTATTTGAAATCACTAACTGAGGGGATCAATATAAGCACACATGTTGAAATGCAACCTTTACATAGCTAAAGACAATAAAATATCCAGTGCATTTAATTTGTTTCTCCATTGTTGAAAGAAATATCCAGGTATAGTTCCTTGGAGAAAGGAATCAGAAACAAAATGGAGGCTGGAATCTGATTGGAAAGAGGGTCCATTTATTGATGAAGCAGAACCACATGGGTTTGTGGTTCTAGGCAGCTAACAAAATGGAATTGAGAGTGGGATTTTTTAATATCTTCTCTTGGGCTTTTATATCTTCTCTTGAGCTTCCTGTTCCTGTGCAAGAACATATATTCTATTGGCTGTTGTCAGACTCCTGTGGGGCCATGTTGGAGTTATATAGGGGCCACAGCTGGCTCTATAGGAAAAATACAAACCCTTGGTATTTGTCTGAGCTACGTTTGGTTGAAGTTTGGACTGCTCTGAGGGTGATGCAATGAAGGGGTTTATGTTCTGAAAGGGTGTTGGGTAATTCTTATTGTGGCTTAATGGCTTTTGTCCTGTTTTGGCTCTTGGGTGAGGGTGTTTGCTTATGAATAGAGCTATCTAGATACTTATCTTCTTTCAATAAGAAAGAAGTGCTTACATCTGCTGTGGGCTATTAAAGAAAGTGGAGGTTGCTTTCTGCCTTTAAAAACATGTTTCTCCATTTCTCATTTAGTGAAATCTAATCTGGCTTTTTAATATTCTTCAAAATATTTCATTCTTCTAGGAGTGTGTGTGTGTGTGTGTGTGTGTGTGTGTGTGTGTGTGTGGTTTCTCACAGCATCCAAATGAAATAAATTTATTTTTCACCTTTTTATGAGATCTTTTCTGCTTTTGGCATTCAAAACCTTTTATAGATGTCAACTGAATAATGACCATGACTCCAAGTTGATATACAGTATACTAGAGTTTGAACCAATTGTTTTAAATAATGTGTTGTTATTTTTTTTTAAAAAAAAGCTTCACTCGCTTAATATTTTTCTTCAGAATGAGAAACAAAGGCACTAGAATACATCCAGCTTTTCCTGGAGGTAAGCCAGTGTAGCTTGCTTACTGACTAGGAACTGGTCAGGAAAGGTTTTGTAGAGGAGTAGATATTCACCCACTTTTTTTGTGCTTTGGGGTTGAAGAAATAAGCAGCCAGGAAACCAGAGTGAAAAATCTGGCCTAATTCATCAGGAACGTATTTTTTCAAGAGTCCATTTTTCTGAATACGTTTGCAAATGTCAAGTAGGTAATCGCTGACGATCATAAAATATTTCAGAGAAAAGCAGATACTTTGTCATTCAGCAAGACTTCTCTTCCAGAGGAAAAAGGCTGCAGAATTCAACTTCATTGCTCTTATAGAGAAATTAACAACATTATCTTTCTTATCTTTCTAAGATAAAGCAAATTAGTTTGCCTAATATTTGTATATTAACCTTTTGTTTTCCTGAAGTAGCTGCTTTGCTGATAACTATATCCTGGGCCAGTTATACAGTATATGGGTGGGAATCATAATAGAAAAATCCTTTTTAAAAAAAATCAAGAGAAATGAAACCATGACCATTATTTTCACACTATCTCCCCTGTTTTGTTCAAGGTGGTGTTTTTTTGTTTTTTGTTTTTTGGCTGTATGTCGGCCTTCTCCTAGCTGATACTGGATCTCAAAATCTTGCAGATTTATCAAGGATTCACCTCTTTTATAAATGTTATGTAAGAAAGAACTGAGTGTCTGAAATCGCTTGGGCTGCGCCTCTCAAACATTCTGCGCATCCGTATCATTCAGAAAATATGTGCAGACAGGTAGAAGGTTTACAAGACAGGCTGGCTGGCTATTTTAAAATATGATGGTGGAGCTAGTGGAACAAACAAAGAAAATTGCTATAGGCAACTGTGTTGGAAGGCAGAGAGAAGGCTTCTGAAGAATTTGATGTGCTCCTGATATATTTTACACTTCCAAAGTTTCTGGAAAAGCAACTGAAGAAGCCAGAGGGCAGGAAATTGGCAGATGGCAGTTCCAGGGTAAAGGTCTACTGGTTGGCCAGTGTTTATCAGTGAGGGATCTAGGCAGGAGGAATCCAGGGAGCTGTACTGTTAAAATTCTGAGGATTTATTTCTGGAAGCAGCCTCAGCCAAACAGGACTGATTTGTAGTACCCAGCATGGACTTTGGTTGTCAGGGATCAGGGGAAATAGGCTGCTGCTGAGTAGAGTTAGCTGAAAGGAATGGCTCTGCAAAGTTCACCCTTGACAGCAGTGGAGAAGGTTTGAGGAAAAACAGGAACAGGCACAATGGGTTCAGATCAGGGGTGAAATGCTATCGGTTCACATCGGTTCGGGCGAACCGATAGTTTAAAAAAAAGTATCGGTTCGTCTGAACAGGTATTTCCAATGATTAGCTATGCCACGCGATTTATATTTGCTAGAAAGCAGGAAATCCTGCTTTCTAGCGAATCTAAATCATGTGGCACAGTTGTTCCCCCCCCTTGCTGTTCTACTTACCTTGTTAAGTGTCCTTTTTCTGCGCGAAGTGCGTGTTTGGAGTGCATTGCACATGTGCGTGTGCACAGCATGTGTTTGGTGTGCAATGTGCATGCACGCGCAGCATGCTTTTGGCACCCATTGTGCATGTGAATTGTGCATTTGGTGTGCACCGCCCATGCACGGGCAGGAAACTGGTGGCAATCCGCAGAGGATTTCTGCACTGGTTGAGATACAGCCTTCCACTCTGGTTGCTGGAAGGCTCCAATGGGAGGGGGAACTCAGTTGGGGCTAGTTGAAAGTTTGCCGAAGACAATATAAAAGCTCAGCCAATGTCAGCATCACCAGTCCTGCTCAACAACCAGTTGCTGGGAACATCCAATAACTGTTGAGAACAAAGGAATGATGAGGAAAAAGAGAGTCAGATTCAGGAAGCCTTCTAGGGTTCCCAAGTGGATCTGCAAAGGAAGGAATAAGGTTAGAGGAAAGAAAGGGGCCAAATCTGAAGCTGCACAGGATGGAGAAAACCAGTTTCCTTCCAAATCCAGTGCCCAGATCCAATTCACTGGTGGCAGTGATGCAGAAGCAACCTGCAAAACCAGAAACAAGATGATAAGGAAAGCAAGAAGATTCTTATCCCAAAATTCAGGGGCAAGAATACCCTGAAATGACCAATTAGCTTATTTCCACCTCAAACACCTGGTGGTAGCCAACTGAAGGATCAAGTTCAGGTTCTTCAGTAAGAAATGAAATCTGGGAAAATAGCCAAAGTTGAAGGTGCCCAGCTACAGATAAGCAGGTGCAGTGTTGGAAAAGTTCCCAGCCTGTTAGCTCAAAGAGAAAATTGAAAATCAAAAGCCTCATATCTTTGTAACAATAAAAGAAGAAATCTTCACTAGGCATTAACTATGCATTGTTTGAATTTTTGCATCTTCCAAAATCTATGGCACATTTTAAAAAATCTGTTAATGATTACACTTCTGTCTTCCACCTATGCCCCACAATTAGCTAAGAATGTCTTCCTTTGGAAAAGAGGAAAAGATGACTCCTTGGCTTTGTTATTGTAATGGACAGACTGATCTCCAGCTCTTTAACTTCTGAAGTTGCCCAAAGAGTTGCCATTGTACCACAACATACCAACAATCCTATTTCTCTCCTGCCTTTCTAGATTGACCATCTACATTGAGAGCTGGAGAAGGAAGGTTCTTCTCATCAGGAGAAGAAGGGTTGCAATTGCAAATTTATAGCAATAGCACTTAGACTTAGACTGCTTTATAGTGCTTTACAGCCCTCTCTAAGCAGTTTTACAGAAGCAGCATATTGCCCCCAACAATCTGGGTCCTCATTTTACCCACCTCAGAAAGATGGAAGGCTGAGTCAACCTTGAGCCTGGTGGGATTTGAACTGCCAAATTGCAGGCAGCTGGTAGTCAGCAGAAGTGGCCTGCAGTACTGCACTCTAACCACTGCACCACTGAGGCTCATATTATAAATGATAAACTTTCAACCCCCCCCACTCAAAAAAAAAAAAAAACCATCAGAAAGATCTGGAGAGTGACTGTATAGGCATGGCACACTTCTCTGTAGAAGAGATTAATTTCCAAAAAACCACTTAGAGCCACAGTCAGGACTTTTCTAATATAGAACAAAAAAAAAAGTTTTGTTTTATTACATTGTTTATATTACTCCAGCGTAGTGCTCCCTGATGAGATTTATTTTCAAAACCTGCTGATTATTCCAGACCAGGACTTTTCTGATAGAGAATGAAGTTTTCTTTTCCATATGCAGCCTGAGGCTTTTCTGGAGCAGAATCAATATTTTATTTTCAAAAACCTATGGTTGCACTAGGCCTGAACAGAAATCCAAGCAAAAACATCACACAATTACATTCATTTCCTCAAATTCTGGAGTGGTAAAAAGGGTTAATATTCAAAAAAAGGGAATGCATACACGTTTTCTGAAGCATGAACATGACTTTTCAAGAGTGTTGTGAGATTTGGAATATGAAGTTTAAACAGAAAAAGTTTAAATCATTGGAAAATACCCCTGACTGCTGATGAACTTTGAGTCTAAGGCACTTAATCCAGTGGTAGGCAAAACAATGAATGCAGAATACTTTTTCAGCCCTTTTTTATTGCCACAGAATTTGCCATTTACAATGACCTGAAGTTTCAAGAAACTGATGGACAATTAATTCTCATTAATAATTTGTACACATTTCTGATTTGGGGTTACTGAAAAGCGATTCAACCATGGCAAATAGTTTTTTAACTCCAATTATTACAGTAATAGTTGGAACTGTTGCATTTATGCCTTTAGGGCCTGAGAAATAGAATGCACGTGGGATGAGGAGTGTGTGTGAAGCATGAATAAAACATTGTACATACCACTGCACATTAAATGAACTGTGCTTCTATTTATGCTGACATATTGGCAAGTATGTAGCAGTTATTGTAGATTCAGCTTTGTCTACAGCTGAAATGAATTTGCTAAAAAGATACCTATAGTAGAGTGCAATTATTCTATGAGCATTGTGGTCTAGATTGAGCCATATAATTTCTCCAAGTATATCTGAGGCTATTTTATAATTTTCTATATTTTTATATATATTTAAGAGCTGGGGTGGCGCAGTGGTTAGAATGCAGAATTACAGGCTAATTCTGCCAACTGTCGGCAGTTCGATCCTCACTGATTCAAGACTGACTCAGCTTTCCATCCTTCCAAGATGGAAGACTAAATAAAGATCCAGATTGTTGGGGGCAGTATGCTGACTCTGTAAACAACTTAGAGAGGGCTATAAAACACTGTGAAGCGGTGTATAAGTCTAAGTGCTATTGCTGTTTTCTCTCTCTCCCCACCCCCTTTAGAAGGTCATTTTGAAAACATACTCCCCATGCTTTTACACAAACAACATTACTGTTCAGTTGACTCCTACCACTAATCTTCTTATGACTATAACTTTGTTGCTTGTATCTTACGATTTATATTGTATAAATATAAAGTATCCTTTATCCTTTAAGGATAAAGTATCCTAGTATGATTTATGTTGATTGCTTCTTTAGTATCCATGGCTATCACTAAGTGTTGTACCTAATGTTTTATGATGAATATATTTTACAATGACTATGATAATGATTGATCACTATTGTTGTATGTACACTGAGTTTATGCACCGGAGACAAATTCTTTGTGTGTCTAATCACACTTGGCCAATAAGGAATCCTAATTCTAAGAAAGTGTTGGAAAATCTGGATAAATTTGCTGAAATGGACTTTCAATTTTTAGACCTACAAACAGAGGGAGAACTTTGAAGAGGCCATTGATATACATCATCCTACAGACGTTAACAAAGAGCACCTACTTCTTCAAAGTTGGACTAGATAAGAATCAATGTTTGCAAAAATGGCATGGTACATGGAAGATGATTCAGCAGTTCATATAATGGGGTCTATACTTGTATCAGTATGAAAACATAATATACTCACTGTGTTCCTGATAATTTCACTGCATTTCCAGATGAGAGAGAGATGGAAAAATAAGTCTGGGAAAATCTTTATCTCCAATTAAAGAAGTAGCCATATTAAAATCTTAGAATAAACAAATGCAAGAAGCTGTAACAATAAGACAGAAAACAATGTTAAAACGTGCAGTAAAGTCAGCATAAAATTGAAACCGTAAGAAGAAAAATCAAATCAATATACTGGATTATTGGCATTTGGAAAAGGAACTATGACACAGTGGCATGAAGTCTGACAATAAATTGTTCCTTTAAAAATAAAAATGGGTAATGGTAAAGGCAATCATATTTCCAAGGTGGTATAAATCAAAATAGTATTAAAGTGAAATGGTGGTACTAAATGGAAGGCCTGAACTGAAAACTAAAATATCTACCAATAACCAGAGAAATCAGGATCTTTTATAGGGATGCATGAGGAATAAAGGTAGGCAAAAGCAGCAGCGAGAAGGTTTTGTGGTTCCTTTAGGACTTAAGAAATGGCCTATTAGCCAAAATGACAAAATCATAATAACCATAAACAGAAAGAGAGAGAGAGAGCAATATGAAGATGTTATGGACTAAGAATATAAAGTAAGTGGACCTTGGGCCAGTCATTTTCGTTATCTAAACCTATTGTACAGTTTGTTGTAGAATTAAAACTATGGGAGCATCATGGTTCTTACCTTAAGTTCTCTTAGAAAAGATGGAAGATAAAATAATAACAATAACATAATATCACTAGTGGAACTCCTCATGTACTTTTATTCTCCAAAGCACCTTAGCAATAGCAATAGCCCTTAGACTTATATACCGCTTCACAGTGCTTTATAGCCATAAGTGATTTATAGAATCAGCATATTGTCCCCAACAGTCTGTGTCCTCATTTTACTGACCCTTGGAAGGATGGAAGACTGAGTTATCCTTGAGCCAGTCAAGATTGAACTCCTGGCACTGTGCAGATTTAGCCTGCAATATACTGCATTCTAATCACTGCACAAGCACAGCTCTTAAAACAAGGAGGCAACAATTCAACTCATAATTGAATTTATGTCACATACCTTGATTTAAAATTGCTTTCAATTTATTTATTGATTTCTTTATCAAATTTATTGGCTGCCCATCTTACCACAGGGTAACTGGCCAATATACTACCAGATGTAGACTGTGAGTATCTGGATAACCACTGGATGCCAGTAAAAAGTATTTAGGAGGTCTCTGTGCTCCAGCCTTTGGTCATCTGGGATTTTTTCCCAGCTCAAATCTGATAGAACTAATTATAAATATTTTGCAATTTGATGCAAAAATATGGCTGCTGTAGTGCATGTGGACAATCACCCAATACCATGTTTCTCTGAAAATAAGACCCTGTCTTATATTTTTTTGAACCCCGAAATAAGTGCTTGGCCTTATTTTCGGGGAGGTCTTTTTGTTTTGGGGCGCTTGGAGCAAGACAGGGCTCCTTTTGCCATTTTACCTGATTTCCAGCTCTGTCTCCCTAACCCTAATCAGAGGAAATGGCAGAGACCAGCTGTGCATGCGTTTAAATATTTTTGGGGAGGGCTTATTTTTGGGAGGGGGGCTTATTTTAGTGCATGCACTCAAAAGCCCAATGGGGCTTATTATCAGGGGATGTCTTGTTTTTGGGAAAACAGGGTACCAGTTTACCCAAGGAGATGCAAAACACTGCACTTCCACCTCCTATCATTCAATTTTTGAAGACTGGAGAAGCAGGGCAGAAGCATTCTTGGAACTACAGGGGGTAACTCTTGAGGTTGAAGTTTTGTTTATCAGAATGCTAGCTTCCCATTCCTGCGGTTTACTGTGAAGCAAGTGATATCATGATAATGTCATGTAAATGACACAAATTTCACAGTCTGCATAATTTACATAATAACATTATGGGATATGTGCCATCATTGTAGCTTCTATCACACATCTAAAGCAATCCTTTAAAAAATGAATTTAGGACAGGGAGCTTGGCAGACACCAAGGAGCATGTGAAGGTCATTTCATCCCCAAGTACTCTAACCCTAACCCTAACCCTAACCCTAACCCTAACCCTAACCCTGGACTTCCTCTGAAGTAGAAATGCTCTTAAAACTTGACTACACATCACTTGTTAGGACAGATATAATAGGCTTGCCCTGTGTTTCATGATGTTCTGGTTTCTTAGGGAAATTATGAAACATTTCTATAATATGAATGATTAATACTTTCATAGACTGTTAGTTACTGTATTGAGCATTATGGAAAGCAAGGAAAAAGACACAAAGTTCACTTACTTGAATATAAATTTCTTTATACTTGGGGGATGCAAATATAAAGAAATTGATGAATCATTAGCAAGAAAAGACTTAATCTTTTCTTGGTAAGGATTCATCTCAAAATTCCAGAAAAGGTCTGGAAAATATTAGTGGAAACAATAATGTTTGCGTCTATCTTTTTATAGAACTAACATCTTTTCAAGAAGAAAAAAATGACAGATCAGCTTCTTTGAGTGCTTCTACTTTGGAGAGGATTTTCAACTACAATTGCACTCAGAATCACAGTTGGGTTTAGTGTCCTTATAAATGATGGATCAATCAATCAATAAAGGACACCTAAGTAGCAAAGCATGAGCATGGTGGCACAGTGGCACAGTGGTTAGAATGCAGTACTGCAGGCTAACTCACTGCTCACTCCAGCAGTTCGATTCTGAGCAGCTTAAGGTTAATTTAGCCTTCCTTCTGAGGTCGGTAAAATGAGGACCCAAATTCTTGGGGGCAATATGTTGAGTCTGTAAACCACTTTAAAAGGGAGGTAAACCACTGTGAAGTGGTATATAAATCTAAGTGCTATTGCTATGTGCAACAAGCAATTATGAAATCAACTCATATATATATATATATATATGTATATATGTATATATATCAGGTTTCCACTAAGACTAATGGAAAGATGCCCTGTGACACTGAGAAGAATAAGACTTAATATCTGACAAACTGAGACAGTAAGAAAAAAATATGGCTACTATCAGTGAATTACATTTGCACCAATTCAACAGCAATAACATATAAGTTTACAGGACAGCAATATGTCATTAAGTCTCATCTTTACTAACAATTGTTGGATGTAGATGAGAGGAATTTAGCCACCAAACTCTAATCTTCAGACCTGATGACCTATCAAAGCAGTCAATCTGAGCAAAAGAAGCATGAAGGAAAGGAGCCACTACAAATAAAAACAGAGCTGAATTCTTTCGGAGCTATATTTTGCCCCCCAAATATATAACATGTGCTTTCACTTAGCATGAGCAAAGTGACTGTAGAAAATCTATTAGATTCTGAAAGCAAAGCACACCCAAAATAAACCTGTAAAGTGTGCTCTGATGACTTCAGCTTTGGCCCTGGAAAACATTAACCTTCTAATACTCACCTTCTTGAAGCCGTGATAATTTTAGAGAGGCAACACTAGAGGCGGAGAGAGATGAATGTTCTAGTCTTCCAAGAAACCATATTGAGATTACTTGTACTCCTTGTTAAAAATTGGGCAATGGTAATTGGGACTCAAATTTCTGTTGCTAAGCACAATACCACAGGGTCACATTGATAAGCATTGCTGTTATTAACCTGTAGTCTTCTCCTGACTTCCTGTCGGTTTCCAACAGCAAAGACATTGGAGAAGCCAGCAGGAAGTGATGAGTCCCAGGTAATTTGCAAACAGTCCAGCAGGTGAATAAATGTTTGCTATGGCACTGCAAGAGTGCAACCTGGCTAGGGTTGACTACGGCTTGGGGTGGTAGGGAATGCAAGTTGCCTTATTTTCTGCTGCCTCTGCCATACCCAACAGTGACTGTTGCACTCTTCTTCCCCCATTTCTGACAATGGATACCTAGCCTGGACCTTTGGAAAGCAGCTGCTAGCTGCATAAGCCTTCTTCCCAAGCCTGGCTAGCAGGGGCAGGAGAAGGCCGAGATTCTGGAGGAGAGGAGAAATAGATGAGTGATAGCAAATTGAAAGTTCACTGTCAGTTGTAAATGTGGATGAGCTGCTAACTGTCCAGAATAACAAGAGTTGGAAGGGATGTTGGAGGTCTTCAGTAGGAAACTCTATACCAGTGATGGCTAACCTTTTTGCCATCACGTGCCAAAAGTGGGGGGACATGGGGGGGTCGCACACACGCATGCCCACACCTATAATTCAATGAGCCCCGTCCCCACGCATGTGTGTGGTATCCCCTGTGCTCCTCCCACTTTGGCACGTGATGGCACAGTGGGCCCAGTAGGCCCTTTTTTCACCCTCCCCAGGCTCCAGAAGCTTTCTAGGAACCTGGGGAGGGCAAAAATGGCCTTCCCCACCCCCTGGAGCGCCTCTGGAGGCCAGAAGCGGCCTGGTTCCTAACTTCCGGTGGGACTGGAAGGCCTGAAAATCAGTTGGCCCGCGCACGCATGCGCGCTGGAGCTGAATTAGGGCAACACTTGCATGCCCACAGGTATAGCTCTGCGTGCCACCTGTGGCACACGTGCCATAGGTTCGCCATCACGGCCCTATACCATTTCAGACAAATGGTTATCCAGTCTCTTGAAATTCAGTTCAGTGTGAGCAAAGGTAAAGTATGTTATAACACATAGCTAATGCTGGTGACAGAGTCTTGCTAGTCTTGTCTATTCTAAGAAAACCAAGAACGTTAGATCTGGTTGGTTGGTTAGACCAGGTGGTTCACAAATATTACACATCACACCTGTGCTTTTTGCGGAGTAATGCAGTCTTTCTCCAAATAAAAATAACTTTTTTTAAAAAAAAAGATAGCTGAAATTGTACAAGATAACAAACCTTTTGAAAATTGGCCATAATCAAAATGTCATTTTATTTAGGCACCTTCAAATTTTTTAAAAAGGCTTGGTGTTCTTGGAGAAAAATCATGCTGTCAAGCTTTCAAGCAAAATCTCATATGCCCTCTTCAACTTTGATTTCTGCATTTAAAAATATGAATGAATATCTTTATTTAACTGAGAGGCAGTTTGGTTCTAATTATTAAGGCACCAGGCTAGAAAGTGGAAGACCATGAGTTGAAGTTCTGCCTAGCCATGAAAGCCAGAGTCAACTGTTCCACTCTGTTCTCTAGCAAAGAAGGACTCCTGGCCATTTGTTTTTGCCAAGAGTACATTTTACTGAAGCTTAAGCAGTTACAGAAGTAGTGAAGCTGAATCTTCCCACACAAACAATACCAAGTAATTTTTCCTCTTCCCCCTCCCTCCCACCTCCCCACCTCCATTATCTCGTATATTGTTTAGGAAACAGGTTCCCAACCCTGCATACTAATGGCTGACCTTGGCTGATTGAAGCTTCTTTCAATTTACCTGCATCAGATGGGCTTCCATTTCCCCTTCTTTTTCCTTACATTTCAATCTTTCCTCCCCCCCCCCCCCGTTGCTAATGTCAGGCAAGAGAGGCAGCCATGACAGCCATGACATACACGGAATTAAAGTCTCTCCCTTTTTTTTGCTATTTTCTTAATACTGGTAGTCCTTGACTTACAACTACAATTGAGCCCAAAATTGATGTTGCTAAGTGAGATATTTGTTAAGTGAGTTTTGCCCCATTTTACAACCTTTCTTGCCAGAGTTGTTAAGTGAATCATTACAGTGATGAAATTAATAATGTGGTTGTTAAGTGAATCTGGCTTCCCCATTGTCTTTGCTTGTCAGAAGGTCACAATGATTGCAACCGTCATAAATATGAGTCAGTTGCCAACTGTCTGAATTTTGATCACATGACCATGGGGAAGCTGCAACAATCATAAGTGTGAAAAACAGTCACTTTTTTCATTGATGTTGTAACTTTGAACAGTCATTAAATGAACTATTGTAAGTTGAGGACTTACAATTAGCGTCATCTACTGCAGCTGGATTCCAGAGTAGACAAAAGAAAACTTCTTCAGATAACATATTTAAAATATGGATTTCACCATCCATGTTATAGTGATGGCTACTAATACAAACCTTTTAAAAAGAGAATTACAGGATAATAAGTAGAGGATCAAGCTATCACTGCTCCACAGTTATGCATTGCAGTGAAATTCACTTACTTTCCCTACCAGTTTGCAGATGTACGCCCTCCCCCCACGCACTACCTTTGCTCGCATGCACTGTCATCCACACATGCGCAAAGCCTTCTGTGCATGAGCAGAGGCTGAAAATCATCACAAAAATGGGACATCATGACGTCCGTGTGGGTGGGTGGGGCTTCACGCAGTCAGCCCTTCCGTATGGTGCAATCCAGTAGGAACCGGCTGAATTTCACCCGTTATGCACGCTATAAAGCATTTTCAGACACTGGTTGCTGAGATACACATTCCCTCCAGTATAAAAGTTGCTCAATCTGCCTGTTGTGAGAGGTGAGAAAGGGCTATCATCCATTTCCCTTTCCTCTCAGCAACACCTTGTGGAAACAGGGTACTGGATTTCACGACCTTCAGTGTGATTCAGCCAGGCATTTCCTATGGCTAAAACAGTGTTTGTGGAGGCAGTTTGCCATTGGATCTCTCTCCTAGTTTGCGGAACTTATTAAATCACAAAACTTTCTGATCTAGACAGCATTGAGTTTTTCACTTCAATATCCTGCCTCAGCCGGTCTGCCTGGAAGACAAAGAAAACTCCACGTATGCTTTGAAAAACCCTGAACCTTGATTTTGTTTGCTTTCTCTTTGTATCCATATAATAGCCTGCATCTGTTGCTATCGCTGTGTGCATCTAGAGAATAAGGAAATATTGGGAGAGCACGGGAATGGGTTTCAGATGATTTGCAGTTCAATATGTCTCTGGCACCGCATTGTACATCTTCATAGCTCCTGTCGAAGAAGCTGCCTTTGCGAGCCCATCACACATATCACAATTCTTTTCTCTTCAGCCTCTCATTTGCTTGGGAAGGAAATTAAACAGACGTTTGCATTCAGCTCTTCCCTCCTGCTTTCCTTCATTCCAAGTCATGCTTATCTTTTTTAATAAGAGTATGCAAAACCCTTTGCAAGATTTTCTGCATTAATCTTTATGAAACAATATATTGGTTCCCTTTCAGAGTGGTGTAATCAGTCTTCCTCTGTCAATATCATCCAAGGTTACATTTGGTCTGTCTGTGTGTTTCTCTTACATGTTGTACGAACCCGCCATTTTGCCTGATGGCAAGAAAATAGAATGTTGAGTTCCTTCTCATGGATATAAATGTTGCTCTATAGGCATATCTGTTTATGCAGATGATCACATGTGCACACCATGATTGCACACTTTTGTCTTAGACCCAGGAGTGGGCTGCTGGGAGTTCGCAGGGGTTCGGGAGAACCTCTAGCTAAGATTCTGTGCAGTTCAGAGAACCCCCAGTCAACTCCTGACTGGCCCTGCCCCTCCCAGGAATCCCCACGCAGCCCGTTTTGGATGCAGGTAAGTGCAGGCCATGCACGGAGACTTGGGGAGGGCAAAAAAACAGGCCTACTGGAAGTTCAGAAAGGCCAGAAATGGGCCTGTTTCTTGCCTCCAGAGGACCTCTGGAGCCTGAGGAGGCCATTTTCGCCCTCCTGGAGGCCCAAGGAAAGCCTCCAGAGCCCAGGGAGGGCACCCCCCCCCACACCATGGTGCAGGAGGCTGACTAGGCTATGCCCACCATAGCCATGTCCACCCAGCAACTGAGCAGAGACCTCCTTGCTAAAATTTTGGAGCCCACCCCTGCTTAGACTCTAGCTCAGTCAAGATATTTTGCAAAACATAATATCATTGTTCCCTCTAAGAATGACCAAAATACCATTGTTTTACAGAAATAACCTAAAGGTGTTTGGAAACTCTTTTGAATTATAACCATTATACTTAATTTCTTTAATATTCAACTTTACCAATATTTATTTATCAGAATTCAGTATTCAGCATTCCCAAATCCGGTTCTTTCTAAAAGATTTAGAACAGTTGCAGTCATGTCTAGCCAGGGTGATCTAAGGATCGAAATCTAGCATGTCTCAAGGGTTCCAGACTGGAGAAGGGTAAATGAGCTATCTACTTTGGATCTATATTTTGGACTGACAGAATATCCTCAGAGAGTAGGGTACCAAAGAGTACCATAGTTGAAGGATTGTGCTATCGTATTTAATCTTTGTTTTCCATTTTAAGGTAGAAAAATTGGCTGTTAGTTTTTAGGAATTGTGGTCAGAGAGTTTCCAAGGATTACATGGGCTGGAAAAAAGGGGTCCTTGTAGTAAGCCACAGTTGATCCTAAAGAGCTCTTTGGCAGCTTCTTCAAGAATAGCAGCAAACGATGTCTTCCTTATAGTCTCCATTGCCATACCATTAGTGTCATTGTGTCTTCTAATCTTATCTATCTGGGTTCACAACACCATTTATATTTTAACTGTCTCCAAGCTAGTTTCCTTTGATTTCCTTTCTATGGAAACCAGGGGTGGGTTCTACTTACCTTTACTACTGTTTCACATTGTGCCTGCAAGAAGCAAGAAGCTTCTGCGCATGCGCCGATCACCTATGATGATGTCCGGTCAGTGGGCGGAGCTTCCCGCTGGTTTTACTACCGGTTCTTGCGAACTGGTCCAAACCGGGGGCAACCCACCACTGATGGAAACCTATGGAGAAATCCAGTCTACTTTAGGCATGAGACCAATTGGGTGACTTTGGGCCTGTCACACACTCTCTCTCTCTTTCTCAGCCTTGGGAAACACTATGAAAATTTACTTCCAAAGTCATGCCAAGGAAACTGCAGGGATTAATACAGGCAGTCACCAGCCATCAACCTGAAGGCACAAAACCAAAACCAACCCACCAGATTTTAAAAAAAAACAAAACCCTACCTCCGTGTTTAAACTAAAACTACGATTTGAATTGCCATCACAACGTCTAAAAATATGCTCTTTCCTGCCTTCGGCATTTTGTACCAATTATTAGGAATAATGATAATAATGATACTTGTTAAGATGTTTTGATCTTTCATACTTGCATCCCACACTGATTGCAGACATGCAAGTTCGCCTGACGTGTGTCATGATGTTACAATTCATGTTTCATCATTAACTTGCCTTCCCTACCCACAGCCTATAATTCCTGCCATCTTTGATTAATATACCTGAAATTTCCAAACTCTGTGGCATTTTGCTCTTTTGATTAACAGTGTACTTGTGGTATCAATTTTGTCATAAAAATTTAACTTTATCAGCAGATGTAAATCTTCAGACTTCATCTTCAAGAGCTTTAATTGCACGGTTTGATTTAAAATGCCTACCTCAACTTTTTATCTTCAGAGTGAGCATAATTCTTTCACACACATCACAAACATCCTGTCAGTAGAGCAAAGTTGGACAGGAAATGTATACTGAAGGAGATGATATGAGGATAGCCAGGGAATGTGTATTCCCTTTTCCAGTAACAAATTCTTGATTTTGACAGTAGAAATAATGTAAAGGTTCAAATCATTTATGTTATGTCCTTATAAGGACATCCGCCGGGGGATTGGCTGGTCCACCGGCGGGAGATTTAAACAGCTGTCATTGGGCGGCTAAGCCTGCCGGAGCGTATAAGAAGAGCCCCGGCAGCACAGCCGCTTGTTCATTGCTGAGCTGAATAAAGGTTCTGAAGGAACCACTGCTGGTCGTGTCTTCCTTTCCCTGCACTGATCTAACACTGGCGACGAAGGACTCAAGAACCAAGCTATGAACCTCATGGCACAAAGCCAACAAACAAAGAGCTAGTCACTAGAAGCTGAAGTCACACATAGGAACTGTCCAGCGGCATGGCAGCACCAGAAACCGCATTGCTGACCTTTGCCCCCTTCCGCCCAGGGAAGGAGAAATGGAAGTCCTACATAATCAGATTCCGGCAATTCCTGAGAGGCAACAACATCCGTGATATCGATGATGACTGAAAGAGAGGTCTATTCCTGGTCCATTGTGGCTCCAAAGTCCTGGAGATGGCCGTCGACCTCGTGGCACCGAGGGACATCGAAGAGTTGCCATGGGCTGACCTGCAACAACTCTTGCAGGAACACTATGCACCGACAGAAATGCCGGTTGCCAACCGTTTCACCTTCCACCAGAGAGATCAGAGAGAAGGTGAAATGATCAAAGAATTCATGGCCGCCCTACGCCAAATCACGGCCAGCTGTGAGTTCGATCACGCAGACAATGCCATAGCTGACTGCATTGTGTTTGGCATGAGGGACAGAGCCTTGCAGAAAAAGTTCCTGAGCAAAAGGACGTTGCTCAGGGACGTTGTGGAGGAAGCCACGGCTGCTGAGACATCCGACAGAGCAACAGCCGCAATGCTTCGGGCAAAAGGGATCCACAAGATCCGCAGAGCAGCACAGTCATCGACAGAAGAGTCAACAGTTGGATTGGACTCGGAGGAAGAAGTGGCCGTCCACAAAGTCTCCAGACCCCCAAAGCGGGAAACCGCTTGAAACGGCAACCAGGGGGAGCACTGTGCCAGCTTCAGAGGAGACCATGCCAGGGCCAAATGCAGATGGAGGGATGCGACCTGCAGACGCTGCAACAAGAGGGGTAACATCGCTGAAGCCTGCAGAGCTGAGGATCCAGCCCCAGAACCATCCAGCCATCGCCCACGAGAAAATCGCGAAGACTACGCGAGGTCATCTAGATGGTCCTCCTATCAACCCAGACACATAGAAAGCGATGGGAACCGGAGGAGAGCAGTTCACCAAATAACCATCGATTTCTCTGACTACGACGACACCACCACCAAGTGCCACGTGACCGTGCATATGGAAGGGACACCATGCTCCATGGAGGTAGATTCGGGCTCGATCTACTCCATCATGGACTGGCAACAGCTAAAACGCCTCAAGCCTGAGATCAGGAAAAAGGACCTGAAGCCTCTTCGATCAAGACTGGTCGACTTTGGAGGAAACCCAATTGGAGTCCTGGGGAGAACGTCGCTACAGATTGCCTACCATGAATTCCAAGGCATCCTCCCCATCACCATTGTGGAGCACAGCCGCCCGAACCTGCTAGGCATGGAGTGGTTCAAGCCACTAGGGCTTGAAATTAGAGGGGTCAATCAAATCAGGAAGGATGAACTCGACACCCTCCTCGAAGAGTTCAAGGAAGTCTTCAATGGTAAGCTGGGGAAATTTGTGGGAAAACCCATTTCCTTCAATCTAGATAAGGCAATTACACCAATTAGGCTTAAGCCCTGCAGAGTTCCGTTCGCCTTGAGGCCAAAAGTAGATGCTCAGCTAGATAAGCTGATAGCCCAAGGCATACTGGAGCCAATCGATCATGCGACATGGGAGACCCCCATTGTGATTCCCATGAAGCATGATAGATCTGTGCACATCTTTGTCGACTATAAATGTTCAATCAACAAGGCTTTGCAACAGAGCGCATACCCAGTCCCCGTGGTGCAACATCTCGGAAGCTCCAATCGCATACTTCTCGAAGACGATGTCCAGCACCGAGAGGAACTACAGCCAGCTGGACAAAGAAGCCTTGGCCATCGTGGCTGACATCAAGCGTTTCCACGAATACTTGTATGGCAGAACTTTTATGGTTATCATGGATCATAAACCTCTATTGGGACTACTGGCGGGGGACAAACCCACCCCGACCTTCATGTCGCCCAGAATGACACGTTGGGCAATTTTCCTGGCCGGCTATGATTACAGGCTGACCCACAGACCTGGGACATCTATAGGGAATGCAGATGCGCTAAGCAGATGCCCCACCAAAGATCCCGTAGAAGACCCCGCACCCACGCTCAGCCTACTCCACATCGACGCTGACAGAGAGTATCCAGTCACATCAACTGACATGGCAGCCCACACCCAGAGGGATCCCATCCTCAAACAGTTCACCTCCTGGGTCCTGCGAGGCTGGCCAACTGAGAAACCGGCAGAAAAATTCAGCCCATTCACATGGAAGCAAAAGGAGCTGTCCACAATGAAAGGCTGTCTGCTATGGGGAGACCGAGTGCTGATCCCCAGCTCCCTGCAATGGAAGACACTGGAAACACTTCACAACGGACACCCTGGCATCGTGCGGATGAAAGGACTGGCACGGAGTTACGTCTGGTGGCCATCCTGGACAAAGACATCGAAGAATGGGTCGCCAGATGTGACCCGTGCCAGGAGGTACGCCCAGCCCCAGCCCAAGCCCAGGCGTCGGAATGGGAGATGCCCAGCAGCCCCTGGGCAAGGGTACACATTGACTTCGCGGGTCCAATGCAAGGGCAGTACCTCCTAATAGTGGTGGACGCATTTTCCAAGTGGCTGGAGGTCATCCCCATGGCATCTACCACGTCTGAAGCCACCATCAGGGCGCTCTGGCGCCTATTCACAACACACGGGCTGCCAGAGATCCTGGTCTTGGACAACAGACCTCAACTCACATCCAAGACCATGGAGGAGTTCCTGGCCAGACGGGGCATCCATCATGCCCTCTCAGCACCCTACAGGCCAGCTGGCAACGGACAGGCTGAGAGAATGGTGAGACTGAACAAAGAAGCGCTCACCAAGATGGGCACGGGCGACTGGCAGGAAAGAATAGACAACTTCCTCCTCACCCAGCACATCACGCTGCATGCCACCACCTGAAAAAGCCAGGCCGAATTGTTGATGGGCAGACGGCTAAGGTCACCCTTGGACCGGCTACACCCCCAGTACAACCCGGAGGTGACAGCAACGGCCAGCCGCCTGCTTCGCGCCTTCGCCATAGGAGACCCGGTGTTTGCGCTAAACTTCCATGGCTCTCCGAAGTGGCTGAAGGGGAGAATAGAGAGCACAACCGGCCCGAAGTCCTATCGAGTAGAGCTGGAAGATGGACAGGTCTGTAGACGTCACATCGACCAGCTCCGGAAAAGGTGGAGGGAGACGGGTCGAAACCAACCCGACGAGGCAGGCCTACAACACCCCGGCGAGGTAGGCCTACCACACCCCGATGAGGAGTCCTGCCACAACCCTACGAGGTAGGCCTACCTCAACCCTGCAGGGTAGGCCTGCCCCAACCCTACGAGGTAGGCCCGCCAGCCCCGGATGAGATAGACTGGCAGCGAAGTGAGCCATCGACGATCGACGGAAGTAGACTGGTACCCGCAGCCAGGGGGGAGTCCGTGCCATGCCGACCAGGGGTCCAGCCATCACCCCAGCGAGGGAGACCTCCACCTCGACAACAAGGTAGACCGGGGACAACCCAGGGAGGGAGAGCCACACACCCCCGGCGAGGTTGTCCCACAACACCCCAGTGAGGGTGACCTGAGCTGCCGCATGATAGACCGGGAACAACGCAAGGAGAGAGGCTCACAACACCCCGGCAGGGCCGGCCTACAACCACCCGGTGAGGGAGACCACCACCACCCCCCCGGCAAGGTCGACCAACACCACCCCAGCGAGGTCAACCCGCACGGACCCGACAAGGCAGACAGGAGACCCCCCGGCGGCGGCGGCCACCCACCACAACAAGCCAACAACAACAACAACAACAAGAGAAGCAGCAGCGACCCCAACATCAGCAGAAATTAAAAGAAAATCCAATGGATTTACTGGACATCAGTCGGCACCCACCGATGTCCAGCCGCGAAGTTCCAGAGTTTCCGGTCAGGGAAAGAACCAGAGACACCAGCGGGCAACTCCAGATGTTGCGGCCGGAGGTGCGGGGACAGGGCCCGCACACTCGATGGCCGGACTCTGGTCCACTCCGGATTGGGGGCCGGAGAGGACAGAAGCCCCGCCTGCCCAGGTCGGGGGCGAAGCTCAGTGTGAACTGCGCAGGTCATCCAGAACCACCAGGCGTCCCGCCTACCTGTGTGACTACGTATCACTGATTGACTGTGATGGACGTTTTTCGGACTAGGAGGGGAGGAGTGTTATGTCCTTATAAGGACATCCGCCGGGGGATTGGCTGGTCCACTGGCGGGAGATTTAAACAGCTGTCATTGGGTGGCTGAGCCTGCCGGAGCGTATAAAAAGATCCCGGCAGCACAGCCACTTGTTCATTGCTGAGCTGAATAAAGGTTCTGAAGGAACCACTGCTGGTTGCGTCTTCCTTTCCCTGCGCCAATCTGACGATTTATATTGTCTGTATAGCAAACTATAGAGACTTTTGATTGCTTAGCAAGATGTATTTTGGAAAAGGCATTTTGATGCTTTGGAATCATGTCTATAATTAACAATGTCTATTATCCCAATATTTTGTCTAATAGCTCCCCCCGCCCTTTCCCTTTAAAAGAAAAATATCTATGATTCATCCCAAAAACAATAACAGCAGAATGGATATATGGAATTATATTTCAATGATTCTGGAAAACTAATGGAAAGGATTACTTGTTCACCTACTTTTATTTTTCCCCTTTATACTATAATATATTAAATTCAGTACCAGCTTAAAAGGACAAATATTTGACACAGTAAATACTGCATTATTTTTTACAAACAGTAGCTTCACAAGGTTGTGAAGGGATAATTTTAGCAATATTAACATGGGAATTGTTCTTCACGATCGCAATGTGTAATTCACTTGTAGCTTACATTGTAAGGAGAATATTTTAATAGAAGATTTCATGATCTTAAATCCTAAAATATTCTGATATCTTCTGGCAGCAACAGTGGCTAAGTGCATTTTTTGTCATATTTACTGAGAATAAAGCACTAGCCTTGTGTAAACATTTTAGAAGGACTCTGTGAAGTTAATAAAACAGATCTCTGAACCAACACTCAAAGCTCTCTGAAAAATTGCCTATTGTCTGAGCAAGCGTATGCACTCACAGAAGAGTCAGTAATGCTGGTGGAAATGTCTTTTTTTAAGCTATGGTCCAAGTGTTCCACAGTGTGGTTTCAATTAGGTATCAGGCCAGCATTTAGTACAGGGATAGATGACCAATGCCTGAGCCAGGATGGAGTTGGTGCACCTATCCTGGTGCTCCTTGATCCCTCAGTGGCTTTCAGTATCACTTAACATGTTTCTGTTTTGAATCACCTTCAAGGTGCTCTTTTGTGCTTACATTTTATGATGGCTCCTCTCTTTTCTCTATGGCCTGTTTCAACTGGGGTTGACAGAGAGAGATAAATTGTAGCCATGGCCCCTTTCTTATGGGGTGGCAAGGAGTTGACATTTTCTCTCCTTTGACACTGTTAAACTCTTAGTCCTGTGCTTGGAGGTTGTGCAGATCTGATGACCAGGCTTGGACTCAATCCTGAGAAGATTGAGTAGCTGTGTTTATGAGGTCCCCTCATTCTGGGAATATTGCATCATTAGCTCTCAGTGGGGTTGCACTTCCCCATTCAAGATCCGTCTGCAATCTGGGAATTTTCTTGGATTCTATGAACAGCTGTTGTCAAGAGACCATTTGCATAGGTATACCTGGTATGCTAATTGTGCCCTTTCCTGAACGAGAACACCCTTCAGTCACTCTTGCCCTGTTCACTTTATGATTGCCTTATGTTTTACCTGCTCTTTACTTCTTGTTCTCTGCCTATAATAGAGGAATCTCTCCAGTCTGGTAGCTTTTGTCTGGGAAACACTAGATTAAGCTCTAAAGAGGTGGTGATCAGACTTAATTCTCTTGTATTAATGTAGCGAGTCCCGGCTGATCCCATGCTTGAGCCATTCTCCCATCTAGGATGATTGCTCTCTGGCATGGATGCCCCCCCCCGCCCCCTTCTCTGGATCTGAGTTGAGAGGGGAAGGAATAGTTGGGTCCTGGCATCTCTGGGGAAGTGAGTAGATGGGTACGTGTAGACATGAACCAAGGAGTGGAGTGCTCCAGTTCGACAGAGCAGCCACAGCTGGAACAATCAGCTGTGCAATAGGCTGAGCCTGAGCAGAGAGAGCCACAGCTGCAGCAGGTTAGCCTGGAGGCTTTGACTGAAGAATGGGAGTATCTGCCTGCAGTCAGTGAGGATGAGAAGGTGGAGTCTACAACCCCCCCCCCCATCCAAGGACATGCAGGGTGGAGATGCAATAGGTCCAATTCCAGTCATCTAGGTTACTTGTGAGGAGGCAAGCCTTCGTGAGGGGCTGTATCAGCATTTAATCCCACCCAAAGAAATGGGCATTGCTGGAACAATGTAGCTGGTTTCCTTGATCCATGTTCTTGCTTCCTGCGTTTACCCTTGAACCCAAGTTTGAATCTTGGACTGGCTCTTGAACTGTGTATCATGCTTAGTGGACTGCTTTTGGCTGGAAAGTCTTGTGCTACCAAGTCCTGCTGACTTGTGACTGAACGTGCTCCTTGTGTTGGCTGCCTGAGAACTGCTGCGGTTTGAATAAAGACCTCAAACTCTCTGTGGTGTGTGTGGTTATGTTTGTGTGTGTGTGAGAGAGAGAGTGGGATGGCACACTCTTCTACAGAAGCATTGGTCTTTTTCCAATGTTTTTCATCTCAAGGCCATCAAAGGAGATGGGATAGTAATTCATGCTTAATGCTTTTTAACAACCAAATTGTAGAAACATTTGCAGAAATGTATAATTTGGGAAACATTCTTGAAATTACTAATTTCCCATTGAAGTATCTATTAAGATTACAAACTATTATCAAAAGAGTTACCCAACTTGTCAGTAGAACAGAGAGATGTTTTGTGCATCCCTGTTCATTCCTATATTCCATCTTTTCATATCCCTCAGGACTTTTTATAAGATAAAAAGGACAAAGCATGCATATCCTGTGCTCAGATGTTTGGAGGAAGCAAGACATGCAAAGGAACCAAAATAAATCTTAAGAAAATGGTAAGATTATTTTAATTAAACACATGAGGTATCTCTTGCTTATACTTATTTATACCGTATATCTCATAGCTATGAAAAACCCATAACTGTTGTAGAAAAGCAGGCATTACAATTTATTTCATATACTGGGAAACACTGCTGGGTAAACATTTAAAGAAAAGTAAATCACTGTATCAAGGTTGAACCATTTAAGCTATTTCTACTGCTTAAGCAGTTTGTCACCTGCAGTCTTAAATGATATCCCAAAATGAACCCATCAGTTAAAAATAGCTGAACTGAAACAACCACTGTGGAGATGATGTGGTAAAGTACCCTTGCAGTTTGCCAATCACTATTTTATTGTTTTTACCTCAATGTTAATTTTCTTTTTCCTCCTCAATTTACACTTCAACATTATCTCTTTTCCAGAGAGAAATAGAAGAAGCTAAAAAGTCACCTTTCTGTGGCCATTTGGCAGCAAATGTTACAGAAGACTAAATGAGGAGTGTCTGTGGTACCTAAAGCCATCAGCAATTATGGAACGATGAAATTGGGCCTTCTGGTGAAAGTGTCACGTATCAGAAGGCAAAAGAGACTGGAGGCAAAACATGAACAAATTAGGTTATTCTCATTCAAAGCTAAATCTTGCTAGAGAAGCTGATGGTTGCTTTATGATTGACCACATGAGCCTGAATGAGATTTTTAGTTTCTTCTGAGAGAAAATGACATCTGTTTCTCACTTCATAAGACTTACCATTTTTCTATTGCTTCGAGACATTCCACATTCCTTGAGCCTTAAAAAGATATAATGAAGCATAAGAAGAGTCCTCTGGTCTCATGCCAAAATCCATCATGCAACCGAAGAGAATTCTGGGAAACTCAAAAGCTGGACTTCAAGAGAATCATTATAGCTGTTCAGAAGCTAGAATTCAGTGGTACAGGCTTCTGAATATAACAATTCTATTTTCTGGTATTTCCTGGATTCCAAAGGAAAGAATCCTTTGGATTTGAAGGAGGGGTCTAAATATGAAGTTAGGATTATGATTGAAAGAGATTCTTCTCTTGAATAAGCATTTAACTTCTTTAAATGTGCAAGCTTCAGCAGGTACACGGGTAGAGAAGTCTAATCTATGCATTCTTTAACATATGAAGGTTAAAAATATGCAGAGGGAAGGAGGGTGATAGTCTCATTCCCTGTATCCTTGTGCATTCAAGGCACACCCATACACGTGACTGTTGTACTCATACTTGCTTGAACAACTCTTTATGTGATCAGGGACTGTTATAAAGTAGTATCCATGTTCATGCAGAGGTATTTGACAGATATATTCAGTAGGATTTGACTGACTGCATCAGTGAAATATCCAAAGAGAAACTGAACTGTTCACTAGTAACTTTCTGTAGGAAGTTAGCACCCACCCCTCTCCTGGAAGAGTGAAATATTTTAGGAAATATGAAAAAGGCAGAATATTATATTTCCCTGGGATAAGCATGTTTTGAAGCAGCTCCCATCTTCCTGCCCCCACCCTTTGTCAATGGGCCATTAAGGCCTGGGCCAGTCTATTCTACATAACAAAGATCTACCTCCTTCAGGCAGAGCCATAGTAGGAATTGGCAAAGATCCAACAAAGATAGCCCTCTACACAATAGCAGCAGAAACTCACCACATGTGACCTGGGAAGCACATGTGACCATCAGCCAGCAAGGCCCCCACCCCCTGGGAGTCTTGACAACCAATCAGGATACTCTTTTGGGGCCCCAAGAAATGCAGAGCCAGAGAGAGCATAAAAACCCGAGGATTTTCTGTATCTGCCCCTTTTCTGTTCAGGAACTCAAGCCATGTGATCCTGTCCACCATTAAACCATCTTTCCAAGCAGTCTCCATGTTTCCAGTGTCTGTTTTCCCCACTTGGAGCAGAACCTAGAAGGATGTTTCTTCCAACATTTCTTCTATGCCAGTTTATTTTCATTGTTTATTCTATGCCCTTTTTAATTTTTATGGATGACCAAGAAGTTTAATATCATGTCACTTTCTAATCAGGAAGTTCCTAATGTGCTATGTGCAAGAGCAATTAATCTGGTGAGGAGGCACTGCCAGACTCTGTATGAAATAATTAACCATTGCAAGAGAGCAAAAGGATGAAGGCTATTGCTTAGCACATTGTAAGCCGCCCTGAGTCTCTGGAGAAGGGCGGCATATAAATCAAATTTTTAAAAAAATGCAGGAAAAATTGCACCATGCCAATAACCAAAGTCAATATCTCTTTAGCAACACAATGGATTTTTTTAAAGAGTGAAATGATAAACTATTATGCCCTAGTCAACAGGATTTCACTTGAAGTTCTGTGTTGGGGATACAGACAAGCTTAACAAAGAGATCCAGAAGGATCCACAAGTGAAATGAGGAATCCCAGAATTAATTATCAAGCAGCAAATCTTCTTAGTACATCTTTTTTGAATCAGCCAATACAGTGTACCAAGGAACAGGCTTTGCGCAGTTGCCCTATAAACTCAGTTCACTGAAGAAAAAGTGACAATTCAAGTGAGATAGATTAATTAAACGAGGGAACCTTCAACATACAGAAGAGGCACAGAGGGTCAGGAAGCTACACAAAAAGCTGAATGGATACCTATAGCTAAGAGAAAAAGTTAATGGGGGTTACATTAACAATTTCATATATTTAACCTAAGATCAGAAACAAGGAAATAATTACTCATCTTAGTGATTTAAGATAGACTAGGAAGCAGGGGGCACAAACTGCACAAAGAGCCTGTAGTACAGTGGACTAAAGCACTGTTATTAACAACTGCTGCTTGCAATTACTGCAAGTTCAAATCTCACCAGGCTCAAGGTTGACTCAGCCTTCCATCCTTTCAAAGGTAGGTGAAATGAGGACCCAGTTTGTGGGGGCAATAAGCTGACTTTGTATAAATATACAAAAGTATGAAGGCTATTGCTTAACACATTGTAAGCTACCCTGAGTCTCCGGAGAAGGGCGGCATATAAATTAAAGCAAAACAAAAAACAAAAAAAAAACCCTACCAGAAAATAGAATTGTACAGCATGAAAAAATGTTCTAGTTAACAGATTTGAAATGGAACATCTTCCATTTGAATGCATTGACCATTACCCTAGTACCGTGATGACGAACCTATGGCATGTGTGCCACAGTTGGCATGCAGATCCATATCTGGGCACACAAGCCATTGCCCTAGCTCAGCTCCAGCGTGCATGCTCGCACTGGCCAGCTGATTTTCGTCTGGCCCCACCCATGCCGCCTCTCCCCTCCCAGGGGTCTCCATGTGGCCCGTTTTGGATGCCAGGTAAGTACAGGGCTCATGCGGAGGCTCTGGGAGGTTGTTTTTGCCCTCCCCAGGCTCCAAGAAAGCCTCTCGAGCCTGGGGAGGGCGAAAAACAGGCCTACCAGGCCCACCAGTAATCTTTTTGCCATTGCAGGCCAAAAGTGGGGGGAGCGCGGGGGGTGGGGCACGGGGGGAATTGAATTATGGCTGAGGGCACGCACGCGCGTGACCCCCCCTGTGCTCCTTCCCCTTTTGGCACACAATGGCAAAAAGATTAGCCATTACTGCCCTAGTACATTTTGACAGCTAAATGTGAAAGAGGGGAGGGGGGAGGAAAGAGATGCCACATGACTCCATAGGGTTTAACATATTGATGTCACTCCAATACCTTCCACCTCTCCAAAATGAGAAACAAGTCAAAATGCAGGTAGTCCTCAATTTACGACCACAATAAAGCCCAAAAGTTCTGTTATTAAATGAGACATTTTGTCAACCGTGAAGCTGACCTGACTGGAGCCATCTCCAGTTGCCACACTGGAACTGAGGTATAGGGAGGGGGGGGATTAGAGATAGCTGGGGTTTTGTAGCCAAAATAAAATACTTTCTCTTGGGAACCAAGGACATTCTCACACCTGGACCGTGGAAGGAGGAGTGAGGTCACCAGGCAACCAGACAGTGTCTTGATTGGACCATGTGACTGATTTTTTGGGGTTGAGGGAAAGCTTTCTCTTTTAATTAGGTGAAAACTGAGGGAACCTTCAGAGTTGGTTTTCACCAGATTTGTGCCAATATGATATCTCCAATAAAACTATTCTTTTAGGAATTCATCTGCCTCAGAGTTTTGCTTGCTATGGATCTATTACTTGGAACCCTGACACATTTGTTAAGTAAATTTGGCCTACATATGACCTCTCTTGCCACAGTTATTAAGTGAATCAAAGCAGTTGAAATGTTAGTAACCTGGTTGTTAAGTGAATCTGGTTTCCCCCTTTGCTTGTCACAAGATTACAAAAGTTGATCACGTGACCTTTGAACACAGCAATGGTCATAAATATGAACCAATTGCGAAGCATCTGAATTTTGATCCCTTGATTATGGGAATGCTGCATAGGTCGTAACTGTGAAAAATGGTCATGTCGCTTTTTCCAGTGTCGTCGTAACTTTGAACGGTCACTAAATGAACTGTTGTAAGTCGAGGACTGCCTGTATAGGTTTGCCTCCATCTTCTCACATCTTGACATTACCACTGTGTCCACTGCAGACCTTAGAAGTTGATTTTTAATAAATAAATGTGGCATCAGGCAAAGACAAGATTGTCATAACCATGCTTATATTGGTATGAGTTGCACATAAGCTTGTATGAACTCCTGTAGAAGCTTTTTGTGAACTGTAATTAATGTTTCCATATTTTCTGACACCAAAATATATTCACTCAAACCTCAAACCTTGCCTCATTAAACCCCTGTCCCCTTCATTATGCAAATAAATTGTAATACCGTGCAACTTTCTATACATTATGCTTTAATCTGGTTCACTCGCCGTAATATGTTTAGTTGTCAGAATGTACTCCTTGGCCTTGCTGGGCACAAACAACCTATAATTTCAGGATTGCAACGAGAATGCCTCAACGTTGGATCATTAACAAATGTGTACATAGTTCTAGAATGATTTGATTCTGTGCCATTCTTTTATAATTACAACCTGCCTAGGGAGATTCAGAAAATTATGGGAAGCCTGATCAACATATCAGATGGTTCCTTTTGGGTAGATCTCAGAATATAAACAGTCTGAATTACAACTTAATCTCCGAAGTCAAGGACTGCTGCAAATGAACCAGGCTCATGATAAACATCTTGAATGTGGGAAATGGTGAAAATTACTTTTTCTCCCTCCCGCCCACCATGTAGCTTTCAGACTGCAGTTTCTTATGTTCTTTCCTGATCCCCAGCCTGCTAAATTAGACAGAGGCTTGAAATGAGAGCATTCTGATTGTTAATCATGAAATGTACTGTAATCCTTCGCGAAGCAGTGCTAACCTTCTCAATCAACAGCCTTTTCTTACTTAATTACATGATACTCAGCACATCAAAGTGCTGCTGTCAGATTTACATTGGAATTATTTTAAATGTTAGTTCTGTAGTCATGGAGATGATATATATAAAAAGACAAAATGCCAAAGAACTGAGAAAATGTCAGATTTATGTTACACCCACAGCCTCTATCTGCCTGGGAGTTCTTTCAGTACTTCTCCATTTTCCACGGAACAAGCAATATAAACTTGGACAATTGCAATACTCTAAACACAACTGACTTATTGATCTTCACTTCTAAATATGCCATGCCGGTCTTGGACTCTCTTCGAAAATCTTTATAGATATTACCTAATTAATCCTCATATGCCTGAGTAAAAATAGGGAAAGAGCTCCACACTTAATGCTGAATATAAAATAATGTCCCACCAGGGCCAACTCCTTAATAGAAAAAATACAAGTGGTTGCATTGCAAGTGTTCAAGTGGGTATACCCACTGCTGCTGCAGTCTTTATTTATATTTTTCTTGAATTCACATACTCAACAGGAAGATGCCTTTCGTGCTTGAATCTGTGTGCAGTCTGAATGCGTCCTTCCTTTCAGTGCTTGTCACATCCTCTTCAAGGGTGATGTGAATAGATGCACATTTCTAGAATACGAATTTTTTTTCTCTTTACTTACTGACTTACTTTCAGGGCTTATATAGGTAGGCCCAATCAGCTAACTGGGTGGTATGCAACTCTCCTGCTTTTTGGATAAAAAGCAGAGAGATGCACAATCAGGATTAAAACTAAAAGCATTTATCATAAAATGAACATACTGCATTAAACTCCCCCCCCCCCGATGTTAACATTCAAAGCACAAATCAAATTGAGTTGTCACAACTGCCCTACCCCCAGAGCTTTATGAAATAAATCCCTACAATTTTACATACTTTATAAAATCCCCGAGGAAGAGGGCTACTTGAATATGGGAGCATTTCAAGAGATAATTCAAAGCAAGGGGCATATTTCCTGGGGTGCAAAGGATCAAAGGGAAATTGCAACCAGCAAGCTATTCTAAGAAATCTGTGAACTTTATTATTATCTCTCCTCTTGGTATCTGCTCAGAATCTTATTATGTTTATATATTTAAATGTTTTCCATTCTCCTTCTCCGTCCCCCAACTCTTGCTTTCTCTCTGCATGCTTTTCTGTCACTATCACCTTCAAAACATATTCTGTAGAAAATAATTTTATTGCCCATCTGGATCTGTATTCTATATATTGGATACAATCAGGCCTAATTCCTTCCCAGTCCTTGTGAGCAATTAATCCTAATTTTGTTCATTTGTATTACAAAGAAACATTAGGGGAAATGGCATTTGTAGAAATGGTACTATGTTAATCCCTGGGGGTATTTTTTTCTTCAGATATATTTTGAAACCACTTATCGTAGACCAAATTCCATAAAGAGCACGCTTAAAGGCATTACAACATAATGATCTTAAAAAGCTCTTTTCCAATACAGATTTCTGTAACTGATATTGATTGTACTCCTACTTTTTGGGCTGATGTCCCTATTTCTATCAATTTAGTAATTATAAATTGGAATAAGGCAAAGACAGCTAACCCTGGTTCCATATATATTGTGTAGTGACTTGATATCATTGAATCCTACTGCATTCTACACTTGCTCCTAAAGTCACCTCTGTTGGCTCACACAAGAATGCTTGTGGCAATTTGGCAGTCACTTGTTACAGGAGCCAGGAAATACTCTGGCTCATCTGCAGTCACCGTATTCATTGAAGTTGAAGGAAAGCCCCTTCCAGCACACCCTTTGCCTTGCTGCTGTAGAGGCTGACCTTCTGCCGTACCTCCAGAGATTGATATAGGCTCTGTTAAACCTTGGCTGACAATGGCTGCAATTGCTTATCAGTCCATCAGTGCAAGAGGCAAGACTTACTGATGCAGAAAGAGAGCTCATTCTAGATTAATCTGTTACATATCAAATGATAGGAAGTAGTGTATGAAAGGTGCCACCGCAAAGTGATGTGCTTGGTGTTCCACGTACAACTTTGCACTCCTTCACAGCTTGGGAAAAAAATCATCACTAAGTTTAATGCATTTGGATATTTGGAGGAAGACACTGAAGCTGGTGGGCTTCAAGTTTTCGCAAGGTGAACATTAATGGGAGTGAATCAACCCTCAACTTCCCTCCATCTGAAAGATCTCTCTACTCAAGTACTGTACGTGAAATATCAGAGTTTTCTCGCTAAACCTCATATGCAAATATCACGAATTTGCAAGTGAGAATGCAGGCACGATTGTTACAAAATAACTCAACTGTTTTCCTTTCTGAGCATGAATGCTCGTTTTCCCATGAATGTATGTACAGTATATGTCAAAATGAACACGGGGAACTTTTTGAACTTTAATGTATACCAGGCTCAGTTGTGAGAATGCTCATATGTGTCTTTCAGAAGTAGACAGCAATTGGCTAACTTTATATAGATTGCAAGCTAAGTAGATCTCAGGCTGTTTAATTCCTGGATTGGAGACTTACAGAGAATATTATGACTGTGGACTTGAATTGGAAATTGTAAAAAAAAAAAGAAAACCCATCCTGAAAGAAGTCGATGGCATGCAAATTATGTAGATATGTCCCTAAATTTATATAGGAATTGAGTTCGGTTTGAAAGTTTATATATATAGTGGTTGGAGCAAAAGATCTGAGGTAATTAATCATTGCACTGCTATAAAATTTTCTTTGACATTTAAACATTTAAACATTTTCTCTACATTTAAACATCTGAGTTAGGGTCTGACATACACTGTTCAGCTTTGTTCTATGAATTTTTATTTAAGTACTAAATTAGTCCACAACCTACATATAGCACTCAGAATCTTGTTTGTATCACCCAGAAGAGTGCCACAAAAGTTAAACACAAGGTGGATTTTTTTTCCCAGTGGATTCGGAAGACATAATGTTGAGGATACAAATGGGACCTTTTGCTTTAAAAAAATATATCTAATCAAAACTAACTTTTTTATTTTTATTTTGGAAAGTTTAAAAGATGACAAATTACCTTCTCCCATCCCTGTCTTTAATTATCCACCAAAAACTGAAGATGAATTTAAACCGGGCCACATCCACTACTTGGCATTTCAATGTCACAATACTATGGATAGCTTTCTGTGGCTAGAATGGGACAACTTGATGTTGCCAACTTGCCACAGCAACTCGCCAAGGCCAACCCACCATGGTCAACTTGGTGTGGCCAATTCACTGCAGGATAATTCAATTTAAGTATTTAAAATAATTTTAAAAATAATTTTAATTTTTGTCATTCATATTTCATTTTGTCCCTCCTTTCTTTAATGATTCTATTCCCCCATTTCTTCGATATTAGTGTAACTCTTATCTTATGGTAATTTATCCTGAAGAGTGTTGGCCATACCAAATTGTTCTAGATCTTTCTATGAATCCTCAGTTCATTAAGAAGCTGAGCTGGTCCCCAATTACATACACCCAGCCCTTGAGGAAACACTTCAAAAATATCTTTAAAACTTCCTTAAAATCTAAACATCTTCATTCACATTTTAGTGTTAGGTCAAAATGTTTACTGCAAACAGCAAACAGTAAAGAATTGAACTCTCTGAAGCATTTATGTGTGAAGTAACAATCAGGGAATTTAAGAATGCTTATTGTTATAAAGTTTAGTTCCATGAATAATTAAAATAAATTTCCACATCTGACATGTAATCAGCAGGCAATAAATCCTTGTTATCCAGATTTCGGAGTATACATCCTCCATATGGCTTGAGCTAAACATAGGGATCTTTTGTGGGGGGAGAGAAGTTAAAAAAAACCTCTAATTAATGAGTACTTATCTGGGTTCTTGGGGTCCTCAGATGTTCCTACAAATAGCATTTTATTATATGTAGTTTTAGAATTAATGTCAAAATCAGAGACAAGAGATAAGATCTTGTACACTATAAACCCAGCAATTCAAAGGGAGATCATTGTTATAGATAGAGGAGTGTGGCACCCAGTGAAATGTGAAAAAAGGCAGTAGCTGTTAATAAGATGCTGTGCATTATTGTTCTATTAAGAACTTCCAACTTCTAATTCTCCTTTGTCTTTCATTTCCAGCAGCATTATGTGTTATGTTCTAGCACAGAAAAAGTAATATGATCCTACTGAGTAATCCAACTGAATTCAAGAATTCAACCTTGGGTTATAATTATTGCTACAAGGAGAACAGAAGGAATAATATTCATTATATTTGTCCATAATATCTCTATAAATATAGTGGTGTCGCACAATCGCAATATAACTAGGAATCATGCAATAACAGTTATGCTGATTGGTAAATGAGCTGTGGGTTTTTATATAGCTAGGTTTTATAATGTTGCTTGCATTGTAACATGATTAATTGTTAGGAAACAGACATTGCATTGCTTATTCAAATTATTGGACACCATGTTCATTTGTATTCCAAATATTGAATATAAGGGACAATTGAGTTCATTTCTGAAATGAATGTAATTGTTGCATTGTATTCTTTGTACAATGTGTGTGCAGGAAAAGGATACTTGAAAAAACCTGAATGTTTTATGTAATGATCTACTCATCCTATCTCATAGGATTTAGCAGACTATCACTCTTCTTTCAAGTTATCTGCATCTGGTAAAAGTTGGATGGGTCACAGTGTGTGAAAAATGAATTTAAATGTGTTTTTTATGATGCAGGATGGAGATCATGATTAGGCAATAGAACAGTGTCCTCAGAAGTCATCAATCGAATTTTGCAACTCTTCAGGGGGCTATTGTGGATATAGAAAGAGCCAAAACAATCATATACTTGCTTCGTGTAAGAGCTACAGACAAGTGGTACAATTACAACTCCGTGTGCTCCAAAGCATCATTGGGTATTCAATCCAAAGCTCTAGATAACCCTAAAAAAAGAATATGGCACAGCTGTGCAAAGCTGTGAGTGGGTGGTTTAATCTGAAATCTGAATTAAATTTTAAGGATTGGATTTTGGGATCATTTTGTGCTCTTTTTTCCTTCCTCTAATCCAATATAGCTTTTTGGTTTGGTGAGAAACTTTGGGAGATGAACAGTCTGAAAGGATGTCAATACGTCAATTAAACCAGAAGAGTAAGTGATAAGTACAAGTAGAGTAGGGGGAGCATGCTATTCATTCTTTTAATAAGAGTTTACTTTTAAAGTGCCAATTTTAATGCCTTGTCTTCTGCAACATTGGAGGGATGATGTAATTACTTTTTGCAGAAGGAATCAGTCCCTCTGTAATGAGGGAACCTGAGACATGTTTCCTGCATTACTTTGGTACTCTGTTCATAATAATTTATCCTACTCCGTGTTAATAAAACTATCTTTTCTCTTGAGGACATCTTATTTGTTCTTTGCTGTCAGACTAGATCACCAACACTCCCAAGAGAGTTGCAAATTTCTTTCATTTGTCCTTGGCTTATACAGAAACTCATTTTTCTGATTTTATTAATGTATAACTTTATTCTATTCTGTTTGGTCCCTTACAGTGCATCTAGGTTTTATTTCTCCATTATATTTTATTTGTAATTGACCAACATATGATTTTATTTATATTCATTTATAGTCACATAAACTCATTAATAAATGTATATTTACTTAATAGACTAATGAATATATGCTTACTTAATGGAGTAATAAATATATATTAACTTAATAGAGTAATAAATATATGTTTACATAATAGCTCAATATTTCACAGGTAGAACTTCAGAATTCTACAGTTATGGTACTTTTACAATTAGTATTTTAACTAGATACTTTGTTTCTATTACCTACCCTATAGATAATTGTGTAGTCTTATAGATATTTCTGAAATGTTTTCAATTTAGGCATTTTACTGTTTTTCCCCAATAACATCTATACTTTCTCTTCCTATCCCATAGCTTCTTGGGCTCAGTTTGCTAACTGATTAATTTGCTGGTCAGTGATTATAATAAAGATTATAAATCCAACTACATTTAAACATCTTTGAAAGCTTTTTTAAAAAAATGAATTAGGTAAAGACATTTTCTATATTGGGTCTGCAAAATACCCTTAAAGATTCTTTAAGGATGAAGGGAAAGAAAGTTGAAATGATCCAAAGATGCTTTTTCAAGTGGCAACTAGGCTTTCTTGTTTTTCTTTCAAGATGTTTCACTTCTCATCCAAGAAGCTTCTTCAGATTTCAGAGCTGAAGCTTCTTGGATAAGAAGCAAAACGTCTTCAAAGAAAAATGTATATTTTCATTATTAATATATAGCCATTTAACAAAATGTAAGGTTCTGAGCAGTAAAGCAAAATAAAAATATGTTGCTGGTATATCTTCGGTGAGAGAAGGGTGAATGCATTCCTACAGTATATCACAGAAGTGAGTATACCCCCTCACATTTTGTAAATATTTAAGTATATATTTTCATGAGACAACACTGAAGAAATGACACTTGGGTACAATGTAAAGTAGTGAGTCTACAGATTGTTTAACAGTGTAAATGTGTTGTCCCCTCAAAATAACATAACACAGAGACATTAATGTCTAAACTGGTGGCAACAAAGGTGAGTACACCCCTAAGTGATAATGTCCAAATGGGGCCCAAATGGCTGTGATAGAACAGTCATTAATCAATTGCTGAGTTATTAAAAATGGTTTTTGCAGCTGAACCTATACATGGGATTCCCAAAGTGACAGTATAGTAGGAACGGATAACAGTGTGAATATCTTCTCATAGCATAATATAGCCCTCCCTTATGAATGTTCCTCACCTCCTGCATATATTTCGTTCATAATAAAATATTTAATTATGTTTGTAAGTTTGGATAATATTTGCAGGTGAATCTATTTATGGATTTTGGTTCTCATATCACTGTTACATTTTTTTCAACAATTTCTCCAAAATCTAAAAGCCTCATTTTTTTTCCCTTTCTTTTTCCTACTTAAATAGCAACAACAAAATGTCATTAAAGATTTCATTAACTAGCATTGTAAAGACTGTATATAAGGTTTTATAATTAGGAGATACATTTGGAAACATGTTGACAGGGATTTTGACATGTTGCAAATTTATTATGATATACGCAATCTTCACTCAAGAGGTTCTAGAATAAAATTGGTAACCAATTTTTTCATTTATCTATGTTTTCCTCAGATTTTATTCAAACAAATGTTCTAATTAATATTAGTAATGTGCATTTATTTCAGGATACATTTAGTTGGATTTACAGTCATTCCAAAACAAATTCCTAAATAAAGGTACCAAGAATGCATATTCATGTTGGAAGAAAAATCCAGTCCAGTTCCAATCCGGGAGAATGGCGCTGGAAATAAAATGGAGGCTGATGGGAAAGAAGGACTCTGTTTATTGATGACCAGGACCACAGCATGCAGTTCTGGGACAGCTGACAAAATTAGCTTGATGAGTGCAAAGATTTTTATACAGTTTCTGAAATGCTGCAGGAATTGTGCCATGTAGTGAGCCTGGTGTCTTTGCTATTCTAATGGTGGTGGGTTAATCCTATTATGTCCTAAAGGTCATGTCCTGTTCTTGGAATTTGGGTGGAGGGGGATGTAAATTTTAATCCCATCACTGGAGGTGAAAGGGTTTTGTTTGTGAATAAACTGGCCCAGTCTTTCTTAATGGGCACAAAATATCCATTTCTAAAGACTTCAGGAATCTGCTGGAGGCTACTAAGAAAGACTGGGGCTGCTTTCTGCCTTTAAGAATATGTTTATCCATTTCTCCTTTGAGGAAATATAATATTCTGCCTCTTTTAATAGTTCCCAAAATATTTCATTCTCTAGGATGGGCCGGGGGTGGGGGAGATGCATGATTATCTCTTACATTAGGAACAACTGAAATGTACAAAATAACATCCATGTTTTTGAGTTCTCCAAAAACTGAATCAGGACAGACTTTACTATAATGGAGGAAAATCTCAGAGGTAGGGGAGAGGGAATGAAGCCAGATGTTGGTACTTTGAGACTTGCCTTAGACCAATCTTAAAGAAGTGACTGCAGACTTAATGACTAAATCCTTCTAACTGCTGCTACTGATAGAAGTAATGGCTGACAATAACTTCTGAAAACCCAAAGACAAACTTTCAATGTCTATATTTTCTACATTCTCAAGATGATTCTCAAGGTGGTTTTGGACAGCTTTGCTTTATTTGGCAACATAGAGAAATATACACAAATTGTATTTTTTAAATTGAATTTGCTTGTATAGTATTTGACAAAGTCTCTGGCATCTGGCTTAAATAATATTTTAAACACTGATTCAGATACCGAGTTTTGAAAAGATTATGAGCATAGACTGCGGATGAATGAAGACATAAAAAATAAGTATCCTCCAATATAGGGTGTGTTGGTTGAAATAGTGTAAAAGCAAAATAAAGGAAGCTATGAGAAAATAAAACCCAAGTTTAAAGCTTATTTGTTTGGGGAGTGGGGAGAGATTCTATGAGCAAAGTTCTAATAATGAGATGGTTTAACATTAAAAAAAAAAAAAGATATCCATTTACCAGTGTTATCACAAAATATCAATATGCTGAAGCAAAAGGGAGCTGTATAAGCCCCAGCTAAGAAATAGATTACACAAAAAGGTGGACAAACTATGTGACTTATATAGCAGTCCTTTTCTCCTGCTTTTAAAGATTGCATTTCACTCCTTGGACTCATTATCACTTCTTTTCATCCTGTGGATCACCGATAAGCATTCACTTATTACAAGCATCCTGTCACTCACAAAGCCCACAGCAGGAAGCTTATAAGGTACTGTGCTGCTGGGTCTTTCTCTCCCTGGAGGCTTTCCTTCAAGATAAGGAAAAGTTATAAGAAACACTAAATGATGAGGTGTGAAATATATAGCCCCTGCATAATGTTATAAGAACATAACAGATTAACAGATTAACAGAGTTGGAAGGAACCTTGTAGGTCATCCAGTCCAACCCCCCCACACCCTACACCATTTCTGACAGATGGCAGCCCAGTCTCTTCTTGAAAGACTCCAGTGATGAAGCTCCCACAACTTCTGAAGGCAAGCTGTTCCATTGGTTGATTGCTCTCACTGTCAGAAAATTTCTCCTTATTTCCAGGTTGAATCTCTCCTTAATCAGTTTCCATCCATTATTCCTTGTCTGGTCTTCAGATGCTTTGGAAAATAGCTTGACCTCCTCCTTTCTGTGGTAGCCCCTCAAATATTGGAATACTGCTATCATGTCTCCCCTAGTCCTTCTCTTCACTAGACTAGCCATGCCCAGTTCCTATAATTGTTATTTGTATGTTTTATCCTCCAGTCCCCTAATCATTTTGGTTCCTCTTCTCTGCACTCTTTCTAGAATTTTCAGAATTTTTGGTGTCCAAAACGATTCAGTATTCTAGGTGTGGTCTTACTAAAGATTTATAGAGTTGTATTAGTCCCTTACTTGATCTTGATTGTATCCCTGTGTTAATGCAATTTAGGATTGCATTGGCTTTTTTGGCCACTGCTGCACACTGTTGGTTCATATTTAATTGGTTGTCTACTAAGACTCCAAGATCCCAATATAGCTAAAACCCTTTTAGATTGTACCCCTGGCCCATCCAGCTCAGCAGACTGCTCTCCCAGTGACCAGCCAACTACACAAGGCTTCCTACTAGTCTCCCAGCAGATGACCTTCAGAGATATATTGACATCAAGGTTAATGGTCAGTTTTCCTCATGATTTCGTCCAATCTTTTTCTGAAGTTGGTGGCAACACAACTTCTGGTAGTGGACTCCAAACTTTAATTACATATGTGTTGTGTAATAATATATTTCATTTTGTCTATCCTGATCCTTTCAGGATTCGAGATATGTGGGTGACTTCAGTGTGACTCACTGACTTCAACATGCTCATTGGTAGATGACAAATGTGCTCATTTCTGGATAAGATGATATAAATTTTGCTAAATAATATAATTCACAAATGAATGTGCAGCTTCATCAGAGTCTACCATAGCCTTTTCAGTTATGTCTCTTTGGTAGCTCTTTGCTCATTAAAATTAATGGACAGAGAACTTCCAAGGTACTTGAAATGAGAAACATTTCAAGAGGTCTGTATAACTAGGAGGAGAAAGGGATGCCTTCTACTATGAGAAAGAAATTTTGTGATGATATAAAAACATCTAGCACTTTAATTTGGTTGTTTCCCATCCATGATCACAAGATATACACTTTCTGTTTACCTTTCAATGGTGTAATATGAAAATTGAGAGAAGGGAAGGGAAGGGAAGGGAAGGGAAAGGAAAGGAAGGGAAGATTCCTTAAGACTTATTGTTATTATTATTTCAAGTGGATGAACATTTAAGAAGGTGAGTATTTTTAAAGATTATACAATGGTATAACAAGGCTTAAAAAAACTGGATCCTCTGGGACTAGAATCATTCTTGGAAATCAAGATGATTCTGGAGCCCAGTACTTGCTTTGCATCATTCCAGAACCCCATATTTTTAAGTATTTATTGTTTGTTTTTGTAAAAGGCGATGTTTGTCACTGACACCAAGTAAGGGATTTTAGCTTTATATAGTGCAATAAGAAAGCACACTGTGCTACAAAATTTATTTCAGCAAGTCTCAAAACAACACTGAAAGGAAAATCATGTTGATGTCTCGTCTGCAAAGCAATTAGATTGGGAGATAAGATAAAGTATTAAGATGCCTTCTGGCAAGCAGAAACATTTGAGCAGATGTATGTGCATTTTATTCATTCAATCACATTCATCTCACTGAGATTTTAACCATAGACTAATGTACAAGTTATCATCTCCTGTTCTTTTTATCAATTTCCACCAGCCTCATGAGGCAAGCCTGCGGCTTTGATCTCTGAGTGACACAGCAAGTGCTGATGAAAAAACCCAGCGCAAGATGATTGCATTGGCCAATCTCAGCAGTCTAGCTGCTCAGTTTTGAATGAATTGGAATTTCCAGATCATTTTCAAAAGCAACTCCACGTATAACACATTGCAATAAACCAAACGGGAGGTTATTGGTGTGTAAGTAAGAAGCAACTGTTACAAAGCCATCTCTGTCCATGTAGTTATTTGATTTTGAGTAACAATCAAGCATTCTAGAGTGATCTATAATTTTGCAACTTCCTTTTTTGATGTCCCATCATCATCATCATCATCATCATCATCATCATCATCATCATTGTTACAAATTTTCAGTTTCGAAATAAAATGTTACCAATTTATATATTGTGTTTAATGACTGTGTGAGAGTACTGTTTCCCAGTAGCTCACATGATAATGACTAAGGCACCGGGCTAGAAACCAAGAAGCTGTGAGTTCTAGTTCCACTTTAGGCACAAAAGTCAACTGGATGACCTTGGGCCAGTCATTCTGTCTCAACTCTACCCAACTCACAGAATTGTTATTGTGGACAAAAAAAAAGGAGGAGGAAGGAGTGTTTGGTTTGTTTACCACCTTGAGTTACTTCTTTAAAAATAATAATAAAGATGGGATAAAAATAAATAAATAATCAATCAATCAATCCTTGGAAAGGCACAACTGCTCTAAAGATTTGCTGCTTATGATTCATAAAATCCTAGCGTTATAGCAGAGCATTTTGATATTTGAATCCAATCCCTATTCAGAGAAGGAATCCCAAGTAAACCCATTGTCTAGCCTTTGCTTCTACATATCCAAGGAAAATAAGCCTAACATTTCACCTCATTTCTGATAGAAATGTTTTACATTTTGCAATCAACTACTGTTCTTCTGATAGAAATGTTTTACTGCATTCAGCCAGAATCTCCCTTCCTATAACTTAAATTCCATATCCAATGTCCTCATGCTGTAACAAGAGAAAAAATGCCTTGACCGTCTATATAACATCCTTTCACGTATTTAAATAAGCTGTCATATTTTCCCTCTGTTATCTTTTCCCAAGGCTAAACATACTCACTTTTGCCAATCAAGGGCTTAATTTTAGTGTCTTAATTATTCACACTGCCCTTATTTGAACTTGTTCCAAATTCTCTAAAGTTTCTTAAGCATAGAATTCACAACTGGACAAATTACTCAAAGTGGAGTATGACTAAAGCAGAATAAATTGCAGCAATTACTTCGTATGATTTGGAAGCTATGCTTCTGTTGATACAGCAGTGAGATCTCAGGAGAGGCACAACTATTAATACTGATAGAAGAGAATATTTGTAGCTTAGTGTTGAACTGTGGGGTCCTTGGTGCTCCCTGAGCTTGGTTGTTTTCTTGCCGATGATGTTACCTGGCTGAGTAATGAAACATCTGCAGGAAAACAACCAAGCTCATAGAACACAAAAGATTCCACAATTATTACTTTCTATTCTGCAGAAACTTGACCCAGCACTCTGGAAATATAAATAACCGAAGATTCATAGGCTTGGCATCTCTGGTAGGCTGCTTTATTAGATATTATTACTGAGATAATAAATAACAAAAATAACATTATTGAAAGAAGTGCATACGCCTGCTGCAAACTATGAGAACAAAACCTTCCCATATCTCCATCCCGGGACTTAAATTCTAAGCCTCTTCCTTCCATCTTTGGAAATCAACAGAATTTTGAGAGTTGGAGGCATCCGTTCAATATTTACATTACAATTTTCTCAGAATTGAGAACTGTTGTTCTCACATTTCCAGCTACAGCTCTGATAGCAGCCTAAAATTTCATTTTATTTTTTTGAAGCTATGTCACCCAGCTGAAACATAACTCATTTTGCAATCAACTACTATTCCAAGATATTTTTTTTTCACAAGAAGCATTACCAGCCAAACATTTCCCATCCTATGTTTATATTTTTAATCTAAATGAAGAAATGCGTACTTGATTCTTAAATTACTTTCAGTTACTTACAATCCTGTTTCTACATAAAGCTCAATTTGAATTTTATTTCTCTCTTCTAAGATTTTAGCTGCCCTACATAAGTTTGGACCATCTATACATTTGACAAAAGTTCCATCCAGCTCCTCATTCAAATCTTTAATTGAAAAGTAGGACTCCAAAATGATCGTTATAATCCTTATGGCAACTGACTTATGTATCTCCAAACTGATGAGAAATTTGTAGTTACAAAAATACAAGCTACATCCCTTGCAACTTCAGTCTAAAGAACTTCAGTTACTCTAAAAATATTAAGCAGGGTTGGACCACATTAGTACTTAGATGGAAGACCCTAGGGCTATAGATTATATTCAGAACTTGGGGGAAAAAATATCCAGGAAGAAGGCCATGACAAATCACTTATATATTGTTGCCAAGAAACTGCACAGATGTGTTAATGTAATCACCAGACATTGAGTTCAAATCCAACAAAATTCTTTGACATTTTTTTTTTTCAATTGGCACCATATCTTGTTGTTGCCTTCTGTACACTGCTGGCTGTGTTTTCTACAACTTGTATTCTACTAGTTCTTTCCATTCCAGATTTTGATTAATTTGATTATGTTCTTTTTTATGTTCTCATTTAAAACCAAGCATTCTAAGTCTCTTCCTTTAACATGAGGGCTTCTAACAGTGATCTTTGTTGGATCCAGCCAATGGACCATCTAGTCAAGTATTCTGTGGCACACAATGACTAACTGGATTCTTGTAAAAAATGGACAGGAGTGAGATAGCCTTTTCTACTGTACTCCCTAGCAACTGATATCACTGCTACCGATGACTGAAGAGTACAACTATCAAAACTAGCAGCCATTTGCAACCCATTTCTCAGTGAAAAATGTCTCATCTCTGTTTAAGAAATAGATGCTATATTTATGCCCCTCTGGTTTTCAGATCTGAAGTGTTGCTCAGCCATATATGAACAGCATTTCAAGATGGTACCAATTCACCAGCAAGAAAGCTGTTTAGCATTCTGAGAACAGAAGTTTTGTATACTTCGTAATAAACAAAGGCAACATGCATCACAAGATGTACTAGCTTTGCTAAATGGATGTCAGATCATGCACTTTTGGAAGTTAAAGACAGACTGTCCTGGAGAAAATCTAACTATCTGACTCTTAAGGATAGACAACAATTTAATGGTACATAATCAATCAGAACAAGGGCAATAGTTATGACAGGCAAGTTTAAATGTATGGGGTTTCTTCATGTCTGTAAGTTTTTGCTCTTCTGGCAGGTTTTAATTTAATATATATATATATATATACATAAATGAAGAAAATCTGCTTTCTTCAGATTTTTATTATTGGAGCCAAGCCTCGTAACTTGGAAGAAAAATTAAAAGACGACAAAATTGCATCTTCTTTACTCTTGCAGAATATAACCCCCCATTTCATGGGAGGGTTTTGAACCTGCAACTTTTTCAGATGAAGGCAAACAGTTGTCAGATTTGTGGCACCCACTATTATTTAACAGAAATGTAGATTAGATTTAATTCTAAGTGCCTGATTAGCAAACTGTCCTCTTTGAATAGTTTCAAATCTTCTCATTTTACTATCCTGGTAATTTTCCTGTCTCTGAGATAAAAAAAAAGAAGAAGAAGAGTAAAATCGTGACCCAGTATTTATGAAAGCATTTAAAAATTACAAAATGCTCTTTTCCACCATCAGGCAGAAAGAAGCAGCCTTTTTTTTTTTTATTATTGCACATCATTTATAATAAGATCATTTTCCTCTGTAGCTCTGCGCCGCTGCTTAAATTACTGTTTGTTTTGGGTTTTGTGGGGGGTGTAATTGTACCCACTACCTATCAAATTATCTCCATGGATGCTCAGAAAATACAAGGCTAGGAAACAAATGGCATTCCTGTTTTCAGTTTCAAGATCATAAATTGTTTTACAAAAACAAAACATTTAGCCCAACATTTAACTACACACCCAGTTAAAGTACAAATTCACAATGGAACTCTGGTGTCTTACCTGAACTGAACATAATTAAGCAGTGATCCTAAATATATTGATAGGACAGACTAGAGCAAAACAATGAATGTTTCATGCACAGAAAACCCCAAATTTAGTCCCCTAGGATTTCCTATTAATTAATAAGGAACCTCAAGTTCCAGGATTTGGAAAGACATGCTAAAACACGAAACAGCTGTTGCTCAGCTGGCCTGGGGTGAGCTGGACAGCAGCTGGATTAAACATTTAAAAGGAACTCCCACTGGCACTGGAGCTACAGATTACATAAACCATATTCAGATAGTATTCATTCGAATATTAAGGAGTTTGTATCTATATCTACCAAGATCAAATTTGGCAGGGAATGGTTTTCTCTCTGACACTCTAAGAGGAAGCAAAGGTTGCACTTTGGAGAAACAGAATAGAAACAGTATTGATGCTTTTGAATTTTTTTGTTAGAGAAAGCTCCTGACACGATCACTGGAAAGCAAACTAATGGATCATGGAATAAAGAAATCCACAGTTCTCATTTTGAAGGCAGGAACAACCAGGGTCAAATTATACCACTTTGGACACTGGCCAGGAGTGGGATTCTACCGGTTTGGACCGGTTTGGGTAAACCGGTAGCTCCGATGATCAGCTGGGAGTGAATCAATTCGCTCCAACAATATGCTGGGCTTGCCCACCTGCCCTGTGCTTTACTTACCTTAATTTCCTTTGTTTGAAGGTCAGCTGATCGTCGCAGCAGAGCGGATTGCAGCGCCTCACTGGGGCTGCAGTAGAAGGTAAGTTTTAGAGCTGAACTCAAACACACCGCGCGCTCAGCGAACCAGTTGTTACACCGGTTGAATCCCACCACTGACACTGGCTGTCTGGAGGAGGATCTAATGCTGGAAATGGTTGAAGGAAAAAGAAAAGGATGACCAAAAGCAAAGTGGATGGACACAGTTACACAGGTGATCGATACATTGTTGGAATACCTAAATGGTTATGATGGGAACAGAAGATCCTGGAGAAACTCTACTCCTGCGAAGGAGTTGCTGAATGTTGCTAAATGTTGACATCAGCTTGATGGTGCACAATCATTCATTCATGCAATCTATCAATAATATTCCTTTACTTGAATTCATTCCTACTGAAGTTATGATGGGTTTGGGGCAGTGGTGAAATTCAATTTTTTTTACTACCGATTCTATGGACGTGGCTTGGTGGGTGTGATGTGATGTGGCTTGGTAGGCATGGCTTGGTGGATGTGGCAGGGGAAGGATACTGCAAAATCTCAATTCCCTCCCCACTCCTGGGGGGAGGATATTGCAAAATCTCCATTCCCACCCCACTCTGGGACCAGCCAGAGGTGGTATTTGTTGGTTCTCCAAACTACTCAAAATTTCCGCTACCGGTTCTCCAGAACCTGCTGGATTTCACCCCTGGTTTGTGGACAATTGCATGATTGGTATTTCTTTATGATCTAACATAACAGAGACAGAAAGGAACAAACATATTAGCAGGCAATAATGGGCACTTATTTAAAACAATTTATACATGAAACTTAACTGTTTTTCTCCAAAGTCTGTAAAATTCAGCCTATTGCTGTGTTATTCAATTGCCCTGGTTGCAATTCAGCCTATTGCAACCAGGGCAAATTTTGGGGTTGATATTTTTTTAAAAAATCACAAAGCAAAAACAAAAAACAAAAAAAAAAAAAACAAACCCAGCACTTCGAACTATCCATATCACTTAAAAATAAGCCCACTTGAAATGAGTTTTCTTCCAGATATGTAAAATGTCACCTGCCTTATTTTGGGTCATAGATTTACTGCTGTTTCAAGAATGCTGAACTCCTATTCTGAAATAGAGTGAGGGTTGTATTACAGGCATGGAGGGGAGATAGGAATAACTCTGAATTTGCTCCTATGTCTTGCCTTTCTCATGCATATAAATGCCAGACAAGTGGAAAGTGTCTTGAGTGAAGTGGAAAGGCGCATATATATATATATATATCTACAGTAACTATTGATTTCTTTGCCATTGATGTTTTTCTGTCTTGTGCTGCTTTGTGTGGCTGTTTTTTTTTTTCTATTGTTCTTTGTATCATTGCAATCATTGGAGCAGAACACCCATGGATACGAAGTTTTAGGATATATTATTAGATGTCAGGTATAATAGTTGTAAACACCCATGCAATACAAATATAAATACCGTGTGCTCCATCATCCTGAATGACTATTTTATTACTATTTTTACTGATTTCCTATACAGGTAATATATAAAGTGTTCTCTGTTTTGTGCTGTGGGATGTGTGTATGTGAACTGAAACATCATCCTGCCTATATAGGCTCTGGTTATATCAAACTATAGAAATATTGATCAGAAATAGAAAGAGTTAATCTCCTCTCCTAAATTGACAAATCATCTCCATCCCCAAATAATGCAAATTCTCAGAGTAAATTTGCCCATTTAATCTTTAATTAATTCAATCTTTCATTAAATCAGGGGTTTTTGTTTTTGTTTTTTTGAAAATAGAAAGTTCTATAGTATTAATACTTCGAAAGCTACATAAAACTGCTGGTGAAAATTCAATCCATTTTAAAAATGGCCCTGCTATTTAGATGTTTGTAAATAAATAAAATAATCTTTCTTTTAATGCTCTGTTGACAGATCATGGTTAAGCAAGTTGTGATTTGGTTTGTAAATATCCCTGACAGAAGTGAAAGGACAACAAAAATAATGAGGCAAAAAATAGCAATAGCAGTAGCTTTTAGACTTATATACTGCTTCATAGTGTTTTACAGTATTCTCTAAGTCAGGAATGGGCAAATGTGGCCCTTTTACAACCTGTGGACTTCAATTCCCAGAATTCCACAGCCAGCTTGGCTGTCTCAGGAATTCTGGGAGTTGAAATTTGCCCACTCCTGCTCTAAATGGTTTACCAAGTCAACATATTGCCCCAAACAATCTGGGTCCTCATTTTACAAACCTTGGAAGGATGGAAAGCTGAGTCAACCTCAAGCCCATCTGAATCAAACTCCTGGCTGTGGGCAGAGTCAGAGGGCAATATTGCATGCTAAAAACTGCACCACCACCAAGTACTTTTTTTATCCTTTTCAGAAAGATCTCCGGTCAAAGTTCTTAAATAATGATAGTGGGAAGGTAAGTAAGGTAGGTAATGGGAAGTAAGAAATCCAGATTTTTCAAATAGTCCTTCAAGCAAGACTCCTGAAGGTAAACTGCTTGTTCAGTTATAGAAGAAGGTCAGCTCCAGATTTCCAGTGCCTTTCCTCACAGTCTCCAGAGTCTTGGTCTAAGCCAAATGATGATGAGCTCTGGAGAAACTCCAGAAAGGCGTTAAAATTATCACTTTCCATATTGATAAGAACACTTGGTTCATCATGCGTTTTGATCATTCAGAATTCTTTCTCTTCTTGTAACCTTGGATCTGTGTGTTTTGGGTGGCTTGAGAATGAATCTGGATTTGGCTTTATTCTATCCTTTGTGGAATGGGAGAAAGGAATTACTAGTGGTATGAAAGTATTAATATCCAAAAGAAAATATATCTCAATAAATATGCTTTAAGACTAAGTTAACAAGACATTTGGTATTTTGTTACAAAACTTTTCTTGCCCTGATGCCCCCAGGGGAACTTATCCAGTCATACCATAGTCTCCCATACAAATTTCAGCAACAGAGAACTGGGAGCATCTCCGAGAGGTCCGGTACTGTGGGTTTGGGCTGCTTATCCAATAATGAGAGCACTTTCACTTCTGGCATTCAGTGCTATAATCAGTGGTGGGTTTCAAAAATTTTTACTACCGGTTCTGTGGGTGTGGCTTGGTGAGTGTGGCATGGCTTGGTGGGTGTGGCTTGGTGGGCATGGCAGCGGAAGGATACTGTAAAATCTCCATTCCCTCCCCAATCCAGCAGAAGGTTACTGCAAAATCCCCATTTTCTCCCAATCAGCTGGGACTTGGGAGGCAGAGACTAGATGGGGGTGGGGCCAGTCAGAATTTTTACTACCGGTTCTCCGAACTACCTAAAATTTCCACTACCGGTTCTCCAGAACTGGTCAGAACCTGCTGAAACCCACCTCTGGCTATAATCCTTTGTGATTATAAATCACAATACCTGCAGTATGATCTAAGCACAGTACACAAAATTATCTGCTACAACGTCTTACCTGTCAATGACTTCTTCAACTTCAACCTCAATAATACACAGGCAAACAATCAGTATAAACTCAAGGTAAACCACTCCAAACTTGATTGCAGAAAATACGACTTCAGGAACAGAGTGGTCAATGCCTGGAATGCTCTCAGCTTTGCCTGCTTCAGCTGCCATAAGAAATGGGGGGAAGGACTAGTTAAGGGGGCGAAGAGGGGGAAGAGTGCAGGAGGTGTTTTTTCCATTGTAGGAGGTGTTTTCCCAAGAAACAAAAGTGAATCTCCAAAGGGGCCGGCTGACCAACTGCCCTACATTCCTGATGAATGACGTTGCCAGACGTGATGCCACCTGACCTTTGGGAGACCTTTGGATTGGATGATGGTCAATGGACACGGGGGGGGGAGAAGCTTACTAGATGCTATTTCGCACGTTTTGCTCACTTCCAGCTTTACCTGGGTTGCGATCATTTCATATTCAGTAAAAGTACTAATCTCTTTAAAATGATTGAGTTTGGGTTTTCCTTTCCTGGATATTGAAGGAAGCATACCTGACACCTGAGTCCGTTGTTACATCCTCAGCTTCAACCTTAAACTGTCTACTGTGGACCTCACCCCATTCCTAAGAGGTTTGTAAAGGGGGAGTGCATAAGCGCACCAACGTGTCTACCATCCCTGTCCTACTGTCCCCATTTATTTGTATTCATTTCTTTTGTTCATAAGCATGTTTATATTTATATTTGCTATTTTGTACATGTTTGGCAAACTAATAAAAAAATAAATACAAATACATCATTTTCATTAAAGCAAATCTGATGGAAGTTGATTTCAGACTAAAATGAAATGCATTATTCCTACTGACTAATTAGGACTAGTTCTATAGGGGAGTAACTTCTATGCTGTGTCACCACCGGCCTCAATAATTCAGCCGCACAATTCTTGAATTATTCTATTCAATTATTTTAGTGTGTACATGTGTATAATACTAACAAAATGAATACAAGGCAGTATGTATTGGAAAATAGAGTAGGTTGAAGAATAAAGATTGGTCCAAAGTCAACTAATTAGTTCAGTGCCACACTGCAGATTTAAACCTTCCCTTCCTCAGTCTTAATCCAATATTGCAATTATGGCCCAACATGGGGAATGGCATTTTTGTTTTGTTGTTCTTATCATGAATACACAGCCTCAAACATGAATTGAAACCAAGTTCATTCCTAGAATATGTTAACAAATCTAGGAAGGGGGGAATACCTCTAATTACCTGCAAAATAAAATTCTTTCATTGGTTAGTAACTACTTCTTCTTTGCAGAACTACCTGGAATAGTAGAGCTCTCTGAATATCATGGATTGTGAGCAACTGAGCTGCTCATGAGTGGAATGAGGCACATCCAGGTTTTTCTTCTTCTATAAAAGCGCATTTCCTCTATTTGGATGCCCAGTGCATCGCATCGCATCGTATTAGGTCAGTGAAAAGGACAATAGACATTTGTAGGGCAACAGACCATGATGAATCTCACAACATTTTAAGTTGTGCCACAAATAGCGAGATGAATGTGCTAGGAAGCCTCCCAACCACACCAGGACAATCGTATGTGCTGCTCCACTGCCACTCCTGTTTTCAAGTAAAATAGAGCTAGCGAAATGGTAGAGGTTACAAAGTACCTCATTATCCTTGCCTCCAGACAGTGCTGAAAAATAACCAGAGAGTTGCTGTGTGAGTCGAATGTATAATAGTGAAATAAACCTTTAAATAAACTTGCAATGCCTCATCCAAGACACACACACACACACACACACACACACACACACACACACACACACAGAGGGAAACAGAAACAAAACGCATCTCACACGTGTTTAATGCCTGGAATATATGCAGGTTGGGGTTTAACAGATACTTCTTTTTGTGCTGCCAGAAGCTATTTCTAACTGGGGAGCTTTAGAAGATGTGGCCTCCTTCTGCCAAACACAGACTTACCTTGAATTCTAGCTGGAGAGGTAGAGAGTTCCTCTCCACAAAACGTTATTAATAAATCATTTGAGGATGAATCTTCCTTCCTGTCCTCTATTAGTTTCTCCTTTAGCCTTTTGTTCTTTTTGCCTCCATTTATCTTCTAACACAGTATCTTCTGATGGTGACATTATCTTTAAGTCTTCTAATAGACTGGGAGATTTGAAGAAGGGAGATCATTGACTTAAGTCAGAAGAGCAGAAGTTTCCATAAAGTATCAGTGATATTTGTCTAACTTGACCCAGTTCAGCAATAGGGAAAAAATTATAATTATGGACTCCCATAAAATATTATGAACGAGGCAGGCTATATTGTAAATGCTGTATCTGAAAGTACCCACAGTCAAGGGCCTAGGTAAATGTAACCATAATATACTCAGATTATATTAGATCACATTTAATACACAGCAGTGGTGAAATCCACTTTTTTTTTTACTACAGGTTCTGTGGGCATGGCTTGGTGGGCATGACAGGGGAAGGATACTGCAAAATCTCCATTCCCACCCCACTCCAGGGGAAGGATACTGCAAAATCTCCTTTCCTTCCCCACTCTGGGGCCAACCAGAGGTGGTATTTGCTGGTTCTCCAAACTACTCAAAATTTTCACTACTGGTTCTCCAGAACCTGTCAGAACTTGCTGGATTTCATCCCTGATACACAGCATACGCCATCACATTGTCTAATATTGTTCTGAATTACTACAAAACAGAAGGTAAAGTGATATATTCCAGGAAGGTGAAAAAAACAGTGACAGTTTTAGCATTATGGTGTGTTAGTCTCTCTCTCTGTGTGTGTGTGTGTGTGTGTGTGAGTGTGTGTGTGTGTGTGTGTTTGATGAGGGGGGAATAACAGATTAATTCCAATCATCTAATTACAGCATTTGGTACAAGACGAACTTTTTAACGGTAGTTAGATCACTATCTGTACTTGTTCATTGACGCTGTGATTGCCATTTAAAGGTGGATCAGAAATAAAATATTTCTGCCTTGAAAGAGACCGTGAAGAGGCAAAACAAAGTTTATGAACTTGACAAATAAAAAGATACTTGATTTCAAATCATTTCTTTGGAGTCCCGATCCTTTGAGTTTCTGCTTCTTTTAAACATTAGCCCTCAATTGAGATTAAATAATTTGGGACAAGGAGATACCGGTATTCTTTTTTTTTTCCCCTCATAAAACATCCTGGAAAAAAGATATCAGAGGTATCAGCCTCCTTTCCTTCTTAAGCCAACATTATTGATGCTGATCATGTTACCTAGTTGGGTAATGAAATGTCTGCAACAACTAGGCTCAGAGAGCACCAATGAGTCACAGTTCAAGCCTGAGGTATAAATATTCTTTTCTATCTGAGTCAATATTCCCTGGACATTTTTCTTGGAGATTAGAAAACATGGATTTTCATCTACCTTTATGAAAGTATTCCCTATTATAGAAGATATAATTTCAAAATTCTGAACAATATTTGTTGTGCTTCATTTGGAGTAATTTAGTTGTACTGTTGCTTAAGTAGCACAAAGATAGCCACAAAGAGTTTGTGACTGCTTTGTCGAGACCCAGAGTTTTGCTGCTTAGTTCCAATAGCTTTTAGACATACAGTAAAGAATATACTTTTCTCTTTCTCTGTGGATTTACAGAAACTCCTCTGTGAGACTCTGCTAACATCTCTGCTGGGAATTTATATGTAATACTACTAATAAACCTGTTAAATTACCAAACGCTGTGTGCAAATTCTGTTCAGAAAAATAATAGCTATGTTTTTCTTTTCTTTCTTTGGGCCTTTAATTTCCTTTGCTTAGTATTTCGTATTCTTTTTGTTATGCTCTGCATAATGTTGCTTACCCCAAAGGATAACAGCATGATGGAGTACAAAGAGTGTTTTCAATAGACAGCAAAATTTAAGGAGAGAAAAATTGTGGAAGTTTCTCAGACTGGAGAATCAGTGGTGGGTTTCAAAAAAATTCACTACTGATTTGGTGGGTGTGGGTAGGTGGGGGGGCATGTGACTGAGTGGGTGTGGCCAACTTGACATCACTCATGCCCACGTCCACTCAGTTACATGACCCCCCCCAGCTAGCGACACCCACAGGAAAAGGTAGGATTTTTTTTGGAATTTCCACCTATCTACCCCTGCCCTCCCTTCGCCAGTCACCCCCATTTCCTGTCTTTTAGCGGCCACAGCCCTAGCCCCGCTTCCTTCCCAACCCACCACTTCTTTGTTCGGGCTGCTTACCTTCCACAGCGGCTGGTCCAGAGTCCAGAAGGCAAGCTGTAACTTTGAACAGTTGCTAAATGAATATTTGTAAATCAAAGGTTACATGTACATGAGAATTTAATTCAATTTCCACTCATGCAGCTTCCTATTTTATCTTATGGTAGATTGGCAAATATTTGAATGTCATTATTAGAGGGCAAATATTAGAGCTTCATCTAAATTTGGAGGGACTATTTTTCTTACAAATAAAATTCAAAATGTAAAGCTTATCGTCTGTTTCTGCCTATGTCTCTCTGCTTAAAAAAACCCCAAATATATTTTTTTACCTTCTGGATCAACTGAAGAAACAATATTTAGCAGAAAAATAGTTCTATTGATCTTGTTGTCTTGAGGGGAAAAAGCTATTACAATTTCTATGATGATCAATGAAATGATGAAGACTGCCTGCCCCCTTCCCCTACCTCAAGTTGCTTTTCGTCTTTTTCAAAAGAAATGAGCAAAAATTAAAGTCCATTTGTTTCTTTTATATTGTGCTTGATTCCTGCTATATCTGTGGAGATATTATATTTTGGGGATGGGAAGTCATACATTCCTGTAAGAAAAAGGACTGATACCCAGAGTTAATTTCTATTTGTATCTCCAGCAATTCTTTACACTGATGGAGCCAATTTCGAATTGCTTAATTTAAATTCATTCCTTTTCCAGTGTAAGCCATTTGTTCAGAATGATTATTATAAGGAATGAGACTTTCAGTTATTCAGTAGAATAATGTGCATTACTAACCAGGACAATCTAAAAGGACCACAACAGACAATAGGTTCATTCTGCTTTTACAACCAGACTTTAGGTAGTAGAACTTATAAATATGATGGCCTAGGCCAGGGGTCCCCAACCCCCAGTTCATGGATTGGCAATGGGCCATGGCATGTCAGAAACCGGGCCACACAAACAAGAAAAGCCCCATCCTTGGGATGCAGGCAACACATGAAACCACCCCCTTCCAGTCCACAAAACACCTCTTTTCATGGAACTGGTTGGTCCCTGATGCTCAAAAGATTGGGGGCCACTGTTCTAGGCTAAATATTGGCTTGACCTGATCCACACATACATACACACACCAATTTAATGCAAAGTCTGTTTCGGGCATTGCAATCCTATCCATTTCCGAAGATGGTAAATTCTTACATCCATAGGTCCTAAATCACAATAGCTATATTCATAATGATATGCTAAATCACCAATAAGAAAACCAAAAATTACATGTTGGGTAAACCTAGCCAGTCAATAACTACGGCAATATCCTCTTGTTAGTATCAGGGTTTTAAATTTTTCATTTGGTTCACAATTTACTTTGATCACTTTCAAGTTTCCTCCAGTCCTGCTGTTCTACGATATTCTAAACAGTGCAGATGACAGTTTATTGGAAATCAGTGGTGCATAGTTCTTTGTGGAGCTGTTTCATTTATGGGTCAAAGAAATCAGTGGAATTTTTTTTCACTGTATTCTCTGATGCTAATTGCTTCTTAATGAAGCCTATCTTATTAGTGCAAAATATCTTAAAAGATGCTTCACAGGCAAAAGGCCACTGTTCCTCACTCCCCCCTCAGCCTAATATCTTGTAGTCATTGTTGATTAATGGAGCAGTTTTCGAGCCATTATATGAACTTTGGGGACTTGACTTTTTTGTCGAATCAAGGAGACTAATGTAGGTCTCATCTGAATTGGGGAGTCAAGAACACTGCAAGCACCTTTTTAAAAGGTGAACGAATAAGAGAAGATGCAGCTTGAATATTAATAATTCTTCAATAGATTAGAAGAAGTTAAAAATCCAAACATCTTAAACAGGGAAGGCAATATTGTGATTCAATGCAAACTTTTTGCATTTGTTGTACTGCATTCCAAGATAACAGAATAACAGAGTTGGGAGGGACCTTAGAGGTCTTCTAGTCCAACCCTTTCTCAAGCAGGAGACCCTATACCATTTCAGACAAATGGTTGTCCAAACTCTTCTTAAAAACCTCCAGTGTTGGAGCATCACAACTTCTGGAGGCAAGTCGTTAATTGTTCTGACTGTCAGGAAATTTCTCCTTAGGTTGGTTCTCTTTTTGATTAGTTTCTATCCATTGTGTCTTGTCCTGCCTTTAGGTGTTTTTGAGAATAGGTTGACCCCTTATTCTTTGTGGCAGCCCCTTAGAGATTGGAACAGTGTTATAATGTCACCCCCAGTCCTTCTTTTCATCAAACTAGACATACACAATTCCTGCAACCATTCTTTAGCCTCTCCTCCCATTTGATATTGAGATATTGCTGTTGTACATTATTAAGTTTTACTTCTGCCATGTTAATTGGCATTTATGCCGATTACCCTGAAGGCCAAAAGGCAAAATAGAAGTAAATCATAAGAAACCATAAAATGACATTTGTTGTATATGCTTTACATTAAATTACTACTTCTTAAGTCAATGCATATCACTAAGCTCTCATGTTGTGATTAACAGAAGCTACTGTTTTATATGAAAATAAATTTGGTTTTGGAGAAAGTTAGCTTCTCCAATAATTTTTCTACTCCACCAAAAGATCTGTAGATATCTACAGATCAGTAATCCTCAGGGATTAGGCAAACAGTACCCTGAATTAGTATTAATATCAGCCTTTCATTGCCTTCCTCAGACCGCTTTTCTGACAACCCTTTTTTTCTCTATCTTTCCATTTCTCCATGAAAAAAATGGTAGCTATTTTGTAATTGTTTCAGCAGTTGACTAAGTTGAATTTTTACTTGTACAGACAAAAAACAATATTCTAATCGAGGAATAACTGAGAAAAAACCCACACCCTGTCAAAACTGGCATGGCAAACTACTATATATAAATAAGCACCCAGGGAATTTGGAACAATCCAATCCAAATTACTTGTAAAAGTATGGGAGAGAGAGAGAAAAAAAGGATAATCCTTAAAAAAGAAGTTGTACAAATTATACATGCTCCATTTCCCCACCAAAACATTCTTCTTCTTGCATCAACATGGTACCACAGGAAATTTGATAAATTCCATGCCCTTAGAGACAGCTCTTAAATGCAAATTTGAACCAATGTTGTCAAAAAGTTAGAAAACAACAACCATTCACTTAAATATATGTACACAGAGACTTCAGTTTTCACCATTGAGAAGGGGGATAGTGTTAATGTTGGCAATCCAAACATAGGCTGTGAGTAAGAAATAGAGCACAGTTCTTCTGATGAAAATCCCATCACCAAATTGTAGACAAATATATCACACCAAACATGCAAGATACGTTGGTGAATTTGTTCATATAACATACTTTGGTGTTATTTGAGCAAGAGAAACAGATCATCCGACAGAGGCTCCTGTCACTGGAGACAATTCAAAACAGCCTTAGAATACCTTGTTTCCCCAAAAATAAGACATCCCAAAAAATAAGCCCTAGTGTGTTTCCTGTGTGTGTGCCCAATATAAGCCCTACCCCCAAATAAGCCCTAGTTAAGTGCATATACAGCTGGCTGCCTGCCCATTCTATCTGGTTGCTCATGGTGCCACTGACAAGAGGTGAAGTGAGGCGAGGGGGGTGCTGTCCAACACACATACTGGCTTACCTCAGGGCCCCTGTAGCTCCATGCCCCAACAACTTCCTTCCTATACAGCAGCACTGGCAGCCATGTGCAGCAGGAGCCCCTGTGGCCACTGGGTCACTTCTTCTGGCACTGGTACAGCACCACAGGAGGAGGCCGAACAATGCAGTCATACCCTGACAACTGCCTTGCTTCAGGGCCACAGCACCTGCGGCCCTGAGGCATGTCACTTGGTCTCTTCCTGAGGTACCATGTTGATGCAAGAAGAAGAAGAAGTAGTAGGCTGCTGCCATGAGGTGAAGCAGTGTCATGGCATGGGTGACCTAGCTGCGTTGCTCAGTCTCCTGTTCGGTACCACACCAGTGCTGGAAGAAGTGGGTTACGGCTACATGAGCTCCTGCTGCACATGGCTGCTGCTGCTGCTGCCGCCACAATGTAGTTGTTGGGGCATGGATTTGTTGGGCAGCTCCACCCCCTGTCTCACAGTATTGGCACTCAAAAGAAATGATACCCCCTGAAAATAAGTCCTAGTGTTTATTTCAGGGCCTAAAAGAAAATAAGACCAGGTCCTATTTTCTGGGAAAACATGATAGCAACAGTTGATGTGTCTCAAAGCATAAAAAACAGAATAAATGCACTGATTTGGCAAGATTGACTTCAATGGGATGTGGACTACAAATTGGTCATATGTGAAAACCATTTTGATATCTTTAAGTATCAAGATATTCATTAAGTTATGTGATGCCATTTCTAAAAGGTATGAAAAAAATGAAAACAAAGGTCAGATCATTTTTCTATATGTCTTGCCATTAAAAGCACTGTGATTAAGTAGGATATAATTTGCTGATACTGCTTCAAAAAGCAGGAAAAAAAATAAAATAATAAACACTTGTTTTATTTTCATCAGTTATAGTTATAGTCTTTGTATGTGTCGCACAAACACATCCCACACACAGTTGTATACTTAATATGGGCAGATAGACAAACAAACAAATAATGCTTTTGTAATGGTGTGAGTTTTCAGTGACAATAAGTGAAGCTGGTGCAGATTGGTAGGGATTTGCCATGAGAGGAAATGAAATAACTTGGGTTGCCTATGGTTAGTAATTAGCAGCATGTAGAAAAGAGAAAAATATACAAATGTAAACAGGGTGGAAATAAGATAATTAGGACACAGCATTAGATGATGTGCTTCCTATTAGACAACAGAGAACCTGCAAGGGAATCAGAATAAGGGAGATGAGAGGTCACCTTGGAGACATGAAAGGAAAAAAATGGTATCCAGAATTTGAAAAAGATATAAAACACGAGGAATTGGGGGAGCAAAATTTGCATACAGACTGAGGGGCAAGAGAAGACTTTGGGACTTTATCACACAGACAAGATTGACTATAGAGCTCAACTCTGGAAGAAAGAGCTAGAAAAAAGAAAAAGGAAAAGTGCTTGGCTTAGGAAAGCAACCAGAGGAAATGAAAAAGAGTTAGAGATTTAAAATGAGATAGGAAGATTACTTGAGAATAATGGAGGAAAAAATATAAGCTTTAAGTGGAAAAAGAATTTCTCAGTAGTCATGTACTGAAGAAGACAAAAGGGAGATAAAAGAGAAAGCAGTCTAGTTAGGAGAGGACAGTAAATGACAGAATGATTACTCAGGAACAAGAGAAAAAAACCCATAAGGCTTTTCTCTCTAAAGTAGGGCTTTAGGAAATCAACCCAATATATCCAACGGAGAGAAGATTGTGGTCAAGAGTTGGAGGCGCATCCAGACATTGGGGGAGTGGGTCATAATTGGAAGAACCAATGAGCAGCCCATTAGATTTAGACTGTGAGCCTTGAGAAGGAGGTATGAGAAGAATCCCAAAGAGGCAAGGGATAGGAATAGAAAATCCTTCCATAAGACTTCTGCAAAACAAAGATACTTTTTAAATTGTGTGAATATATTTCAGATTTAAGAAGGACAAAGATTTAAAAGAAGCCTGCTTTTCTTATTGGACAGCAGAAAGAATAAGAGACTACTTTTTCCAAGAAAATAGCAATAGAACTTAGCAGTAGCACTTATATACCTTATATACCACTTCATAGTGCTTTTACAGCCCTCTCTAAGCAGTTTACAGAGTCAGCATATTACTCCCAACAATCTAGGTCCTCGTTTTACCCACTTCAGAAGGATGGATGGCTGAGTCAACCTTGAGCCAGTGAGATTTGAACCGCTGAACTGCAGCTGAAGTAGCCTGCAATACTGCACTCTAACCACTGCGCTACCTCAGCTCTTATTATGACAGAGTCGGAGGTGAAAAGGGTAGGGTGGAATGAAAAGAGTCATTCCTATTTAGTGCAATAGCTATGGTTCTTTTCAGTTGTAGTTCTATATGTCTGTTCTAATTCAAATAATAGGCTAGACTTATTTTCAGCCTTCTAAAAAGAGAAAATTAAGATGTTGTCCTTGGAACTTACTGGAATTTTCAGGGTACTGGATCAGACTTCTCCATCACTGCACATCAGGAAACATATGCATCTATTCCATTCCCCACTATCCTGTCAGAGCTGAAGAAGCTTCTTGGATGAGAAGCAAAATGTCTTCAAAAGAAAAAAAAACAAGCAAGTCCAGTTGCCTCCTCAAAAAGCACCTTTGGGACAACCATGACCTGGATGACTGAATATTTCTACAGACCATGTGCATCTATGGTTCAGACATGAATGCATAGCTATTCCATTTATATGTCTGTGAATGTTAACATTCCGGCTAGGGGGCACTCAAATGCTCCTGGTGTTTTAGGAAATTGCATCAACCAATCAGCAGGATGTGCACCTCCATTGGATTTAGGCCCATCCACAGCCCTCTACAGCAGGGCTGTCAAACTCCTGGCCCATGGGCTGGATGTGTCACGTGCTGGCCATGCCCATGCCCGGTTTAGCGAAGGGGGAAAAAAGTCCTGATACATCACATGATGTTGCTGTGACAACGTGAGTTTGACACCCCTACTCTACAGCCTCTACTTATCTATCAGCTCCTTCAAAGCATAGGTGATGCCTACAAACAGTTGCAGGAAACCCTAAATCAAGTTTGACTCTCCTTAAAGCTGTTTGTTGCTTGGAGAGTTACCAACAGCCTTGACCCTGTAACCAGTTTTAGATAAGAATTAAAAAGGAAGCAGCTATTATTTGAGAGCACAGAGTTTTCCCTTAAAGCACTTTCTTGAACTCAGAACTAGCCACCGGAAAAGTACAAAATTCCCCAAAGAGAGCTAACACTTTTTCAACCTTCTCTTTTATTTTTTATTAAGCAATACCTAATAATAAAAAGATTAGTGCCGTGTTCACACCTGGTAAGTAAATTGTTAATTAAAAATAAAGTATCTTTAGTTTTGCTGATTGAAATGCATAACTGTATATTGGCAGTAGTAAAATGACAAGGTTTACCCAAAACCCACAAAGGAAAAGCAAAAGGATTAATGAAGAGTCTACCAAATAAAGCAAACAAGGAAAATATTAAACAATGGAATTAGGGGGGAAAGAGGGGTGGGTTGGAAAAAAAATGGTGTGCTTAAAAAAATAATTAACTAGTGGTTCAGATTACAAATGCTGTTCTCCAAACAGCAGAAACAACACAAGAATTAGCCAGGATCACCACTTTTTGCCTTTTCCCAACCACTGATGTAAAACCTCCACCAGGGTTTGCTGACACCTCCCCAAAAGTTATATTATCTGGCTTCATAGATTTGCATCAAATGTTGAACTGATGATTTGACTTACACAGCCACTGACAGCACATAGCAGATAATAGCAATCAGGTCTCATACAGAAAAGTTCTATCTTCTCTACAATGTTTAAGCTCTGGAATTTATGTCAAATAAAGAGAAAACACGGTGGGGAAATTCTGGAGGATGGCATGGCTGCTGATTGGAACCTTGTGCATAAGCAGAATATTTATTAGGTGGTAACCATAAAGCTTTCCCACTGAGAAGGTCTTTATATTTTCCCAAAGCATCTGTCACTCATGTAGAACCGTCTTTCAGTCTCTGAATCTGTTTTCAGCATCACCAAGCAGTTTCCTCACCTGCTGACCACCAATTATCAGCGTGATAAACTGCCAGTGCTGTTTCCTGAAATCTCTCACAGTCACATTGCTAGGAAGGGGATCCAGAAACAACACGACATGACAGCCGTGCAGCTTCTTCTCCCTCACATAATTTCAAGGAACAAGAACATTTGCTCAAGGAAAAGAGCAACTGCTACTACTAAGGGAAGAAGCTAAAGAAAGACATTTCTCTCATTCGTCCTGCACGATGAAAAGGAAGTAAAACATGGCCCAATAGTTGCTTGACTTATATAGGGGAAAAATGTATAAGATTACATGAGCATTTTACTTCTGCTTTTCAACTAAAGGCAGAATTCACAGGAGCCTAGTCTATGAGGTAACACAAAGAATGCCAGAATAAATCTGCTGTGTTTTCACAATCAATGCTTTGCCCCATCTTGTTCATGAGGTTGGTGTTGTGGTCCGCCAGCAGCCTGCAGAGCTGGCAGTGGAGTCAGACAGTAGGAAGCTAGGGACGAACATGGGCCAGTCCTGGAGTCTGGGGAAGGCCCAGATGAGGGCTCTGCGTCGGAGGCAGAGATGGGTCAGGGCCAGCTGGGAGTGATGCACGGACTACAGAGTTCCCAGAGTTGGACAGCAGAGAGGCAGAGGAACAGGAGGAGCCTGTTCCTAGTGTATGCATGCGCAGAGCTGCCAGAAGGCAAGAGCAGCTAAAGCAAAAGGGACAATTTGGGAGTAAGGCCAGGATATGATTGGCCCCTCCCATAAAGCTTAAAAGAGAAACAAAGGCACTTGGTGCCTTTTGCAGGAAAGCAACATTGCTAATTCTGTTTCAAGTTGGCATCTCTTGTTTGTTTCTGAACTTCGTGGGGCTTTGCCAAGTAAGGCCTTTGGCAGGGTGTCAAAGAAGATAAAGGTTGGTGATTATCCCAAAGGACTTCTTCCAAAGGACTTGTTTTACAACTAATTGGGACTCAGTTAGGAATGAATGTAATTCTCAGCTGTTACAATAAATTTTTTTTTTTTCAGACTAATTGTGTCTTATAATGAATCAGTAAGCCTAGGTCAGAACAGTTGGTGAATACCATGATTGCAGACATGGCAAGGCCAAACAGTTAGTAGGTTTCCTAATAGAAAGGAAAACCACCACCGTTTATTTTACTAACAAAAGCTGTGACTCTAGGAGATGACAAGTATAGATTGTGGGGTTTAGCTATCCATCAGAATTTGATCTGAAAAGTCTGTTTTTGATTTACCAGGAAGTGGGCCCTTACCTTATGGGTCATCTATAGATCCTGATCTATACGGTGAGTATAAATTGACAGGAAGGTGGGGCACTTTTGGGATCAAATGATCTAACATAGTTCAGGTGGTGTGAATTTCTTGGTAAAGTGAGAGGGCTCTTCTCCTTTACAAGCATTTCCTACTACCCTGTGTCAGGTTCTAGTAAACCATGGGAAAAATGCCAAAGAACACAGTCCTGTGTTACAATGGATTTATTTTCATCGCAGAAACACTGGCATGAACTGATGCTCAACCCACCCAGTGCTCCTCTCCACCTTTTAAGTGCTTCCCCAGCCACACACACACACCCCTCACGAGGAGATCTTTCTGCTTCAAACAGCGAGGCACGCCTGATGCGCAGGAATCTGCCCTGCTCCTCAGCTGTTTTGGCTGCTTCACAGTTGCGGAGTCAGAGGCTGGAACCAGGCCTGGCCGGGTGTGGTCCAGTCTCACCCATCTGGCTAGTTGCAATGCATGGGTTCATAATTCCAGCAGGTATGGTGTTTGGTGGGTGTGGTGCAGCCACACAGCTCTCCGGAATGGCAGCCCCGGGCTGCCAAGTGCACCAGGGCTGACACCCTGTAGATCATCAGTCATGGCAGACTATGGTGGGATGTCAAGACTGTTCAGATGGAACAGGTCCTAGTAGATTATGAGAGAATATCCTATCTTTCATTACTGGAAAATCCCTACTCATTTCTGTGAATTACCTGTAGTACCTGATACACGGATATGGAGTAACAGAAGCTGGTAACCTTTATCATCCTAAATCTCTGGTTAAGATAGTGTACAGTAGATCGGGGTGTCAAACTTGTGGCATCACATTGTCATCACGTGATGTATCACAATTTTTTCCCCTTTGCTAAAACGGGGGTGGGGATGGCCAGTGTGTGATGCATCTGGCCCGCGGGCCACAAGTTTGACACCCCTGCTGTAGATGAGCCACGAGATAGGATGGATCCTGTCAACAGCTCATTCTGTAGGGGTCCCTCCATCTTGCCTGTCAATCAGGTTTTTTTGCTTATATTTTGTTTTTTGTTTTTCTACAGAGATCACCCAATATGGAAGAATAATGCCTTGACTGACTGGTCACCTCAGGAGAGGAAGCTTCCATCACACAACCAGCTGAAATAGCCAAGGGGAACTGGGGAGATCCCAAAGACTGTGTCAACTCCAAGGTCACTGCCAAAGCATCAAACATTATACTTATAGCAAAGCTTGTGTTAGCAGAAAGCTCAGAACATCGCATTCACTTTAGATCTACATCAGAGGTGGGATTCACTTACCTTCGCTACCGATTTGCAAATGTGAGTGCGCACACACTTCACTCACACGCATCTTCTCTGCGCACACTTTGTTTGCACACACCTTCTCTGCGCATGTGCATGGCCTTCCCTGCATGCGCAGTGCTCACGCATTACGTGGGCAGAGACTCCCACAGTGGCCACCACAGGTTTGCCAGAACCAGACAGAACTGGCTGAATCCCACCACTGATCTACATACTTTAAAGTTAAGCAGCTTCACCTATGTTAGAAGGGTGTAGCCTTTAAAAAATGGTTAATGTTGCAACCCTGTGTTAGAGGGAATAAGAATGTGTCCTGAGTTTCTCTTTTAGAGTCTCTTGTGTAAAACAGAAAAAACATTTATGAGATCGCTTTCACTTACTGAAGAGCACTTGTCACTATTCACTGAATGTATTCCAGTCATATATTAATTTCAATTGTTCCTCCTTGTCCTATTTATGTTTATTAATATATCACCTTTCTGCCAAGGTTCTCAAGGGGACTTAACTTTTTGAAACTTAAAAATGCCCCAGAAGATTATTGAACAGTGTAATCAAAGTCTTTCAAACCTCCCTCATTTCTCCTTTTCTGCAATTAATAAACAGAGCTATCACTTTTATGGGTTTGATCCAGAGACCTGGAATTATAGTCTCTTAGGACTGTGTTCTAGTTATAATACAGAAATCTCCAGGCTGAACTAATGATTGCTTTCCATTGAACAAAGTGGACCCATTAAAATTCCTGATACCCTTTCCTCCTCTTGAAAAGAAAACCACATGCAGTACATTGGCGGTTGTATCATTCCCTTCTTTGGTAGGCAAGGGGAAAATAATAATTAACAGTGAGTCTCATATTTCAACACCACATACTGTAGGGTGAACAATAATAGGAGCTTGAGTGGCGTAGGAGGCTAATGCCTCCTACTAAGGCAGCATTTAACATCCAGCTGCCTGCAATTACTGCGAGTTCAATTCTCACCAGGCTCAAGGTCGACTCAGCCTTCCATCCTTTCTAAGGTGGGTAAAATGAGGACCCGGTTTGTGGGGGCAATAAACTGACTTTGTATAAAAATATAAAGGTATATTTATAAATATACCTTTATAAAGTATGAAGGATATTGAATATAAAGTATGAAGGATATTGCTTAATGCATTGTAAGCCGCCCTGAGTCTCTGGAGAAGGGTGGCATATAAAAATAAATAAATAAATAAATAAAACTTGGGTTTGTTAAATGCACCAAATAGAAGGTGCCAGGAATTTTAAGGATTCCCTCTCCAAACGGTGTGCTTTTGCAATTCCCCAGTGGAATGTTATCTCAAATCTCCTCTATCAGAGAAGCTTCTCTTATTTAGAGGCTTTGACCATGATAAGAGGGTCAGCAGAATCAATCTTCAAAGATATGTATAAGAAAGGAAAGGCTGATTCTTCTCTCTGGGCTTATGAGAGAGGAAGGGAAGGAAACAGGGTGAAATGCTACCGGTTCACACCGGTTTTACTATCGGCAAACCGATAGTAAAAAAAAGCTACCAGTTCATCTGAACTGGTATTTCCGATGATCAGCTGTGCCGCATGATTTATATTCTCTAGAAAGCAGGAAATCCTGCTTTCTAGCGAATCTAAATCGCGTGGCACAGCTGTTTTACCCCCTCACTGTTCTACTTACCTTTTTAAGCCTCCTTTTTCCACGTGAAGCACATGTTTGGTGCACACTGTGCATGCATGTGTGCAGCGTGCATTTGGCGCACACTGTGCATGCACGCAGGCAGTGTGCATTTGGCATGCACCACACATGCGCCGGCAGCGAACCAGTGGCAAACTGTGGAGTATTTTACCACTGGATGAAAGGCTTAGAGTTGAAGGAATAGTTGATAGATTTTCATTGAGTGAAATGCTCTTTGCATCTTCAAAGCCTGGAGAGAGGCAGGGCAGATCCCATTCAGAAGATCCTTAGAAAACGGATTTGGAAGTATTTCCATTGTGTCTTGTCTTGTCTTGTCTTGTCTTGTCTTGTCTTGTCTTGTCTTGTCTTGTCTTGTCTTGTCTTGTCTTGTCTTGTCTTGTCTCTCAAGACAAGAGTTCTTGTCTCAAGAAGTTCTTTTGGTTGAATCTCTGGATCATTAACCAAACAAAAGTGGTAATCCTAGAAAGTAGCTTAGCGACACCACGGCAACCAATAGCACAAAGCAGTATTTCTTTCCTTCCAATTTCTTTAAGCAGATAGGATTTACACAGTCCAGGAAATATGGAACAGGAATCCTTCAGATTCCTAGCAGCAAATGGTGGTAGACGTTCATTTTCTTAACAATGTGACTTATGTACCATTTTTCCACTTGTAATTTAAAACAACATGCCTCTTTTCCCATTTTCTAGCCCTCAACAACAGCAACCCCATGGAGGAAGCTGGGATGAGAGATACTTACATGGCCAAGTGAGATTCCATGAACTTAAATTGGGACAAGTGGGAGCTTTATTGCTCCCTATACTGGTTGTTAACTAGTTTCCTACTTCCTTTTTAATATTAGAAAAGTTATAAATCCAAATTTCCATCTCATTCTTTCTTTCAGTCTTTCTGTTCCCTTGCTAAAGTTACATAATTATGAATTAATACAGCAGAGAATATAAGTTTTTGCCTGACAAAAACAGGTAAAATTGTTCGCTTCTATCCCACATGACAAAGTGGAACAGAGAAAGAATAGATGGATTCTATGAAGTCAAGTTACCAGCATGCCTCACTGCTAAAGAATTCAGAAATAAGTAACTCGAGGGCATAAATTATCCTACCGCTAAGCCACAAGATAATACTCTCAGAAATCCACATTATCTACTCTGTTTACTTTCCTTCTTGGCTCAAACATACACATACCAACACAAAAACACACATCTCATGGAATGCTTTATAAGCTTGTAAGATAGGTGAACTGAGAAGAAATTGATGAAATTTTACTTTTTATTGGAAATGCAAAGAGAGAGAGAGAGAGAGAGAGGCAGAGGCAGAGGCAGAGGCAGACAGACAGACAGACAGACAGACAGACAAACAGACAGTGACAGAGAAGTAATTGTATATAAAGTTACAAGTCTACTTGAAGAAAAATTACCGTGGTCAAGGTTTGTATTCTCTGACCAAGGAGAGATTCAAACTAGAAATGAGGAGGAACTTTCTAATAGTGAGAACAATCAACCAATGGAACAACTTACCTTCGGAAGTTGTGGGAGCTTCATCACTTGAGACTTTCAAGAAAAGATTGGACTGCCATTTGTCAGAAATAGTGTAACCATTAACTCTGTTAATCTGTCTGTCGTGAAGAGTCAGAAAGAATTAAAATATAAAACTTCTGACTTATCAAAAAAAAAATATGCGAACTACTTTTTAAGTTCAACATTTGTCCCTAAAACTTGAAAATAGCCAACATGACTTCAATTATTTAAAAAGAGATCAAGGAGATACCTAGGGAGTTGCGGGATAATTAGCTAAGTATTAAATTTAGTACTATTCAAAAGAAAATATGGAAGAATGGGTCTTATAAAAAGAAATCAGCGTGGGGTCTGGTCTTATTAACCTTCTAAATTTTAAGCATTTTGAGAGAGGTCATCTAATAAACACTTTATATTAGGAGCTGTTCACCAACTCAAAAATTCTTGAATTGAATATAGCAGCTATGGAATAAGAGCATGATTGGCTGGTAAAACAGGGAGTAGTAATACATGGACAATGTTCACACTGGAAAGATATATGAAAGTGAGATACTGTAGCAGGAGTTGGTGTTTGGGACAAGCTGCTTTTAATTTAAAGGATCTAGAATTATGAGTAAACAATAAGATTGCCAAAAACGTTGTTGACACAAAGGTGCTCACAGCAATAAAATTAAAGACAAAAACAAAAAAAAGGATTGCAAATGGCTCCAAAAGTATATCTGGAAACCATATGAATGGAATTTTAAAATTCAAATATGGTTTTTATGCTAATAAGAGCAAAGTGATGCATGATAGCTCTAAATTCAAAGCTTTACCTCCACTTTTATGAGATTTGAGCTGGCAGTGACTGATCAGGCTAGGGATCTTAAAGTCATGATATATGGTTCAATAAAAATGTCAAATTCGTACATGCCTGTTGTAAAAAAGCAAAATTCCATGCCCAGAATAATTAGGAAGGAAATTAAAACAAAACAGCTGATATAGCAATGTGCTTATATAATCCTCTAGTGAGGATTATGCTTAGAATACTTTGTACAGCTCTAGGCATTACATCTATAGAAGGATCTAGCAGAGCTGCAACTAGTTCCCCCCCCCCAAAAAAAAAACCAGCAAAAATTTTCAGGAGCTATAGAAGCAATTTGATAAGGGAAGATTTCAATATTTACGGGACCGCCTGCTGCCGCAAACGGCCTCCCACCGGCTGGTACGCTCTCACAGAGAGGGACTCCTCTGAGTGCCATCGGCCAAACAATGTCAGCTGGCGGCCCCCAGGGGGAGAGCCTTCTCTGTGGGGGCACCTACTATCTGGAACGAGCTCCCCCCGGAGATACGGAGGATCCCGGATCTATGCACCTTCCGCCGCGCTCTTAAGACCTTTTTATTTCACCAGGCTGGTCTGGCCTAACCTTTCCCATTCTTTTTTAATGTAAATTTTAATGTAAATTTTAAATTTGTTCTTAACCTGGGGTTTTAAATTTGTCTTGGGCTAAATTGATTTAATTCGATTTTACTTCTGCTCTTAATTTTTGTATTTTATGTGTTTTATTCTGTGCCTGTTCACTGCCCTGAGTCCTTCAGGAGTAGGGCAGTATACAAATTAAATAAAATGAAAATGAAATAAAATGAAAATGAAAATGTCTGAGGCCCCTTAGCTTGCAAGTTCAGGGAGGAGATGAAAGAGTTAGACAGTCATACATGATATGAAACTCCATTAATTTGGGTAGTTTTTTATACAATGGATAGTTAAACTGGAAAAGTTTCGCCATCTGAGGTAGAAATGATGGCCACCATGTTTCATAGCTTTTAAATGATATGTTAGATAAATTCATGGACGATTGAGCTATCAATAGCTACTAATCTTGGTGGTTACTGATTGATTTTGTGCTATTTTGACTCATAGTAACCACATAAATAGATTTTTTTTCCCATGGCAAACTGTCCCTAAGCTGTTCTTTCAAGTCTCCCAATGGTGCACCATTATAAGTGAGTCCATGATCTTTGCTGCAGGTTGCCTTGTCCTTCTCTTTTTTTTCTGCCTTTCCCAGCATTAGAGCCTTCTCCAGAAAGTTATATTGTCACATAATGTGTCCAAAAATAGAATAGTTTGAACTTGGTTATTTGACGGAGAATTCTGAGTTGATTTGTTTGATGCTTGCTTGGGTATCTACAGTATTTTCAGGAGTTTTCTCCAACACTACAGTTCAAAGCAGTGGTGGGTTGCCCCCAGTTCGCACTGGTTCTATAGAACTGGTAGTAAAACCAGCAGGAGGCTCCGCCCACTGACCCCAACGTCATCAGAACGCTTCTGCAAACCAGTAGTAAAGGTAAGTAGAACCCACCTCTGGTTCAAAGGTGTCAATACTCTTCCTACTTTAAAGTCTTTCTTTAAAGAAGCAAGAAATGACCAGCAATAATGTATTCAAAATGTATAAACAATTTCAGAGATTAGCCCATCATTAACTCTAAAAATAACATATTTTTTTTATTTAAATATATGGAACTTTTAGGAAATAAACATTCTATTTCAGATAACATGTACATAGTACTAGTCAAGACTGACCACAGTTCTTTCATATTCTTTTTTGCTGTTCACACGGAAAGCTTTATTAAAAATACCATACTTTATCTAATCATAATCTGGTCATTTCTTCTTTTTTTTAAACAAATACTTTCTGACATTTATCCTGTGTTATCCTGCTATATCCAAAACATTTTATTCATGGAATAATAGAAGCAACTGCTACAAAAGAAAGGAAATTTTGTAGATACACACTAGAACAATTTTCCGTCGAGACTTTTAGAAATCTATCTTCACTGGAGCCACCCTTGAGTAAATGTTTGTGCTCTTAGGCAGTTGCTTATTAAAAACAAATGGAATATTGAAGGCAGCATTTAGCCTACACACTGTTTTCCTAAAACATTAAAATAATATAAAAATTAAAGTGTTGTCTCCCAAAAACACTTCACAGCTGCTTCATTGAGTTTATTACTGCACCAGCTAAATATTAGATTAATTCTCAAGTATTCCCACTATCTATCAAGGGCATATAGGAAAAATTAAATACTTCTTGCTTTGCTTATTTCAGCGTATTGCTTATGTTCTCTTTGTTCTGCTTTTATAAACTTACAAATGTTAATAACTTTGCTTCACAAATAATCATGCAATAATGTAGCACATTTCGGTACATATATAATGACAATTATGCGAACATTACACTGAAAGAATGTAGAAATTCTAATAAAAGATTTAAAAGTTAACCTAAAAATAAACCAGCGTACAGTAACCATTAGTTCATTGCAATTGCTATTTGTCCGCTGATAGAATGTTTGTAACCTGTGCTCTGAAACTGTTAGATGTCCAATTACCGGTATGTAAAAATCTTATGTGAACACTTATTTCTAACCTATGAAAAATGAATCTATTGGTAGGCTCATGAGCATCATCCAATTTTTTTTCCTACTGATGCAGACTTAAACGTTCTATGATCATCTATGGAATATGATGATAAGAGAAGTAAGAATCCACTGTTTTCAAGGGAGAAATTAGTCTGATAAGCAAAGAAAGGACGGTTTTATGGAATTGTTTCCAGCTTTTTAATGAAGTTGCATTTGGTAGACTAGTTCTTCTGTGGGCACATTATAAAACAGATGGACAGACACAGAAACACACACACGTTCCTTCTCATCCTTATGTTGTATTCCTCCATCTCAGGACCTCTGCCAGAGGTCTCAGATTCTGCACAGTATCTTAGCTGTTCCTAGCACTGCACTCTTCTGGACAGAGAGTTGTGATGTTTTTCCTGCAACCTGTTGGAGTCACTCTGCCAGATAAAGAATTACAACCAGTACTCTTAAGAGTTGTCCTACCAGTACTGAGACACCTTCGGTCTTCCCTTCTTCTTTTGTTCCTCCTTCAAGCCCTGGTACTTCTCCAGTTTCTGTCATGTTGCTGGTTGATTGGCCAATACCTGCCTGTCCATCTGAATCTGGAAGTACCACAGAACTGTACCCCTGCATATTCTGCACAATATTCTATGGCACCTTCTATCTGGATACAAGAGAGCTTAGCCCATATACTATGGTGAGAATGCATGTTGATCTTACATACTCATACACACAGATACTAAATTTATGTATAGTATATAATGTGGGGATTTCCTTTGTTCTACAGAAGGGAGCTACAAATTATTAATTTTTATATTGTCTAGTCCTCAGTACATGATATTAATACTTTTTGTTATCTATATGGTTCAGTTATCCAAAATTCTGGTGGCTCTGTTTACAGTTATCTGAATGCATCATCCATAAGAATTTACCTTATTGTTCACACCTGACTTTAGATTGTGAGTAAGTTATATAGCCTAAAATAGTGCGCACTAGTGTTTCTCAAACTCAGCAACTTTAAGATGTATGTATTTTGACCTCCAGGAATTCTGGGAGTCAATGTCCACAAACCTTAAAGTTGTTGTGGCTGACAGATATTGCTGTACACCAGGGATGTCAAACTTGCGTCATCACAGCGGCGTCATGTAACATATCATGACTTACCCTTCGCTAAACCGGGCATGACACATCCTGCCCATGGGCCACGAGTTTGACACCACTGGTGTACACTAATAAGAAAAGAAATCTATAGAAGTTTGTAGTCTTGTATAAGCATTATAAATAAATATAAAATAACTGTCATCGTAAGTAGCATGTTTGCTTTGAGAAGAACCAAGTGTATTTTTCTTTCTTTTTTAGAATTTATAGAATGTGTAATCTGTGCTCTGCAAGCTGTCATTGTAGGGATAAACTGTGGACCAGGACTGCATTATGGCTGGCTGAAATCAACCAGCTGAGAGATTCTATCATCTACCTCCCTGAACATAGAAAGAATGCTGCAGTGAGGTGGCGACGTCACTTGAAAGGTGGTTGTCCCTTTGGGACCCTATTAGAGTGATTGCTTGGGTGGCCAACCTGTTCATAAAGAAGCAATGAAAGAAAGATAGATAGGAGTCTACAGAGAAGGAACTGCTTCATTTCCCTAGCTTTATTGATTAACCTTGACCAGACAGATAAGGGAGAATACGTAATGGAAGTCTAGATAACTATTGCTTTTATATTTTTTTCCACCTGTATACAGCTTTTTAAAAGAGCTACTAAGCAGCTGTAATATGTAATAGGTTCATCACAATAATCATAAGGGCAAAAATGTCTAAAGAACTTTATTGGTATGCATGTTTGTTTACATAAATTATCTCCAGCTCCAATTCTTCAGACTCCCGATCTACAGCAGTCAGCTTTTTGTTTGTTTGTTTATTTATAAAACTTTTACCTTTAAATGTAAACTCTTAAATATTTTATTGCATTTTTTGCTGTCAAGGCAACCTTGTCTGAGAAGTTTTAAAACAAGGGTGGGGTGGGGTTCAGAAAACCTGAGACGGCAGCTGCAACTGTCTGATTGAAGCGCTGTTCCTTTTTACATGTGTTGTACATGCAAAACACATAAATAAGACTGGAGTTTTGACTTGCAGGCAGCATCATGAGCCGCGGTGGCGCAGTGGTTAGAGTGTAGTACCGCAGGCTAATTCTGCTGACTGCCGTCTGCCTGAAATTTGGCAGTTCAAATCTCACCGGGCTCAAGGTTGACTCAGCCTTCCATCCTTCCATGGTGGTAAAATGAGGACCCAAATTGTTGGGGGCAATATGCTGACTCTGTAAACCTCTTAGAGGGGGCTGTAAAGCACTGTAAAGAGGTATATACTGTAAGTCTAAGTGCTATTTCTATTTCTATTGCTTTCTTGAGTTTTGTTTTGTTTTTTACCCTGTGCAGTTGGATGCCCTTCTTTTAAAGATTAAAAATAGCAACTTTCTTAATAAGAAAAAAGGAATCCTTCTCCCTCATGTCCGGCTCAGTGTAATCTGAATGGCTTTAGAGTAAGAACAACTGGACAGATTTTCAACTACTTAACTGCAGGAATACTAAGTTCCTTTATCAGCCAGTTGCAGTAATTGGCACTTTGGCTTGCATATCTAACAAAGCACTTCATTTTCATCACACCATTTATAGATCTAACATTTATTTTTCATTGCACTTCGTGTTCTAATCAATCAATTTTTCTAACACTCCATAAAGCCTAATTATTACCCCCCAGGACTCCCTAGTCATTAGATTATGTGATGACATGCATCTCACTTAGCGCTCTTTAAATGCCAAATACACGATGAACTTGAAACGAATGCATAACGTTTCTAGTTAACAGAAGCCAATGAGCTCAAACTATTCTCAGATAAATTGTGCAACCAGTACCCACACGTTGATGAGTGTTATGAATGTTGCCATCGCCATCTGTTTTTATAGAAACTCATACCTGATGATAAAATATAAGACTTGGTTAGATGGGTGCCAAAGACAGAATATTTTCAATGCACTACCTTCCAGGATACAGTGATTCAAACTTGTATTTCTGAAGATCCGCAGCCAAAGTGATGACATACATTTTCCTTTTTTGTAAATATGGCTATGTATGGAAGAGATTGCCGGTGCTTCATCAGAACAAAACTGAAAACATTTCAAATATTCAAGGAATAAGAAAAAAGGAAAACTTGACACAGCTGCTTCTCCCTCAGTTTTCAGCCTGGGTTGGAAGAAGAGGTGTTAGACAGTCCATGTTGAATGCCAACTTGCCAAAGACAGCAGCTGCATGCACTTTCTGTATAAGGTTTTCTTAACGCAGGGGTGTCCAATCTTGGCAACTTTAAGACTTGTGGACTTCAATTCCCAAAATTCTGGCTGGGGATTTCTGGGAGATGAAGTCCACAGGTCTTAAAATTGCCAAGATCGGACACCCCTGTCTTAACATTTTATATTTTAAAAAATAATCTATTTGGCTCTGCCAATGTTGTGAATACTTTTTGGCAGCCTTCCTGCCAACTGCAAACTCATCACCAACTGTGTTGCATTTCTTTATGTTTTTGTTTTTTGTTTACTGATTGTTGCTCCAGAAAATTAGAAAGGAAATACCTGCAAATCCTTCTTAATTGCATTCCAATAAGATGTGAAAGATGTGTCCTGAATGCTGACACATAGCAAAGTTCGATAAACCAACCAAACCAATAGTATACTATTTGTTTTTACATGTATTGGCTCAATGTAACATTAGCAAAGTAAAGCAAACTAGGGCGCACACAAAAACATGTCATACTTTTTGCATTATCTATAGGTAAATAGCAGCATCACCCAACTCTTATGGAGCCGCATTTACACTAACAGCTCTATAGAAAAGATGTTTTGGGATTTTTTTGAAGTATAATTTATCCCTCAAGACTGAAAATGTCCTTCTTCTTTTGATTGGCCTTATCTCGAAGGATTTTATGCCATCCAGGTTAAGCCAAGAATAGCAGGGATATGAGCGGTCACTAGGTAGACTAGAAAACATTTGACAACAAACAAGTCACAGAATAACAAGTCCAACTGCAGTGTTCAGAGGACCCACATTTTGTTTCATGCTTGGTACTCAAAACGGCTGTTCAGAGGTCCGATCATTTTGAACTCTCCAGCAAATTGGCTGTAGCAGTTTTTAGTAGCAGAAGCTTCTGCATCCACAGCAAGTGCAGTACAATAGATCACAGGTTCCCAGTGAATGAACCATTGCATTTGAGATACCAGATTTATTCTTTATTCTTCTCCTATACTTGCTCTCTCTCTCTCTCTCCCTCCCTCCCTCCCTCCTTTCCTCCCTCCCTTACACAGATGCACACACCGAGACAAGTGCTTAAGGTGCTGAACAGTGTGGAAAACGGATAGATCTGACTAATAATTAAATCTGTGTAATTCTAACACAGGTCAAATGTTGAATTAGCTACAAAAAGGCTGTAGTATTAATGTAGGTTTTCATCGTGGCCTTTTCTTCTGCCAGATAAATTCCTTTATTTTCAATATTTAATTTTGAGCCTTTCCTAATAAAATAGTTAAAGTCCTCTTAAACTGGGGAAGAGGAGAGGAAGGCACAAGGTCTCTGAATTTTGCTTGGTGAAACAAAAGAGCCTGCTTTCAGATGAGAAAGCTTTTGCTTTTCATTATTTTATTATGCATAATGTTGAAAATGTTCAACTGATCAATAGAGGAATGAAGCTGTTGCAAGCTGATCTCTGTGGAATAAAAATAGTGTGGCGAGCTCGGGGAAGAATTATAGGAAAAAGCAAATTAAATTTACACATTTCAGATAATCAGGCATGTGGTTTACCCTCTGTGGGTTCTGTAATCTAGCTTTTCTTAATTACATTCTCTGTAAGATGCATTGTTTGACTTTTCCCTCTGTGGACTTCTTTTTTTTTTTTTTTTTCTGGGGGAGAGTGCATTGTAATTACTAAGCTCTTGGCATTATTTCTGTTTTTATTATGAAATGTCAAGATTCTGAAAGGAAAATTTCAGGCATGGTATCATGTCAATCATCTCCCTTTATGACACGGAACACCATGAGACAATCTTTTCTTCATATATGTTATTGTAAATAGGCTAGATCAGTTTGCTTGCATAGAAACTAAACATGAGCATTTACTGTAAACATATCTGCTGCAAAAACAAATGCAGGCCTGTTGACAGCAGGGTCCAATTACTTCATTGCACAGCCCAGGAATATACTCAAACTTAGGGGGCGGGGGGGAAATGTAAAGGCTTGAAGACAGATTGGCTTGCTGTCTGTCTTCAACCACCCAGAGCTGGGTAGTTGAATACAAGCCAAATAATTTTTATCTCTGTGTAGTTTCACAGCAAAAGATTAGGCTTCAGCATTTATACCAAGCTTGGTGTTTGAGGACCCTTCATAGATGTCCTTAAACCCTTCTGCATCACAGAAGACTTCAAGGAAATCTTCCAAAACTAACTTTGGAAATTCTACATGATTTCATTGGCAAGATTATAAATGATATTTGTTTACAAATAATGAATACGGGTCATCCTCGACTTACAACCATTCATTTAGTGACCATTCAAAATGACAACAGCCCTGAAATAAGTGACTTACAACCGGTCTTTGCACTTATGACCTTCGTGGCATCCCCATGGTCTTGTGATCAAAATCCAAGTGTTTGGCAATTGGCCTGTATTTACAATGGTTGCAGAGTCCTGTGGGCTTGTGATTGCCATTTACAAGCTTCCAAGATGGCTTCTGACGAGCAAAAGTCCATGGGGGAAGACTGATTTGCTTAACAGTTATGTAACTCACTTAACAGCTGCAGTGATTCGCTTAACAACCATGACAAAAAAATGATTTGGAAAAATCAGGCATGACTCACTGAATAGCTGCCTTGTTGTATCCCAGATACAACAGAGGGCTGAGGGCTATCTATACAGGAATATCACAAATACACAAAAATGTTTATTGAGCAACTATTGTTGCATTCCATCCCACAGAAGCATTGGGTTGGTTACAGTACTTACAGTATAAACCTGCATAGCTAAATGTGTCCACTTCTCCTTGGTGCAATCTATATTTTTGATTCACGTGGTTAACCTTTCCTGTACATATAAAAACATTTTGTTCCCTCTACAGTATTCATAATGCTGACCAGTTATTTCCCCATCCTAGAATTATCCTGATATTCCACTAATTTATTACTTGGTTTCTTTGAACATTTAGAGATAATAGCCAAAGGCCTTTACTTGTTCCCACACATTGCTTTGATTTAAAACTAACAACTTCAAGTTATAAATAGTCCTTAGCAATGCTTCAAGCTGGGAAGGGGGTTTCTCTCCTCAATTTCATTTTGACTAGATCTTCTCTCTATTAGGAAAAAAAATCAAGAACACCTTTACTTGGTTATCTCCATTTATTTCTGCCTTTCCAGTATGTCCACATAGACAGAGTGAAAGCACTCCAGGACCCCTCTACTAAACATTATCACCTGGTGGGACTTATATAATGTTCTTCTATTTGTAGCCCTTGCTGTTTGGAACTTCCAAGAGAATATATATGGTTCCCACTCTTCTATTGTGTGTTTGTGTTTGTGCGTGTGCATGTATTTGGTAGTTGGGAAGGAATTTTAAGAATGCTTAGGTTCAATCTCAAAATTTGCTTCTTTTTCTTCACAAAAAGTCTGAGAGCCATGGTCTACCAAGAAAAACAAATGTAGTCCTGGATTAGACTAAACTTCTGTTGTGTCCTAAAACTTTTAGATTATTATTATCTCATGAAACATGAAACTCAGTCAACTGAACATTTAAAAAGGTTTTAGCTTTGTAGTTAGTTTGTTGCTGCACTCACATACTAAGTGTGAAACAGTTTCAACTTTGTCATTGCGAAGTCGGCAGTTTGGATTGTTTGGCAGTTTGGATGATGATTATTATTATTATACTTTATTCATTAAACATGAAACTCAGTCAACTGAACATTGAAAAATGCATTACAATTACCAATGACTGGTGCTAATGGTTGATATGGGTTGCTGCCAGCGTTCTAGGTATCAACCAAGTACCTTCTTAAGATGTACGATGTTCCGAGTAGCACAGTGTTTTGCAGTTCCCCTGGTGTTATTGCAGGAAGCTGCAATTTGTTGATGTATCTTATAAAATTCTTAGACATGGTACCAAGTGCCCCAATGATAATGGGTATCACTGTTACATGTTTCATCCATAGCCGTGTAGTTTCGATAGCCAGGTAGTGATATTTCATGATTTTTTCCAGTTCTTTTTCTTTGACTCTGGCATCTCCTGGTACTGCGATGTCAATAAATTGTACATTTCGGTTTTCAACAACTGTGATATCTGGCGTGTTATGTTCCAAGTGATGATCCGTCTGTATTCGAAAGTCCCACAAGATCTTCACCTTCTCATTTTCTATATCTTTTTCCACTTTATGTTCCCATGACTTTTTGGATATAGGTAAATCATATTTTTTACATAATGATCAGTGGATTAATTTAGCAAGTCAGTCGTGTCTAGCTTTGTGATCAGTTTATGCGATTTTGCTGCATTCGCATATTAAATGTGAAACAGTTTAGACTTTGTTGTTGCAAAGTCAGCAGTTTGGATTGTCAATGGATTTTTGTATCTTTGTTTTCATGGCATTAGTTTGTAATGCTTGTTCTTGAGCAGCGAGTATTCCTTCCATTTGAAAGAAATGAAAGAAACCTTCCATTTCTTTCTTGATGGTTCCCATCTTAAGCCATGCCCATGTAAAGTTGTCATCACATTTTCCTTCAATGTTTTTCAAGTGCTGTCCATGCAAAACTTTGGTTTTCCATCTCTTTAATCTGTCATCCAGCTGTTTTTCCTTATATTCTGCCTTTGTTTCTGCTGTTTTTATAATGTTCTCTGTTTTCACAGCCTGCAACAATTTTTCTGTACTTTGGTTCACATAATCATTCAAACTTTGTTTTTCTTCTTCTACAGTTTGATGGATTTGCAATAGTCCTCTGCCCCTATTTTTCTTGGCAGGTACAACCTGTCAATGTCACTTTGTGGATGTAAAGCGTGGTACATATTCAAAAGTTTGTGTGTTTTCCGGTCCACGTTTTCCAGTTCAGCCAAAGTCCAGTTGATGATTCCATCTGAGTAGCGTATCACTGGAACTGCCCATGTATTAATGCCTCTAATTATGTTTCCAGCATTCAGCTTTGATTTTAATATTTTGCAGATCCTCCTGATGCATTTCTTTTGTGTTGCCTCTTTGACTTTTCCATTCAAGGTGTTATCTGCTTCCAATATGCCTAGGTATTACTATTACTATTACTATTACTATTACTATTACTATTACTATTACTATTACTACTGCTGTTGTTGTTGTTGTTGTTGTTGTTGTTGTTGTTGTTGTTGTTAATCTTTGGTAAGATTCACAGCCTTTGAAGCTGGTTAATAGCTTAGCAGCTCGAGTCCTAGCCAAGGACCTAGGAACTGTTAAGGTATCGTTGGAGGATGAAAGCTGTTCCGAGTAGGGTGGTTTTTTGTAGAGTCAAAATATTCAAGTCCGGTAAATTTAGAATATCTAAATAGCAAGGTAGCCCTTTGGGTATTGCTCCAAGGGCTCCAATTACAATCGGGACAACACACAATTTCTTTTTCCACAGTCGCTCAACTTCAATTTGCAAGTCCTGGTACTTTGTGATTTTTTCTTGCTGCTTATCTTCAATCCGTGCATCACCAGGTATTGCAATGTCAATTATTATTATTATTATTATTATTATTATTATTATTATTATTATTATTATTATATTCCAGTTTCTCCAACAAACATAAGAAAAGCTACCACTCTCTTACTGTATTTCCAAGAGAGAACTACAGTAAATATGTGTGGTGGGGGGAGGGTTAGTATAAGGCAATCTTTTGATAAAATCATGAGAGGGTGTTTCTTGAATAGATTATAAATTCACTGCAATAATAATACTAGGAACCCCTTTTTCAAAGAAAGCTTTCTTCACTTCACTGGAGGGTATTGTCTTATTGTTTCTCTACCTGAGGAGGGTGGTTTTCAGAGAATTCATTTCATGAGGATGTGAGAATTTGGTTTGCCACTCCTTTACATGGACTTTATTTCCACTGGCCGTTGCTTCTGAGATTTGCAAGGGATTATCAAAACTCTGCTTGTTAGATATTTCATGGTTCTCTTAACACCCACCCTGTGTAAGTTTGCTTTGTATTTCCTAACACTTAATGAATGCTTTAATGTCATATAAAAGCATTTCTCTTTTGTTACTAGATTTTTTTTTAAAAAAAGTTTACATCGTGGTTTTGTAATTTCTCATCTATTATCACTTATTACTCATTAAATTAACAGTAGCTTAAGTGTGTCTTTGCCAACACAAACCTGCTCATTATTTTTTCACCATCTCCTCTTCCCTCTTCTGTCTGTTCTTAAAAATGTTGAAAGGTACCTACAGTATTGAAGCTATTATATTGTTGTCATTACTATCTCTTCAGTGAAGATTAGCATTACCTGAAGTGAATACATTTCAAATATCATGGAAAAGGTAGATAGGATTTTCAGGAGGATTAAAATGCAAAGAAGGAATATAAAGTTAAATATATATGGCACATAACTACAATACTCTTGTGACGATGCTCCTGATGCATCTGGGTGCTCAAAAGCATTAAAGTAACAGTTTTCTCCTTTCGTTGCATCCCTATTCATGGTATTTATAATTTATACAATTAACTATTGGATTTGAATCTGAAAAAACCTGTCCTTTTTATGCCTGAGCTTTTGGCTGTTGCCATATCTTGTAACGATCAATTTATAACTTTGTAGTTCACTTTTGATTTATCAGGTGCCCAACAACAACAGTCTTAGACAAGCCTTTCACAAACCTTTACCCCAGGAGCATCCCTTAAAATGATTTTCAGGTCTTAGTAAAGTCTCCATAATTATGGCAGCTGACCAATGAAATTCAAACTATATATATATAATTGTTTGAATTGTGTGTGTGTGTGTGTGTGTGTAGTCAACTTGCAAAGCTTTCACACCCTCACCCACACCCACACACACCCACACACATATATATAAAGTGTTTTTCTATCGAGGTACCTGGTCTACCCTAGCATGTAGGAGGGAGTGTACTGCATCCCTTTCGCCTTTCAGCTCCAATCCAGGAGCCTTCAAGCAGTCACATTGATGACAAACCATTTTATACCAAATTTATATTTCGCTGATAAAGAAATAAAGGGAGCTGATGACAGCTAAATAGCTTGAACTATATCTATATCTATATCTATATCTATATCTATATCTATATCTATATATCTATATATCTATATATCTATATATCTATATCTATATCTATATCTATATCTATCTATCTATCTATCTATCTATCTATCTATCTATCTATCTATCTATATCTATATCTATATCTATATCTATATCTATCTATCTATCTATCTATCTATCTATCTATCTATCTATCTCTATATATATCAGATATATATAGATATATAGATATAGATATAGATATAGATATAGATATAGATATATAGATATATAGATATATATTCACAATCTCTCACAGAACCTCTAGTGACCTCTCATGGAACCCTAAAGCACAGCAGAACCCTGGTGGACAAGGCTGCTAGAGGCATTAAAAATCAGAAGCAGATTCTGTCACTATATAGTGATAGATTTTCCTAGGTAAGTGGGAAGACTTGCAAACAAAACACTGACCTGCAATCCCTTGCTGGTTTTATTTTTCAAAAATGCCTATGAGGCTGATGGGGGACCATGAAGCCTTGAAGTGATTGGAGATATCTAAATGTATTAGTGTCAACACATTTTGGATGAATTGTGGCTGGCAATAAAGGAAGTATTTGTAGACATACTGATGTTCTGGATTGGGAATTATATTCCTACCTCTGACAGAAACAGACAAAAAAGAAGTGGTAATAGAAAGGCAACTATAATATGATTATTAATTTATGACACTAAAATTATGCACTTCTTAGCTACACATAACACACTTCCCATTTACTGTCCTTAAGAAGTTCCTCTGACATGAGTATATATAAAGTGGATCAGCTATTTTTGAAACATATACATGCAGTATGACTTGATTGGCATTAAATTATGTGACTGATTGATTGATTTAATGAATGATTACATGCCATCAAGTTAGTGTCAAATCTTAGTAATTACAAATAGATTTTCTCCATGATAATCTGTCCCTATCTAACAAATGTAAAGACTGCAGCCAAATGTTTTACTCTTATACAAAGGATGGGATTGAGTTCACTCTCCATACTAATTTCTATTTATAGATCCTTGCAGATATTGGTAGATGATAAATCTCACCATCTCTTATAATTAACTACACTTATTGATATTAATGGGGGGATTTTAAGTTCTCCAAAATGTATAGGTTATTTATGGCACAATTTTATTTGTTTTGTTTTTCTACCCATAACAGATTCTCATTTCTAGATGCCTTTAAAAAATTTCTCTCAGGTTATTCTAAATTCAGCTGCACTTAAGTTCCAATATCTAATTTCTTTTCATCTGGTCAAGAATGTTAGGTTTATATGCTCAATTTCAGCATATATTACTTTGGTTTATGGATTCACAATCCAGTCTAGAGGTAAGAAATAATAATGGAAGCTTCTTCAAATGTTGTAGTTTCTGACACAATAGTCCAGGGGTGTCAAACTTGTGGCGTCACGTCATCACGTGATATATCACAACTTTTTTTTTGCTAAACCGGAGGTGGGCATGGCCAGTACGTGACGCATCCAGTCCACAGGCCATAAGTTTGATGCCCCTGCAATAGTCATTAAAACAACCTCTGCATTTTTTAAATCTGTAGGTCAAGCTGTCAAACTCTCAGCCTGCGGGCTGGATGCATCACTCACTGGCCATGCCCATGACTGATTTAGCAAAGGGGGGGGAAGTTCTGATTTGTCATGTGATGCCACTGTGGCAATGCGAGTTTCACACCCCTGCTATAGGTGATCTGTAAATATCTCCTTCACATTGAAATATCACATTTCACATAGATCTTCTATCCTAAGCAACAAAGATTATAGAGCCATGTAATACACTCCTCAAAGTAGTCCGTATCAAAGCCCTAGTGTTGGTGTTATTGTTATGTACAGTTCTACTAGTTAAAGTAGCTTTTATGAAAGGGGGTTGATAAAAAGACCCCTTCATGAAGGGGTCGATGAGTTGAAGAGTTTGGAACCACTAATGTATAAACAAAGTAGAAAAAAATATGCACTCTCTTAAAATCTGTTAGCAGTTTTGCTCACATTTCTCTAAGAGGAAGCATCCATGGGTGAAATTTAGGGGGGGGGAATGTGAAAGTAGCATTATGTGTATCTTTCATCAAAGACCTACAAAATGGACAGAGTCTGTGTGACAAGAATACAACACTTCTTGCATCATTTTGACAAAAGCACCAGTTGTTGCAGAGTTCTCTGTCTCCATGCTTATGCATTTTTTTCAAGGTATGTTCAATTTATGCAAACATTTCCCCAATGGAACATATTTTTTTCAATTCAAAACATATGCATTTCTGTGCAAGCTTTTCTCTAACGTCTTCCTCCCTCTTGACAAACTTTGCTGCTAAAGCCACATTTAAATATATTTACCTCTATCCAGACTAGCCCACCTGGTGATGGGAAAAAAAATGAAACCTAAACTCAACTTCTGAGCCCTTCTGTTGTTAAATCTATCCCTTCTCCATAACTTATTCATTCAAGCAAAGTCTAGCATGCCTACATCATGTGCTGTCAAGGGCATATGAAAATGAATGTTTGTGCGCCTATGTTAATAAAAGGACATCAGTTTTAGGCAGCCTGCAATTAATTATAGAAAGCGAAGCATTTGGCAATTCTTGGATCTAAATATGCTACCATGTGTAAAAAAAATATTATTAGACAGAGGGGATAGGAAGCAAAGCAATTTACAATATCCTGCATAGTGGGCAACAATAATCTTTAATCTCTTTTCTCACAAATAATAGTCTGCAGCTGTCCTTACAATGTTTAATCACTTCCTTGTTTAATATTGCCTTTGCTTAAAATGGAGATTTATAGCAGCTGTCTGCAGGATGTACTCTTGTCATGGTTCTCCTCTAATACTACTGATAATGTAATTAGTTTGATCTCACCCTTGTATCTGCTAAGTGGTCAATCAGGTTCCTTCTGTTTCACTGATCACACCTCCTTCCTTCTAGTTGCACCTGTAGTCATCTATGAACTTCTGACCTTATTTAAGTAGCAATTTGATAATGTATCAAAACATAGTTCATTATAACTTCTTATTGGATCAGTAGGTCCTTCCAACATTTTCTATTTAGAGTATTAAATTAATAGATTGCAAATTTAGCATACATATTCCCTAACCACCTATAACCGTGATGGCGAACCTATGGTACGCATGCCACAGGTGGCACATGGAGCCATATCGGTGGGCACGCAAGCTCAGCTCCGACGCATATGTGCGCGCTGGCCACCTGATTTTCAGGCCTTCTGGGCCCACCAAAAGTAGGGAAACAGGCTGTTTTCTGCCTCCGGAAGAAACAGCCTGGGGGGTGGGGAAGCCCATTTTTTGCTCTCCCCAACTTTTGGTGGGACCGGAAGGCCTGTTTTTTGCTCTCCTCAGGCTCCACGGCCTTCCCCCCTCCCCAGAGGCCCTCTGGAGGCCAGAAATGGTCCATTTGCCAACTTCCAGTGGGCACAGAATTCAGCAAATAGGCTGTTTCTGGCCTCCAGAGAGCCTCCAGGGGGATGGGGAAGGCCATTTTTGCCATCCCCAGGATCCTGGAGAGGCTCTGGAGCCTGGGGAGAGCAAAAAACGGGCCTACCGGGCCCACCATGCCATCACATGCCAAAAGCGGGGGCAGCGCAGGGGGGCAGGGTGCATATAATTATGGGTGTGGGCATTTGTGCATTCGATCCCCCCGCTTCCCCTGCTTTTGCCATGCGATGGCAAAAAGGTTAGCCATCACTGACTTAGAACAACATAGCGTAGAAAGCAATGTACATTTTGAATAGTGAATGATCAAACGTCAACAAAAAGTAATTATAGTACATACAAGAATTATTATTGAGGGTTCAAAGAAATCGAAGTGTTTTCCATAATCCTTGATAGCTGTTGACCCTTCTCATCTATGGATGTTTTCCAGAAAAATACTTCAGATAGCACCAAATAGAATTTAATGACCTTTAGAGGGGAAGGAAGAAATGATAATTGTAAGGATCCTTGAATTTGCACTTTAACCCTTTTTTTGCTGGCTTGACATCCTACAATACAAAACTACTATTTGTATTTGAAGGACACCCTTTCCCCCTGCTGTTCCCATTTCCCAGTAGTGAGTATTTTTCAAAGCTTTTTCAGATGCGACAAAACACAATTTAACCTTCAAAACATCCTTTCAGTATTATTGCCATGAGGTTTAATCCATTCCCCAATTTGGGTCCCTCATGTAAATTAAGGAATTGCAAAGAAAGAATGAAGATGGCTTTTTTTTTCATTTTTCATTCTTCTCTTCTTCTATTTTGTACAAAGAGTGTTTATGCATAGTTTGTGAGAGAACCCTCACATTTATTCCAAAGAAAGAGTTAATTCCACTCATCATGAGATTTGGAAAATTGTATTCGCCAAATTAAACTGTATTAAAGGACACTTGTTTCTATGGGGCAGGAGCTTATCTTCTGCTTCATGAATAATTATATGTCTAAAATTAACTACCATTTCTCTCTCTCTCTTTGCCTTCTGTATCTGAGGGCCAAATTAAACACGATACCATTTATGCAATTAGCAACTGCAAAAATAGCTTCTGAAATGTAAATAGCTGGCCTTTTCTTTCTCTTCTGGGGCTTTGATGGGGCAGGTAAAAAAGGTCAAGTTCTCAAGATGATGCTTGAAGTAAATTTATGGACCTATCCACAAACTTTCCTTAAGGAAGAAAAAAAAACCCTCTTCTGAATCTCCTCCCCACTTTTGCTCTTTCTGGAGATCACCTATGTAATTACTAACCATATCTGATTCTGATGAACCTTTCAAATTCAAACCAATTCACTCAGTGCTTCCTCTGACAGGTAAACAGGGAAGATAGAAACCTGTATCCTCTTTTCTTTTCCTGATCCCATGTCAACTATGATGTAGCACTTCTTCCAAAAATGATAAAATTTCGGATAAAAATAGATGAGTTTCATTTATCCTGGGGCAATTCAATATCGTATTACATGACATTCCAGGTTCTTCGGATAAGGAGGGGTCTTTGGCGCTCTCTGAGGCTTGGTTTTCTTGCAAATGTTTCATTATCCAAACTACCGTATTTTTCAGAGTATAAGACGCACCTTTTTCTCCCAAAAAAGAAAGTGAAAATCTGGGTGCGTCTTATATTCCGAATGAAGCCCCGCCCAGCTTCTCAAACGGAGGTTTCAGAGGCTGAAAAAAAGCATCAGAAACGAAGCTTTAGAAAAGAAGCCCCCAAACAGAGCTTCAGAGGCTTTTTTTCTAAAGCTCTGTTTCAGAGGCTTTCAGAGGCAGGAAAAAAAGTTTTTTTCTGAAACAGAGTTTCAGAAGTTTCAGAGGCAGAAAAAAAAAAGCAAAAAAAAAAGCAAGGCACAGAGCTCACAACCAAGGAACCTGTTGCTAAAATTCACCTCTGGAAACAGCTGATTGGGAGTATTCTGGGAGGCCAATTCACTTGTCAATCAGCTTTTTTCTTATTTTCCTCCCCCAAAATTAAGGTGCGTCTTATACTCCGGTGTGTCTTATACTCTGAAAAATATGGTAAGTAATATCATCAGGGCATCTTCAGGCAATGACTGGCAAACTCTGCCTGTCTCATATGCGTATCAATATTACATGGGGGGAGGGACACTGCCCTAATCCCTCTCTTTCCTGCCTATTGCCTTTTCCCTACAGCATATATACTTTATATATACACACAGCAATATTGGCAGTGTTTTGTCATTGCCTTCTTCCTACAGTTGAGAGATGGCTACTAGCCTAAATTTATAGAGCTAGCTTTGTGCCTAAGGTAAGGCTAGAACTCACAGTCTCCCAGGTTCTATCTTGGTATCTTCACCACCGCCTCAAACTGGCTCTCGTATAATGTTATAATTATTTATGCAAAGACCTAGTTGTCTTAAGAAGTCTATCATGCTGGAAAGATAAAAAGAAAGGGGACAGGATGACCAACAGCATGTTAGATGGAGTGCCGTCAATGCACCATAGGAAGAACTGAAAGGCTTAGTGGATGTGCAAAAAAGCTTAGAAAGAGCTTGGCTCCAAATATATATTATATAGAGGGTCTTAAAGATCAATATTCAATTGAAGTCAGGACTTTTTTTTTAAAGATTAATAGATAAACAATTGGAGGGGGGAAGGAATATTATTTCAATATATGACAATTGTAATGATATTATTATATGTACAGAGATTGAAAGAGTCAACATTACCCACTATGGTGGAATGGTTGGTAAAGTTGTCAGATTTTGTTGAAATTGATAAATTAACTTCTTTGATTACAGAAAAGATACTATCTACATTTATGGCTGTCTTGTAGTCTCTTATGGACTTTTTGCATAAAAATGAAAAAAATTGTACTTGTTACAGTTTTGATGATTAGACAGGATAGATTATAGAAAGAAGAGTAATAGGATGTAACTTTAGAAAGAGAGGTTAAAATATATTTGTATTTACCGTGTTTCCCCAAAAATAAGACATCCCCTGATAATAAGCCCAATTGGGCTTTTGAGTGCTTGTGCTAAAATAACCCCCCCAAAAAATAAGCCCTTCCCAAAAATAAGCCCTCTTCAAAAATATTTAACCGCATATGCAGCCAATCCCCGCCATTTCTCGGGTTAGGGAGACAGAGCTGGAAATCAGGTAAGATGACAAGAGGAGTCCCGTCTTGCTCTACATACTCCAAAATAATACCTCCCTGAAAATAAGGCCAAGCGCTTATTTTGGGGTTCAAATAAGACAGGGTCTTATTTTTGGGAAAACACGGTATAACTGCTGTAAAGAATACTGGAAGTTCTTGTACCTTTTTCTCTTTTTTTATTTATTTATTTTTCTTTTTTACTTCTTACTTTCTATTAATCTGTGTTAGCTTTTATCTCTAGTTTAAATGCTTTAATAAAAAAATTATACATGGAGAAGGGAGAATTGAAGAGCTAAATTGCCCATCTCTGTCTATTCATTGGGATTAAGTTTACAGGGGGGCTCCTTGTATGATTTAAAACACTGGGGTTCTTGGCAGAAACCTGGGATAAATATAGAATTAAATAAATTGTAACCTTCATTGAAGTTATCAGGTAACTGATAGTATAGTAGAATTCTACTAGTAGTATTATACTAGTAGAATAGTATATGCAGAACAGATGCATTTTAAATCCAAAGAGAAATGTTGCATTATTGGTAATCTTTTCTGTAATGTAATCAATTCAATTCTCTTTAATCAGATGTTGGCCAAATGTGAATTAATACATATCTAGAAAAACATTTATTTGGGAGGTGAAATTAAAATGCCTCTCCTGTGGTATTAAGGGATATGCTTTATTGCTTTTTCTCATAATACAGACTTAAAATTTGGCAGCGCTTATTCAAGAATCATCATAATATGTTTGTAGTTCCAAACAATGCTTGCTTGCTTTCCTTCCTTTCTTCCTTCCTTCCTTCTTTCTTTCTTTCTTTCTTTCTTTCTTTCTTTCTTTCTTTCTTTCTTTCTTTCTTTCTTTCTTTCTTTCTTTCTTTTTGGTAAACTGAATGTTGTGAGGTTGAATAGCTTTAGATATTTCCCCCCAGTTTTTACAATTCTGTAATTGTAGACCGTAATGCAGTTCAGAAGCAGTTCAAAAGCATGCAAGTAGATAAATAGGCACGACTTTGGCTAAGAGCACTGCCCCCTAGAGTCAAATATGACTGGACAGGTGAAACCTTTTACCTTTAATGTTCCAATAACTGTGGAGAAACATTTGCCAGTTTATTTCATAAATCCTGTATTTCAGTCATTAATTTACAACAGTTTATCACCTTTTCCAGTTTTCAGAGCTATTCCACTGTTATTTTATATTTCTACATCTATATGCAATTACTTGCATATAGATGCATATATGCAACTACTTGCATATAGATGCAAGTATAAGGAGTACTCTTTAATTACTCTGATCTATGACATGCTGTGTTCTAGATCAGTTTTACCCAACCTTTCCTGCTTTGTGGATTGGCGCAGGGAGAGGGATTGGTTCCATGTGAGTGGCTGGCAAGTGTTCACATGCAGCTCCGTTTGCATGAGCGCCGGGCATGTGTGCCTGCCACTTGCACAAATGGAGCACACACACTCACGTGCTACTTGCATAAGTGGGGATGTGTGCACTCATGCTTGTGTATTTGTCTGCCACTTACGCAGTCCAGTTCTGAACAGCTCTCAGCCCAGTAGTGGGTGACAGCCCAGGAAGCCCTGTTCTATATTACTTTGTCATTCTACCAGAATTCTGAAGTCTTTACTTATTCTAGAACACTTTTTCAGTGTTATGGTCATAGTAATAATTTCGTACACTAAATATGCATGCTTTACATAAATTCCAATGTACCATTTTTGCAAAACAATTTAATTTGGGCAATTTTTCTATAGCTACCTAACAGCAGTGGTGAAATCCAGCAGGTTCTGGAGAACTGGTAGCGGAAATCTTGAGTAGTTCGGAGAACCAGCAAATACCTCTGGCTGGCCCCAGAGTGGGATGAGAATGGAGATTTTGCAATGTCCTTCCCCCAGGAATGGGGAGGGAATGGGGATTTTGCCATATCCTTTCCCTAGAGTGGGGTGGGAATGGAGATTTTGCAGTATCCTTCCCCTGCCATACCTACCAAGCCATGCCCACCAAGCCATACAATGCCCACCAAGCCATGCCCACAGAACCGGTATTTTTAAAAAAATGGATTTCACCACTGCCTAACAGCCTCACCTTTCTCTTTGAATGAGCCATATTTGGTGTGTTCCAGCATTTTGAACTTTTATTTTTATGGGATTTATCATTGCAACTTGTTCTTGTGCTGAATATATTAATGCTTCTGTTTCGTGAGGAGTCCAACCTGAAGCAACCACCAAATTTTCTTGTCTCTAATTTTATTTTCAGTATTGACCATTAAGAGGTTTCTCCTTTTGATAATTTATTTCCTATTGTAATCATTCAAGGTTAAATACTGCCTTTGATTCTGTCAAACTCAAAATGATTTCTTTATAGAAACTTATTATCTATTAATGTTAGTCTATTGTTATCATTATTAATATTGTTTTGTATAGAAGAAGCTGGAACAATGCTTGAGAACAAAAGAGTCTGTCATGAATTTACATACCATATGTATAATTATTTACTTTGTTCTAAAAGCCATCACCATGATAAATTTGCAGTTTTTCCTATCTGCCAGGACTAGTAATACAGAATGCATCTAACAACTACATTTGCATTTAGAAAGTATCATTGACCTTTGAGTTTAAAAAGACAGAATTTTACAAGGACACCCATTCAAAACAAACTACTTAGATTAGGTGAAGCAGGGAGCACAGAGAATATATAAAGGACTGCTTATTCACAAAGAAATATGAAAAATAGCATGAACATCTCAAAATAACATCTCTTTTCAGAAGACTGAATCTTAAGTGAAATTCTTTAAGATTTAGATTTTTTTTTATCATTCACACTGAAATTGTATTGGCCCTGTCATTATACAACATAAGACCTTCTTCAGAGCAGATACTGAAAAGAAGTGGTGGTAGCCTCTTAAATATTTTTTTTTGAACTTCCTTATTATTCTTTGTACATTCTATTTATTTATCCATTCTTTCATTGATCTCACAACCAGTACTTATAACAGCTGATCTTGAACTGCTATTACTACCTGCTCTACTAAGTGTGGCAGAGAAGATCATCATAACACAATCCATTAGCCAATCCAGATGGCTTCTGGATATTGAATGGAGATCAGATGCCATCTTGCCTTTTATCCCAAGCAGCAACAACTTTTGGGCCTGTCCCTCAAATAAATTAGATAGGAATCAAACCCATCAATTTATACATGTTTAGGTTTTCTCTTAAACGTAAGAATACAGGATACCTAATCCTTATGCATTGGGTCATCTTAACTCAAATAAATTTTGGAGGAGGAGGAACAGTAACAATAGCAGCTGGGCTTCCAAATACTTCAGGCATTGTCCAAAAATATGTAAGAACACGTGTAATAAATAACAACCTAAGCACTTAGAAATATAACTTAGATTTATATGCCACTTCACAGTGCTTTACAGGACTCTCTAAGCAGTTTACAGAGTCAGCATAATGCCCCCAACAATCTGGGTCTTCATTTTACTGACATTGGAAGGATGGAAGCAGTGGTGGGATTCAGCCAGTTTGCACCACTTCAGGAGAACTGGTTGTTAACTTTCTGAGCAGTTTGGCAAACTGGTTGTTGAAAGAAATCATTAGGGCAGAGAACCGGTTGTTAAATTACTTGAATCCCACCACTGGATGGAAGGCTGAGTCAACCTTGAGCCAGTCAGAATTGAGCTCCTGGCTGTGAGCAGTGAGCCTGCAATACTGTAATATAACCACTGTACCATCATGGCTCATTCTCAATCTAAGAGAAATAGACGGCAGAATCCTCAGTGTAATAGACAACATCTCCTTTTCTCTATATTCCTTTTCTATTTATAGATTATAGAGGAATATCCATGGCATAGAGGGGACTTAAAATCTTCCTCTGGGACCATTTTCTCAGTAGTAAATTATTTCCCCCCAATTATTATAAGTATTTGGATCTCTTGTACATGTCATGGCAATATAGTTCCCAGGTGTTGGCCCATTATTGTTCCATCTTTCAAAAAGCTCATTCAAAGCCGATAAATGTGATAAAACCTAATTCTAGATTCACAAAGCTCAATTGCTGTGTTCATATAAAATGCTATCCCCAAGTGAATAAACCACATCATGAATTATTGTGGTGGCTTAAAAATAGCTGAGCTCCCTGGAACTTGCTGAATCATCAGCTCCCTAAACCCATTTTAGCCTATTCCTAGCTTGTTGAATGAGACATGCCAAGGAATATTAAGCAGCAAACTCTCCAAATTTAACAAGAATGCCCTTCTAATACATATTTGGTCTGAAATGGATCTGAACTGAGGCTGAACTGAAAGCTCATATTCAGTTTCCCACAAATATTCCCTATTTTCCTGATTTTTAATTCTCTTGGAGGAGAAAAGAGTTGCTAACACTTATTTTAGATGGGCATTTAGTCTTTCACGTTCACCCTTGTTTCTTAAAATCATTTTTAAGCCCTGTGGTGCTCCCAGTGACATAAAGATTTCATCACAGTGTCTAGAAGGCCTGCATTTTTTCAGGTTCTTACAGTAACACAGTAAGTTGTGATCAGGTGTCCCACTCACCACATTCCAAAAAATCCAGTACAGATATGTCTTGATTTACTACCACAGTTGGAACCAGAATTTCTCTCCTAAATCATTATAGCAATAGCACTTAGATTTATATTCCACTTCACGGTGCTTTACAGTCCTCCCTAAGTTGTTTACAGAGTTAGCATATTGCCCCCAACAATCTGGGTCCTCATTTTACTGACCTTGGAAGGATGGAAGATTGAATCAACCTTGAGCTGGTGAAAATCAAACTGCTGGCAGTCAGCAGAAGTAGCCTGCAGTTCTGCCTTCTAAACTGAGTCAGACCTGATTTTATAACAATTTTATGGCAGTGATTAAGTAAATCCAGCTTCTCTAACTAGCAGAATTTAGCAAAAAAAAAAAAAAAAAAAAAAGCCACAAATCATGATTATGTGACTGGATTACATCACTTCAACCTGTTAAATGTGTACTGGTTGCCAAGTATCAGAGTTGCGATTACATGACTGCACAGCTGGTGCAATGATCTTAGCACAAGTACAGTTGTAAACCACTTTTTCTAAGGTTTTTATAACTTATCGGAAACAAGTCTAATAAATAAGCCAACTTTGAATCATTATTAAATAAACAGTCATAAGTCGAGGACTATCTATAACAAAATTAGTAGAAGGTGCTTGTGTAATCAGGCAAGGTACAGGACATCAGTTTGAATCCCTAGTGCCACGTAACGGAGTGAGCTCCCGTTACTTGTCCCAGCTTCTGCCAACCTAGCAGTTTGAAAGCACATAAAAAATGCAAGTAGAAAAATAGGGACCACCTTTGGTGGGGAAGTAACAGCATTCCATGCACCTTTAGTGTTTAGGAATGACCACATGACCATGGAGACATCTTCGGACAGCGCTGGCTTTTCAGCTTTGAAACGGAGATGAGCACCGCCCCCTAGAGTCGGGAACGACTAGCACATATCTGCAAGGGGAACCTTTACCTTTACCTTTAAGGACTTTTTAAATAAAGGCTTAAAAGAAAGACAAGTCAACACACACAAAAAATCAAAACAAAACAAAATAGAAAATCTTTGGCATCATGTAAAATTAATATTGTAAGCAGTAAGATTTTTCCTACCTTATAAAGGACTGAGATGAAATCAGACACTGGTAGCCATAGCAGAGAAAGCCCATTTTAATCTGCCATGAACATTTAATACGGGAGTGGGAATTTTACCCACCTCAAGCCAACAAAGTTTAAAAAAACAAAAATGTTCCCATTTTTAACTACACCTTTAAACCACAGAATCCATTTTTCCCGGGTAAAACCTTGAATGCTTTCCTTACACTGTATAGTATATATGGGTAAAGGAAATTCTTGGTCCAATTATATTTCTGCAAACTTCCTTTAAGTAAACTTTAATAAAGGCTGTAAACATGTTAGTTAAAAATTCAAAGAACAGGAAAGAGCAAATCCTGTGAATAAGAGAAAGTAGGCTGGGAGAGATAAGATAAATGACAATAACAAAACAAAGCTATAACAAAATGGTCACGATCTTCACTGATGTTACTTCTAAAGAAATAACAAAAGAGAATTACAAAAAGACAAATGGAGTAGAGAAAATAAATCAATAAAAATAACAGAACAATCCTGAAATACAATATTGTATAGTATTGTATATTTTTTGTTTGCTAAAAGTGTGTTCATGGTAATCCCAAACTGGCATATTATTGTAGGTAACTATAATAAACAAGTTTTGAGACTGATGGATTCATTTCAGCATTCCCAAGAATTGACTTGCTATAGCAACTACAGGAAACAAGCTGGAATGGAAACAATCTCCATGAAGATTTTAAAGAAAAGACTGGACAACCACTTGTCTGAAATGGTAAAGGGTTTCCTGATTGAGTAGGAGGATTGGACTAGAAGATCTCCAAGGTCCCTTCCAGTTCTATTCTGAATTGAAATTTGACACCTGTATTTTCATCCTGATATTGCTTTGAGTTTGTTTTCACTCTAAAAGTTGCTCTCTCTCTCTCTCTTTTTTTGTCTTATATGCTATCATAACAGCACTGGAATTCAAGAAACCATGAACTGAGCATCCAAACTCTTCTCCACAAATGGTCTCCATAAATATGAATTAGCATGGGTGCTATAATGATCACATTCCAGAAGTTGTGGGTGCTTCAACACCGGAGGTTTTTAAGAAGAAATTGGACAACCATTTGTCTGAAATGGTATAGGGTTTCCTGCTTGAGCAGAACCTTGGGGCAGTGGTGGGTTGCTACCAGTTCATCCTGGATCAGGCAAACTATTAGCAGAGGTGGCAGGAGATTCCGCCCTCCCACCCCGATGCTTCTGTGCATGCACAGAAGTGTCATGCGTGTGAGTGCACATGCGCCCACAAACAAGCCAGTAGTTACAGGTTTTGAAACCTGCCCCTGCCTTGGGGGTTGGATTAGAAGATCCAATCCATGGCTTAGGACCTGGTTACTTACGGGACCGCCTACTACCGACCAGTACGCTCCCACAGAGAGGGGCTCCTCCAGGTGCCGTCGGCCAAACAATGTCGGCTGTCGGCCCCTAGGGGGAGAGCCTTCTCTGTGGGGGCACCGACGATCTGGAACGAGCTCCCCCCAGAGATACGGAGGATTCCGGATCTGCGCACCTTCCACCGCGAGCTGAAGACTCTGTTATTTCATCAAGCTGGCCTCGCCTAAATCTTCTCCCTTTTAAGTGCAAATTTTAAATTTTAATGTATTTTAAAATATGGGTATTTTAAATTATGGGTATTAATTCAGCCAAATTTATTTAATTCATTTTATTCGATTTTAAATTTTGTATATGTATGTGTTTTATTTTATGGCTGTTCACCACCCTGAGTCCTTCAGGAGTAGGGCGGTATAGAAATTCAATAAAATAAATAAATAAATAAATAAGGTCCATTCCAATTCTGTTATTGTGTGTGTGTTGTGTGTGTGTAAAGAGTAAAAGAATTGCAGTGGAAATGGGTTGGTCACATAGCAAGAAAAACTTATGGCAGATGGGCTAAGGCAGTCATAGAGTGGATTCCACTTGATAAAAAGCATCCACGAAAGAGACCTAAAACAAAATGGATGGATGACATCAACAAGTATTTGGGCCCAATTGGCAAGAAAAAGCTCAGAACCATATGGGTTGAAAACAGTGGCTAAAATGATGATGATATTGACTAAGCACAGTAGAAGAGCTACCTTTAGTTATGCATCAACCAGGAACCAAGATAGGTTCCATCAAATGTAAAGGAACCTATCTTGAAGAGAGTTTAATTATTTTTTTAAAAAGAAAACTTGTTTGCTTACTCTAAAACTGGACCACATGTTTCATAACAAAATGTTTGCAATTTTCCCATAAATTAAATCAGTATCATTTTACATCTATCCTTGGTAGATATTTGCTGTGGTATCAATTGAGGAAAATGATAAATAAACGACAAAAAAGGATATTTAAATAAAGAGATACTGTTTGTATCCCAACCCTGCCTACTGAAATTGCAAACATAGGCTATAGGGTCACCCTATGATATTAGTAAATGTTTAAAAAAGAAGAAGGAAAAAAAGACAAGGAAACTTCTACGAGTACTTCTTTAAAACTTTTCCCCTTGGCTCCTGTGACAGCATCAACATAAGATACCTAACTTTAGTAGGGCCTCAGAAGAATAAGGAAAGTAGGGCTTGGCACAGCACTATTAACTGTGCTGGAAGGTTAATCTGTTCTTAAATCTGTTGCCAATTGTTTCACTGTTTCGTGCCAAATTTAGGGCATTGTGGTCCCTCCAATCCTTCTGAGAAGCTCATTTGGGAGTAGTTGCCAAAGACACAGTGAGAATATTTGAAAGACAGTTTCCCCAGAAGCTGTTCTAAAGTACCAGTTGCCTTATGAGATCCTTGTTAGCCCTCCAACCAAGATATGCAGTTAGGGGAACATGGAACAGAACTTTTTGCTCTTAGCATCGTGGTCATGTTTATTTTTCATTTTAGATTATAATGCTCAGTGCTTGGGTTTAGGACACCATTTTGATTCTGTTCTATAAGTTTTATCTATGGGTGTGTGTGCAGAAACATGCACAACATTTGCTTTATAACCCTTCATAGATAAACAATTGTTATTATTTATTTGGTCATATTTTTTTGATGTAATGGTTAAGGCACCAGGCTGGAACCAGGGAACCATGAGTTCTAACACAGCCAGCTAGGTGACCTTAGGCAAGTCCTTCACTCTCAACTCTAGGAAGAAGGCAAGGGAAAAAAAAACACTTTCCAAAATCTTGTTAAGAAAATTCAGGGACTTGTCCAAACAGTTTTCAGGAGTCAGGAAATCAATGATGAGATAAGCATTACCAGTTTACAAATGCTAGTTTTGCCTTTGGTTTATATTCATGTTTTTATTTTGTTTATATTCATGTTTGTTTTTGAAGAAATGGGCAAATGTTATTCCTTCACTATTTAACATTATGCTTTATATTCTAATAATTTGGGGGGAAATGCTTCACGGTGCACCTTCTCTTGGTAGTCCGCAGTTAATTGGTGAGAAAACTCTTCCGGAAATCATGGTTTATTGGTTTATTTGTTCTTCCTCTGCCATGGAAGTTGCAGGCAAATCATAAATTGGCCTCACTTTGATTGCCTCTCCCTGTAGGAATTTATCTTCTCTCTGTAAATCTTCTATGAAAAAGCTGCTATTTTTCTCTGCATGCTTGTGGGTTCAGAGTGCCACTAGGACATAGTTGGTTTCACTGAATAATTCATAGTTAGATAAAGAGATATTACATATTAAGTTTTATGGTTTATCCATAAGCCGTAATGACTGTATTCATGCAACACATTCCAATCTGCTGCCCATTCTTATTCTTTTTATATTTTGTCAGCTAAATATAAAATAAAAAGGGGTACTTATCTACAGTCATTTATCATGTGGAAATTAACAAAAATTTAAACAGCATTTCATAGTCTCTTAACCAAAAAGTCAAACACTGTCTAAGTCATAAGAGCTGACTCAGCTCACTGTAGTATCTGAATTCCAGATACTTATAGTGATGCTTTATATTGTACTTAGTAGATATGATGAACATCACTAAAATATCTCCTCCTTTTTCTGGAGTGATTCCTGCCATTCATAGCTGATAAAAACATGTGGATTTTCCATTTCATGACTGATTTTCATTCCTATACCATTATTATTATTATTATTATTATTATTATTATTATTATTATTATTATTTATTTTCCAATTTATATACCGCCCTTCTCCCTGAGGACTCAGGGCGGTGTACAGCCGAATAAAAACATAAATTATAAACATTAAAATAGTAATAAAAGAATATATATAAATTTGGCCCCGTAGTTTAAGAACAATAACAAACCCATTTAAAACATTTAGAAAATTAAGAAAAAAAGTTAAGCCAGCCCGGCTTGCTGAAAAAAGAAGGTTTTAAGGGCACGGCGGAAGGCACCGAGGTCTTGGATTCTCCTTATCTCTGGGGGCAGTTGGTTCCAGAGGGTGGGTGCCCCCACAGAGAAGGCCCTCCCCCTGGGGTCACCAATAGTGTTGTGACACTTTCTCTGCTTGGGTAACTATTTCTGATCTTTCAACATTTTAGTGGAGAATAGCAATAGCACTTATATACCACTTCATGGTGCTTTTACAGCCCTCTCTAAGTGGTTTACAGAGTCAGCATATTTCCCCCAACAATCTGGGTCCTTATTTTACCCACCTTGGAAGGATGGAAAGCTGAGTCAACCTTGAGCCTGGTGAAGTTCGATCTGTCAATTTGCAGGCAGCTGGCAATCAGCAGAAGTAGCCTGCAGTACTGCATTTTAACCACTGCGCCACCGCAGTGACAATACTCATGCACTGGACCTTTTGACATGTGTACTTTAATTTTCCATTTCTGTTGCAATAAGAGATTAGAAATTTGAATACAGAATGTCTAAACATACATAAATATTTACCAATTATTTTTTATGGAGCAAGTATGCACCAAGACAAATTCCTTGTGTGTCCAATCACACTTGGCCAATAAAGAATTCTATTCTATTCTATTCTATTCTATCTACCAACTACCTACCATGAATGCAAACTGCACTCTTTCTACCATTGGATTTATTTTGAAATTACTTCTATAGTTATTGTACATATATTTCTACCATTATATTCTTTACCAGCCTTTGCTATATTCCAAATGTCTTTGGACTGGAATTCCTTGAATATCCACTCATCTGGTTGGGAATTGTGAGAGTTAACCCAAGATTTCACATGATAACGAAGTTGGGAAATACAACCTGAGAATGCACACTTTAGCAAAAGTTTGTTCAAAATTGTGATGAAAAGGGAGAAACATGAATCATATACAAAAATAACAGCATGAAAATAACTGGTGGGGAGATATAAATCAACTCTTACAGAGATCAGACAAATATATCAATTATTCACAACTACAGCATTCCAGGAAAATGTATCAGACAGAACTTTGAAAGAGGTAACTTGCCTCATTCAACAAAACTTATTTGGAAATTATCTCTGCGTCTTTGTCTCATTATTTTTCTTTTGAAGTTGTCTTTCTACATCTTTCTACATCTTTATTAAGATCATCTTTATTTGCACATCTCTTGGAAGGAATTTAAATCTGAGTCATAATGGAAATATTTCTATAAGACAATTTTTGAATTAATCATGTCTAGTATATTTATTCATTTGCTTATAGTCTTATTCACGTATGTGATATTTTACTGAGTACATAAACAGAAAAACAAGCATGCAAATGAGTGTGAGCAAGAGACGGAGGCAGCAGCATGGACAGATATCTGTCCTAATTGTCAAGCAACCAATATTTCACCAGTAATGAAAATTAGAAAAGGAAGAGAACAAAGTAAATAAAATAAGGAAGAGAACAGAAAACTATTTTATTAAATGTCATCTATAGAACAACATGGATTTTTAACATTCTGGGCAAATATTAGTTGGCAATAAACAGATTTTTTTCTAAAAGAAAATCTTCCACCATCTTCTACTCATCCAGGTTTTCATAATCCAAATACAAAATAGCAAATTTTATCATTATTTCAATATTGTCCACCTGTATAGATTGATAGAAGGAATCTTCTCATTCTCTTTAATTTTAAAGCACCTCAATTTTAGTACCAAATAAGCAAAATGCAAAAACATGCATATGGAATGTTGCTTTTATTTTAAATCCAATAGATGAGCTTTACAACATGAATGCAATAATAGCTTATGCTTAGTGCTAAGCACACGGAGACCTGAATCGGAGGCATTGCACAAATGCTTTCCTCTGCAGCAGGGAAAGCTGATCTTCCCTAAATCTACTTATGCTTGGCTTTCTGCCAAATATAAAAACAAACACCTGTGCAATAGCTAAGGATCTATTTCAGAGCCCACACAGATTCATCTGCAGGGGACATCGCTGGACTATTTTCTTTCCTTTGGGTGTAATGGAAGATAGCTTCATTAAAGGGAGCCCAAAAGATAATTAAAGGAACAATATGTTTATCCAGATGACTACCCATCCTGTAGTTTCATTATCTCTCTAGCAAGTGAGACCAAATTCTAATTTTCTTTTTTTCACACTTTACCACCTAACTATTCAGCAAAGTTTATATATTGTTAGTGCTCTTTTTCTTCAAGGCTAATGTCCTTCCAGTTTGTACGTTCTGATCCAAGGTCAGAAGCTTTGGGGAGTTTCTTTTAGAAACTCCAGCAGAGGAAATAGGCAAAGTGGAACTTTTCTCTAATGAAAAGGAAATGGTTAGTGATGTGTATGCTCCACTGGGCCACAGAATGAGTATTCTGTTTCTCAAACCACTCGATGTGACTTTAATCTATTTTGTGTATGAATTTCTAAACAATTTCATGTATATTGATTTACAGATACATCCTATTGTGTTCAAAAACATTTATTTCCTGGTATCTGTGTTTCAGATTACAATTTTCAATTGCTGTCTTAATTTGGGAATAAGCTGCCATGAATTTGATGGAACTTAAATAGATGTGTTTATATCTTGAATGCCCGTTCTAAATGGTGATGGAGGAAAAGTCTCTTCTTTAAATATGCAAAGACTCTAGAGATAAATCATATCTATTACTAAACTTCTATAATGATTTTTAATGAGAGAGAGAGAAAGCTGATATTGTAAGATGCAGAAACACAGCTGGATTTAATATATTGTATAGGCAGAATTGAGAATCTTAGTTAGCTGTTATACTCTAATCCAGAAGTATTCTAGAAAGAAATACTTTGCTGCTCCTATGCTTGAATTAAATGCATGCCTCAACTTTCTTAAACAGTTTGAAGGAGTAATTGTCTTGCATTTTTCTTTATCATTAATTGGCAAGCCAGTTCTTCAAAGTAACTTGAGGAAAAGCGACTAATTCCCAATTCCCATAATGTTAAACTCCCACCACAAAATCTAAACCAAACTGATACAAGCTTAAGAAGAGCTGTCTTAAAATAAGCCAATTGTTGGTGGTTGTGAAAAGCAATAAAAAACAAACATTTCTTCAAACATGATTTTTTTTTAAATTATTGGCCCCAATAATTGAAGGATCTTTTAAAGCATGTCAATTTAATCACTTACTTTAGTATCAAATAAGCAAAAACATTTGTTTTCATGTAAAGGAGAATGCTGCCTTCGATACAGTACATAATAATTGTAAGGTATCATCTTCCATAGACTACAGTAGATGCTTGTTAGCTGTCTGGCCTATAAATTCTCTTGGCCCCTGGCCATCTGGATTTATTCAAGATTTTCAAAGGTTAACTGGGAGGATCCAACAATGGGGGATTTTTGCTGTGATGTCAAACTAGAAGGAGGCACTGGTCTACGATGACTTCTCTTGAACCAGTTACGTATGTTAACCAATACTTTCTCACAAATACCCCATCTAAAGGCAAGGAACTTGAGATATTTGTGCAGCTGCAGGTGTTCATGGATAAGCTTGGTTATCTTCAGTCTTTTCCATCTGGATTCATGATTGATTTTAGGACAGAATTAGCCTTAGTTATTCTGATTTATTACTTGTAGAAAAAGACAGTTGAATCTTCTTAGAAGTTTTTGATATCCTTGACCAAAGAATTCTTCTGGCCAATTTTCATAAATAAAAGGCACTTTGCTAACGTATTTGTATTCATACTTGCACAGATGGACTTTAGAAATAATATTGGCAGTTGAAACCTGACAAATGCTTTGAGGGCAGTATATTGCTTCCAGTCTACTTAACAGCTATATGATCATGTTTTAAATTATTGGCCCCAATAATTTAAGGATTTTTTAAAAGCACATCAATTTATCACTTACTTTAGTATCAAATAAGCAAAAACATTTGTTTTCATGTAAAACAGAATGCTGCCTTTGATACAGTACATAATAATTGCAAGGTATCATCTTTCATTTTTAGGGCCATAGATTACACTCCTGTCACATTCACAAATACCACCACCATTGTTTCATCTTTTAGATACTGGTGTTGTGGCTGTGTCGTCTGGAATTTCTCCTCATTAAAATTCCCTGAAATATCTATGGTGACATCTTTTAGGCATCTTTAAATATTTTGTCTTTATCAAGGTTTTCCGTGAATAAATACTGCCGATGAATAGTTGTTTTCATTTTGTTTTTCCTGTTCTTTATCTCCCTTACTCCACCCCATTTAAATAGTATATTTTATGTAGCTTCATATATTTGATTATTAATAATTTATGTTATTAATTATTAATAATCGAAAACAATGTTTTCTGTTTTTTATTGTAAAATGCTTCAAGGTGAAATGGAATGGAATGGAAAATGGTATAGAAACATAGATGAAGAGGAGAAATGTGGAAGCAAAAGCAAGAGGAAATAAAACAAATAAAAAACAAGGGAAAGTGTGTTTGTATACAGCTGTGATTGTGGGATCCCTGATGGTCCAGTTGGTTGGTGATCTTCTTGCAGATGTTTCATTTCCCAACTAGCTACTTACCTAGTTGGGTAATGAAACAGAAACATCTGAAAGAAAACAATCAAGCTCAAAGTGCACCAGGAGCCCTATAGTTTAACCCTGAGCCACATATATTTTCTTCTGTTGGTACAGGTGTAATTCTCTACTTTAGAAGGAGTACAACTAATTATGAACAAATACAGTGAAATGTATCAGGGATGAAAAATATGAACCGAAACTCAGCATCTTCTCTCACACAAATTTCGTAGCTTTTCTATTAAGAACTTTTAGCAGAATAACAGAGTTGGAAAGGAATTTGGAGGTCTTCTAGTCCAACTCCTGGCTCAGACAGGAAACCCATTTCAGACAAATGGTTATCCAATCACAACTTCTGGAGGCAAGTTGTTCCACTAATTAATTGTTCTAACTGTCAGGAAATTTCTCCTTAGTTCTAGCTTCTTCTTCTCTCCTTGATTACTTTCCATCCATTGCTTCTTGTCCTGCCTTCAGTTGCTTTGGAGAATAGGTTGACTCCCTCTTCTTTGTGGCAGCCCCTGAGATATTGGAACACTGCTATCATGTCATCCCTAGTCCTTCTTTTCATTAATTTAGACATACCCAATTCCAGCAACTGTTCTTTATATGTTTTAGCCTTCTAATCTATTGTATGCTTTAGTCCCCTAATCATCTTTGTTGCTCTTCTCTGTACTCTTTCTAGAATCTCAACATCTTTTTAACATTGTGGCAACCAAAACTGGATGCAGTATTCCAAATCATTATAGAGTGGTATTAACACCACTCCCTCTGTTTTTCTTCATTGGGTCTATTAACTAACTTCATGGATTTTCTCACTTTTGACACCTGTATTTTAATTCTAACGCTTTCAGTCTGATTTCATAGCTCTAAAAGTTACTCCTTTTTGCCCTATACACTGTAATTACAGCACTGGCATACAAGAAACCATGAATTGGGCAACCAAACTTCTCTCCCCAAATGGTCTCCATAAACCTGAATCACTGTAGGGACTCTTCTATTTTTACATCTCAAAATCTAACTAAAATGGAGAAGTGGCTTTTGATTCTGCAGACAAAGGATTGTTCCAAGGCACTTGAACAAGGAAGATGGTAACTTTAATTTCAAATCTTTTTTGATGACCTTCATTTGCAATCAACCGCTTTGTGAATTTCTAATCAGATCAGATTCTTGCTGTGCAGGAAATGGGAGTCCAAAGCAATGACAGAAATGTGTGACACACCACTTTGCAGATGTTCAGCATGCTAAAAGCAAGCCTCATATATCCTCAGTCACTGACACTTTTTTAAAACTCAGTTTTGCTATAGAATAAAATGATTCTAGTTTTATGTCTTTGTTGTTGTTTGGAAGAAATGTTGGCACTGTGTCAAAAGAATCCGCATCATTTTCAAATAGGACAAATTATGTATGACTATATATTTTTAAAAAGATGTTCCTTTTTTGTCTTTTTTTTCAAGATGAATACAGAAACGGCAATATGGAAAATGGAACATACACATGATGGGAAGAATGAATAAACTGCTGTTATTTTATTAAAATTGACCCTTTTTAAAAAATATATGTTATTTGAAGTTTACCTTTAACAACCAACATATTTTGTGGACAGTGTAATGACTGGGTCTATACATTTTTACACACTGCTAACAATAATAATACAATTACATATACATAGTTTTTGTTTTCAAACTTCTAACTTTAATAAACTCATTATAATTATAAAGTATTCTTTTATATATCAATATGTATAATATATAATACTATTTTCCCAATTTATACCGCCCGCCCCCCCACTTATTGGGGTTCTCCATATTCATCTCTGTATCTTTAAACAGTACTATTCTCTCTTAATGATTCTTTATCACTTTCTCCAAAGATATATTTAAACATCAGATATATTTAAACAAAGATATACAGTATTTAAACATTAAACAAAGATATTTAAAAAAAACTTAAAGACTCGAGATCCATCCCACCCCTAAAAGGACATAACGGTAAAGACTGTAATGATGAAGTCGTTAAAGCCAACTTCTTTATAACATTCTTCGGTTCAGTCTTTGTAAACAGCAATGGCTCATGCCCCACATTTCCTAGTTGTACCACAACTAATTACAACAATCTAATACATATCCATTTTACAGAAGATAATGTTGAAAAGGCATCATGCAGCCTAAAATCATCTCTATCTATTGGACCTGATGGACTATTTATTTATTTATTTATTTATTTGATTTGATTTTTATACCGCCCTTCTTTGGCAGGAATCAGGGCGGTGAACAGCCATAGTAAAACATAACATATAAAAATTAAAAGCAATTTAAAAAATATTAAATAGTTTTGGCCCACAATTTAAAAACACCCCAATAAAATCAATTACGAATTAAAACCGAAAGATGGGATCAAGCCAGCCCGGCTAGGTGAAATAAGTGAGTTTTAAGGACCCGACAAAAAAGTCTGGAGATCCGGGATCATATGTATCTCTGGGGGTAGGTCGTTCCAAAGGGCAGGTGGTGCCACAGAGAAGGCTCTCCCCCTGGGGGTGACCAGCTGACATTGTCTGGCCGACGGCACCCTGAGGAGGTCCTCTCTGTGTGAGCATACTGGCCGGTGGGAGGCTATTGGTGGCAGAAGGTGGTCTCGTAGATACTCAGGCCCTAAGCCATGGAGCGCTTAAAGGTAGTCACCAACACCTTGAAGCGCACCTGGAAGACCACCAGAAGCCAGTGCAGCTCGCGGGGTGTGAGGGGTGTCACATGAGAGCGCCCCATCGCTCCCATAATCCCCTGCGCGGCCGCATTCTGGACCAGTTGGAGCCTCCGGGTGCACCCCAAGGGGAGCCCCATGTAGAGAGCATTGCAGTAGTCCAGGCGGGAAGTGACGAGTGTTTGAGTGACCGTGCATAAGGAGTCCCAATCCAGAAAGGGATGCAACTGGCGTATCAGGCAAACCTGATAAAAAGCTCCCCTGGCCATGGCCGTCATATGCTCTTCTAAATACAGCCATGCATCCAGGAGGATGCCCAAGTTGCGAGCCTTCTCCATGGGGGCCAATGACTCACCCCCAATAACCAGCTATGGCACCAGCTGGCTATATCGGGACGCCGGAAGCCACAGCCACTCAGTCTTGGAAGGGTTGAGTCAGAGCCTGTTTCTCCCCTTCCAGGCCCGCACGGCCTCCAGGCACTGGGACATCACTTCAAGGGCATCATTGTGTAGACACATAGTAGACTATGTGCCTACTTCTTAAAAAAGCAGAACCTCTAAGCATAATCTTTGAAAAATCTTTCAGGACCAGCTCCTTGCCCAACCTATGGTCACTAGCCATGGTCATCCCTATCTTCAAAAAGGGTGACCCCAGCCTAGTTGAAAATTACAGACCAATCTCATTATGTTGCATCACCTGCAAAGTCATGGAATCAATCATAAACCAATCCATTACTCTCCACTTAGAGACAAACAACCTACTCTCTAACGAACAATTTGGTTTCAGAAAAAAATTGTCCTGTAATCTGCAACTCCTACACTGCAAAAACATATAGATTAGACTTCTGTAAAGCCTTTGATTCAGTAGTACACAACAAACTACTTCTAAAACTAAAATCTTATGGCATTTCTGGACCCCTGTATAATTGGATAGCTGCGTTCCTGTCAAACAAGCAACAAGTGGTCAAAATAGGGAGTGCCCTATCAAATCCTGCACCTGTTAACAGTGGTGTCCCCAAGACAGTGTTTTAGGACCAACACTCTTTATATTTTACATAAATGACCTTTGTGATCGTATTATAAGCAGCTGCTTTTTCTTCGCTGATGATGTAAAACTATTCAACACCCCCGACAATGCTGCTACCCTTCAAAAAGACCTTGACTATGTGTCAGAATGGTCAAACAATTGGCAACTCCAAATCTCAACCAACAAATGCTCTGTCTTACACACTGGCAAAAAAAAATCAGAACACAAAATACAAGCTGGGCGGATACAACCTCGTATATGACCCTCACTCTGTCAAGGACCTTGGAGTACTCATCTCTAAAGATCTAAGTGCCAGAGCCCACCGTAACAACATTGCCAAATAGGCATTAAAAGTTGTTAACCTAATCTTGCATAGCTTCTTCTCTGGTAATATTGTACTGCATACAAAACATTTGCTAGACCAATTCTTGAATACAGCTCATCCGTCCGGAACCCACACTGCTTATTGGACATTAATACAATTGAGCAAGTCCAGAGATCTTTCACGAGAAGAGTCCTCCACTCCTCTGCTTGTAACAGAATACCTTATGCCACCAGACTTGAAATTTTGGGCTTAGACAATTTAGATTGCAGAAAATACAACTTCAGCAACAGAGTGGTCAATGCCTGGAATGCACTACCTGACTCTGTGGTTTCATCCCCAAACCCCGAAAACTTTATTTATTTATTTATTTATTTATTTATTTATTTATTTATTTATTTATTTTAATCAAATTTATATGCCGCCCTTCTCCTGAAGGACTTGGGGCGGCTCACAAAAATAAAAAGCATTGCGCAATAAAATAATAAATTAATTTTAATTAATTAAAATACTCCAATTAAAACCCTTAGAAAAACTAAAAACTAAAAAACTCCCAGCAGATCAGGCAATTTGTTTAAAGAGCCACGTCTTCAGGTCCCTATGGAAGGAGCAGAGATCAGGGGCCATGCGGAGCCTGGTGGGTAAATCATTCCAGGGGGTCGGCGCACCCACAGAGAACGCCCTCATCCTGGGTGCCATCAGCCGACATTGGCTGACGGCACCCCGAGGAGGGCAACCCTATGCAAGCGCACTGGTCGATGGGAGGCCGGTAGCAGGTGCTCCTGCAAGTACCCCGGGCCCATGCCACGAAGGGCTTTATAGGTGAGTACCAGCACCTATAGCACTTTAACCTTAGACTGTCTACTGTTGACCTCATCCCATTCCTAAGAGGTCTGTAAAGGGTGTGCATAAGCACACCAACATGCCTACCAACCCTGTCCTACTATCCCCATTTATTTGTATCCATTTCATGTATTCATAATCATGTTTATACTTATATCTCTGCCTTTTTTGAATTTCATCATTTATTGACTTTTTGGTAATTCTTTTATATTTCTCTCTTGGTATCCTTATATGTCTTTCTACATTTCTACATAATTTGAATGTTCTCTCTACCTTTTCCCCTTATCTCCTTCTGCTGCATTGTTTGGATGCCCATCCATAACCTTTTCATTATTTTTGGGAAGGCTTCCTTTTTTTCCTTTGTGCTATTATAAATTCTTACAGAATTAACTATTGCATTCTTAATCTTTATTTTTATTATCTTTTCATTATTTTTGTTTTCCTGTAGCTTATTTTGGTTTCTCCCCTCCACCACTCCTTCTGATTTCTCATCTATCTTCTGAATATTTTGTTCATCTTTTCCTACTATTTGTTGAGGATCTTCTACGCTCACTTCTTTATCTTTGGATAAAGAAGTGCCATCATCTCCTTGTGAGAGTCTGCTACTTTCACATCTTTATCTTTAAATATTCCCATCAACTTCTTATAATTCTTTGTCATTATTTCTAACATTTCTTCATAAAACTTTATTATCTCCTGCTGAGTCATTTTGTAACAAGTTAATATGCCTCTGAAATCCCAATATCTAAAGATTCCAGAAAAAATCAATTCTTAATAAAGTTTGGTCAATCCCAAACTTATTCCTCCAAATCCCCTAACTTTCTACTCTTTAAATGCTATAAATTTGTGTTTTTCAGACTTTATATTTTCCAATTCCCACCTTCCTAATTATCCAAATTTTAAAGTCTTATCTATTTTTTTCTTCTTCTGTTATTTTTCTTCTTTTACTTCATAAAATGATCTGTCACATGATGTTGATGGTCCAAGTCCAACTTAGCTCACCAGATTTCTTCAAATCTTTTAAATCTGCTTTTCAATATGCAGTTCCAATAAAGTTTTAATGTTTAGTGTTTCTGCTTTGCTTTATAAATTTTCAAAAAACTCAATAGATATTTCCCAGCATCCAAATCGCCTATTAAGATAAAGTCAAGGTCAAGTAGCTTCAGGTGTTGTTTACTTTCTCTCATCACTATCCTTTAAATTCTGTATGTTGCAGTAATCTTCTTTCTCCAGTAGATGGCTCCCCTTCTCTCTATTCCAACATTCAACAAAGTGTAAAAGTCAAAAACAGCTGATTGTCATCCAGTCAGGGGTGGTTAGAGATCAGATTTAGAAAAGTAATATCTCCCAATAGTCACTTTTCACAATGTATTCGGCTTTTCCAAGCTTTCTATATTTTTAATCATCCTTTAGGTTTTTCTTTTGCTTCTTTAATCTTTCTCCATAATTCCAATTGCCACTTTCTTAATGTTTGGAGCTCATTTTTTTGAAGCTTAGGTTAAATCTCTAAGGTAGAAGTTGGAAATTTTCTCACCCAGTTTCACTGCTCTGTCCACATACCGCTCCAGCACAAGATCTTAGTGTCCCAGTTGTCCCAACTTGTGACTGACCAAAAATGGCCATCGTCCCTGCTACTGTTCAGGAGAGCTTTTTTCGGATCAGTGAGGAAATTGTGAATTCCTTGTGATCAATGAAGCGCCTCTCCTTTCTTCACTTCCTCTCCAGGGAGGCTTAACCTCATAGAGTCTCCCAGCAAGCAGTTGCCAGCTACATTTCATGGACCCTGGCAGAGCTCTGCTATTTTCTAGCCGTTCTCTCTGTGACATCAACCAGAAGTTCCAAAACTGACCCATTTTTTTATGCCACAATAGAAAAATTGTAAATGTCTATTTATATATTTTGTTTTCCTTTTCTTTGGTAAAAGAAAAAATATCTCTCTGTGTCTCTGTCTCTGTCTCTCTCTGTCTCTCTGTCTCTCTGTCTCTCTCTCTCTCCCTCTCCCTCTCTGTCTCTCCTCCCCCTCTCTGTTTCTCTCTTTCTGTGTGTGTGTGTGTGATGCTGATATAGGCAGCAGGTCTCAGCACAAATCAATTACAATGCTAAGGAGACTAACAACTTGGAGTGTGATTTATTCTTCCTCTTTTTAAAAATAATTCCACTGAAACTGCTGTCTGTCTATCATCTATCTATCATTCATGTATCATCTCTCTGTCTCTATCATCCACCTATCTCTATCATCTATCTCTCTATCATCTATCTATCTATCTATCTATCTATCTATCTATCTATCTATCTAATCTATCTATCTATCAATCATCTATCATCTATCATCTATCTAGTCTGGAGGCTATGCATCTCAGTCACAGAGCAACTATTTGCACTGGAAGAACAGTTTTAGAGTGAAGTTGGGGGAAGAGTAACCCCCTTTTCTTTGCCATGACTCTTCCCCCAACTTCACTCTAAAACTGTTCTTCCAGTGCAAATAGTTGCTCTGTGACTGAGATGCATAGCCTCCAGACTAGATAGATGATAGATGATAGATGATAGATTTCTATCATCTATAGACTCCACATTTCTATCTACCATGATTTTGGCCAGTATATGAATCTCTGTAATTACTATTGTACCATTTTCAGAAATAGTGATGGTAAATGCAAAGCTATATTGAATGAAACATCTGGTTTGGTCCTCATTTGTGGTTCCAAGGGCAAATATTTCTAAGTGAAAAGAGGTCCATTGAGCTTACAACCCATTACAAAGCAATGGTTCTGTTAGATGTAAATGCCTTATTCTCTAATGTGTAAATAGTGTACAAACAGGGTATCAGGGGTTAACTTATTCTTCACTTCTTAATGTATTCATAATTCACCACTCCCACATATAGCTCCACCCATTGTATATATAAGGAGCTACCTACACCCTTTTCCTTGCTTCTATCTGTGAATATTCAGTGAATATAGAATGCCTAATGTAAATAAAAGAATATATAGTTAAATCTTTAACTCTTGATAATCTTATTGAGTCTGATCCTGAAAATATTGCAACAATCTGGTAGCAGAGGATGGTTAATTGACTCAATAAAAAACTTTAAAATTTCTAAGAAAGATAGGCCCAACACCAGGGCCTACAGCAAAGAAATGGAAACGGAACAAGAAATAATCAACGAATCCACGAATGCAATTTCGAGGGAATCCGAAGAATACACCACTGAAGACGAAGAAATAATTGATGACCAGGAGGAAATCGAAATAGAAAATAACGAACTCAGGTCAGAGATATTAAAACTATTAAAAAGCCAGAAGAATGATGAAAGCCTCATCGCGAACCTCCAAGATATGCTGAAGAACAGCGGAGCAGCGAGAGAAAAAAACATCACCAATAAAAAACCTAAAGATCCAAAAATTGTGAGTGATATGACTGCGGAGAAAATCATTACAAAGAAGAAAAACGATGATCCCGCGCGAAAATTTGAATGGCGGCCATCTTGGTTTCAACCGGCCTCCAAGATGAACGAAGCAGAACCAATCAGCAAGCTCAATTCAAAATTTCTGGCGCGAAAAATGTTATCAGACAACGAAAACGAAAAAGAAGACTCAAACACCTCAGAAGAATCAGAACCAGAAAGTGAGGAAGATCCAACAAAACACCAAATAAAATCAGCGATGAAAACGCTCTTTGCTGCATTTGGGCCAAAATTGAAAATTACTAAAAAGATGCCGAAAAAGCGAGCGAGCAAACCAATGCCTCAAGACCTGCCCGCTCCCATCCTGACTACTAGAGCGCTGACGCCAGAACCCAGAGAGCCCTGCCGATACCGCCCTACGCCGCAGACCGAAGCAAGCACCAACGCTCTCAATAGAAGAGGAAGAACAGCCACCGTCGTCAGAACCCCCAAAGCCGAACCAGAGACCGACTCGTCTGAAGAAGAGCAGAGCGAGCAAGCCGCAATGAGGAGAACCTTCCACGACGACGCCGAAGAAGAAATGAGCAACGCGCATGCGCGAAACTACGCTGACGATCCGGGAAGACATGAACTGGAAAGAAGATCATGCAGACTCGTAGCGAGCATCCCCACGCCGTTTTGCAATTTTCTGCATTTACGAGACCACGGACTACCTCAGGTTGTAAGTAATGGACCCAATAATGTCGGAAATTTACCCAGTGACTTCCCAAAACTAAGGGTTGATGGCATTAATTTACAAGAATGGTATCAACAGCTCCAGGTTGTCTTTATGAAGGAAAACTTACTGTTTTTTATCACTAGTCCCCCAAAAAGACCTTGGACACTAAAAATAGATTGTTTACACCATAGAGCTTTTTTCTTAATAATATCTAGTGTGTCTCCTGCAATGTATCACAGCATTAAGCCAAATTTGACTGTTTCAGAAATTATTCAATGCATGTTTAATTTGTTTCACAGTGACAGTGTAGCTACCACCACAAGGATATCTAAAGACTTCTTTTCATCTAGGATAAAACCAGGGGTTTCCATAAGTGAACATTTAATATCTTTGAACAAAATAAGAGCTGAATTGCATTTGAGGGGGGAGGTGATTTCAGACCAAACAATGAAAAGTGTTATTATCAACTCACTTGATCCATCATGGGACAATTTTATGTCACATTTAGACACAATCAATCTAGGATACTTATCCATAGAAAGTCTATCTAACAAATTGATAACAGAAGATAATTCTAGAAGGAATCGCTCTAACAATCACACAGAACATAAACCATACAGGAAAGTAGCTTTCCAAGAAAAATATAGTGGAACATTTAAATGTCATAATTGTGGATCCAGGGAACACAATAGAAGAGATTGCCCAAAATTCTTAAAAGAAAGATATAGTTCAGAATACAGAAACAAATACGATTATAGACAGCCTTCCATAGAAAGGCATAGATATAGGAGCCCACCAAATCACAGAGAGAATAGAGGGGGCAGAGACAATTCAAAAGATAGAAAGTCTGGTTCACTGAATGGATTAAATAAACAAGACAACACTAACACACAACAAAGTGAGAACAATAATTGGCTTATTGATTCTGGAGCAACTAATCACACCACTAATAACAAAAGTATATTGTCTTCATTTGCAGAAGATAAATTTGTAATTAAGGTAGCTAACCAAGAAAAGGTTCAAGTATTAGGTAGAGGAAATGTAACCTTGCCTGGTCTAGGAAAAATAGAGGGGGTATTACTAATACCTGAAATACCTCATAACATATTAAGTGCCATAAAACTAAGCAGAGATTCTGACATTAACATTGTCTTTTCAAAAGGAAAGGCAACTTTGGAAAAGAATAAAATAAATGTGGGCACTGTGGTGACTAAAGGAGGTCTACCTTATCTGATAACAAAAGAAAAATGGTTACATAACATTGATTCAAATATGGAAGATTGTATTGAAATAGATGATGAGAATGTTAGCAACAGTGACAATGATGAATGTAAAATATCTCATGATCACACAGATGCACACAACGATAAGAAGCCAAAGATAGGTAAACCAATTCATGATGAGTGTGCTCACATATTGCATAGGAAGTTAGGACATGCCAGTTTTCCTGTAGTGCAAAAAATGACTGAACACGCAGAAGGTGTTAAAATAAAAAATTGTGAAAATTATCTGGAATGCTCAGTATGTAAATCCACAAAACTAAAAACTAGTCCCAGGCCAAAAAAATCTACCAGATCAACTAACAAAATTTTTGATTTAGTACACATGGACTTAGTTGGTCCATTAACTCCATCAATCACTTATAGAAAATGTTACTTCCTGACAATAGTGGACGATTATAGCCGTTATGGATTTGTTTATACATTAAAACACAAAGATGAAACATTTCAAAAATTTAAAGAATTTTACAAACGCATAGAAACACAACACAACATCAAAATAAAACAAATTATGACAGACAGAGGATGCGAATTCATGTCTAAAGAATTCTCACAATGGTTAAAAGACAAAGGAATGTTACATTACACATCTAGCCCATTTTCTGCGTTCCAAAACGGGATTGCAGAGAGAAAAAATTCCACATTACAAACCATGATTAGATGCACATTGGAAGATGCTGGCTTAAGCAAACAATTCTGGTCAGAAGCCTTACATTATTCAAATTACACACAAAATAGAACATGGTCCAGCATTGTAAATAAGACACCATATGAAGTGATGTATAATAGAAAACCAAAATTAGCACACATGCATATATTTGGAGTCACAGCAGACGTACACATACCTAAACAATTAAGAAGAAAGGGAGAAAATGTGTCCAGAAGACTCAGATTTATGGGATATGAGACTGGCACTAAAGGATACAGATTCATTGATAGTAACAACAAATTTATAGTCTCCAGAACAGCTGTGTTCCATGAACAAGCTAACTGGTCTAAATTACATCTTAATGAGATATTCCCAAATAAACATGAAGATACAAAACCTCATGAGAAAGGGACTATAGAGAAGCAAAATACCAACAAATATAAAAACAAAACCAAAACTTGGACAAATAGCCAACACAAAATAAAGACAGACACACTAACAAAAAAGGAAGCAAGATATTTGCATGATAACGATAGTAAACCCGAAAAAATCATTAGAAACACCAGAAATCAAATGCCAAATAAATACAAGGATTATGTAATGCACATGGAGGGTGAACCAACAACACCCAATACATACGAGGAAGTGTTAAAACTTCCTCACGAAGAAAAAGAAAAATGGGAATTAGCAATGAAGAAAGAGATGGAAAGTTTACAAAGACTAAATGTATTTACACCTGCAATTGCACCTAAAGATAAGACAATTATTGGTACTAGGTGGATTTAAGAATTTAGAGAGAGGAAATACTCTATACAAAGCTAGACTAGTTGCACAGGGTTATGCACAGAAATATCCGGAGGATTATACTGACACGTATTCCCCCACTGTAAGAACAGAGAGTGTCAAAACAGCTCTAGTGGTAGCATCAGCACTCAATCTTGATGTATTCCAATATGACATACAGACTGCGTACCTACACGCAAAATTAGATAAAGAAATATACGTGAGAGCACCTCATAGTCAATACACAAACAGAAATGAGACTTGGTTGTTAAACAAGAGTTTATACGGGCTAAAACAATCTGGTAAACGGTGGTATGATTGTTTAGTAAAAGTACTTAAGACCATGGACTTCAACGCTACCACTGCTGATAATTGTTTCTTTGTCAAGAGGGGTGATGATTACATTGAATTTGTATTGATTTATGTGGATGACATTTTATACATAGGAAAACATAAAGAAAGAAGAGAAACTTTTGTAACTAAACTAAATGAGCATTTCTCATTGAAATCTTTAGGCAAGGTAAACAAATACCTTGGTGTCCAAATTAATAAAACAAAAAGGGGATTCAAACTTACCCAGAGAGATAAGATCATAGAACTTTTAAATAAATGCAACTTAAACAATGCCAAACCTTGTGATACCCCTATGCAAACTGACTTTCTAAGAAATTCTGATGAATCTTCTCCCGAGTTCAAGGACAATACATTCTATAGATCAATCATAGGTTCACTCCTTTACATATCTAATTGGACTAGACCAGATATCGCTTTACCACTCAATTTATTATCTAGGCATGTCAGCAAACCAACAATGTATCACTGGGAAGCTGTTAAAAGAATTTTAAGATATCTAAAAAGTACACTAGACTTTTGTTTAATGTTAGAGCCTAATGATATTAAAGAACCAAAGCTTACGTGTTATGCAGATGCAGATTGGGCTGGAGACACCTCATGCAGAAAAAGTACATCTGGTTATGTATTTCTCTTAAATGACTGTCCAGTTTACTGGTACACTGGTAAACAAGAACTAGTGGCCACTTCAACGACAGAAGCGGAATATGTTTGTTTATCCAAAGCCGCAAATAACCTTGTATGGTTTAATGATTTAATTTCAGATGTCTGGAAAAAACCTGCTCTGCCCTTTGTCATGCATGAAGACAATAAAGCAGCCATTGAAATATCTAGATCTGATGCCATTGGACAAAGGTCCAGACATATAGATATAAAATTTAAACATGTGAGACAATTATCTCAGGATGGATTTATTAAAGCAGTGCATTGCGACACTTCAGAACAATTAGCTGATATATTGACAAAGCCTTTACCTTCTAAGCAGCACAAATATTTAACCTCTAAGTTGTATGTTTTGTATTGTCCTGAATCTGAGTGTAACTGGTGTTGTATGACGAATCGGCATTTAGAGGGGGATTTGTTAGATGTAAATGCCTTATTCTCTAATGTGTAAATAGTGTACAAACAGGGTATCAGGGGTTAACTTATTCTTCACTTCTTAATGTATTCATAATTCACCACTCCCACATATAGCTCCACCCATTGTATATATAAGGAGCTACCTACACCCTTTTCCTTGCTTCTATCTGTGAATATTCAGTGAATATAGAATGCCTAATGTAAATAAAAGAATATATAGTTAAATCTTTAACTCTTGATAATCTTATTGAGTCTGATCCTGAAAATATTGCAACAGGTTCAACACTAGAATGTTACCTAACCTCTCTCAAGCTGTTCCCCTCATTAGCATATTTTTTTTCCTTTGCTTCTTATTGGCAGGTGGGGATACTCCCATACAAGGACAGAATTAATGTTTGTCCATCCTTTCTACTTCTTAAGAAACCAATTTTAAACTGTGGATGAAGATGGTGCTGGGAGCTAGCCTTGTGCTTTCCACACGCTTAGAAAAGAACTTTTTAAAGTAAAATGACTAGGAAGATAAGGAGGCTGAGAGGCAGCAACGGAAGAGTTCATGGGCACAAATGCCTGGATACCACAGGGCTAGAAGTATTCAGTCAATTCCAGAATTGATTGGCAGTATGATTACAGCAGGATGTCAGGGAAAATATTTTATAGCATGAGCAGAAGAGGCTTTACAAGTATCAGGGCGCTTTTCCAATGCTCACTACTGTACAGAGGGGACCTCCCCATAGGGGGTGAGTCCAAACTCTGAAATTACCTTTGACAACCAAATTACTATATCTTCCTATTTTCCAGCATGATTAAAATGATGCCTCTCTTAAACTATTTTCCAGGATAATTAAATGCACCTTAAATGTCAGCTAAATCTGTTTGCGGAGACATATGCATGTTCACAGTAATTTTATGTGCCTCTGCCACTATTCTTGTGTGTTTATTTTTTCCTAGCTGATAGTTCAGGGGAAAAAAATCCCAACTTTTGTGGGTCAGGCATATTCCTCTGGAGAATTGTGTTACAAATTATTTTTAATTACTGTTCCTTCCTATACTGCTCTGTTTTATAGAACTAACAAATTGATGAGAAATGGCAGTCGTGATGGCAAAACCTGAAATGTGCTCTCTGTATTTCTATCTGTATCAAAATAGATTCCTGACAATCACCAACTATAAAGCGTATTTGACATTCATATATGCTGCCTTGAGTTTTTGTTTTGTTTCGAAGACTTAGGTCTCTTTCGGGGGCTAAGGGAATCTAGATGGATGGTGTGTTTGACAACACTCTTGGGTTCAGCCTACAGTTAAGATAATAGGAATAAAAATAGGAGTAGGTATCATTCTGATATTTAACTGATCAGCATGGATGAAACACTAATACATATTTACAGAATATTTCAAGACCAGAGGGCATTAAGAAACCACATTTGTTTTAAAGCATAAGTTCACATCCCAGTATAATAACATCCAGGGGCATTTTCCTGGTACCACAGGCTTATACTGTAAATAATATTCAAAACTAAAGCAATATGAAATTTGGGTACAATTACTTCCTGTTTTAGGGGATGCGGTGGCTCAGTGGCTCAGTGGCTAAGATGCTGAACTTGTTAATTGAAAGGTCGGCAGTTCAGTGGTTTGAATCCCTAGTGCCGCATAATGGGGTGAGCTCCTGTTACTTGTCCCAGCTTCTGCCAACTTAGCAATTCGAAAGCACGTAAAAAATGCAAGTAGAAAAATAGGGACCACCTTTGGTGGGAAGATAAAAGCATTCCGTGCACCTTTGGCATTTAGTCATGCCGACCATGTGACCACAGAGACGTCTTCAGACAGCACTGGCTCTTCAGCTTTGAAACAGAGATGAGCACCGCCCCCTAGAGTCAGGAACAACTAGCACATATGTGCAAAGCAAACCTTTACCTTTACTTCCTGTTTTAATCATCCACATGCAATATTCTTTTAATGTCATCCACTGATTATCTTGTGTAGGTGAGCGTAACATATTATACATATAGCTGATATAGCCTCCCCTCCCCTTTCCATATCTGAAACCTTAAAAGAAACTTTATCAGGACATAGAGAACTGTGGTGAGTGACAGAGAAAATTAGAGTACCTCTTGTTCAGAAAATATTTCTGATAGTAAAGAATTCTAATTGGGTATAAACCTATTATTGTTAACACATATATCCTGGTCCTTAATGAAGTCTGAGTTGCTCATAGTAATTGCTAAAGACAGGAAGAGCAACCCAAGGCATTTTCTATAGTATTTATAAAATGGCTTTTTTTATTATTTTAAAAACTTTACCAAGAAATAAAACAGTCTAGGTCCAAAGTTATCTCTGCAGTCTTGAAGGTTTGCAAGAGAAAATTTAGATATTGTTGCTGAAACTGATTAGCCTTCCATGATACCCAGATAAAATTCAGACTGACCAGACCTCAATGAGAAGCCTTCATTAGAAGACATGGGGAATTTCTATCTGGGACTGGAAATCATTTATAGTTTTAATTATCAAAATGTCAGAAACTTGTTTGAGTGGAATTCAGGAACTAGTAAGAGCTACTGCAGTCCTTTCATTAAGGATGCCATATGCTCCCTCTGGCTGATTCCCGGAAGGGAACAGACTGCTCTATTTTAATATTTAGTAAAAGTCTGTAAAAATCAGCCACACATGGGCTGGAGTTAAACAGGTTAAACCACAGTGTGACTTGTTTACCTTATTGTAAAGTACAAAGCCTTTCACTATCTCTTATATTATATATAAGCTTTTAGTTTGATTCATATACAAATCAAGTAGGGGGATGGGGAGACTCTGGTTGTTATTTTTTAATTTTTTATTTTATTTATTGTCAAGAACGTATTAGGTAATATATATATAAGTATAAGCATGAATTGAATACATAAAATAGATACAAATAGAGGAAACATTAGGACAATGATGGTAGGCAGGCTGCTACTCTTGGCAGCTGCCTGGACAAGTCCTTGCAGTTTTCTTGACAAGGTTTTTTGGAAATGGCTTGCCTTTGCTTCCTTACAAGGGATGGAAGAGTGACTGGCCCAAGGTCATCCAGCAGGCTTCATACCTAAAATGGAACTAGAACTCATAGTCTCCCAGTTTCTATCCTGATGCCTTAACCACTTATGGATGTTGTTTTTTTTTAAAAAAAACTAAAGGTGGGAATCCACCATACTCTAAAACCCTGTCCTCAAGCATCAATTTTAAGCCTCATCAACATGCTTAGAAGATGAAAATGATGGATGACTGCTGATAAACTGTTGTTGGTAGTGTAACTGCCTGCCCAGCAGGAAGACAAAAGCAAGCTGGCAAGGTGAAGTCCCAACTACCTTCCTTTCTACTAAACTTTTTTTTTTTTTGCTTATTGGTTTTATTTTTATTATGTATATGTTGTTTGATTCATGGTTAAAAGCCACCCAGAGTTTGGTTTAAAATGGACAATTACACAAATGTTTTAGATCGGGGTGTCAAACTCTATTTCATTGAGGGCCACATTAGGGTTCTGTTTACCTCGGGGCCCGGGGTCAGTGTGGCCAGGGTGGCGATGGCCAGCTTGACATCACTCATGTCGGGGGCGTCTGTGGTGGCCTAACTGCTCTGCCAGCGAAAATGGGCTCCGAGCTCCATTTTCAGCTGCGACGGTCTCCTGCCATCCTCTGCCAGTGAAAACGGAGCTTGGGGGGGGTACATGTGGCCCTCCCCAGCTCCATTTTCACTGGCAGAGGCACCATGGGCCAGTCCTTTGTTTTTTTTAGGGTGGCCCCACAGGCCAGATCTAAGCAACCCATGGGCCCGATCCAGCCCTGGGCCTCGAGTTTGACACCCCTGTTTTAGATGATAGATAGATAGATAGATAGATAGATAGATAGATAGATAGATAGATAGATAGATAGAATGATAGATGGATGGATGGATGGATGGATGGATGGATGGATGGATGGATGGATAGATAGATAGATAGATAGATAGATAGATAGATAGATAGATAGATAGATAGATAGATGATAGATGAATGAGAGAGAGAGAGAGAGAGAGAGAGAGAGAGAGAGAGAGAGAGAGAGAAACAGACAGACAGACAGACAGACAGACCATGGCACTCATACATTTCAAATGTGCCAACCATCAAAAAGATAAGGGGCACCTGAGCTAAGATATGGAATATATACTGTACCATCTACAAAATCAAGAACCTAATTTCAGATTGCGATTAAAATAGTTGCTTAAATTATATTAGTGAATGTGTATTTTGGGTTAAAACTCATAGCACCTAATTATCTACCTTTGGCATTTTGCAAGTATTGCAGCATTTGGTATTTGTCCCTGGATCTGAAGCAACTAAGAAAAATTTTCTGGTGCTCTTTTTAAGAAGCAGAAAAAGTGTTGTGTAGTTCTGACATTCTGTGGTAAAAAAAAATAATACCTGTCACATTTACTTTCAGTGAATAACATCGGTTTTCTTTCCTAAGAGTCATAAAAAAAGCTTAATTCAAAATTTATGAGTATCTGGAGGATAGATTAAAGGTACGACAACAGACATCAAACCAATCAATCCCTCTATCAAGAATAAGATCCTAAAAACAGAAGAAGTTCTTCTTGTACTTATTGTTTACCAGCTGTCCTGGTATGTTTAATCAAAAATGGATTTTTGGCTCACACTATTAGATGTTGTTATTACAATATTTTTGGTCTGGTTTTCAGCCGAGATGAAAAAAAGAAATCTTGTGATCTATTTTATCAGACCTAACACAGATGCCAGTCTAATGAGTTGATACATTAGACTGGAGAGAATGGGGTGGGAGGTGATGAAAACAGAGGGAGGAATGCTGAGGTCTCAAGCTGAGAATTTGTGTTCAATGCCAGTTATCTGGAAATGCTGAAAGTTTGGTAGCTGAGAGTTTAGCTAGAAGCTTATCCAGACAAAGGATGTTACAATTTTTGCAAAGCAAGAAGATGGAGACTTGGAGGAGCCCACTTCCAAACTTTTGCTTGCATAATTTGTTCTATACCCACTACTGATCGGCACAGAGTTTTGACCTGCTCTGTCTCCGATCTGGGCCGGTTCACCCCTCTTAAGGCAACCTGGTGGCCTGGACTCCCGGGGTCCTCGAGCATAGCCTGCTGCAGCTCAGAACTCCTGAGTTTAAGGGTTGATATTATAGTATAGTTAGGCCATGTGTAACTGACAGATTGGATGCCAAATTATGATTTTAATATAGATTTTATCTGTTATTTATTATTTTATTCTATAATTTTTAGCTGGATATTCCTTGAGTGTTTATATTTGTTCTGGACTCTGGTCTTTTGACTGTAATAAACTTGATTTGATTTGATCTGATTTGCTCTATACAAAGTAGGAAGTCTTCAGTGGAAAGGAAAAGGTCTGTATGATCTATGCTGGTAATTCAGACATGATACTTACACATATAATAACCATGTAAAAATAATTATTGCATCATCATGATAAAATGTGTCACACCAATTGACATTCTGTATAGATGTACGCTTATGTATAATAGAAGAATAGAATAGAATAGAATAGAGTAGAGTAGAGTAGAGTAGAGTAGAATCGAATCGAATCGAATCGAACAGAACAGAACAGAACAGAACAGAACAACAGAACAACAGAACAGAACAGAACAGAACAGAACAGAACAGAACAGAACAGAACAGAATAGAATAGAATAGAATAGAATTCTTTATTGGCCAAGTATGATTGGACACACAGGAATTTGTCTTGGTGCATATGCTCTCAATGTACATAAAAGAAAAGATACATTTGTCAAGAATCATAAGTATAACACTTAATGATAGTCATAGGAAACAAATAAGCAATCAAATCATATTAGAAAACAGTCAATATAAATCATAAGGATATCAGCAACAAGGTTACAGTCATACAGTTATAAGTGGGAGGAGATGGGTTATAAGGATGATGAGAAGATTAATAGTAATGCAGACTTAATAACTAGTTTGACACTGTTGAGGGAATTATTTGTTTAGCAGAGTGATGGCGTTTGGGAAAAAACTGCTCTTGTGTCTAGTTGTTCTGGTGTGCAGTGCTCTATAGTGTCGTTTTGAGGGTAGGAGTTGAAACAATTTATGTCCAGGATGCGAGGGGTCTGTAAATATTTTCACAGCCCTCTTTTTGACTCGTGCAGTCACTTGGATAATTCATTTTAGAGATTTGATTATCATCTGATATGTCTAAGATTGATTAGACATGTGTTTCATTGTTAAATACTGTTTTCTTTGGATATTTTTGTTAGAATATGCATTCTTGTAAAGTTTTTCTTGGTTTTGCTATTGTAATTTCCTTTGTAAAGTAAATTAATAAACAAAAACAATTACATTTCTTGTCCTTATCAATTTCAGATTTGCCCCTTTTTTAGGTTTGTCCTTTATTTATTTTTTTCAAGAAAATATAGTCCTTGTAAGCATTCTGGTCCCACTGATACATAAACTTTAAATTATATCGGTACGAATCTCTATGTGTTTATGAAACTGAAACAGTGCAGATATATTCTGAAAAAGCAGTCACCAAGGCAGCACAAATTACATGACTGATACTCATTTCTACACTGACCTCAGCTCCTTTGGGGCCAATAAATTATAATTTTTGTGAAACTGCCGTAATTCACATGATCCGGATACGATTATTATATGTAAATAAAAACTACCAAAATAATGCAAAGGGTACAGAAAGAACTTCAAGGGAGATACTCTTTCACAGACAATTTTTTTAAAAAAAGAAAGAAAGATAGGAACTTCTGAATAAGGGGCTACTCCAATAATTAAGGCTTGTTAACATGCCAGTTTGTACTACTAAAAATAACCTAGTGGTCCTGTAATGGATGATTTCTGAAATATCATTTTTTGTAAATATGAGGCTATCACTACAATCTACATCTACAACATACTGTGTTTACCTTATTAGTTTATTCATTTTTCACTGCTCTAGATCAGGGATGTTGAACTTGATTTCATTGAGGGCTGCATCAGTGTTGTGTTTGACCTCGGGAGGGCTGGGGTGGGTGTAGCCAGCACCCACCCCAGGTGGGACATGGCCAGCTTGATGTCACTTGTGGTGGTGCCTGTGGCAGCCCAAATACTCTGCCATTGATAACAGGCTCCTGAGGTCTGTTTTTGGCTGCAACTGCCTCCTGCAACCCTTTGCCAGGGAAAACAGAGCTCAGAAGGGCCACATGTGGCCCTCCCAAACTCTGTTTTCACTGGCAGAGGCAGCACAGGCTGGTCCTTCACTGTTTCCAGGGTGGCCCCGCAGGCCAGATCTAAGCACCCCATGGCCAGATCTGGCCCACGGGCCTTGAGTTTGACATCCCTGCTCGAGTGGTGGGTTTCAAAAAAATTTACTACCGGTTCTGTGGGTATGGCTTGGTGGGCATGGCAGAGGAAGGATACTGTAAAATCTCCATCCCTACCCCACTCCAGGGGAAGGTTACTGCAAAATCCCCATTTCCTCCCAATCAGCTGGGACTCAGAAGGCAGAGAATAGATGGGGGCAGGTCCAGTCAAAATTTTTACTACAGGTTCTCCAAACTACTCAAAATTTCCGCTATCAGTTTCCCAGAACTGATCAGAATCTGCTGGAACCCACCTCTGCCCTGCTCTAGATCTATTGGATTGGGATCTGTTGAGGCAAATGTAGCTTGAAAGAATAACCAGATTTCTGGAACAACATGTGGGTAAAATACTGTATTTACCTGAAAAGAAGACTATTTTCTAAAATAATTTAACTTTAAAATGGAAGAGTCAAACAGATTTACTGTGAATATAGGTAGGGATATACAGGTAATCCTTGACTTACAACAGTTCATTTAGTGACCACTCACAGTAACAGGAGCAGAGGAAAAAGTGATTTATGAGGATTTTTTCACAGTTATGGCCTTTGCAGCATCCCCATGATTATGTGATCAAAATTCAGATGCTTGGGAACGAGTTCATATTTATGACCTGTTGTGACTCCAACTCCCGAGCCTGTCCTCATGGAGGAAGAGGACTCAAAAGGTGAGGGGGAGGAACTGGCAAGGCCTCCCTCTCCAGGACCTTCCTCTCTGGCAATGCCTCAGGTTCCATCCAAAGGCCAGGAGGAACAGCCTGGGATGTGCCAGGAGGAAGGCATTTCAGAGCACCCATTGATAGAAAGTGATACTGATGAATCCCGGCTTGATCCCAGGCAGCGTCAGAGGGAGAAGCGTGTGCAGCAAAAGAAGAGGCATGGGAGGACCATGGATTGAGCTGAGTCACTGAGCCATGCCCCACAAGGGATAAAAGGGGGCGTGATTGCTCGGCAAGCTTTGTGACGGACAAACGTTTAAACTCTAAAGAGTCACATCGTGAATCCTGCACTTCGGCTCAGATATATTTTGGACTAAACTCTTGTGGATAATTTGTTGCTTTGGAAACGGACTGCAGATAAGGCCTCTACTGTTTTTTGGGAGTACTAATTGGATTTGGCAGGCGTTTTACAAGTATCTGCCAGAACTCTCTTCTGCCAGGAATTCTGGTCTGTTTATACAATACATTATTGGCAGGTGTGTTGAATATTGCATATGTCTGTGTGAGGACGCGGGACAGAACATGACCATTCCTGCATCCCAAGGTCATGTGATCACCTTTTATGACTTTCTGATAAGCAAAGTCAAAGGGGAAGCCAGATTCACTTAATAACTGGGTTACTAACTTGTCAACTGGAGTGATTCACCCTGCAAATATAGTAAAATGTGACAAAACTCACTTAACAAATTTCTCAGTGGAAATGTTGGGCTCAATTATAGTTGTTAAGTCAAGGACTACCTGCATGTTTGTGCAAGACTGCTTTAGGGGAAGATTTCTTAAATTCAAGGTTGTTTTCCTGGTGGATTAACATGGTAATTTGGTGCCAAAAATTCCATTGGACTGTTTTTTCAATTATGTAATGGAAAAGCAAGCACATTCAATATCTTCTTTTCCAAAAGAAAGAACAAGTTAGCCAAACTTCATTTCCTTTTTTTTAAAAAAAGATAGTGTTTTGTATTTGAGTATGTAACAAAATATATAAAATACAAAAATGTTGAAAAAAGTTCAGGGCAAAATACATGATATGACACTGGCAAAGAATATGCTATGTTCTACTTGGAAGTAAATCACACTGCACTTAATGCTGACTCTCGCACTCACATAAATGCTTATCTGAGTGCAATGAATCTGTTTTCTTCTCTAGTACATTTATTTATAGACAGGTTCAGCATCAGTGAAGACCTACATGGAATATGACATTTATAGGCAGATCACATCCATTATCATGCAGATGCATTAATTAAGTATTTTCAAACTCAATTTCCAGACCTCAGATTATTTCATAAAAGTGAGAAGTAAAGGCAGGCACTGAGTAGAAAGATGTCATGTTAATTTATCATGAACTGGCTCATTTCAGTAGAATTGTGGTCAACAGATAAGAATGCAGTCGTGATATTTGAGAGAGTGAATTAATACATTTCCATACATTAATAATTCCACGAATTATTTGTCTTTTTTTGTTGTTGTTGTTCTTGTTGTTTGCAGTCCTCTTCGGTTTAATATAAATTTGCCTAGTGTATTAGGTGAAGAAGAAACATAAACAAAAGCTCAAAGAGAGAAAAGAGAATAAATTACCCATTTTTATTTTGAATTTCAAAACCACATCAACTGGTGTATCCCTTCTGATCAAATTCAATGAAGATAAATGATACATTCACAGTGATGTCCTGGGATATCTCATTTGCAGGCTTGATAATCATCATAAGATTCTGCCTACCATCTAATAAACAGCACTCTTTTGTTTGTCAATCATATTCATATTTTATCCCCTTCAATTTCTTCAAGTAGTTCTCTCCTCAGGCACACCGACTAGAAGGAATCTCACTGAAAACATCAGGACTAATATCACTTCTATGAGCTCCATAGTTTTGCCATTTTTAAAGTATCCTAATTATAGGGTGTTGGTAGAAGTATTGTTCTGGGTTCAGTTCCAAGTGGGGAAAAAAGACACTGGATTCATGGAAGTTGCTTGGAAAAAAGATTTATTGATGAATAGGATCACATGGCTTGAGTTCCTGTACAGCATCACATGGCTTCCTGAGCTTTGAATTTGAGCTTGTATTCTGATTGATTGTCAGACTCCCACAGGGCCATGCAGGGGCAACTCTGTAGTCTGTCCTGAGTCCCAAGCTTGGTTGAGCTTTGCTGGGGTATGATGTAATGAAGGGGCTTTGGGCAATTCCTATTATGCCTCTGCTAGAAGGAGGTAGATCAGGAGTGAAATGTTCCCAGTTTGGACTGGATCGCCCAATCCGATAGCAATGGCGGCGGGTGGTTCGGAAAACCGGTAGCAAAAAACCCTGCCCCTCCCCCACATGCCCAGCTGAGCTGCATGATCATCAGAGACTTTTTTTTTAACTTTTAAAAGCATTTTTTCTACAACCTCTTCGGCCGAAAAAATGCTTTTAAAAGTAAAAAAAAAAAAAAGCCTCTGATGATCGCGTGGCTCAGCTGGGATTGTCAGAGCCTTTTAAAAACATTTTTTCTACAACCTCTTCGGCTGAAGAGGTTGTAGAAAAAATGCTTTAAAAGTAAAAAAAAAAAGTTGACCACGCCCACCCAGTCACATTACCCACACACACCAAGCCACGCCCACAGAACCGGTAGTAACAAATTTTACATTTCACTACTGAGGTAGATCTTTGTTATGTAGAATGGACTGGCCCAGGCCTTAATGGCCGATTAACAAAGGGCTGAGTTTCTGCCTCCCTATTAGGGGAAATATTCTGCCCTTTTAATATTTCCTAAAATATCTCATTTTCTTAGGAGAGGGGTGGGTGCTAACTTCCTATAAGGGCATGGATAATGAATACTTTCATCTTTCAGAGACACACTTTCATTCCTTTCTGATACTTCCTCTAACCCTACCAAAAACAATATAATGATTGTATCACTCTATAAACACAACCACATATAGCCACATATTTATTGTAGAGTGAACTGGAAGAAAGAAAAAGGAAACAAATGTGATTCTTGGAAGCCAAGAGAAACTCCTTCTCTAATCAGTCCTGCTTTCTGTTTTGTTCCATGACTTTCTTATCTTTTTCTAGGGTTCTTTGATGATTGATCAATGGGCTGTCGGCAAACTTGGAAGAAAAAGAAGTTCATGAAATTTCTGGGAAGAATTACTTGTTTGGAAGAATGAGAAGCCTTCTTTCCTCCCTCCCTCCCTCCCTTCCTCAGTGTTTAACCGAATACCAACTTTATAGAAGCTACCTGTCCTTCTACTGAGAGTTCTAACAACAAATTAAAAATATCCCCACTCCTGGTATATCTGTAACATGCAGCTCTCTGGCAGGCATTTAACCATTCTTAGAGTTTGTATATTTATTTTCAAATATGTATGACATTCATGGTGGAATGTCATGTACTGCATATGAATAATGCCAATATGCATCAGGCAGAAATCCATTAAGTGCATCTGGAGAAAATGACTGAGGACAGACTCTTAATTTTTTTGGATTTCTGGCTACCAATATTATATAAATAAAATCTAGGAAAAGTACTATGTTTTATAGATATACATCAGATATAAATTAACCAAAGTCATAATTGTGGATTGATCTAAGGAGCAAATTAGACTGAGCAATGAACTTGACTATCATCTACATGATTGGTTGTTTAATTGTGGGCATTGCACTCCACTGAACATGGGCAGAACAGAAGGAAAAAGCAAGCATTGCCTTACACTGCACTACCTCAATGTCATTTTACCAATAAACATATAGGTGTAAAACATGCATTTTATGAATGCTTGCACAGTTTACGAGGCATTGAATTTTGAATGGCTATTTAATATTCCTTCTTTTCTTTTAACACTTCATGCCTCACTTTTAGAAAGATTTGAGGTGTGTGTGTGTGTGTGTGTACACCTACAAAAATATGACCCTAAGGGTATAAGATCCTAAGTGCTTTCACAGCTCACAAAACATAATTAGAAATGTACCCTTACTTGCTCTTCTACTTCTTTTCCTGCAGACTCTTTCTCTTTCTCTCTCCAACTTGATATCTTTAGATATGTTGGTTTACAAAAGTCTGGCTGAGAACAAGGAAGTTCCAGTGTCTCTGTTATCACTACTCAGCTGGTATTTTCATGAGGTATAATCAATGGCCTGTTTACATGTTTGTGCAGCAGAATATTTCATTTGAACTTGTTAGATGCATAAAGCTTACAAAAGAATCTTATATGCCTGCAAAATGTTTTGGGACTCATAGTTTTCTCAGTTGCAAAGTATGGCTGTGAAAGTTGGACCATAAGGAAAGCTGAGCGCCAAAGAATTGAGGCCTTTGAACTATGGTGCTGGAGAAGACTCCTGCGAGTCCCTTGGACTGCAAGGTGATCAAACCAGTCAGTCCTAGAGGAGATCAACCCTGACTGCTCTTTAGAAGGCCAGATCCTGAAGATGAAACTCAAAATACTTTGGCCACCTAATGAGAAGGAAGGACTCACTGGAAAAAAGCCTAATGCTGGGAAAGATTGAGGGCAAAAGAAAAAGGGGACGACAGAGAATGAAATGGCTGGATGGAGTCACTGAAGCAGTCGGCATGAGATTAAATGGACTCCAGAGGATGGTAGAGGACAGGAAGGCCTGGAAGAATGTTGTCCATGGGGTCGCGATGGGTCAGACATGACTTTGCAATTAACAACAAATATGAGCTATTTACACAAATAAGTCTGCTCTCCAATCTGTTATCTTCTGACTAAACGGACAGTTTAGCATTTTATTTCTCATGGTGCTAACTTTCATTTTCTAAAACAACTCAAAGAAAATAAAATGCTGAAATGAGATAAACACAAAATAATTTTGTAGGGTGCCATCTTTCAGAAACACTGAAGGAAAACATTAAATGTGTTCTGTGTAGATTTTTAAGTGAACTTGGCATGACAGTTGATCTATTATTAAATAGACATTGAAGTTCAACTGATGAATTATTAAATTCTTGTTACATTTCCTTGCCAGAGGTTTTTTTTTTTTGTCAAATAAATTCATCGTAACTATTCTGTGCACATCTTCACTATTAACGTAAACACGTTTGGCATGAGGAGAGGAAATGTATTTTAATGCATTTTTTAAAAAAATCCTAAAATTTTATTGTGATCTGCTTAGTATGTATGTTATACTCTAAATCTGTGATAGTGAATCTATAGCACGTGTGCCTGAGATGGCACGCAGAGCCCTCTCTGCTGGCACGTGTGCCGGCACCCCAAGTCAGATATCCATGGCGTTTCTTTTGTGAGCTTTTATTTCCCTGCAAACAATGAAACAGAAACTCACCCCCCAAAAAAAGATCTTAGCTCTTGCCACGCTGCCGGTGTTGGGATGCCCCGCCTCCCACTGGCTAGCTGGTCTTCGGGTCTCTGCTGCGCATGCGTGCATGTCTGCGCATCTGTACATGTCTGCACATGTATGAGTGCATGTCCATGCATGCGTACATCCACGCATGCCCACGCATGCACATGTCCGTGCATATCCATGCCCACATATCAGCATGTCCACATTTCCGTTTGGGCATGCACACACAGTTTGGGCACTCGGTGTCTAAAAGGTTTGCCATCACTGCTCTAAATAGATCTTCTAATTGTGAATGGAGAAGGAATTTAGAATTATAGTGCTTTTGACTCTGTCCCCATCAACAACTATGTTCAGTGTATGAATGCTCACTTAATGTGTACAACCATGATGGTCATTAACCATGGATAAACCATTTGTTTATTACACTACATTTGTAAATAGCCTACACTTTCTCAGGCAATGTGCACATTACTCATAAAGACTATTGCTATATAAGAGAGCTGTAGCTATGCTACAAAGCACACTTTAGACAGTAGAGCTTAGAATGAAGTACTGCAGTAACCAGTTCTGGAGAATCAATAAGTCCAGATGTTAAAAATGTGAACTATGCTTTATTAGATGTATTAAAAGGAATTGAGATTATTTTTTTACATTGGCATTGTAAAAAATCTGAACATTCTTTAATTCACATTGTCTAGCATTGTTTAACTACAATTAAGGATCTTATTGTGAGATTAAATTATATTTCTAAAGTATGGAATACGTCATCTCACAAAATGTTTTGGCACTATTGAAACTGGTATATACAAAAAGAAAAATTGTTCATAATTGAAAAGAAAATTATTTCATTATAGAGAGCTGTGGTGGCAGAGTGGTTAGAATGCAGTATTGCAGGCTAACTCTGGTCACTACCAGCAGTTCAATCATAACTGCTTAAGGTTGACTCAGCCTTCCATCCTTCTGATGTCGGTAAAATGAGAACCCAGATTGGTGGGGGCATTATACTGACTCTGTAAAGAAAGGGCTGTAAAACATTATGAATATAAGTGTAAGTGCTATTGCTATTTAAGTAATGGATCCAGGATATTTATTTTTGAAAAGTCTCTCTGTTCTACAAATGAGAAGGTGACATCATGCAATATATCTTTGTGTGATCTAGATTTAATGAAAAACTTACAGATTGAATTAACCATATGTATTCACCTGTAGTTAGTATTTGTATCCTTTTTCCTATTTTTGTGGTCCCTTTGACTGTTGCTATATATAGTAACTTTGACTATATATATATATATATATATATATATATATATATATATATATATATATGTAGGTCTTTGGTTATTCGGGTCTTCTCCCACGTAAAATTGAAAGTGTCTTGGCGACGTTTCGACGAAGTCTCATTCGTCATCTTCAGGCTGGTGTTCTCGGCTTCGTGCTTCCAGGAGCAATGTGAGATCGCAGCTGTCTCTTCCTTTTAACTGCTAGTGGAGGTGTGAGCTGATTGGGTGGGAACTTGGCTGTGTTCTGATTGGGTGGAGGTGTGTTCTGATTGGTTAGGGGCTTGGCTGTGCTCTGATTGGCTGGGGGTGTGTTCTGTTTGGGTGGGGGCTTGGTTGTGCTCAGCTTAATCTGAGTTGCAGGGGGATTTGAGCTGGTGAGCTGCGTTGTTGTTGTTTGGCTTCGTGTTTGTGGCCGTGCGAGCTCTTCATGGTGGGTGTCAGTCTGCTTCATGTATGGATTGGAGGGGTTTAAAGTGGCTAATGATGCAGCTGCGGTCTGGCTTCTGGTCCTTGGTCGTGGCTCATTATCAGTGTGGGTTTGAGTCTGCTTTCTGCGTGGATGTGTGGTGGTGACATCAGGTGTGGCTCTCGTGAGTGTGGGTCTGGTGTCATTCGTCGTGTTAGGGACTCATTTGTCAATAAGGGCGGGTTTCCAAATGGCTGGTAGGCGGGAGGTATCGTCTTGTTTGTTCATGCTGTGTGGGCGTTTTTCTATCTCGATGGCTTCTCTGATTATTCTGTTGTTAAAGTGTTCAGTTTTGGCGATAGTTCTGGTCTTTTTAAAGTCAATATCATGTCCTGTGGCTTTAAGGCGTTGGACCAGGGAAGAAGTTGGTTCCTCTTTTCTGACTGAGTTCTTGTGTTCTTCTATGCGTGCACTTATTCGTCTGTTGGTTTGTCCGATGTATGTGATGGGGCAGGCGATGCATGGGATTTCATATACTCCTTGATTTTCTAACTCAATTTTGTCTTTGGGGTTCCTTAGGATGGTGGATATTTTTCGGTTTGTGCAGAATGCTGTCTTGACGTTATGTTTGTGGAGGATTTTGCTTATTCTGTCTGTGGTGCCTTTTATGTATGGGAGGAGGGCCTTGCCGTTTTCTTGTTCTCTGTCTTGGATTTTAGTGGGGGTTTCTTTTTGGATTAGGTTTTTGATCTTATTTCTTTGGAATCCATTGGATGTGAGTACGTTAGTGAGGGTGTGTAGTTCGGTTTTTAGGTGTTGTTCGTCAGCTAAGCGTTTTGTTCTGGAAATGAGTGTCTTGGCTACAGAGTTGATCTGGGCAGGGTGGTGGTGTGAGAGTGCGTGCAGATAGTGGTTTGTGTGTGTTTTCTTCTGGTATATAGTGTGTCCTAGGGAGCCATTGGATTTTCTGTAGACTAAGACATCCAGGAAGGGAAGTTGGTGTGTGTGTGTGTGTGTGTGTGTGTGTGTGTATATATATATATATATATATATAAATATATATATATATATATATAAATTTTCTTACTTCTTCGTAGGGTTTATGTGTGTTTTTCTTCTAGCCAGGTTTAACCTTGGCTACGTAGGGAAAACCTGGCTAGAAGAAAACACACACACACACACACACACACACACACACACACACACACACATATATATATATATATATATATATATATATATATATATATAGCATAAATTATACTTGAGTGTGATGACCCAGGGCACAGCACAGGGATAACACAAGCAGCTGGCAGTTCAAACCATCCCTTTATTGCTCCAAATCTTCCCAAACACACCCACGTTTCTGGCAAGTCCCAGAGCAGAGTGAGAACAAACCCTCAAAAGCAGCCTCTAGCTGCAATTATTCCAGCCCAGCGCTGTCTGCACCAAGGCTGCACAGCAATAAATCCCAAATATATTTGGCAAAACAAGAGCCAAGCAAGGAGTTCAGGGAGCAAAAAGATCCAGGTAATTTGTCCAAAATGCCAACAAAGAATGCAAGGACTCTTGGCAAGTTCAAACTCTGGCACACAACACTTCAGGAACTCAGCGTTTGTTCCCGACGAATGCCCCTCCCATGACATTTCCTTAAATCTCATTCCCCAGGTGTGCCTGGTGAAGCTGGATGGGGTACTCTCCCTGTGCTTGGCCTGCTCCGTCTGCACTGATCACGCCTTCTCTGCACTATCCGAGCCCTTGCATCAGGAGGGGATGGTTCTTGCTGCTTGTCTGAGCTCTGTCTCTCCTCCCTGTCTGCAGGCTTTACTATTCTATTCTATTAAAACAATTCTGAAAGAAATTAGCCTCCATAATAATAGACTTCTATTTTCACAATTATGTCCCAGCAGCTCTAATGCTATTTAAAGATAAAGTACTGGCTACGTGGTGCTTGGTTCAGTATTTATAAGGACTCTTCTAGTTTACATGCAGTCCAATCAAAATTCTTGAAACTCTCACTACAGAGTTCCTTATTCAACTTCTAATATCCTAACATGAATAGGATTAGGCTGCATTTCCCTTGGGGTCTGATTAAGACTTTGTTGTCTTAGATTCTGGCTGAAACAAATCTACTGGGGAACTTCCTTACTTCATCTCACCTGGCTGGATAGGTTCTCTTCTAACTTAAGAAGACAAATTAATGATGATTTAGCATATTGCAGTTTCATCTTGTCAGCACCACCTGCTTTGGGACTTGATAAAACACTGGTTGACTACAGCAGAGAATTTGAAGTCAAGATATTGAAAATGACAGAGCCAAAATCTCCTATCCCTTTTATACTGGGAATGTCGCTAGAAATTTCTTTAACATCTTATGTGCTACACATAGAAGACTATTTACCTTGGCCTGAATTGGAGAAGTACCTGTTAGGACAATAACTGGTAGATATGTAATCATCCCATACAAATCCCAAAGTCGATTCTTTTCAGATTTGAAGGTAGAATCTGTCTCACGTACATTTTTAAAATGGCCATTATACACTCATTGGTGATCAAGTTTAATACTTCCAATTGTTAATAACTCTAATTACCATTGTGATCAGAAGGCTGTTACTCTTCATCTGGGTGACCACTCTCCAGAAACCTCTAAGAAGATTTAAAAATTCTTATTTATTGTTTATTAAATTTGTTTGCCACCCATCTATAGCAGAGGTGTTAAACTTGCAGTGTCATGTCATCACAAGATGTATCATGACCTTTTCCCCCTTCACTAAAATGGGGGTGGGCATGGCCAGTGCATAACATGTCCAGCTCATGGGCCACAAGTTTGACACCCCTGATTTATAGCATGGGTCCCTAACTCCTGGGCCACACAAGCATGCGAGTACTCATGCACAAAGCTCCATTTGTGCAAGCAGCAGGTGCATGTGCCTGCCCCTTGCACAAATGGAGCTGCACACACAGAACCATCCCCTCTCCACCCCCTGACATCGCTGCTGGTCTGCAAAGCCAGAATGGTTGGGGACTGCTGATCTATAGGCATTAGAAACTATTGGTTCCTCTTTCATGCCATTACTTGTTAGCTGCTAATTGTTTTAGGATTTTCTTGCAATTAAAAAAAATAAAGTTATTGTATGATATACTAGTCTTTTATTTTATGAGTTGCTATGGTGCAGTGGTTAGAGTGCAGTACTGCAGGCTACCTCTGCTGACTGCCAGCTGACTGCAATTTGGCAGTTCAGGTCTCACCAGCTCAAGGTTGACTCAGCCTTCTGTCCTTCCGAGGTCAGTAAAATGAGGACCCAGATTGTCGAGGACAATATGCTGACTCTGTAAACCACCTAGAGAGGGCTGTAAAGCACTGTAAAGCTGTATATAAGTCTAAGTGCTATTGCTATTGCTATATGTTGTTTATATTTTTCTAAGAATCAAAATACAAGTAAATTTGTTTATAGTTCCATTTGTTCTCCCATTTCTACCTTTACTTTAAAAGAAATGCTCCATATTGGGGTGAACCCGGGGGGGCTGATGCAGCCCACAGGGAATTCATATGTCTAGTTAAATGAAAACAATGACAGGAGTGACATAATAGCACTGTTCCAATATCTGAGGAGCTCCTACAAATATGCGGAGGGTCAAACTATTTTCCAAAGAACTAAAAAGCAAGAAAAGAAACAATGGTTGGAAACTAATCAAGGAGAGAAGCAATCTAGAACTAGGGAGATATTTCCTAACGATGAGAGCAATCAACCAATGGAATAGCTTGCCTTCAGAAGTTGTGGGTGCTCCATCACTGGAGGCTTTCAAAAACAGACTGGACAACTCTTTGTCAGAAATTGTATAGATCTCCTCCTATACCTGAAACCCTGTTATAGGGTTGTACTAGAAGACCTTCAAGGTCCCTTCCAACTCTCTTATTCTATATGCTATGTTCTATGAAATTTTATTTTAATTTTATTTTATTTCGAATTTATATACCGCACCTTCTCCCGAGGAACTCAGGGCGGTGTACAGCCAGATAAAAACATACAATACAAACATTAAAAACAATTAAAAGGATATATATTAATTTGGCCCCAATTTAAGATAACAAACCAATTAAAAATATTTAAAAATATGTTAAAAAATATGTTAAGCCAGCCTGGCTTGCTGAAAAAAGAAAGTTTTAAGGGCACGGCGGAAGGCACCAAGGTCTTGGATTCTTCTTATCTCTGGGGGCAGCTGATTCCAGAGGGTAGGTGCCCCCACAGAGAAGGCCCTCCCCCTGGGGGTTACCAGCCTACATTGTTTGGCTGATGGCACCCCGAGAGGAGGCCCTCTCTGTGGGAGCGCACAGGTCGGTGGGAGGTCATCGGTAGCAGCAGGCGGTCTCGAAGATAACTAGGTCCTATGCCATGGAGCACTTTAAAGGTGGTAACCAACACCTTGAAGCGCACCCGGAAGACCACTGGGAGCCAGTGCAGCTCACGCAGGAGCGGTGTTATGTGGAAGTGCCAGGCGGCTCTCATGATTACCTGTGCAGCCACTTTCTGGACCAGTTGGAGCCTCCAGGTGCTCCTCAAGGGGAGCCCCATGTAGAGAGCATTGCAGTAGTTCAGGCGCGAGGTGACAAGGGCATGGGTGACTGTGCACAGGGAATCCCGATCAAGAAAGGGCCCCAACTAGCGAATCAGGCGAACCTGACAGAAGGTCCCCCTGGCTACAGCCATCAGATGTTCCTCCAAGGACAGCTGCGTATCCAAGAGGACTCCCAGATTGCGCCCCCTCTCTGCGGGGGCCAAAGACTCACCCCCGATAGTCAGTGATGGAGTCAACTGACTATATTGGGATGCCGGGAACCACAGCCACTCAGTCTTGGAAGGGTTGATCTTGAGCCTGTTCCTCCCCATCCAGATCAACACAGCCTCCAGGCACTGGGACATCACTTCAAGGGCATCGTTGGGGTGGCCTGGGGTGGAGATGTACAGCTGGGTGTCATCAGCGTACTGATGGTACTTCACCCAAAGCCATGGATGATCTCACCCAGCGGTTTCACATAAATGTTGAACAGAAGGGGCGAGAGGACCGACCCCTGAGGCACTCCACAAATGAGAGGCCTCGAGGTCGACCTCTGCCCCCCTGCCAACCTGAACTGCGACCGGTCTGAGAGAAAGGAGGAAAACCACCATGACACGGTGCCCCCCATCCCCAACTCTTCCAACCGGTGCAGCATGATACCATGGTTGATGGTATCAAAAGCTGCTGAGAGGTCTAACAGGGCCAGAACAGAGGAGCAACCCCTATCCCGAGCCCTCCAGAGATCATCTACCAACGTGACCAATGCCGTTTCCGTGCTGTGCCCAGACCTGAAACCTGACTGGAATGGATCTAGATAAGATGTTTCCTCCAGGAATTGTGGAAACTGTCGCGCCACCACACTCTCAACAACCTTCGCCACAAAGCGAAGGTTGGAGACAGGACGATAGTTGGCTAATACTGCCGGGTCCAGGGAAGGCTTCTTGAGGAGAGGCCTCACCATCGCCTCTTTCAAGGCAGCGGGGAAGTGACCCTCACTCAACGAAGCGTTGATAATTCCCTGGAGCCAGCCTCCTGTAACCTCCCAGGAAGCCAGTACTAACCAGGAGGGACACGGGTCCAGTAAACATATGGCCGCACTAAGTCTCCCCAAAATCCTGTCCACATCATCAGGAGTCACAGAGTCAAACTCTTCCCAGATAACGTTCTCAAGACTATTCCTCGTCACCCTGCCCGAATCTACCCAGTCAGAGTCCAAATCCCCCCGGATCTGAGTGATTTTATCATACAGGTTATTGTCAGAAATCCTCGGCCCTGCCTTCCAGGGGGTCCTCCTGCACTCCCGGATGGAGCAGGGAGCGGGTCACCCTAAACAGGGCGGCTGGATGATTCTCTGATGATGCAATAAGAGCAGAAAAGTAGTTACACTTTGCCGCTTTTATCGCCACTAGGTTGGTCTTAATATGCGACCTTACCAGTGTTCGGTCAGATTCAGCGAGACTGGCCCTCCAACCGCTCTCCAGGCGTCTTTTCCGGCGCTTCATCTCCCTCAGTTCCTCAGTAAACCAAGGAGCCATGGGGATCGGCACCGGGTCAGAGGCCGCAAAGGCACGGCTCAATCCAAGGCCCCACCAGCCGCCCGATCCCAGGCAGCTACCAGGTCCTCGGCCGAGTCATATGCCAGATCCTCAGGAAGTGGCCCAAGCTCCATCTGGAACCTATCAGGATCCATCAGGCACCTGGGGCGGACCCATCTTGTTGGCTCCACCTCCCTGCGGCAGGGTGTAGCGGTTCGAAGGTCCAGGTGAAGGAGCAAGTGATCTGACCATGACAAGGGTTCCATGTCTATATCCCCTATAACAAGACCACTCAACCACTGGCCAGAGACAAAAATCAAGTCCAGAGTGTGACCCCCCCCATGTGGGTGGGGCCATCAACTAACTGGGTCAGGTCCATGGCCGTCATGGAAGCCATGAACTCCCGAGCCATCTCAGAAGTTTCACCAACGGATGGCAAGTTGAAATCACCCATGACCATAAGCCTGGGTGTATCAACTGCCACTGTGGCTATCACGTCGAGTAGCTTGAGCAGGGCCATTGCCACATGGCAGGGAGCCAGGTACATAAGCAACAAGCCCATCTGAACCCCATGACCCCATCTCACAAAGAGGGATTCACATCCGGCAGTCTGTGGCACAGTAGTCTCCCTCAGACCAAGATCTTCTTTAATAATAACTGCCACACACCCCCGCCCCTCCCCTGGACCCTCGGCTGATGGAATGCTCTGAAGCCTAATAAGCGTAATAATAGAGTGATTTCCCACTCTAATTTAAGGATGAGCAAACCCTTTCATAACAGATCGAAAGCCACCAGTTTTGATAGATGAACCACAGACGTTTCCTTTTGTCAATACTCACTTATTGGCCCTTATCCAATCTATTACTTAAGCCAGACACTGACTGAGCATTTCCACAACTTCAGCAAGATCAGATAGAAAGAAAGAAAAAACCTGCTGGGTGTCATCCACATACTCATGGCATTTTAAATCTCCAAATGATTTCATTCAATAGTTCCATATTAAATAGCATGGAGAATCAAATTAATCCCTGCACAACCCTACAGAACAAAGGCTATTGTGCTGAAGAGAATTCCCTAAGCACCACTTTCTGGAGTCCACCATCCAAGAAAAATGGAAATATTGCATTGCTATTTCACCCACATGAACCCATGGTTACAATTTCAAGGTCATTGATACCGAACGTTCCAAGAAATGCTCTATTTTGTATCCCTACCTTTGCCAGCAATGTAATATTAAAATGGTTCAGCCTACACTGATTACAGATTTTCTAATAATTATACCTGTTTTTATTATGTAATGGATGAAGTAGAGCCTGTCATTATAATTCTAAGCATTTAACTGAAAGTGCAAATGAGCGGTCCAAGAATATCAATGAAACTATTATGTTGATTAAAACCACATTTAAAATATGCCTAAAATACATACCAGGATGACATTCTATCAGGACCATCACAATCGGATGAAATGCTCCAAGTTCGGACCGGATCGCCCGATCCGGTAGCGATGGAGACAGGTGGTTCAGAGAACTGGTAGCAAACATCCCTGCCCCCCGCCCCCCCATGCCAGCTGAGCCACACAATCATCAGAGGCCTTACCCTAACCCTAACCCTAACCCTAACCCTAACCTCTTCGCCGAAGAGGTTGTAGAAAAAATGGTTTTAAAAGTAAAAAAAAGAATTGGCCATGTCCATCCAGTCACATTACCCCCCCCCCCACAAAGCCACGCCCACAGAACTGGTAGTAACAAATTTTAGATTTCACCACTGATCACAATGTTACAAAGTGAAGAGCAAGTCTGAAATTTTTATCCAGAAACAGAAGAAAAAAAGCGGGATGAGAAGAAAAAGGTAAGCTCTCTGGAAAAAGCTCTAATCTAGAAAGGTGGAAAGAAAGAGAAAAGGACAACCAGCAGCAAGGTGGATGGACTCCATTATAGCGGTGATGAGTGAACCATTGGAAGACTTGAAAATATGGGTTAAAAGAGCTGTGGTGGCGCAGTGGTTAGAATGCAGTACTACCGGCTAAGTCACTGCTCACTCCAGGAATTCGATCCTGACTGGCTCACGGTTGACTCAGACTTCCATCCTTCCAAGATCGGTAAAATGAGGATCCAGATTGTTGGTGGCAATATGCTGACTCTGCAAACCGCTTAGACAGAGCTATAAAGCATTGTGAAGTGGCATATAAATCTAAGTGCTATTGCTATTGATCGTCATAGGGAAAATCTATGTGGTCACTAGAAGTTGAAAATAACTTGATGATAGCACATAATCAATCAATCAATCAATCAATCAATAGTTGTGTTAGTTTTGATTCATGGCTAGTAAAGTTCCAAGCCTAGATTCTAATATATCACCCATAGTAACCAGGCTGCCCTGGTTATCCTATGAATGTTTATAGAACAATTGGCTTGTTTTATATTACATGTGTTCAAACTGCAGCTTGAATATTCCACATATTTCAATCTCCTATATGTTTCTGGCCATTAATAGATTCAAATTGTTCCTTAATCCATCATTGCTCACCACAAAAGCTGTAGAACCATTTTTTTAAAAAAATATTAATTTTTACAGTAATACCATTTCGGTAAAATCCAAAATCACAATGTGATTGGTCACTTTCTATCTTTTTCCCAATTTAAAATGATACAATCAGAATAACAGAATAAAAGTTGACGGGGGAACTATATATCTGAAATCCTCTGAACATGTAGCAGTCAGAAGTGAAATCAAGGTTTAAATGACAATTTACTTTGGGATTAAGGAAAACCCAATTCAACTAAAATGGGTGACACCTGTGCCATGACAGTTATTCAAATTGCAGTGTAGTTCTGCAGAAAAGAATACCCTTTTCAACCCAGAAGGCAAATTCTTCAATGCTGTTTCTTTTCGGGAGAGTAATACATTCTATTGAACAGACAGAAAATTACCTTTATGTGAATCCAAGCCTAATGGAATTGAAAAAGTGACTTTAAAGTTCCAAGTAACTTCATAACAGAACAACAAAAAAATAGAGTTGGAAGAGATCTTGGAGGCCTTCTAGTCCAACCCCCATTCAGACAGGAAACTCTATACCATTTCAGATAAATGATTGTCCAAAAACTTCATAAATACTTCCAATATTGGAGCACCCACAACTTCTGGAGGCAAGTTGTTCTACTGATTAATTGTTCTAACTGTCAGGAAATTTCTCCTTAATTCTAGGTTGCTTCTCTCCTTGATTAGCTTCCATCCATTGCTTCTTGTCCTGCTTTCAAAACAAGAATTCATCTTCAGAGTGGTCTGCTTTTCTTGAATAATAATAATAATAATAATAAATTTGTGTCTTTTAACAAGAATCCAAAACCCATAATCTTTATGATTTGCAGTGGAAACATGATCATCTTAATATTATAAAACACAAATGTACTTCTACATTACTGTGTATATTTTTTAGTCACTTAGATTCAATTTTGTCATTAAGATTAATTGCAATTTGGGGTGGGTTTTTGGGGGGTTGTTGTTTAATGTATGTACCACCCATCTCACTATTTAAAGCATTTTCAGAATGATGAGGTGCACAATCTCCAATGACATTAGTGGGATTTGATTGAAGTTATTTATGGTGGGAAGTACCATTAGCTTCCTGCTGATTATTGAATAATTTGATCAATACATACATTGAGCCTAAAACAAAAAAAACCTGTAAAATTTCATTGTAATAGACTAATTAGTCTATTACATAGTGTATCTCTTATTCTGCAATTACCATTATATATGACAGCACACAATTGCAATGATTTATAGCATTTTCATTATAAAGTCATTATGCAAATGACATCATTTGTGTCCCCTCCATGATGACTCCATATTTGTGTAACGAGGTCATTATCCAAATGACACAAGTTGATGCAATGACCACATTCATGAAATAAGCATAATGACCTAATTATGCATACAGAGTAAATTATCATGGACACTTTTGTCCATTGCATACAAAGTCAGTTGTTTCAAGATCCAGGCAACTGAAGTTTCATCCTAGTCTTTTGGATTGAATGCCCACAAGGCAACATACAAACTTTTTCAAAAGGTACAATAGAGCAAGTTTATTGACCAAAACCTATTAAAACATTAAAACAACACAAATCAAGGAATTTGTAAAGGATCTAACTAAAATATATCAACTAAAATAAAATTGCATCTTGTGTATTTTTAATACTCTTCCAACTCTTCCAGTGCCAAAGCATATCTCTATTAGGATAATTTTATAATTTGGAAGCAACAGATCTCTGAAAGCAAATCAATCCAAAGTAACATTTTGCAATTTATTAATTTATTATTATTATTTACTTAATTTTTTTTCTGGGGAAACATTGAATCGTTCCTTTATTATGATGATTATCTTCATCCAAGGGATTCAGAGAATTGTACATTCTGTTTATGTAATAGCTTCTGTCCCAGCAACCAATTTATCAGGATAAACTCAAATACATTTAATGTGCCCCCAGCATAAAATGCCTTTCCAATCAGAAGATTATTTATTATTTTTCTCAAAAGGATGAGATCTGATTGCCAAAGAAGTTTAATTTTGTGTCCTTAACTGACAGAGGAATAAGGAGCCATAAAACCAGAAGATTAGTAATATGGTCTGTCTCATGGATAAAATGTACACATGGAGAAGAGAAGAGAAACATACTATTCACTGGGAATGATTCTTATACTTTGTTCTCCTTATCTTCTCAAGAAAATCCTATAAATATAGATAAGTAGGTTCTTTTTCAGAGAATTAGGAAGCTACAAATACACAAGTTTCTCTCTCTCTAATATTACCAGAAATCCATGTATTAATTTCAAGTTTTGAATCCTGGATGTCATGTGGCTATTCATTTTCCAGCCTGCAAGGTTTCTAAAATCTCTCCCTTGTTTAATAATACAGCTTTCTCTGGATTGTAAATCAAAGGTTCCCATCTCGCTTTCTTCAACCCATACATTTCCTACTTTCCAGAAAGGAAAGTTCTGGAAGGTTGCCTACAGACTTGCGACATCTGCATTGTCGGAGGGATTTTCTGGACCCATAAGCTCATAAACAGACAATTATAAGAAATAAAGATATTTTTAATAGCATAAATATTCTATGATTCCATCCAACTGTAGACTCGATATAAACAGGCTCAGACTGAACTTGTATCAACAAATTATAACATAACCAAAGGCGCAGATTGAATGCATAGTATGAGAAGTGCTGTAGCTTTCAGACTTACACCTATGTAACCTTCATACTGGAAGACATATCATCAAGGAAGAAGAAGAAAAAGAGACATAAAAGATTTACTAGTGAGTTGCAAGGTCATATGAGATGAGTTTTATATATATAAGTGTTTACCGAGACACCTGGTCTACCCCAACAAGTGGGAGGGGGCATTCTGCTCCCTTTTGCCTTTCAGCTCCAATCCAGGAGCCCTCAAGCAGTCGCATTCACAACAAACAATTTTTATACCAAATATAAATATTTGGTATAAAAATGGTTTTGGTATAAAAATATTTTATATATATATATATATATATATAGTCTTTCAGAGATGGAAGGAAGGAAGACAAAACTTCTGAAAAGTTGGAAGTGGTCTACATAAATATATAGCCATGGTTTCTTTTTATTATGGTGACTCTGTAAACTGCTTAGAGAGGGCTGTAAAGCACTGTGAAGCAGGGGTGAAATGCTCCCTGTTCGGACCAGTTCAGCTGAATCAGTAGTGATGGCGGCCGGTGGTTCGGAGAACCGGTGCGAGGCTCCGGTCGTTATTACTTCCTAATTTTAACCAGGAAGTAACCTGTTTTTTACCCTCTGAGCATGTGCAGAGAGTCCGCATGTGCGCGGGACGCATGCACTTCCAAACCAGTTGGGAAGGTAAATAGATTTCATCCCTGCTGTGAAGCGGTATATAAATCTAAATGCTATTACTATTGCTATTTATGAAGTAAGATCTCTCACTTAGCAATTAGCAGTATTGAATAGGCACTAGAAAATTTTAACATGGACCTTTAGTGCCTAATGAGCCATACTGACACAGTTGTTAAAGTGCAGTATTGCAGGCTCTGCCGACTGCTGGGAATTTGATACTGACCGGCTCAAGGTTGACTCAGCCTTCTATCCTTCTGAGGTCAGTAAATTGAGAACCCAGATTGTTGGGGGCAATATGCTGATTCTGTAAACTGCTTAGAGAGGGCTGTAAAAACACTGTGAAGTGGTCTGAGTGCTATTGCTATCTCCATCAAAGACTACCTTGCACGGTGCTGGAGGGAACTGGAGTGGAAGATCTGCATCTTAACTCTGGAATGTTTATACAAAATGTACAGTTCATTATTCAACAGCAGTACAGCAATTCAGCAACATCATTTCACAGAGGCTGCTATGTATGATTAATTCTCAGTAGGAGAAAAAGATCAACAGTGCTAGATAAAAAAGAGGCTTCGCATTTTTAGTATTCTCCTGCCAATTGGCAATAATTATTTCCTAAATAGCTCTCTGGTCTAGTTTGGAGCATTTATGCTGGTCTTGCCTAGAGCTGTTTTCCAAGTGTAGTTATCACAACATTATCTCCAAACAGCAAGAAAAAAAAATGATCAATGTGCTGATTATGTTGAGTTCGGTTTTCCCTCCAGCCATGCAACCAACTGCTCTCCTTCATATCAAGAAGAGTAGCTGGCAAAAGGCCTTGTGATTCTCATTATCCTAGAGCTGACTCTTAACTTCTTGAACCAAAAACAAAGCCTGATCAATTCATTCATAGAATGCAAAAGTTGTCTATCACTCAAGGCAACATAACACAGATTTATCCAATATGTTATTCAGATGTGCTGGTTGGCAATTCTGGGAAATGATGCTTCATACAACCAGGGGAAAATAAGATCAGAAAGAGTAAACACCATGTTCACCCACAGAATGAACAGAGGTGCAATGGCAATTGCAAGGAATATTCCCATTGAAGTTGTCTTTCCAACACAAAAATAAACTGTGTTAGTTATAAGGAAGAGAATATTTTTGTATGATTTAACAGAATAACAGAGGTGGAAGGGACTTTGAAGGTCTTCTAGTCCAACCCTGCTCAAACAAGACAGCCATTTCAGATAAATGGCTGTCTAATCTTTTCTGAAAAGCCTCCCCTGATGGAGCACCCACAACTTCTGAAGGCAAGCCACGTTAATTGTTCTAACAGTCAGGAAATTTCTCCTTAGTTCTAGGGTGTTTCTTGTCTTGTTCCATTTTCTTCTGAAATAACAACACTACCACAATGAGATACCAAGAATCTTATGAAAATGCTCTTCTCACTTTGAGCAATCTCAGGTCAGAGTGGCTAGTCACCTATACAGGTAATGCTTGATCTATGACCTTAAGGTGAATAACCATTCAAAGTAACAACAGTGTTGGATGAATGTTTACAACTGGTTCTCACTATTCCAGCTGTGCCAACACCCCCACGATCATGTCTGGGAATATGGCAACCCATTCGCACTTATGACCAATTCCCAAGTGCCCCATAAACATTTACGGTTTTCTCTGCTGACTTCTCCAGAAGGTCAAAAAGGAAGCTAGCAGAAGATTGCACATTGCCATGGTAAGCCTCTTCCACCCATAGACCCACTCTCAGCCCCTCTATACCAGGGGCATCAAACTCAAGGTCCGTGGGCCAGATTCAGCCTGCAATGTGGTCAGATCTGGCCTGTGATGTGGTTGAATTTGGTCCATGGGGCCATCCTGGAAAATGTAAAGGGGCAGCCTGTGTCGCTTTGGCCCAGTCTACCTGTGTCACTTCAGCCCAGTCTACCCAATGCAAAGAGGAAACATCGGGCCAGTGTGGCTTCATCCCGGTCTACCCATGTTGCTTTGGCCCAGTCTACCTGTGTCGCTTCGGCCTGGGCTACCCAATGTGAAGAGGAAACATCGGCCAGTGTGGCTTTGGCCTGGTCTATCCAATTCAAAGAGGAAACATGCCATCAGTTTGGGGAGTGGTGTCAAGATGACCACGCCCACCCAGATGGACATACCCACCCAGTTGGCCATGCCCACCCACCCACCAAGGTCAACCACAGCCCTGATGCAGCTCTCAATGAAATTGAGTTTGACACTCCTGCTCTATACTATGCCATGCCAGCTATTCATGCACCTCTACACACATTTTGCACCCTTCACACTTTCTATCCTGCGTGACACTAATTGTGCCCCCTCCACTCTTGTGCACTACTTCACACCCTCAACCATGTTGTCCATCGCTGACCTGTACCTCACCTCTCACACATACTCTTGCATTCTTGTGCACACTCCTGCATCCTCACCAACTCTCCCTGGCACTCCCTGCATGTTCCCTTGCTCCTTCCCCCCACCTAGCAGCTGCTTATCTTATCTTACCTTATCTCCCTACTGGCCTGGGACTTGCAATTTCCTCTCAGCTTCCCCACCTTTGGGACCATTGGGACCTGCAACGTCTTCCCAGCTTCCTCACCAATGACCATTGGATTCAGTTAATGATGGCAACCAGAACTGTAGGAATTGCCATCATTGTGTGATTTGGTCCCACTTTATGATCACATGGCTTACAGTGGAAATTCCTGTCCCAATTGCCCTGATAAGTTGAGAACAACCTGTAATCCTTTTTCCCTTCTTATTTTACAGTGTGGTTTGACCTCTACAAATATCTTCATAAAATATAACTTCTGCTTGTTTGGTTTATCCATGTGCTTGATGATGGCTTATACAGTATGTGGATCTTTTTTATCAACAATGTCGGTTTGAAACTGTCTGATTTGGAATGATAGGAAAATAGAATCGAAGAAATTACATAGTAAATCTATCATGAAGAATATGGACTGCCGCTAGGTTGGTTGTTGCTAAAGGCAACGCTACACAAACTACAAGAGCCAGTTTGGTGTAGTGGTTAAGGCATCAGGCTAGAAACTGGGAGACAGTGAGTTCTAGTCCCATTTTAGTGAAAAAGTCAGCTGGGTGACATGGCCCAATCCCTTTATCTCAGGCCTAGAAAGCAGGCAATGGCAAACCACTTTCAAAAAACTTGCCAACAAAACTGCAGGGACTTCTCCAGACAGCCACTAGGACTCAAAGGCACACACATACACACCAGTGGTGGGATTCAGCTGGTTCTCTCCAGATCATACGAACTGGTAGTTATGGCTGTGGGAGGCTCCGCCCACCCACCCAGACATAATGCACAACTACTGCACATGCACAGAAGGCCGTGCATATGCACAGAGGTGGTACATGCGCTCACATTTGCGAACTGGTAGGGAAGGTAAGTGAATCCCACCTCTGATACACACACAAACATACTATAATCTATTACTAACTTCTTGTGGCTAATGCTAATTATTTTCTTTAAATGGATGCAATCTCAAGATTACTTCTTTAAAAGGAGTAATCTCAAGATTACACTTACTATTAACAAATCAATTCAATCTACACCAAATACTCTGAGGATCATGTTAAACTGCAGGCCTTATGGTTGAAACATGTGACCTAATTTTTGGACCTTACTACTTCCTTCCCACCTGCTGCTTTTTCTAATATTTTGTCTGAGGAAATGTTCTGTAGAGACCAAAACTTTCCACACACATTTGTGCCACATTGATTGGTCCTAATAAAGATAGTGCTCCACTATGAATTTTAAATTTGTATTTAATAGACCAACTTGGCTGTGCTTGCTTTTTATATCCAGAGGTAGGCTTACCATAAATATTACTTATTTTTCCCATTCGTGACAGAAAACTGATATTCAGTGCTGTGCAAACTTCAGAATTAAAATCAGGGGAATTAAAATAGTGAGTAGCTATCCACACAGTGATGCACAAAAATGAATTGCACATACTCGTACACCTGGGATCCAGCTCTGAATTATACTGCTCAGGAAAAAAAATAAGTACAGGACTTTATTTACTGCCTACTTGGATTTATAATCTGTTATTTATCTGTTTATAAATTCTGTTTATAATTAAACAGAATGATATTATACAACAAAGCATAGAATCCACTAACTACCAACTAATTAAGGTAACCCTCGCACCATTGGCACCCAAACACCTTGTTCAACATCTAGGTTTTAACAGCTTCCCAAAGACCAGAAGTTCTGGGGCATTCTGGATCTTGGAAGGTTTCAAATCTGGGGATAGACATGTCATAATGTTATCCCTTTCTTCTCATATGGGGTAGGAATCCTCATTTTACTTTTTGCTATAGGAGCACACAGGACAGATGAAATACAACTATCAGTCCTGTAAAACCCAGAAGTCCCTTTTAATTGAACCTACCAGCATTGATGAATAGATCACAGATCCATCTATTATCTCCAAGTAGCAGATTGGCCACTGAACCTTGTCCCATTTGATGTTTCTGAGTCATCTTCAAAGATAAACCCAACACTGCAGCATTGTGACAGCATCCTCAGATCATATTCTACCTGCCTCAAATTGAAGATCAGGTCCACTACTTGTATATAGCAAACCCAAGTTCTCTTGAGACAGCCCCAAGATCTCAATGATCCCAGTGGAGACTATAAATCCCCGAACCCATTGACTTCTATTCCCCTAGCATGGCAATTAAAGTCCTCCAGTACCAAAGATCTATCAGTCCTAGAATGACTGCTAGGATCTGGGGTGTCTGGTTCTGGATGGTGATTCAATTAATCCATCAATAGCAACCCTATTCAATCCATAAGGGTGCTTACTTTCCATCACTGTTCTTTTCTGGCTACCATCTAGCTACACTTAAGGTAGTGTCTAACAGCAATAATTAATTGGATAGATGCAAGCGATCATTTTATCACTATCATATGAAATTTTGTTGCTGTGGTAATGTGTTTTTTTTCTTTTTTTTTTAGATCTCTCTCCCTCCCTTCCTCTCCTCATGTAATCTTCCATACACATTTCCTAAATTATATTCTTTAACAGTTAAATTGCAAGCTGTAGAAAACAGCAACTTGGGCAACCCATGGAGATGAATCCTTGAAACAAATGTGGGTTACAACAAATGACTCTGGGAAAAAAAACTTGTGGGAGTCTTAAGCCGTTTTCCCCCATGTAGCCTGGCAAGCTAGCAAGGTAAGATAGAAAATGAATCTCGGCTTCACAGTCTGATTCTTCTGGCACCAAATTCAACAATTGTTGCGATACGTTTTTTCTTGCTTTTGTTTTCATTCCCCCGCCCCTCTTTTGCTTCTTGCATGACTCATGTTAGACAACAGAGAGCACAAGGAAAAATAACTGCTGTGTTTAACCAAATAGCCAAGTAATGCCTGCTGCTTTCATTATTCTCTGGGTGATGATGGCGGTCAGATTAATCAAAGGTGGCAACAGATGGGAAAATTGCATAAAAGAAATAGTTCAAACACATCCGTGTCCTGGGATATTGACAGTTATTGTTGCGAGGTAACAAGGGAATAAGCTTGTCACCATTTTATTTATTTTTTTACTGATTATAAAAATTGAATTACTTTTTTGGACTTCTGGCACACCATTGATTGATTGCGGTTGTGATTTCCTAATTGAGTTGTTCTGTTGTTTTTCAGGTTTTAATTTCTCATTTGCCACCCAGAGTCAGAACAGAGAGATGCGGCCATGTTAAAAAAATAAAATAAAATAAAACTAAACTCCAAACAAAACCCTAGTTCCCACTATTCTGAGGTAGAAAACAAACAAAAAAATGTAAGGTGAGTCTTAATGCAGAGTTATCATAATATTTTTTAAAGGAATAAATCTTCATCTCTAGGAATGACTGAAAAAAATATTGGGGCCACATGCATAAGTGGGATAATAATTTACGCACTTTTGATCACTTTCCTATCCATCTTACTCCACGGGTGTCAAATTCACCGCGTCACGTTGCCGTTACATGACATATTGGGACGTTTTTTCCCTTTGCGGAGTTGGGTGTGGCCTGAATGTGATGCATCCGGCCCTTTAAAGAGGACTTTAAAGGAATAAGTGTGGGTTTGGGTGTTATAATCCAAACCTGAATCTCCAAATCACTTTGAATATACAATTTAATTTTATTAGCATGCAAACAATAAAGCAGTGTAGACTGGACTCTCAGCAAATTAATGGCAGCTTGTTGGGTGGCCCTGAGCAAAGACAGAACCATAGTTTATATACTCTTGGGCTATTACGTTGCAAAGGTAAAACAAAGAAAAAGGCAGGCACAGAGTGATGTTGAAATATTTTTGTCAACTCATCTGTATGACCTTATTATTTATCCCTTCCTACTAGGTCAACATTGCAGCGATACTATCAGTGAATATCAAGTTTGTTTATTGGGCCACAGATAGTGAATACAGCTCACATATACAAGTAGTTTTCAATTTACAACCCCTATTAAGCCCAAAACTTCCTTTGCTAAGCAGGGCAATTATTGAGTTTTGCCTCATTTTATGACATTTTTTGCTATGGTTGTTGAGTGAATCACTGCAGTTATTAAATGAATTGTGCAGCTATTAAGTGAATCTGGCTTCTCTCATTGACTTATTACAAATGGTAATTACATGATCCCGGGACAGTACAACTGTCATAAGTACATGCTAGTTGCCAAGCACCCAAACTTTAATCACATGATCACAGGGATGCTGCAACAGTCATAAGAGTGAAAATTGGTTACAAGTCATTTTTTTTCAGTTGTTGTAATTTCTAATGGTCACTAAACAAATGGTTTTAAGTCAAGAATTACTTGGAAATGGGAGGAGGTACTTTTTACCACCAGAGGGTCATTCCTTTTAGAAGAAAGTATCTTCTTAGAAATGATTGATAATTTGGGATTATATGAAGATTGTCAAAATGGAGAAGGTACTTAATTGATTGACTGATTATATGTCATCAAGTTGTTTTTGACTCCTAACAACAGCGTAGACCAGGGGTGTTAAACTCGTGTCGTCACAGCAGCATCATGTGACGTAGTGGGACTTTTTTTCCCCTTCGTTAAACCAGGTGTGGGTGTGGCCAACGTGTGACACATCTGGCCCGCTGGCCACAAGTTTGATAGCCGTGGCATAGATAGATTTTCTCCATAATGTTCTGTCCCTCACCTGGTTTGTCAGGTCTTCTAACAGTGCACTCATCACCATGTAAATAAGTCTGTAAAAGAGAATAAGAGGATGGCCAACAGCAAGGTGGACTCATCCAACTTGCTGCTGGCTATCCTTTTTTTCCTTCCACCTTTCCCAGCATTACAGCTTTTTTTCAAAAGAGATGAGCTTTCCTCTCTTTTCCAGAGAGCTGGGTTTTCTCATAATGTAGGACAATACCACCAAAATAGATCAATGCAGCATAAAAGTTCAAAATGGAAATAAAAAGCTGAATTGTTAGAGAAGAACTGAACCTCAGGCCAAATCAATGCAAAAAGACCAATCAAAAGATACTGGTTTTGTTTTCTTCTTTCAAGACATATGGGCAAAACATGCAGAGAAAGGAATAATTTCAGATATGGTATTGAAGTGATTTATGATAAGGCAATGAACTAATTAGTCCACTTAGTGTCTTTTTTTACCCGTTTGTGTCAAAAAAATAAACTAACTTACAAAACTTCATGGAAGTTTCCTTCTGGCTTTCCTTCAGGCTGCAAGACCATTTTGCTTCCTTCTTCAACTCACTGAAGCATCCAACATGAGTTGAATGATTGCTTCAAAGCATGGGCTGCCTTTGTCTTTGGGAAGGAAGGAAGGAAGGAAGGAAGGAAGGAAGGAAGGAAGGAAGGAAGGAAGGAAGGAAGGAAGGAAGGAAGGAAGGAAGGAAGGTCACATCTGCAATCTAACAATGGCTCAACTGCTTCATTGCTTCAATTCTGATCCATATTGTAGGTTTTGAGGACATGGGTGGTACTTCAAGATTTTAGAATATCATATTGGGTGGGACTATATTGATCTGTCTGAAAAGCAAAATGGCTCAGTTCTGACCTTTAGCCCCTATGCTAAATCTTGCAGGATAATGGAGACTAACCTGTAAACTGAAGGCAAACCCACAATTTGTCTCTGTGGCTCCAGACAGCCTATATGTGACCTAAATGGTTAAAGAGTAATGTGCTGTTTTGTCATTTTGCACTGCTGCAAATTACTGTCTGTCTCTATAAGTTTTAGGACATCAATAATATTGGGGAGATGGGAGATAAAACACGGCAAAACAGAAAGGTATTGAAAATCTTGCCTCTTTCCCAGGACATCCAGGGAATCCATCCAGGGGAAGGATTAAAGCAAGCTGACTCACTGCTCACTCCAGGAGTTCGATCCTGAGTGGCTCAAGATTAACTCAGCCTTCCACCCTTCCAAGGTCAGTAAAATGAGAAAAAACATTCAGATTGTTGGGGGCAATATGCTGATTCTGTAAATCACTTAGAGAGAGCTGTAAAGTACTGTGAAGTTGTATATAAAGCTAAGCGCTATTGTTATCATATGCATGACACACTTAAAATGGATGGATTTTGATCACATATTTATGGCCAACATCTTGAGTATTCTTACTTCTTCCCCCACCACAACACATGAGCCTATCCTTTCCCTTGTATTAGTTTTAATAATGCTTCAGTGTGGCTTCCTGGAGCTATAGAACATTCCAATTTTATTTCAACAGGTCCTAGTATCTGACATTGGAAGAAGAAGAGACTTAAGATAATGAGCGACCACTTTCAGAAAATCAAAATTCTGTAGCATTTTGTTATTTTCTGGAACTGAAGCTCAGCTAAATGATAGTTCCAAAGAGCTAGGGAGGCACTAAATAAATTAGAAGCAGTACATTAAAACAACTAATGGCTAAAATTACTCAATTGAAATGGAAAACAGGTAGACAACAAGGTATAATGTCTAATTTTCCTTGAGCACAATTGGACAAATACATTTCACCAGGTGCTATTAAGTTATATTTGGACAGGAATTGAAATTATGTCAAGGATCCCAAAATTATCCCTTGCATTGCTACTCACAAAAGTTTAGCAACCTCTACTAAGAGTGCCTTAACATGCAGGGTTTCACAATTAGAATTTATAGTCACAATTAATGTCTTAAAGATCTTTAGCCATGATATAAACTGACTGAAATGCAGCTGTAGAAAAATATGTGATGAAATTAGGAAAAAAGGATATATGATTGGATTGTATGCAGAGATATAACAAGATGTGGACTATGTGAATTGCATCCATGGTAGGCAAGACCTGTTGAAAATACTCTGGTACAACATGTAGTAAATGACAAAGGTCCGTGAAGGAATGGATGTTCTCACTGTGCACCATGTTTCATTCTCATCTAATTTAAGCTTCACTAAAACTAATATATTCATATCACTCTAAGCACAGCAGTTTTAATCTTTTATTTATGCACTAAAATGCAGAAATGAAATTACCCAAATATTCAGAAAATCAACTTCTTGAACACTGTCATATTTATGGCTGGCTTAACCCTGCTTCTCAAAGACATAAATAGACATTAATTAACTCTGGAAGTACGCAAGGTGATTATGCCTTTTAAGGACTGATTTTCCGTTTACCCTTCATCACGGACCAAACTTCCTGACCAGGATTGGGAAGGAGGAGGGAAGGAGGAAAAGAATTGTACAGCAAGCTGCAGATGGAACCTTTCAGGAAAACCAATAAAGAAACCCAAATAATTTTCAGCCTCTTCATTTAGACTTCTACAAAAAATGAAAAAAAAAATCTGGACAAGCCTAACAACCACAACAAAAGCCTAACCATCTATTATACTTTTTGTAGTTTGTTTCCAGATCATGTAAAGGAGCTCATTAATGTTATAGTGAAGGTACAGCAAGGTATAACTAGGATCCAGCACAACACTTGTATATAAGGTCACAAGCGAGTCTTATATTGATTTTCTGAATGCTAATATAAAAAAAAAACCTATACATATATTTAGACTTCCTGAAAAATGGTACACATTAAGCACTTGGTCACTTCTAAGACCATTCCAAATTTGGGGAATATCAATTTAGATTAAGCCAAGAGGTAACATTTTTAGAAAGGGTCAACACTGATTTACTTTCACTTTCAGTCATTTAAGGTTGCATAAAATGTATAGGATGTATTTCCAGGCACACAAAATTCTAAAAATCAGATTTGGAGCACTTTCTGTCTTTAGCTATTTACATGGAACCCATACCAAATTGTTGCTGGATTTTGTCCTAGGTTTTTTTTTTTTTTTTCAATGCATCATTCTTTAAGTATTCATAGGAGTGGTGGATCTCTCGCCTAGAGGTGGATCTCTCGCCTCACAATCAGGAGGCTGTGTGTTCGATCCTAGGTAGAGGCAGATATTTCTCTCTCTGGGCACCCTGAGAATATATCTGACAGGAAGAGTGTTCGGCCATTAAAAAAAAATACTCTGCTAGCTCCATTCAGTTGCCCAGACTCCACCTCGCAAGGGATTATGGGATCATTAAAAGAAGATGATGATTCTTTAAGTGTTCATAATAGAGAGATACAGAAAGATCAGGTGGAAAGGCTAGGTCAATTTCTTTGCTAGATCAGATCAATTTCTGTAGTCTTCAATAGTGGTTTTTCTCAACCTCAGCAACTTTAAGATAGGTGGACATACTGCTGGCTGGGAAGTTGAAATATACACACCTTAAAGTTGAGGTTCAGAAACAGTGTCCTACCAAGGGGTCCCCAACCCCTCAGCTGCAGCCCACTACTGGACTATTAGCTGTTTGGAACTGGGCTGTGGAAGAGGTGGGCATGCGCACGCATCCCCACTTACGTGAGGTGAGCATGTACGTGCACACTCCATTTGTGCGAGTGCTGGGTGCACGTGTCCACTGCTTGTGCAAATAGAGCTGTGCATGCACACTTGCCAGCCACTCACACGGCCCTTTCCCTCCCTCCCCCACCGGTCTGCAAAGCTGGAAAGGTTGGGGAACTCTGTCCTACAGGAACGTCCTATTGTCCTATGACATCTAACTTTCTTCTTTTTCTTTTTCTGGTGTGGCTGCTTGGATTTGCCACTTCCCATTGTGTTCCATGTCACAGATTGTTAGATGACACCAACATCCTGCGAGCCAGGTTTTTAATGTCACAGCAGGTAATGGTGAACTTACTAGTTACTAGCTGATTCCATAATTGCAACTGCTACTATGACAACCAAATGGGTAGGAGGTCACACATTAAAGTTAAATGTGCATTAAATCCATTGTAGGTAATATATGTAAAATGTAGGAATATTGTCCAGTATAATTCCCTTGGTTTCATAAACCAATTTAAACTAGATTTTCCTGACTGCATTCAAAGTTGGCTGAGGTCCATAAAATTCAACATTTGACTGAGATGTAATTTTGAAAAATCATTACCCCTTGCACAGATGTGTCATTTCATTGGAGATACCTTGATCAAGTGATTGGAGAAGCAGCACCTCTTCAGGGCTACTTGCTTGATCTAAGTCTCATTATGAATTGTGGCTACCAGAACATGACTTCTAAATGGATTATAGAATTCTAGGTTGAACAACATTTTTGGACCTTCTACCGTGTTTCCCCCAAAATAAGACCCTGTCTTATATATATATATATTTGCCACAAAAAAAGGTCTTATTTTCAGGGGGGATGTCATCCACTGATTCACCTCACTTGCCTGGGTCACCCCTGGCCTCCTTTTCACTGTCAGAGACCTTCAGGAACTTCTTCAGCTTTGGATAATTGCAGCCAGGCCTTGCACATCTCGGCCCATTTCTTTTGTACCCAGCAAGTCTTTTCTGAAGGCCTCTATAGCTGATAACTGAGCTCTGGATCGATCCAGAGCTCTGTTATCGGCTACAGACGCCTTCAGGAAAGCCTTGCCTGCTGCAGCAAAGGAAATGGGCCGAGGTGTGCAAGGCCTGGCTGCAACTGTCCAAAGGTACGTAATAGGGCAGCTCCATCTGCCCCCCCCATCCCAACTCTAGCTTAATTTTTACCCATGCACCCTGGAATGGGCAGGGTCTTAATTAGGGCTTATTTTGTGGGTAGGACTTATATTGGGTGCATGTGTAAAAATCAAGCTAGGACTTAAACATGGTATGCCTAGATATGTAAGATCTTGTCCTTACTTTCCAATTTCCTAGGTTTTGGAAGTATGGGTAGAAATTATAATATAGTGCATTTACTGCTATCCTAAATAAGTGACTATAGATACAGATTACCTGGATGCTCTTGAATGCATTTAGAAATCTGCTCCAATCAAACAGTGTTTTAAAAATCATTATTATTTTGATGTTGCCATGTAAATACTTCTGGACTCCCAGAATTTAGCAATCCATGGTTTATATCCCTGCTAACTGCTTCAGTATTGAACATGGATTTAAGATTAATATGGTTTGTTTTCTAAGTGATTTAATTGCCATAGCATGGTTTGTTTCTTCTCCTTTTTTACTTTTGTCCTTTGCAGAGAAAATTGTTTTTTTTTCCCTCTCATTCCTGTCTCCAAAATAAGACAATAATAACCCTCTTAAAAATCACAGATGATATATTGGAAGCAAAGAAGAACTGGGTTCATGAGATGAAGTTTTCTTTAGGGAGGAAATTTCTGTGGAAAATCTTGCCCAATCTAATGCAGAGAACATAACATTGTATAAAACCTGTTATCATCACCAACTAATATTTCCAGCTGTGAGAGGTAGAATTTAGTGCAATTTGAAGTTTGAACCTATTGTGGGTTAAGGGCAGGACAAATATCCTAAACCTTATTATTTGGCTCTTTCTTTCTTTCTTTCTTTCTTTCTTTCTTTCTTTCTTTCTTTCTTTCTTTCTTTCTTTCTTTCTTTCTTTCTCTCTCTCTCTCTCTCTCTCTCTCTCTCTTTTCTTTCTTTCTTTCTTTCTTTCTTTCTTTCTTTCTTTCTTTCTTTCTTTCTTTCTGTCAGTCCCAGCACAGAGATCAAACAAAATTAACTTAAAAGCTGTGTGGCAAGAGCTTTCAAATACTAAAATGCATGATCTGTTTTTGAGAAATTCTAAAAATAGAAATGCCGAGATATAATTGGTTCCGACTGGTGAACGGACTTGAAATTGGCCTGCAATCATTGTATGTGCATTTGCCTTTTCTCTCTGTCTCTTTCTCTCAGGCATATTCACACAAACATTCACACAGAGATAAGTAGGTACTCATATTCTTGTGCAGTGTATTATAAATGCTCAGTGCCGTTCGGCTGTAACAGAAACAGCCATTTTCCAGTTAGAAGAAATAAACCCACATTGTGCTCTGACATACGTCAGTCCTGAAGTAAGCCTTGATGAATTCAACAGATTTTCTTATTACAGCTGCCGTAAGTCATTAAGCAGGACTGCCTACAGTATATGGTCAGAAAAGATGGTGGCTGCATTGTTGCTTGTGTCAGGGTTCCAAGTAACACCCCCAATGAAATAAGACTCCGAGGCTTGAAGTTCCTCAAAGTTCCATTTTATTAGAGATGGCATATTGGCCCATCTGGGAAAACCCAAATCTGAAAGTTTCCAGGTTTTCCCCACCCATAGAAAAGTCCAAGTCCCTGCCCAACACCCACAAGTTCATCACATGGTCAATCAATGCACTATCCCAACTGGAGATGCCTCCCAGTTCCAGCCTTCCAAGTGCAGGGCAAGATGTCCTTGACTCTCTGAGAAAGGAATATTATTATGACTATATATCACCCTGGCTCCACACAATTTCCCCCTCCCAATTTCCCACAGTAGTAAATGTGGCAGGCCTGAAGATCCAATGAAAAAGATGGCTTCCAGGCCTGACAGCTTGTTTTTTAGGCTCACATATGTGTATCAACATAAAATTCAGATGGAGGTTTGACCATTGTTGCAGCTACCATCTTAAATCTTTTGACCATACTCTACAAATACTTCTGACACTAAGCTTGTCAGTTCTATTACCTACAATGCCGGAGGCTTTATGACTAAAAAGGTGGATGCTAAATGCCAAGGACACTGTGCTCCAGTGAAGACAAAGAGGAGGTTCAGAGTAATAGAACATAATTGGCTAAGAATCAATGCCCCAAAGAGAAAATGTATGATTTGCATGAAGAGAAGAGAGAAGGGGAATAGTCCAAGCAAAGAAACCCAACCAATGTGATTTTTCACTCCTTAGGTTTATAAAGCAGAAGGATAGAGGTATATAACCAAAGAGTAAAATCCCATGGTAAATGATATGGCTTAAATGCAGTCAATAAAAAAGATATCAATAATTAACTGATTAGTAACATAAAATACTAAAAATCCTTGCATTCATATGAAGAACAAATTGATGCCATACAAAAGATGTATCTTTTAAGGTTTTTATTTTAAAAGAAATACACAAATCATCTCCTCCAGGAAATGTGGTCTCTTGGTTCAATTTAAGTGACACCTGAAAACAATTCTGCAGACAATGACATAAGAATTGGCTGAATATCACCTACCAACTTTTGTAACAGCAGAAATTTGAACTTCTTTCTTATTGGGTCCTGGCACAATATTGTCAGCATCAAATAAAGTAGCTTTAGCTGATTTCACCAATGGATAAATGCTAAACCTATTCTCCTTATTCCATGGAATGTGATGAAGATAAAAGTAGAAATAGCACTTAGATTTATATACTTCCCCATAGTGCTTTATAGCATTCTCTGGACAGTTTACAGAGTCATTGCCTCCAACAATCTGGGTCCTCATTTTACTGACCTCGGAAGGCTAGAAGGCTGAATCAATCTTGAGCCTGTCAGGATTGAACTCTATGCTGTGGGCAGAATTAGCCTGCAATACTGCATTCTAACCACTGTGCTACCAGGGCCCCTCAAGATAGAGGGTAGAAATAGAGGAAATAGTAAATATGTTCCCAATCTTCTTCTTCATGTATAGCGGTTACAAGCTCTTAGAACACCTGAACAGGCCTAGTTGTGAACAAGTTAAATAATAGTTTGCACTATTGTACCAGATTTTGACTTTATGTTCAAATATTCTCCAAAGCCAAAGGGGTGAGGAGATGATTAAGGGCAGGTCTATTATAACACATCTTTCTTTTTTTAAAAAAATAATCCATAAAATCACATATTGTGCAATTAGATTTTCCTGTATCTGATTCATGATTACTGTTCTGTCGGTTTTAATTCTTTTCTCTTTCTTTTTGGCAAGGACAATTTCTTCATCCTATGCAGTTCCCATAATATTGTACTTATATTCACAATGTTTTACCAAAAATTTAGCACTACCGTTTCAGTTATTTATCTGTCGATATTAATGCACACTCTTCTTTTTGAAATCTTTGTATTATCTTAATTCATTTTAGAAATATTATTAAACTGTGACACTTGTTTGGTTTTTAAAAATAATTGGGAGATTGGTTGGCCAACTCAGACTGGATGGAGAACACAACAAAATCTGGCAAATGTCTTAGATAAGTTATATATTGGACTTCTTTATAGGTCATGTTATCCTGGTATAGCTAGCAATGTTGTTCACAGTCCCTGAAACCATATGTGAAACAGGCATCCAAACTATAAAATCATTAAAGTATATATGATATATACTATACTGCTAAAAACTCAAATATTTTTGCCACCTAATGAGAAGGAAGGACTCACTGGAGAAGAGCCTAATGCTGGGAAAGATTGAGGGCAAAAGAAGAAGAGGATGACAGAGAATGAGGTGGCTGGATGGAGTCACTGAAGCAGTAGGCATGAGCTTAAATGGACTCCAGAGGATGGTAGAGGACAGGAAGACCTGGAGGAACATTGTCCATGGGGCCACAATAGGTCAGACACAATTTCACAACTAACAACAATAAATATGCTGCTAAACCTCCACATTCAATTTTTAGTAAGGAAGGTCCTGATTTAGAGCAAGAACATTGCAGGTAGGTTGGGGAAAATTTTGTCCTACTTTTTGATCTCTGCACCTTAACTTGGAATTTAGAACAACTTTCAATGGCACCAGTGGTATCATCAGTGGATTGTTGTTGTTTTTTTTAACTTCTGTGTATGGTGAGAAATCTGGAAATAAAGCAGCTGATAGGGAAAAAAGGCATAATTGTATTCTTCCCTAAGATGGCAGTAAATGCTTCTCTACTAAATCAAATGAGTAAAATAACTAGCATGCTATGTAGCAAACAACATGCAGTCTGATCCTCAAGACTTTATTCTGGACATCCGTAAAATCTTGTTTTGTTTTTTTCCTTTTAAATAATCCTGTCAAGTATTGATTTCTCTCATTGATCCAAAATGTCTTTTGATTTTTACATAGTCCCTTTTATATAGCTGAATGGAAGGAAATCAGGTAAGAATGATAATATTTTAATAGGCAGATAGTAGTTAGGAATGGCTAAACATTTTTCTTTGTTTCTTTGTGTACGAACCTTAACCAATATTCCTAAATTTCTTCATAAACAGAAGCATGTGTGTATATGTCTAATTATAAGATAGATGATAGATAGATGATAGATAGATAGATGATTGAGAGATGATAGATAGATAGATAGATGATACATAGATGATAGATAGATAGATAGATAGATAGATAGATAGATAGATAGATAGATAGATGATTGATAGATGATAGATAGATAGATAGATAGATAGATAGATAGATAGACAGACAGACAGACAGACAGACAGATAGATAGATAGATAGGAGATAGATAGATAGATAGATAGATAGATGATAGATAGATAGATAGATAGATAGATAGATAGATAGATAGATAGATGAGAGCTAGATAGCTAGATAGATGATAGCTAGATAGCATAGATAGACAGATAGATAGATAGATGATTGATAGATGATAGATAGATAGATAGATAGACAGACAGACAGACAGACAGACAGACAGATAGATAGATAGATAGATGATACATAGATAGATAGGAGATAGATAGATAGATAGATAGATAGATAGATGATAGATAGATAGATAGATAGATAGATAGATAGATGAGAGCTAGATAGCTAGATAGATGAGAGCTAGATAGCATAGATAGACAGATAGACAGACAGACAGACAGACAGATAGATAGATAGATAGATAGATAGATAGATAGATAGATAGATGATAGATAGATGGATAGATGATACATAAATAGATATGTGATAGATAGATAGATAGATAGATAGATGATAGATAGGTAGATAGATAGATAGATAGATAGATAGATGATAGATAGATAGATAGATAGATAGATAGATAGATAGATAGATAGATAAGGAGGGAGGGAGGGAGAGAGAGGGGAGAGAGAGAGAGAGAGATAGAGAGAGAGAGAGATGCCCTTCTTGATTCTAATTCGTTCCTCTGTTACTTATACCAGCTACATATAGCAAGTTGTTCTGTCATTCAACTTCTGACTTGTGCTCTTCTTTCTGTTTTCAGTTTGTCACCTGAAATTTCAACTTTATTCCATCATTGCTTTGACACTGATGAATTAACCTTGGCTGTTGGACTTTGGCAGAAATGCTTTTAAGAGTCTAACTTTTCATTTGAAAATCATCAGTTCTGTTGAAAATGTGTTTTTTTTTCACCTATCTTGTCAAGGTTACATTATCAAACCTAGTGATAAGAGTGTAGAGCTTTCTAAACTACTTTGGGCATCTTTTACAGAGATAAAAGGCTGTGGGTGGAGTAGGGAAGTTATTAGGTTCTTAAGTTACCGTAAACAATGGATATCCAGTCCAATCTATTGACTGACTTTACTAAAATATGCAATAGAATATTACCCAGAAAAAAAATAAAATATGTATATTGGTATTGAACTGTTTTATATGTGCATGTGAATGAGAAAGCATTGCTGAGATCAGGAATATAACCAAAGCAATTATTAGTGTAGCAGGCTTTAAAAGTACAGATTAGTTTTCACTTAATGGCCAATCACTTAGCAACCATTTGAAGTTGCGATAGAGCTACCCAGGGCTACTTATGACCAGAGGTGGGTTTTAATAGGTTCTGACCAGTTCTGGAGAACCAGTAGTGAAAATTTTGTGTAGTTCGGAGAAATGGTAGTAAAAATTCTGACTGGCCCCGTCCTCATCTACTGTATTCTCTGCCTCCCAAGTCCCAGCTGATCGGGAGGAAATAGGGATTTTGCAGTATCCTTCCCCTGGAGTGGAGTGGGAATGGAGATTTTACAATATCCTTCCCCTGCCATGCCCACCAAGCCACGCCCACCAAGCCATGCCAGGCCCACCAAGCCACACCCACAGAACCGGTAGTAAAAAAATTTGAAACCCACCACTGCTTACGACCCTGTTCCATGGTGGTTCACAAACATAGTCATGTGATCACATTTCGGGTATTTGCCAACTGGCTTCAATTTACAACCATATGACCATGATTTGGGGCAGTTTTTGCTGGTTTCAAGCAAAAAAATGCTCATTTGAAACAATGGCTTTGATTAACAAACATTCTCTGTTCGAACCATGCTGTTCTCTTAACAACTAGAGCCTTGGTAGTACAGTGGTTTAATGCACCCTGTTATTAACACAGCTGCCTGCAATTTCTGCAGGTTCGAATCTTACCAGGCTCAAGGTTGACTCAGCCTTCCATTCTTTCTAAGGTAGGTTAAATGAGGACCCAGTTTGTGGGGGCAATAAGCTGACTTTGTATAAATATACAAAAGTGTGAAGGCTATTGCTTAACGCATTGTAAGCCGCCCTGAGTCTCCGGAGAAGGGCGGCATATAAATCAAATTAAAAAAAAAAAAACTACAACATTCATTTAACCACCACCATAAAAAAGGTCATAAAATTGAGAATGCTCATGTGGTGACCTGCTTAACAATGACCACAATTTATGATCATAATTCCAGGCTCAATTAGAGTTGAGGACCACCTGTATACAGAAAGAATATATAGACCAGTGTTTTTCAAAATTGGCAACTTTGAAAAACACTGATATAGAGGACAAAACCTAGCATCTACTAACTGCATCCCACTGGGAGGAAGGTCCTGCCTCTCCTCTCCACTCAAGAAAATAGAACTCTTGAAACAATTAGCATTTCAACAGGAAACTTTTATTGAAAGGAAAGTGATAGCAATACAAAGAAAGCAGGATCTGAAGATTCCCGCACAATTCTGTTAGGTTAAAACAGTTAGAGACCCCTTCCCTCAGTCCAGTGTTGAATAAGCTAATCCACAGGTGTGAAGATGTTTTGAGAATCTCAGGCTGAGAAGGTGATAAGAAGCTGTTCTCAGGAGTAGCTTGCAGGAGGCTCTGGAGCTGAGACAAAACAGATGGCCCTCCCACCTTACATTCCTAGGAAGGTAAATCAAAGTACAGGATAGATAGGCACCAAGAAGAAGGTTATAAACTGAAGAATGTCTCCAGGCCCCCTCCCCACCAGAATGGCAGCATCTTGATAGGGATTTATGGGACCTGACAGTCAAAGACCCTGAGGACATAGGGTGTAGGAAGTCACCTGAGACTAGCAATCTCTCAGACAATGATAGACAGAAGGCAATTCTACACTGCAACCTTAGCTGCTTATCTTCCATGCTGTTCCCAGTTATTTTTAAGGCAACTTCAGAAATCTAATCTAGTGGCAGTGACATGGTAGCTGGGCTATATGATAAATTTCATTACAGAGCCTGGGCCTCGGCCACCACAAGTCCTAATTAGTTATTAGTTATAAGAGCCGTGGTGGTGCAGAGGTTAGAATGAAGTACCATAGGCTACCTCTGGCTGCCTGCAATTTGGCAGTTCAAATCTCACCAGGCTCAAGGTTGACTCAGCCTTCCATCCTTCGGAGGTCAGTGAAATGAGGATCCAGATTGTTGGGGACAATATGCTGACTCCGTAAACTGCTCAGAGAGGGCTGTAAAGCACCATGAATAAGTCTTAAATGCAATTGCTATTGCACTGATCCTGTGTTTTTGATAATTCAGGGATTTAATGGCCCACCATTGTATCAATTGTAAGATTTTGAAAAAAAAATGCAGAAATTATCACGGTCTGGCAGCCCAAGATAAAATGATTGCCCAACATAGTGATCTCCCATTGGGGGCGGGGGGGGGGGGAGATGGCAGGCACTGAAAGCAATTACAGCTTAGCTCTGAAAGGCATTTGTTTGTTTGTTTGTTTGTTTGTTTGTTTGTTTGTTTGTTTAAGAAATTTTATATTGCTTCCTACTTGCACATAGTGACTCAAGCAGGGGCAGGTTTCAAAACCCGTTGCTACCTGTTCGCTCATGGGTGCTCGCGCACGCATGTGCAGAAGCATCCGGGTGGGTGGGCAGAGCCTCCCACTGCCTCCGCTACCGGTTCACCCTATCCGGGGTGAACTGGTAGCAACCCACCACTGGACTCAAGGTGGTTTACATGGATATAATACTTTTATATAACACTTTATATCATATTTTAAACAGGTATTGATCAGTCTATCTCAATTGTGGCAACTTTAAGGTGTATGGACTTCAACTGGCAGAATTCTCCAGCCAGATAGGTAAACGGGTCACCTGGTGGGATGCAGGAAGTGGGCCCGCTCTATCATCTGCCCGCCCTCTGGAACACCATTCACATGGCTCCTACTCTGACCTAAGGCCTTCAGGTCTACTGAGAGTTTTGGTTAGAATGGGTATCAGATCTTTTGGGTGGTTTATAGTTGATCACACAGTCAGCTAGCAGTTAGATTGGAGTTTGCATTTTTATTCACCTATCAAATTCTTCCCAAGGATCCAGGAAAGGCAGAAGTTGTATCCTGATGATGTTAAAAGTACAAGTAAAACTTCCTTTTGCAATTGGCTGATGGGGTTTTGTATTATTTTATTATTATTATAGTTGGTTGCAATCAGCCCAGTGGTGGGTTTCAAAATCTTTTACTACCAGTTCTGTGGGTGTGGCTTGGTGGGCGTGGCAGGGGAAGGATACTGTAAAATCTCATTCCCTCCCCAATCCAGGGGAAGGTTACTGCAAAATCCCCATTCCCTCCCGATCAGCTGGGACTCGGGAGGCAGAGAATAGATGGGGGTGGGGCCAGTCAGAGGTGGTATGTATCGTCAAAATTTCCACTACCGGTTCTCCAGAATTGGTCAGAACCTGCTGAAACCCACCTCTGAGTCAGCCAGATGTTTTAGATTAGACTTGCCTCATTATTATTATTATTATTATTATTATTATTATTATTATTATTATTATTATTAAACTATTTTTACTGTTGTATTTGGTGAACCAGCCAGAGTTATGAAAGATGGGGCAGACTATAAATCATAAATAAATTTTGATTATTTAAAAATGGAAGAATGTTGTACACTTTAAATGGCTGTTGTAGATTTGAATTATTCTAGAAATAAGTATGTGGTTCCAGTAGAAAGAATATTTGTAGCCCAGGGTTGAAATATGGGAACCTTTGTATGGAATGCAGCAACTTTGTCAGAACCATCCTTGAACCAAGTATTTCCTTAAATACTCATGTAGGGTTTTATAGATGGTGACCAGCATGTCTGCCACATAGGGCATTATGGGGAATAACCAGCACCTCAAATCACACTCAAAGGCAAACTAGGGACCAGTGAAGCACATGAAGCATAGATGTTACATGGGCATACTGACGTATTTCCATCACTGCCCACACATTCTTGATGAGCTGCAGCTTCTGGGTAGTCTTCAAGAAAAACCCCATGTAGACTGTCTTGCTGCAATAGTCAAGGTGACCAGGGCATGAATGACTGTCTGAAAAGTCTCCCAATCTAGGAAAGGGCATCACTGGCACCCCAATATATTTGAAGAGTGTATATATTCCCCAAATATACAGGAGGTCTCTTAAGAGAGAAGGGAGAATCTGAGAAAATTTATTCTTGCTAACCGTAACTTCTATACATAGAACTGGCAATGGAATTGAAAGTATCTGTGTGATTATTTTACACCATGCTAAGTCATAATATGTGTGTGAATTATTATTTTTTTTTACATCATACTAATAGCAATTGCACTTAGACTTATATACAGTACCTCTTCACAGTGCTTTATAGCCTTCTCTAAGCAGTTGCAAAGTCAGCATATTGTCCCCAACAATCTAGGTCAGTGATGGCAAACCTTTTTGTCATCGCGTGCCAAAAGTGGGAGGAGCACGGTGGAGTCACACGCATGCATGCCCATATCCATAATTCTATGCGCCCCCCATGCTCCCCCCACTTTTGGCATGCGATGGCACGGTGGGCCCGGTAGGCCTGTTTTTTGCTCTCCCCAGGCTCCAGAGCCTTTCTAGGAGCCTGGGGAGGGTGAAAACAGCCTTCGCCACTCCCCCAGAGGTCCTCTGGAGGCCAGAAACAGTGTGTTTCCTGACTTCTGGTGGGCCTAGAAGGCCCAAAAATCAGCTGGCTGGCACACGCATGTGTGCCAAAGCTGAGCTCGTGTGCCCACCGATAAGGCTTCACGTGCCACCTGTGGCACCCGTGCCATAGGTTCGCCATCACGGATCTAGGTCCTCATTTTTACCCACCTCAGAAGGTTGGAAGGCTGAGTCAACCTTGAGACGGTGAGATTGGAACTGCTGACCTGCTGGCAGCCGGCAGTCAGCAGAAGTAGCCTGCAGTTCTAACCACTGTGCCACCAGGGCTCTTGTTGAATGCAATATATGGATTTAGTCATTATCATCAAACTGCTGCATGAAGAAAGGTAGAATTTGATTATTGTTATTGTTGTTGTTGTTGTTGTTGTTGTTGTTGTTGTTGTTTGAGGAGCATTTCCCAGATGTGTTTGTTTTTTTCCCCCAAGGACAGTGAACACTACAGAGAAATTAACACGTAAAGCTCCCCCGATTAAGAATTTTTCCTGAGATGTTCTTTTTAAATGCCTGTTTGCTCGCTCGGCTTTCTTCTTCAGCGCATCAAGAAAGATGGCCATGAACTAGGCCAGTGATAAATGGAATTTCCAAGCCTTCCAAAATCCAATTCATAACCGTAGGAAGATTTAGTATCTTCTCACTAAAAAAATTATTTCCACTAGAGGAGTGATTTGTCGAAGGGAGGTATTTTTAGAAATGCTTACAGGTACCTTTGGAGCAGTTTCTGGCTGTTGTTGCCTTGTGTGATTCACCAAATAATTCCATTCCCCCATTAAAAGTTTCTTCTAGCAAACTTTTGTTCCAGTACCTGCTTATGAATATTCAGTAAAGAAAAATTCCATCTGTTTGGATTTGTGTGAAGTGTGCATTTTAGCTGTTTTGCTATGTTCATCCTTTCAAGCACATAATTTTCACAGAGCAATAATATTTTGAAATCCCCCAGTAGAAGTTGCATATTGTAGTTATTTTGTTGAGAATCTTATTCAAAAAATTGAAATGAAGCCAATGATAATGTAGGTTTTTTTATATATATATTTTATGAGGCAGAATTGAGTATTTGAACCCCATATTTAATAATTAAAATGAAATTAGGGTATATATTTCAGATTTTTCAACCCCTCATGTATTGACCACATTCACATGATATGCTAAGCCACGTTATCCAAACCTCAAAGCATAATTGAGTAAGGAATTTTAGGTATACATGATTTGTCCTTGGTTTCATAACATCAGCCTGTTCGTTTATTCTCTCTTAATCTACATCTCACTCAAGTCTCTTTAATTTATCCTGCTATCATACATTATTCAGTGCCATGATCAATAATCACTACAGTGACTTCTATTCCTTAGATACCGTATTTTTCTGAGTATAAGACACACTTTTTTCCCTCTTAAAAGAGGCTGAAAATTTGGGTGTGTCTTATACTCCGAATGTAACCCCGCCCACCTGCCGGCCCCCACCCTTCAGCCTATTCCTGACTGCAGAGATTGCCACTGACAATGGCTTGTGTTTTTGAGCTCTGCGCGTCATGTTTTCAGCCTCCAAATGCTCCGTTTGAGAGCTCTTCAAGGCTGTGGGGATTGCCAAAGCACATTGCCGCCAATTGCCACCCGAGGCTGAAAACACGGTGCATGGTGCCCAAAATGGCTACCAGGAACAGCTGCTGCCTTCTCTTATCCCTTCCATGCTTTGCCTGCTTTAGTCACTGGAGCTCCCTCTGACGATCAGTTGTGCTTTTGAAGCTGTTTTTCAGCCCCAACACAAACGAAGCAATCTTTGCGCTTTGTCTGCTTTTCTAACTGCTGCTCCCTCCTGTTATATTGTTGCAATATATATTGAGGCACTCACGATTGTAACTGTAACTCTTTATTGCTTCACCATGTAACTGTAACTGTAACTGCTCAGCTAGAAAATGGCAGTTGACAGCTCTTATATATGAATAGCTCAACTGCTCTAGCCAATGGCTAACAAAAGAATCTTCCGTGCTGATGACATCATCGGTTTCATCCAATAACAACACTACAACTATAACTAAACCCTGCTAGACATAACACCCCTCCCCTCCTGGATCACGCAAGTGTAATCGTTAAGGTACGCCGGGCGCCTGCATGTTCGTCCGGACCGTCGTAGTTCAGGTTTGATAACAGGTGCAGCTGATTCCGGCATGGATGGAGAAGATAACGGTACAATTGACGGATTGTTCCCTGTAACAGACTTCCCAGCCTCGGACTCTATCTCAGGTAAGTTGAGCCACTGCTGGCTCCTTGCGGCGCCCCGCGTTAAGTTTTCATTTGCTTGTGAACTTAACGTTGGACCTGGCATGGAACTTAGCGTTGTTGTAGGTGACGGACTCACAGCCTCTGCCGGGTTGTTTTCGAACACACGTTTCCGTAACTGGTCAACATGTCTCCACCAGGTTCTGCCATCAACGAGCAGGACCCTGTAAGAACAGGGACCCGTTACTTGTATAATCTGTCCCGGCAACCAACGGGGATCACCCCCATAGTTTCATGCAAAAACCTGGTCCCCCTCTTTAAACACCCTAGGTGGCAAATAGCCTGTTGTAGGCCGGTCTGAGTTGTATAAAGGATGCAGACGGTCAAGTGTTGTTCGTAATCGGTGGCCCATCAGCATCTCAGCAGGACTTCGATTAGTGCTTGAACAAGGTGTTGTATGCTGAGAAAGCAAATATGTGGAAACCCTTTCTTGCCACCCCCTTGGTCCTAGTCTTGCCAGCACTTCTTTAGTTGACCTCACAGCCCTTTCTGCCAAACCATTACTGGAGGGACAATAAGGGGCAATCTGGGCATGGCGGATTCCTAAACTGGCCAGGAACATTTGAAATGGGGGGGATGTCAGTTGTGGGCCATTATCGGACACTAGAACATCCGGAAGGCCATGTGTAGCAAATAATTTATTTAAAACACGTATGACGGCCTCTGATGTGATGGATGGCATTATTTCTACCTCAACCCACCTTGAATATGCGTCCACCACAATAAGGAACTGGCGGCCCATAAAGGGGCCAGCAAAATCCAGATGGACCCGCGACCATGGAGCCCTTGGGAATTCCCACTCCCTGGGAGGGACAGATGGTGCTGCTGGCCTCGACAGCTGACAAGTTTGGCATTTGGCTACCCAATCTGTTATATCCTGGTCGATCCCTGGCCACCACACATAACTTCGGCTAAGCCCCTTCATCCTGATTATACCAGGGTGGGCTTCGTGTAAACACTCCAAAATAGAGTTACGCAATTTTGGGGGAATAACGACCCTATGACCCCACAACAGGCAACCCCGGAGGACAGAAAGTTCGTGTTGCTTGAGCCGGAACGGCTTGAACTGCTCGGCCACTTGTCCTAATGGCCACCCCCTTGCCACCCAGTTGAGCACCTGTGCTAACAAAGGGTCAACTGCCGAGTGGGCGGCAACGTCGGTTGCAGATAATGGAATGGGCAGCTCCTCTACAAGGAGGACAGAAGAGGTCGGTGCAGGGTCCTCCACGGGCAAGGGCAACGGACAGCGGCTCAACGCATCAGCATGCGCGATCTCCTTACCCGGGCAGTATCTTAAGGTGTAATTATAAGCCGCTAAAAACTCAGTCCAACGGGACATCCTGGGGGAAAGTATCAAAGGAGTCTGACGGTCCCCAGCTAAGAGCCCCAGAAGAGGCTTATGGTCAGTGACCAAATCAAAATGGCGGCCATAAATATAATCGTGGAACTTCTTTACAGAAGCCACTGCGGCTAGGGCCTCCCTGTCTAATTGACTATACTTGCGTTCCGTGGAGGAAAGAGTACGGGAATAATAGGCAATAGGTGCTTCTATTCCATTTGGAAACCTATGGCTAAGGACGGCACCGATGCCAAAAGGGGATGCATCCGCTGGTATTACCAGAGGAAGGTGAGAACTATATTGTACCAGGACAGCAGAGGATGTTAGTAGGTCTTGGACAGCCCGGAAGGAACGGTTTTCAGCCTCGCCCCAGGACCATGGCGTATTTTTGTCCAATAAACGGTGAAGAGGCTCCGCCAAGGTGGCTTTATGGGGTAAAAATACGCTATAAAAATTGAGGAGCCCCAGAAAAGCTTGCAGGTCAGCTTTGCACGTTGGAACAGCAGCATTTTTTATGGCTGCCACCTTTGAGGGAGTAGGGTGGATACCTGTGGTGTCAATTAAATACCCCAAAAATTCAACCTGTGGCACACCAATAAAACATTTAGATTTCTTCAATTTTAGGCCGGCCTTCCTGAAGCGTAGAAGGACGGCCCTAACACGGCCAATGAGCTCATCCCACGAAGACGCGGAGATGAGCACGTCATCAAAATATGGGACTACCCCGGGAAGTCCTTGTAGGAGGCGCTCCATTAAATTTTGAAATAACCCCGGGGCTATGCTAATACCGAATTGAAGCCGTTTGCACTTAAAAGCTCCCCGGTGGGTTACAATCGTTTGGGCTTCAGCTGAGGCCTCATCCACCGGAAGCTGCTGATACGCTTGAGCTAGATCAAGCTTAGCAAAAATGGAGCCTGAACCCAGGGAGTGGAGCAAGTGTTGGACTACTGGAACAGGATAGGGGTTAGCTTGTAATGCCCGGTTCAACGTACTTTTAAAATCCACGCAGATGCGGACCGACCCGTCCGGCTTGATAGGAATGACTATTGGGGTTTCCCACCGGGAATGGTCAGTGGGTTCTAAAACTCCCTGGGCAATCAACTTATCTAACTCGGCTTCTACTTTTGGACGGAGGGCCAAAGGTACTCTCCGGGGTTTGAGCCTAATAGGGGCAACGTTCGGGTCTAAGTTCAGTGAAATTGGGGAACCCACATATTTACCCAGAACATCGTTGAACACATCTTTGAATTCGCTAGCCAACATATCAAAATCGCTCTCTGATGATGTTGAGTGGATGCCTGTGATGGCAAGGCCAAAGGATCCAAACCAATCTAAGCCTAACAGACTAGGAAGGGAGCCATCCACCACGATTAAGGGGAGGCGGCCAGTGAAACTATCATATTCAACTAGGAAACGACCGTGCCCAATAATTGGAATCCGGTTTCCCTGATAATCTCTAAGCTTAACAGGGCTGGGGTGAAGCTGATTTTTCTGCAGGCTAGGCATCATTTCTTTGATGGTGGTCCAGGAGACAATGGATTTAGATGAGCCGGTGTCGACTTCCATCCTGCAAGGAACACCTTCAATCTTCACAGTCAGGAAAAGCTTGTTTGAACGTGTAGTGGAGTCACGGTGGGTCGTTAGTTCAGTGACCCGCCGGCCGCGGAATATCGCAAAACAGTCTTCACTGATGACTGCAGCACCTTTTGGTCGAAACGTAGATTGCCTCTGGCGACCCGAGCGGCAGACACGTGCGAGGTGGCCAAGTTTGCCGCAACGTCGACATGTCACTGAACGGAACCGGCAAGTTGTTCGGGGGTGCTGATTGCCGCAGCTGAGGCAGGAGGATGGAGGAGGTTTTTTTCCGGTTGGCCGCCCACCTTTTTCAGTAAACGTCTTAATACGACTGACTTCCGGCTCTTCTTCATCGTCTTCAGAAACAACCTCCTCACTATGGACAGCCGTGGCTTGATTAGCAGAGGGATGGCACTTACGGATGTCCGCGGCGGATTTATCTGACATCTCCGCCGCCTGAGCCTCTTCCATGGCCATTTGAAGATCTAGGGTTTTTTTCGCTAACAAACGCTTCTGTAAGTTTATGTCGCGTACCCCACAAACCAACTGTTCGACCAAAGCGTCCTCTAAATCCCGGAACTCGCAGTCGATGGCGGCTGTACGCAGACGGGCGACATAATGGTTGACAGGTTCCCCTTCCTCTTGTAGTATTTGCCTTAAATTAAACCTACGGGCTATACGAGACGGAGTTGGAGCGTAGTGAGCCCTCAATTTCTGCCTCAAAACTTCCCAGGAAGTAGTATGCACAGGCTGGGGAGCAAGTAACGCTCGGGCAGTAGCAAATACCTCAGGGCCACAAGCATTTAAAAAATGAGCCCTTTTCTTACTGCTTGAGAGGTCAGTAAAATCGTTGGCTTCTAAAAAACATTCAAACCTCTCTTCGTACGCATCCCACGTCTCAGCAGCAGCGTTGTATGGGGCGAAAGTTGGAGGAGCCATTTCGTGGATTGGTGGTTTGTGTATTGGGTGACTCACACTCTTTTAATGCTGCTTCTGCTCTCAATTCACCTCAGGAACATCCCATCCTCGTCGCCAGTGTTATATTGTTGCAATATATATTGAGGCACTCACGATTGTAACTGTAACTCTTTATTGCTTCACCATGTAACTGTAACTGTAACTGCTCAGCTAGAAAATGGCAGTTGACAGCTCTTATATATGAATAGCTCAACTGCTCTAGCCAATGGCTAACAAAAGAATCTTCCGTGCTGATGACATCATCGGTTTCATCCAATAACAACACTACAACTATAACTAAACCCTGCTAGACATAACACCTCCGATGATCAGCTGTGCTTTAGAAGCTGTTTTTTAGCCCCAACCAGCCCGAATCTCAAAACCAGCGAGCAAACTAAGGTGCTGAAGCTGACCAGGCTAAGGACGCTAGCCAAATGAATACCTGGTAGGCAGAATTTCTTTCCTCTATTATCTTCCCCAAAAACTAAGGTGCATCTTATACTCCAGTGCATCTTATACTCTGAAAAATACGGATACCTCTAGAAGCAACCTGACCTAACAAGTTCCCAGAATTCTCTGCTTCTACCATACATTTTGAGGATCCTCCATTTTTAAGATGTGATCACAAATTCAGTAACTTGTTTGTTCCGGCTAAGCTATAACCTCTTTTTATTTTTTCATTCTGTATATTTTCTTATGATCTAGCCGTCATCTGATCATAACTTTCCTACAAATGACAGGGCCTTCATTCTCAATATAGCTAAATTTAAAGTCTTCAAATTGAACTTGCGGTAAACAGTAAACTGATTTTGGTCTACAAGAAAACATCACATACTTATATCTGAAAAAAATAGATCAAAATGTCAGCCACAGCTCCAGGTGTTACCTGCATCCCAACTAATGCTTCACTTATAACAGAATAACAGAGTTGGAAGGGATCTCCTAGTCCACTTCTTCTAACACTGTGCAGGCAAACTTGTTCTGACCCAGCCTTAGAAAGTAAAGATAAACTGCTTACTCGAGAGTAAAAAACAAACCCCTTTTCAAACAGGTAGGAACAGTCTTTTATTCACATGGATAAACATAAAACCAAACATAATTAGTCCCAACAGCAGGGGTGAAATACTCCCAGATCAGACCGGATCGCCTGATCTGGTAGCGATTTTTCTTTGTGGTTCGGCAATCCACTAGTGATCACCCCCCGATTTTTACCTTCTGCGTATGTGCAGAAGGTGTGCGTGCATGCGCATGACATGCGTGCGCACCCAGAGCGTGCACTTCTGAACCGGTAAGGAAGGTAAGTAGATTTCACCCCTGCCCAACAGACCTGGTTCTGGCTTAGAAATCCGAATTGCTTGCTGTATTCTAAAAACAAATGGTTGTCTGTGACAACTGGCCACTCCCAAACCCCTACTATTTATTTCCCAGCCATGGAGGAGCTGGCTAGCGTCCAGGTCTGCTTTTCCTTGAGAGTCGGCTTATTGTTTTCCTTTGCTCTCCTCTCCTTTCCTCTATGCGCATATGGGCATCTGGAATGGGCCCCATCTGTTCCTCCCCCTCACTCAGCTCAACCCCGAAGACAGCTGCCTCTCCACCTAGGGCAGAACAGAAGGCCCCGGCTCTGCCTCTGTCTCTGATGCTGTTTCTTTATTGCGCCTTCCAAAGGCTCTGAAACTGGCCCAGGCTCTCCTCCTCCACCTACTCCTCATCTGAATCTGCAGCTAGCTCTGCTGGCAGCTGACAGACCACAACCAAACTGGAATGTCTTTTTGCAAAGAGGCTACAGATAGGATTGGCTTTCTCATACTCCTCCAAGAGTGTGCTATCTCTGATTGGAGCTATAAAGTTGGTATAAATCAGGAAGAGCTCAAAGAAAGTGGCTCTCACCACTGCATTAGGAACAGCACATAGCTAAGAAACATCTCTAGGTTTTCAGTGGGACTGTTGTTTTTTTTTTTCTGATCCAAAACTGGTGAAGACCCCTTCAACTAGATAGAAATATAGCCTAACTCTGACTTTTCTCAATTCAGTTTCAGTCCATTATGCCTCATCCAGATTGTAGACTGGATCAAACAGAGCTGACTGTGATGGCCATCACCCAGTAATGTCAAAAGCAAAAGCAGTGATGCTGAAATGTTGACTGTTGGGCAGTAACATCTTTGTGCAAATACTGGGATTAGAAATTTGTGTTCCAATATTTTACACATGGCAGATGTGCAAATCACAGCATTCGTGTAGTGCAATTGTGCACCTTTTCCCAGTTGATCCCTTTTTCCCTGCCAACAACACAGACCCCCTTGCCAACATATCTGAAAAAATGGAAAGGGAAAATAAATCTGGCTGTTATTTGCACAAAGATGGCACTCAGCTTGCTAACAATTTCACCTAATCCCCTCGCAGAGATATTGAAAAGAACTAACGGGATAGACAAATCACCTGTGAAGGCTCACAAACCTCTGGACTACAGCTCAACTTCAGTCTTTCGAACAAATCTGACAAGAAACAACAGAAATACCCTTCTGGTTATAACCTCTTGCGAAAAATGCACTTCTCTGAAAGAAGAACTGGAGAGAGGCCATTGGGAGCATGCTTTGGAAAGCTTTCCCTAAAGCAGATTTTGGAAGGGGTGATTTTATTTTATTTTATTTCTGAGGTTCTGACACGCTTATAGGAAGGACGGGCTGCAATGATTCGAAGGAGTAGAGCTGGAGATCTGAAAGAGGAAAAGGGACAGGTAGAAAGACCTTTCACCTGAGAATAACAGAGGTTGGCCTGCTAATTCACAGTTGAACAGCTAACAGTGCTTCCTTTTTTTTTTCTAGTCTATTAAATTGATTAGTAGTGTTGCTTTCTCCTTACTAGGACATGGATGCGATGTAGCTTGACAGAGCACAAAACTATTTTGGTCTTTCTAATCAGGGCATCTCCGGAAGGGATCATGCGAGAGAGAAGGACAAAGTTATGTGTCCTTTTGTCATGACATAAACTCTGCTTAGGACATTAGATGCAAAATATACAAAATGGGTGGGACTCTCCTCCAGAGGATGTCATTTTGATGAAAGCACAGGATCCTTCAGAGGACACTGTTTCTAATAAGTCTGAAAAAAAATAATAACCAAAGGCCCAATGTTGCAGCATGAAGAGAAAAGAAAAAAAGAGAGAGAGAGAAAACTGAGGAAAACCAGAGACATGAAATAAAACTAAGAATAACTGCTGCTTCCTTCCCGCCTTCTAGCTTATCTTCTGAGCCTTAAATCGTCTGATAAACAAGAATGTAAAGCGTAAGGGAAGTTCCATTTCTCTCTCTGCAATCCTTTTGTTTTCTCTCTTCTTATTAATATATATGAGCTCTATCCTACATGACTTAGCAATTTTTTCCATTTTTTCCCCCATATTAACCCTGGCAGATAGATTTGTCCATAATCCAGGAGCTTTTAAGATTGAGCATTAACTAGAATGTAGGGCCATGGAAATATATCAAACATTTGAAGCCCCTTATTACCACCCTATTCTCTATATCTGTGCTTAATGCCAAAGGCTCACTAATGGCTCTAGACCCACCCTGCTAATTTCTGCAATAGGAAGGTTGGAATATTGAGTAAACATTACTTTCCTCTTGTTATCGTGTTGAACAGTATATAGATTAATATGAACTCTCGCTGGAACTATTGATTCAGCGAATAATCCTGAAATGTGTTTTTCAATTACACTCAGAAATTGGTCTTTTGAATTTCCAAATTATGAAAGGCAAAGCAGGTTCAATTTAATCTGCAGCAGTTTGACACGAATAGACCATTTTATGAAAGTGGCTTTTAAAGTGTTGAAAGGGGGGGAGCAGGATTTTGGTTTGCTTTCGTTATCTTTTGCTTCCCTCTAGTGGCCAGACTGTGCATGGTTTTTTTTCAATCAAAGTTGCTTGTTGAATTCATTTTGACCTAAATCATTGTTGCCCCTCATTTTTTACTTGATTCTGTTATTATCATACTCATTCTTTAAAAAAAAAAGACAATTTAAACAATTATCTTCTATTATATCATGGCACTACCCTTGTAAATTATGGTAGGTAATGAGAGAAGCATACAATTTACTCTACATATCTTTCTCTTAAATTACATTTTAAACCCAGTTATCTGTCACTGCAGTCATGATACAATGCTACACTGTTTGCTATGCTTTAAACCATTTATATAGCATGTCCCCACATATTTTGAAAAGTCTCTTCTGGTTGAAATGTTTATTCTCTTAGGCATGAGGAAGAAATTATCACAATTGGTTGGAAGCCCAGTTCTTTGTGAAATAGCTCTAATCAGATTTTCCCATTCATTCATGGTGTCTCGTATAAGTAGATCCAAGCCAGTTAAATGTATCTAAAGATCCATTTAAGATCCAAAATACAAGGGATGGCACATTTATTAAGAAAGTTAATGCTTTAGCAAGATGCCTGAATCTCTGAGCATTCTTTTCTTTTCTGGAGGAAAAGAAAAGGAGAAGGACTTTATTCTTCTGTAGGAAATTAGCACTCTTCTAATGAAGGAGGCAGAACACAGAGAAATCCTTATTTTACCCTGATTGTTCCTCCACATTGTCTTGATAAGCAAGAAAGACCAAGTAAGAGAGGGAGAGGGAGGGAGGGAAGGAGAAAGAGAGAGGGGGAGAAAGGTGGGAGAGGAAGGGAGAGGGAGGGAGACCAAACGAAAGGAGGAAGAGAGGGAGAGTGAGGGAAGGAGAGAGAGAGAAAGGAGGGAGAGGGAGGGAGACATAGAACAAAAGGAGGAAGAGAGGTGAAGGAGGGAGGGAAGGAGAAAGACAGAGGGAGAGCAAGGAGGGAGAGGGAGGGAGACAAAACGAAAGGAGGGAGAGAGGGAGAGGGAGGGAGGGAAGGAGAGAGAGAGAAAGGAGGGAGAGGGAGGGAGACATAGAACTAAAGGAGGAAGAGAGGGAGAAGGAGGGAGGGAAGGAGGGAGAGAGGGAGAGGGAGGGAGGGAAGGAGAGAGAGAGAAAGGAGGGAGAGGGAGGGAGACAGAAAGAAAGGAAAGAGGGAGGGGGGAAGGAAGGAAGGAAGGAGAGAGAATATGAGCAAATGGGGGGCTCTGCAGCAAACTCAACTGCAATATGAATGGAAGCTTCTGATAAAGCAAGAGAGGTAGACAGTCCCTAGCTAAATTATTCTGAGATCACCTAAATCCAAGGATCTGGCCATCTTCAGAACTCACCCTTTTCCCCATCTCTAGCCTCAGCTCATCCCATGTTAACAAGAGTGAGTGCAGAAAATTCCATTCCCCCAGCGGAAAATCCTGAAAGTGCTTTCCTTAACTCCTCACACATTAAAGCTGCAACCACAGCACCGCTCACTGGCCAAATGATGCTGCCGTACTTTGCCGATGCCTGATGAATTGGGAGAAGGCAAGTTAATCCAGTTGCCTGAAATGTCCCCAGTTTGCCAGCTTGCTGTCTCTGTCCTAACGATCATATAGGATAAATTATGTAAAGAATCAATACTCCTGGAACATTCCTGTTCTTTAGAGTGGATGATGACTGGGCAGCCTTTGAAAAAGTTTCTGCGTAAGCAAAGCATAAAAAAAAAAAAAAAGCCCAGATATCTGAAGAAGAGGACAAAGAGATGAAGAGATGGATGATGGCAGAAAAGCAAGTTCAGGTGATAGGAATCCTATATCTTTCTATGTATAGAATTAAAATAGAAGCTAAAGCTTCAAGACATGAAGGGAATTAGACTGAAACACTGACCTCTAGCAATTGCAATTCCAGAACTGGAAGTTTACTTAAGGTAATGGTAGCCCCATAAGACCTAAGTTGGGAATGTTATGTCCAAATAAATCAATGATTTTTTTTTTAATTGATCATTCCCTTTCAGCTTATTCTGGCTCAAAGGGCTTCTGTGCAGCTAGAAATCAGGAATAGAAGAGAAACTGCCGTTGTCTTAAGGTCCTTGAGGAAAAGCTCAATAGAAAGGAACTAAGTATAAATGACATTAAGGCTTACTGAGAAGCAGGAAGGAAGGAATGAACCACAATGCAAGAATAATGTGGATTTCAGGGAGGGATCTGAAAGGCATGTCTTGGGAGCTGCAAGAGAAATTTTCCAGTTCCTTTTATAACAACAACACAACAACAACAACAACAACAACAACAACAATAATAGTAACAACTTTATTGTCATTGTACGTGTATACACAGTATACCCATACAACGAAATTCACTTAACACCCAAAGACCAGGCCCCACACACATAACAATCCCCAAACACACTCCCACCCACCACAATTCCCCACCCTTAAATCACCCAAACATCCACACAACAGACCAAGTAATGCTGTCCAACAGCTCACTGATGGTGGCCCTTTAGTTCATTGTTGAGTGCAATTATAGCTCTGGAATAAAAACTATTCAGAAAACGTGTGGTGCGAGTTTTAATTGTTCTGTATCTTCTGCCAGAAGGCAACAGTCCAAAAAGATTGTAAGCAGGATGGGAAGAGTCTCTGAGAATGTTATGCAACTTCTTCAAACAGTGAGATTTGAAGATGTCGTCCAGGGCTGGTAGCTGGAGCCCGATGATATTCTGGGCAGTTTTAATGATTCTCTGTAGAGCTCTTTTATCCGCTACAGAGCTGCTCCTATACCATGCAAGAATGCCGTATGTCAGGATACTCTCAATGTGATTTTATAGTGGATTAATTAACATGCAGTCTCTTTGAAGCATTTGTTTGTTTGTTTGTTTGTTTGTTTGTTTGTTTGTTTGTTATTTGCAGGTTGGTTAGTTGCAGTGGTGGTATTCAGCCAGTTCTATCTGATTCAGGTGAACTGGTAGCGGCAGCTGCAGGAGGCTCCGCCCGCCTGCCTGAACGTCATCACGTCACGTGAAAGTAAGTGAAAGTCATTCACTTACTTCTGCTACCGGTTCGCAAATGTGAGCGCCCACGCATGCACAAGGCGTGGAAGGTCTTGTGCATACGTGGAGGTGGAAGGCCCTGCGCATGCATGGGCACTCACATTTGCGAACCGGTAGCAAAAGTAAGTGAATACCAGCCCTGGTTAGTTGGTTTGTATCCTGCCTTTATTATTCTTATCAGAGTTCTCTTTACCTAGCCCCATTTCCCACTGTATTCCAGGAGAGAGCAACACATCCTTGCAGATACATAAAGCCCTCTCTTCAAACATCTTCAATGCCCCCCTGGTCCTAGATCTTCCTCCTCTGAAAGCCAGCCTTTGGGATGCCATGCAATTCTCCTTCTCTTTTCAAGTCAGCTGACCTTGCATGTCTCTGTCCTACATTATGCAACTGATCCAGAATGAAGCCTGGACATCAGGGCATCTGGTGAGAAAGGGAAGTAGGATAATTTTTTTTCCTTGCTTGCCTCCAGAAAATCTGGTTGTTCCATTACTGAAGGTTTTCAAGAAGAGATTGGACAGCATTTGTCTGAAATGTATAGAGTCTTCTGCTTGAACAGGAGGTTGGGCTAGAAGACTTGCAAGTCCCTTCCAACTCTGTTATTCATAGAGTGAGCCATATTTGACAAGTAATACTACATGTTGCAAATAGGACGCAGTGGCTCAGTGGCTAAGATGCTGAGCTTGTCAATTGAAAGGTCAGCAGTTCAGCGTTCAAATCCCTAGTGCTGCATAATGTGGTGAGCTCCTGTTACTTGTCCCAGCTTCTGCCAACCTAGCAGATCAAAAGCACGTAAAAAATGCAAGTAGAAAAATAGGGACCACCTTTGGTGGGAAGGTAACTGCATTCTGTGTGATTTTGGCATTTAGTCATGCCGGCCACATGACCACGGAGACGTCTTCGGACAGTGCTGGCTCTTCGGCTTTGAAATGGAGATGAGTACCGCCCCCTAGAGTCAGGAACGACATATGTGTGAGGGGAACCTTTACCTTTACCTTACTATATGTTGCACAGAGAAAGAACAATTTCTTTGGCGTGATCATCATACCCTTTTGGCAGGTAGTGTGTTTCATCACTCACATCTACATAAAGTTTTCATGTTTAAATCCCGATGTCCTGGAATCTTTGAGGTTTTTTTGGGGAGAATTTGTTGCAATCAAAAACTTCCTTAGAGCCAGCTCAGCAGCTCAGCACAATAGCTACTCAGTGAGGAAGAATGTTTGCCTCACCACTTATATTCATATTCCTCACTGTCATCCGAGTTGCTACTAATCAGTACTAATTGAGTGCTTTGCCTGAAATGTTTTTTGCAGACTACGTTATATTAGGATGAATCAGCCAAATAGTTTCTTTTACATGGAAATTCTGCGAAAGAACAAAGTAGGAATTAATTCTGGTGTGCTGGATCTGTCCTTTTGACTTTGACATTCAAATTGCTTAACTCATCCAGTTTTGCATCAGACATCATGTCTAATGCAAAATCGAGAAAACATGACTTTAAGCCTCTCAGAGTTTTTGGCTACACCTCCCTGGCAAGGAGTCCTGCCAGACTTGCAAAGAAAATCAGACCATGGCTGAAAAGAACAAGTGTCAGCACATCAGTTTCTCCACTGAGTCTAAATTTAACTGCTCAGTGTCTGTTAAAGATAATATTACATCCAATGAGTTGGGTCCTGCTATACCACAGAACTCTTTTTGATGCTTCCTTCATAGACTTTCAGACTCATTTGTTGGCACAGGATTGGCTGAAGGAGCTCCTCAGTAGCCATTATGGTCTGCAAGTGGCATGAATTCTGTCCAGGATATTTAAATTAATACAAAGTCTACTGGAACAAGACAGTCATGTATCTGAGTGTCTGATTCTGGAGTTGATTTGCTTAGTTAACTCCATTTTTGCCAGAGTTTTAACTAGAATTGAAAAAGTTGATCTGAAATAATAGGGCAACTATATAAGAAAGATCAGCTAGGGCCATGATAGTGAACCTATGGCACAGGTGCCAGAGGTGGCACAAAGCACCCTCTCTGATGGCATGTGAAACATCACCCCAGTTCAGGTCTGGTGTGCATGTGTGTGCATCTTCCACTGGCCAGCTGGTCTTCAGGTCTCTGCCACGCATGTACAGGGGGTGAGGCGCATGCGGGGGGCACCCATTCATGTGTGGGGGCAGGGCACATGCAGGGGACCATAAGTGCATTGTATTTTGGGGGTTCATGCATATGTGTGTGCATTTGCGCTTGTGCACGTGAGCTTTGGACATTCGGTCTGGAAAAGGTTAGCCATCACTGAGCTAGGGCAATTCCTGTATCTTTCCTGCCTATTTAAATATTCAGCAAGCAAATATTTAAGGGAGTTTTCTAAAGGCACTAAATGATGCGTTAGTACTAAGGTAGTTTCCCTAACCTAGTGTCTTTCACATGTGCAGGTCTGCATGGCCATTGATATCAAGTTGGGAAGGCAGTTATGGAGGAATGTTGTCTGGAGTCTCAGGAGGGAGGGACTGCCTCACAGAGGACGAAGAGCAGTGGAGCTCAGAATGTCTGGCAGGCAGAAAGAAGGCAAAGATGGCTCCTCCCTAACAGTTCACAGAGCATTCTATAGTTATGCTGATAGTTGCTTTAGTCTGGCAAGATTCTGTCTGTAGAGAAACAAGAATAAATAAAGTGCTCAGGAGCAACTCCACATGTTATTCTTGGGGTCTGACATCAATCTTTCCAGATTCATTATTCCTAAAACAAGGCAGCACCTTCTTGTGGGGCTCTAGATACATTCCCACACACCAATTTTAGGATATTGTTCATATAGCTTATACAATAAACAAGATAAACATTATTTCAGCAAAAATTGCATTAGCTCAGTATTACAATTAAGCCAAGTTTACTGCTAAACAAAGGAGACATGGTCCCGTCCCTTATTTTAACATTAGGAATCTATACAGTGACACCCTCAAGAAAGACAAAAAATCTGGAATCTCTGGAATCTCATATTCACAGCTAGAAAACTAGAAAGAAGAATTCACAGTCTCCTGGCTTCTAGCTGGTATCTTAACTACTAGGCCAAACTGGATTTTTTTCATCCATTCTTCTTGCATTTACCCCATGTAAGAAGACATCAGTTTTGGATTACCTTTTTCAGTGTGCTCTCTGGATTCTACTGAATAGAAATGGTAAAATAGAGCTTCATGAAAGAGCTTAGATTTTTTTTTTTTTTTTGCTCCATGATCCTCTTGGCTTTGATGTATTCTATTTTCTTTCTTGAATACATTTCTTGGCTATGATATTCTAACACAACTTATTTCCTTTGGGGATCTTCAAGATTTTCCATCTTCATAGAGTGAAATGGGCAAATTCACTTTTCAAAGCATTCCTCAGCTTGAGGTAGCAGTGTTAGCAGAGTAGTAAAGTACTTCATCTCTACAACTTCCAACCAAGATAATTTAAATAGTTCTCCCTGTATTCAGATAGCTGTATTTGACATCTTCTTGTACATATACTCTATCTACCATGCAAACAATTTCACTGTCCCCATTTCCTTAGGAAAGGGATATCTTCCAAGGGAGAAATTGAAGAGCAATTCTATCTATAGCTGGAGTCATTTCTTCATTTAGGAATTCTGGATCTTGAGATTGGACCACTATGCTTCCCTTAAAAAGCACTTAGGATAAGGAAAATGGGATAAGGAAAAGAATAAAGGAAATGCTGTGGACATGGTTTACTTAGACTTTAGTAAAGCATTTAACAATGTAGGCTATAGCTTACTTCTTGATAAGATAGAACTATATGGGATAGAGCATACCATCACCAGTTGGATTCACAACTGGCTGACTAACTGTACTCAGTGTGTAATCCTCAATGTAACTATATCTACATGGAGGGAAGCATGCAGTGGAGTACCTCAAGGTCCTGCCTTAGACCTGGTACTAAAAAGGGAATTCATCAAATTTGCAGACAACACCAAATTGGGGGCAATAGGTAACACTTTATATGATAGGGTAAGGATTCAGAAGGACCTTGAAAGGCTTGAGTATTGGGACCTATTCAACAAAGTGCAATTCAGAGATGAGAAAAGTAAATTCCTACACATTGGCAAGAAAAACCAAATGCACAGACACAAAACAGACAGTACCTAGCTCAACAGTAGTAATTGTTAGAGGAATCTATGTGTCCTAGAAGACCACTGCTTAAGTATGAGCCAGCAGTATGCTGCAGCTGCCAAAAAAAAATGCTAATGCAGTCCTGGGTTGCATCAATAGAAGATCGTTTTAAGATCATGTAAAGTGGTAGTACCACTTTATACTGCACTGGTTAGATCACACTTGGAATACTGTATCCAAATCTGATCACCATGATATTAAAAAATTGTTAAGGTACTTAAAAGAGTGCAGAAAAGAGCAACAAAAATGATAAAGCAGTGGTGAAATCCAATTTTTTTTTACTACCGGTTCTGTGGGCGTGGCTTGGTGGGCATGGTGTGGCTTGGTGGGCATAGCAGGAGAAGGATTCTGCAAAATCTCCATTCCCACCCCACTTCTGGGGGAAGTATATTGCAAAATCTCCATTCCCACCCCACTCTAGGGCCAGCCAGAGGTGGTATTTGAAAATATTTACACAATTAGATCAGACCAAGAGCCTTGGTGGCGCAGCAGACTAAAGCACTGTTAAGTAACACCAGCTGCTTGCAATTATTGCAAGTTCAAATCTCACCAAGCTCAAGGTTGACTCAGCCTTCCATCCTTTCGAGGTAGGTAAAATGAGGACCCAGTTTGTGGGGGCAAAAAAAGAACACCGCTTGGCAGGGGCGAAAGCCCTACTAAGCAGGTATATACAAAAGTATGAAGGCTATTGCTTAACACATTGTAAGCCGCCCTGAGTCTTCGGAAAAGGGTGGCATATAAATCAAACCAATAAATAAATAAATAAATAAATAAATAAATAAATAAATAAATAAATAAATAAATAAATAGTATTTGCTGGTTCTCTGAACTACTCAAAATTTACACTACCGGTTCTCCAGAACCTGTCAGAATCTGCTGGATTTCACCCCTGTGATAAAGGATCTGGAGGCTAAACCATATAATGAACAATTGAGGCAACTAGGATGTCTAGTCTAATGAAAAGAAGAACTAGAGGTGACATGATAGCAATCTTCCAATATTTCAGAGGTTGTCACAACGAAGAGAGGGACAATTTATTCTCCAAAACCTCTGAGAGCAAGACAAGAAGTAATGGATGGAAACTTATCAAAGAGAGATCCAACCTAGAACTAAGGAAACATTTCCTGATAGTGAGAACAATTGATCAGTGGAATGGCTTGCTCCAGAAATTGTGGATACTCCATTACTGGAGGTTTTCTAGAGGAGACTGGACAGCCATAGGTCTGGAATGATGTAGGGTCTCCTGCTTGAGCAGGGGATTGGACCAGAAGACATCCAAGGCAGGGGTGGATTCTACTTACCTTTACTACTGGTTCGCATCACACCCGTGCAGATCACCTATGATGATGTCAGGGTCAGTGGGCAGAGTCTCCCGCCGGTTTTACTACCAGTTCTTGCGAACCGGTCTGAACCGGGGGCAACTCACCACTGATCCAAGGTCCCTTCCAATCCTTTTATTCTATGTTCTATTCTTCATAAGCAAGGTATAGATTACAAAATGAAACAGAAAGGGCCTGCTTCATTCTTCTGTGTCCTCTACAGCTCATTTTAGCAGACTACAGGAATAAACGTGATTTAACATAAACTGGAGATATTCAAGGACGCAGAATTTTCATTAAGAACTTCCTTCCCATCAACATACTTCTTCTCCTCCAGTCTAATTCAAGCTCTGCTGAAATAACAAGTTTATTAAACAGTGCTTCTGACAAATGGAATCATTTCAGTTCCCAACCATGGACCATCTTTGTCTTCTCCTAATTACATAGAGTGTGAATTGTACATAGCTGTACAATTGTACAGCTGAATTGTACATAACTGAATTGTAATGAGGTTTTTTTGAGAGAGAGTATATATAAAAAAAAAAGTCCAAAAAAAAGTACTTAATTTTTCAACTTCTTCAAGAATAAACAATTTTGTTGGATCATTTTAAATAAATTAGAATTACTGTATCTATTGTTCTTCCTTCATAACAAATTACTTTATGAAAGGCTTTCGGTATTTGTATTAAGGTTTGCCTTCTACACTTTTCTGCCTACACAATGGCAGAAGCACTGAATACATTATAACAGAATAAAACATACTGCAGAGGAAGCAATTCCCTCTGATCACCTCTGTTCCAAAAATGCTCCCCCCCCCGACAATCTGATGTTCCTAGTTCAAAAGCAGAATGATGGCAATCTGCCATTTGCTCTTTATGCAGCAGACCATTGGCAAACAAAACGTCTAGAACAAGGGTTCAACACAACAAACTTCTTGGAATTGTTCTTCTTTTCCAATTTAGACACACAATCTGAGACCCAAAAAATTGGCCTTAAATAAATGCCTCACTTAGGGAATAAGTATTTCCATGTAACCCCTCCAAGATGGATAAAACAGCATCTAATTTTGTTCACTGTAGAGATTAGTGGAAAATTTAGCAAAATTTAAAGCCAGCCAGGAAGGATTTATGGATTTTTGCCCCACAAGTGCTTTTTCAAGAGGCAACTGGACTTTCTGGTTTTTCTTTGAAGAAGTTTCGCTTCTCATCCAAGAAGCTTTTTCAGCTCTCACCTTTCCAGAGTTTTATTTATTAATTAATTTATTAATTCAACTTGTATGCCGCCTTTCTCTGAAGACTCAAGGCGGCTTACAATGCAATTAAAAACCATATATAAAAACATTAAAAATTAAAACATTAAAAACAATTAAAACCCATTCACACCATTCATGGCCGGATCTCGCCAGATCGCAACAGCAAGATCAATGGCCCCAGGCCTGCCGGAAAAGCCAGGTCTTCACCGCTTTTCGGAAGGCCAATAGGGTGGGGATGGTCCGGATCTCAGGAAATAACTGGTTCCAAAGAGCTGGGGCAGCTACAGAGAAGTCCCTCCCCCGCGGGCCCACCAGCAGGCACTGTTTAGCTGATGGGACCCGGAGGAGACCAACTCTGTGGGATCTTACCGGTCGCTGGGAACTATGTGGTAGAAGGCGGTCTCGAAGATAACCTGACCCTGAGCCATGTAGGGCTTTTCCCTCCCAATTGCCAGATTTTGTTTGTTTGTTTGTTTATGGCAGAGGAAAAACTTCTTTGGGCCACCTGAATCTCGATCAGATAGGCTTAGGCACCTCAGGTTTTTTCACTATGTTGCACTTGCAGGATGTGGAATGAAATCTGTCCAATATGTTGTCTTCTTAGATTTTGGAAGCAATCTGCCTGGACCTAGGAAACAGCCTTGCAATGTAAGAAAAATGGACTTTATCTCTACTCACTAAGTCCTCAGCTCCAGAAGAACTAAGATTTAAGAAATGGAGGACTGCAACCAAACCAACCATAGAGCACTGAGAAATGGTTTGATAGAATCCCCTTACCTTCCTTCCCTCCAGATTTTGGAGGATCCATCTAATACTGACTTTCAAGGATCACAGTTCTACATGAACTGCTAAGCAAAAAGTGATTTTCCTCCCATTTCAACTCAGAAATGTTATCTCTATTTTGTTCTCCATTCCCAAGTGAAGCGAGGTTCTCACTTAACCCATGAGGGCAAGAATGTGGAAATGTGACGGTTTAATCTTCTTTTCCTCCTTGCCATGGCAAGAAGCTTCTGAGATTCTGGTTGTCTTTACTATGGGAATTTTTGTATTTCTCTCTCTACTTTATCCAGTAGCTGAACACTATGCAAAGTGGATCACCTCCTCTATTTTCCCTGTCACACTCTGAACGGCAGGTATTTTTCATATTGAGTCTAATGTTCTATTTTCTGACTTGCTTTTGTCTCAATCAATTGACTGAGGTACTAAATTCTGATAGCATTATCTGATACTTATTAGATTGTTGCATGTGGTAGCTTTAAAAGTTCTTTGCGCCATGTTCGTCTTCAATTGCCATCTCTTCATTATTTATCTATATGCCATTAGTCTCAAATATTAGTTTCATAAATTGAATTGATTGGCTGTTCATCACTGTTTCATATTTGGACTTCTTGAACACATGAGCTGGCTGAATAAACTACAACGTAAAGAACTGGCATCATGGGGAATCCCAATTCATAATAATATGATTTTGGTATTGAAGTAATAAGAGGAAATATGTTAAAAGTGTTTCTCTAATCTAAGGGTGTCAAACTCATGGCCCGTGGGCCGGATGCGTCATGCGCTGGCCACGCCCACACCTGGTTTAGCGAAGGGGGAAAGTCACAATATGTCATGTGACAATGCCATGATGACGCGAGTTTGACACCCCTGCTCTAATCCATCTCTGCCATTCTCCAGATATAGATATAGCTTCATCAAGAATTTGGAACTATTAACCAGCAACCAATGATGTCATTTGAAAAGCATGAGAAATATGGGTGAAAGAAGGTTCAAGATACTAGAATTTATGACTGGATCTCCTCATTGTTACATAAAACCAGCCTTGACATGGAAGCCCCTAAGAATTGTAGTACTTTTTCCAGATAGTCCCAAACATGAGTTATACAGCATTTGGAGCATGTAGGCATTTATGCCCTTGAATAAATACATGCTGTTATCTCTAACACAAAATGCAGGAACATTTGTCTGATGGCAGAGTCAATAAACACAAAGAAATCCAGAGAAGCTAGATCTGAAATTTATGAAGGTTCCATAAATATGTGCAGTGAGAACTATTTTTATCACATTATTTGTCTCTTGAAGCCCACAAGAATGGAAGGTTGAATAGCAGTCCAAAGGATAACTGACCTAGTGCATCTTATCTTGCCCCATAATTCAACTGGTATAAAAATGAGTCCAGTACAAAGTTCTGCTTGATATATTCTCTACACATGATTTTTTAAAGATTTTTTTTCTAGGTCTGCATGTTACAACTTTCTATTGTTCTCAAGGCAAAAGAAGGATAAGACTCTATTGGGAGGGAATCAAATATAAATCTAAAATGAGTCCTTTCCTTTGTTCCTGCTGATAAGTTATAATAAAAGTGCATAAAAAGATAAGAAAGTCTTTCTCCTCAGCATTTGTGCTGCCTTTGCATCTTAGGAAAAATGCTTAGCTGTAAGAAATCTTCTCATATTTAAGAAGAAATGTTTCCAGTCACTTAAAAACTTGGTTTTTTTGGTGTGATTAATTGAAATGGACAGTACCAAAGGGTTTTTTTTTTCTCCTACTCACTCGTTTGAAGTTGGAGATAGGGCTGCTTTATCTATATCAGATAATAAGGCACAGAGGGCCAGTCCCTAATTTGAAAAGGGATATGAGACAGAATCTAAAGAAAAGTCGTGTTTTTTTAATCAGAAAGAAAACAATTACAGCAGTCAGAATTTCATCGTTTCCTCTCCCCCCCCCTTCTCTCTCACAGGTCACCCTTTGAAGATACTACACCCAAGACCATCTAGATACACCTGCTATTTTGATAAAGGTAACCACTTCCCAAGATGACCCTGAGGCAACATCCCAGACTGTGTTTGAGGTCATCTTATTTCTCCAAAGTATTAGAAAAACAAAAGAATCTGAGAGAAAAGAGAGACGGAGCCATGTATGGATCCCATCCCATATATCATTGCTAATGAGCTGGTTTCTTTCCTTCAACAAGGACACTGTTGGCTTATTGTACGCAGTTGGAAATCTATGCCAATTGGACTTATTTTCAGCAACAGATGATGTCCCTATGAAACGTTTAATCTTGTAAGTAAACCATCCACCTGTGAAGCTTCCTTTTTCTGACTTTCATCAAAATCACATGGCCAATTCACTTTATCATGCTCCAGATTTTGCCAGTTCTGACTATCAAACAGATGGAAATAAAATAAAACAAAGAAATAAATAGGTCACACTTTGGTTTTTAATGATCAAAAAGCTACTTGAAGTAATTTTAAAGAAGTTTTTACCTAACCAAAAAAAGGAAAGGAAAATGTTTCCTTGTTCCCGATGGGAAAATTACTGCCTTCAATTCTTTTGGTAAGAATTGAAATGTGCTTCCATAATTATTTGTATATTCACTATTTAAGATGGCCCACCCTTGAAAGACTAGAATATTGTTATAGGCTGTAACCGTGAATTTATAAAACTGATAGCAGTTTAAGCATAAACATCTGTGGATGCAAATCATTACCTTCACTTAGACTAAGCTAAAATTTATGTGAGGCCTACTATTTTAACAAAATAAAATGGCACAATTTCACTGAAATACCATAATTTGTAATAAATTGCTATCCACTTGATTGATTGTGTTCATGTTACACTGGACTTATGTTGCAGGATGATTCCAGGCAGTTTACATCATAAGATTTAAAAATATCCTAAAAGCATAACATTCAATAATCACCAAAATAAGCATAATCCAAAAGGTTCAACAGTGACCGTTTATTCCTCAAATACTCTCTGGAACTGCTCTTGTCTCTTGTGGTTTCTGGAAGGTCAGCAATGCAGGATGTAACATGGTAGTATTAGAAAAATAATAAAACCAAGAAGTCAGTAAATTAGATTTTAGGATTGCCTATGTGATTAGTCTTATTAGTCCGATAGTACTAGTACTATATATAAAATCTATGTATGTGTACACTACAGTGTGAAAAGCAACTTAATGGCACATAATTAGTCAACTATACTTTCTAAACTGGTTTTAAGTAACATTTAACTAATAGCAATAGCAATAGCAATAGCACTTAGACTTATATACTGCTTCATAGTGCTTTTACAGCCTCTCTAAGCAATTTACAGAGTCAGCATATTGGACCTCCAACAATCTGGAGGTTTGGAAGGATAGAAGGCTGAAACAACCTTGAGCCAGTGAGATTTGAACTGCCAAACTGCAGCTAGCAGTCAGCTGAAGTAGCCTGCAGTGCTGCACTCTAATCATTGTGCTACCTCGACTCTAAACATATTTTTAAAACAGTAAGGTTGATAATAAACCCAGGGGTGGGATTCAACCAGTTTGGACCAGTTCAAATGGAACAGATGTTAATTTTAATCTGGTTTGCTGAACTGGTAGTTGCAAGGACTGGCTGATCCGACCCACCCCACCCCTCCCAGGAGTCTCCACATGGCCCATTGTGGATGCCATGTAAGTGCAGGGCCCATGTGGAGGCTCTAGGAGGGTGAAAAACGGACCTACTGGAAGTACCGGAAGTCCAGAAATGGGCCCGTTTCCGGCCTCCAGAGGGCCTCCGGAGTTCAAGGGAGGCCGTTTTTGCTCTCCTGGAGGCTCAAGGAAAGCCTCTGGAGCCTGGGGAAAGCAAAAAGGACCCCCCCACCATGGTGCAGGAAGCCAACTAGGCTACGTCCCCATTGCCATGCCCACCCAGCAACCGGGCAGAGAACTGGTTGCTAAAATTTTTCAATCCCACCCCTGAATAAACATAAACTGAAAAATACCTGTCATCTAATCTTATTTATGGTTTTACAGACTTTTAAATAAATACAGTTTCCAAATGCCATATTCAGTTTTGACTGGTTCCCAGTTTTTAAAATGGCATGATATAAATCTGTTTAAATTACACCTTGAGTCTCTAAATTGACAAGGCAGTTTGATTCACTATACAGAAAGGAATGGTGAACGTTCTTTTGTATATTTGTGGTCCCCTATCCTTTACTCTTACATTATCAAGCTTAACCTGGCATATGCGTTTTATTGTTCAAGAATACTGCTTATTTCTATACTACACGTACATCTGTTCTGCCTCCTGATGAGGGATCTTTGGTGACTTCTGACCTTGCTTGTTCTCTTACAGATGTTTTGTTACCCAAACTAAGTAACTGATCATGTTACTGTAGAAAGTCAGCACTCATACACCCTCCTAGAGAATGAAATATTTTGGGGAATATTAAAAAGAGAGGGTAAAATATTTCCCCTAAAGGAGAAATGGAGAAAAAAAATCTTAAGGGAGGCAGAAACCAACCCCAGTCTCCCTGCTGCAAGCAGAAACTGAGGAGGCCAGGTTTTAGAAATGGAGAAAGACTGGGTCAGACTGAAACTTCAAGTAAGCTGCAAGCCAGAGATTAGCTCAGACAAACACCTAGAATTTGCATGTCCCCTTTTGCCTATAGAGCCAGCCATGACCTCTACATGACCCTATAGAAATCAAAAATGTATAAAAATCCAACCTACTCTCAACTCCATTTTGTCAGCTGTCCCAGAACTGCATGCTGTGTATGTGTTGGTTCTGTTCACCAATAAACAGAATCTTTCTTTCCAGTCAGCCTCTATTTTATTCCCAGCTTGGAACTGGAACTGGATTTTTCTTCCAACATTACTTAGTCTGGGTAATGAAACGTCTGCAAGAAAACAAGCAAGCTCAGAGAGCACCAAGGACCCCTCATATAAACCCTGAACTACAAATATTCTTCTTTATTACTGACTCTTTATGTTTGATTTCTTAATCAATAGAGCTGTGATCATATCTAGAACAAAGTAACCTGATTTTTTTTTAAACCAGTACCAAATTGTATCAACTTGTCTTTTTTTCTTCTTCATTTTTTCCTTAGATAGACTTTTATGGGTGTTAATTCTCACACTGTCAGAGAAAAGCAACACGATAGTCAAGTTTACCATTGTCAAAGCAAGATGACCTAGATGAAAACTGGGACTCAAACACAAAAGAAGGATTTGGGAAGCCAATTACCTAAAGTAGGCAAGAGAAAATCCAAGCTTGTACAGCCTAAAAATTGTTGCCCCACCCTAGATTGTTGCCCCATGCAAGATTATGAGTGCTCTACCAAACACAAAACTCCAAGAATGTTTTGCCTTTCTCAAACCAGCCAGTCAGTTATAAGGTCTCAACACTCTGACACCAACAGTTAGGAACTATTGGTGGGTCTCCACAAGACACTTGACTCCTCTAGTCCTGCCTTTTCAGACATATCTGGAAAATGAGCTATAAGTTCATCTCAATGCTGGCAATAACGTTCTGTCTCCTGAGGCAAGGAGCTTGCTTCATCCAAAAGTTTGAAAAGTCTCAGCTATGTCTTCTTTCTGTTTTACTCCTCTTAAGATACTGCTCTACTACTTACCTCAATAAAAAAAACAAAAAACTAATAACTTAAAATAGCTTGTTTGAAAATTATAATTGTCATGTTTAGAAAGGAAACTTACTTTTTTTCTTGACTGCATAGTAGGCACTAGTCATTCATTGGCATCCTTCAGTCTCAAAAGACTATGGTATCGTGCTCTGGAAAGAGGTCCTAAAACAGCATCTAATGTGACTAAAAAGGCCAGTTCGAGAGTGGCAATCCCTTCCACACTGAGAGCAGATACATTCTTTCCCCTGCCCAGCCCCCCAGATTTTTCTGGTTCCGGGACTGCCTCTTTGCCTCAGCCTGCCAAACAAGTGTCTCTTCGAATTGGAGAAGGCCATGCTGCGTCTTTAGCCTCCAAGCTGAATGATCAGAGGTCAAGGTTTCCCAGTTGTTAATGTCCATTCCCAGGGCCTTTAGGTCCCTCTACTACATACTAGGCACTAGCATGGTTGTTTGATTGATGAACCCAAGTAGTGTGATCCTTTGAGTGCTGTATGCAACAAAATTTTATTTTAATGTATGCCAATTAGTGTACATTCAAAGTGACAATAAAGTTAGTCTAAGTCTAAGTTTTGGTTCTTTTATTGAAAAAATGACCAGAGTCTACTGAGATGTTTTCAAGGTTAATCTCCTGTTTCATTGTGAAGAATAGATAAGATTTTATTCAGTTCAGCTTGGACAAGCTGCAGTCTCCATTGGCAAATGTTACAGAAAGCATTAGGAACAAAATGCATTTGGAAAATATGGTTCACCTTATTTGTACATATATATCCCAGAAAAGTTTTAGATACTGAATCCTATTGAAATTTATCTTTAAAGTACTTTCCATTTGTCTCTCAAATCACTTATCTCATGATTGTGTGCTCCATAGTGCATCATATTTGTTGCTGTGAATTCTTTGAGTAGATCAGGGGTGTCAAAGTTGATTTCATTGAGGGCCGCATCAGGGTTGTGTTTGATACTATCAAATACTATCAGTCTTGTATTTGGTTTTTGTATGTATCCCTATTTCCCCCAGTTTCACCATATCCTGTTCTTTCAATAAAGCTTTCAGATCTACACATACAGTCTGTTTTATTGGAAGATAGGTGTATTAAGCTGCCTGTCAAGCTGCACACAGACTAATGTGTAGTGAGGACAGAACAGTATGGCTGATAAGATGTGCTATGATGGTGTTGAACATCCAGTTGGAACTAGTAAGACCTTATTTGAAACCAAATAATAAAAAAAAAGAAGCACAAACCTCTTTTATCAGAAAACTGCCCAGATAAGTAATGCTCATGAATGAATAGACTCATATGCACATGTTATTTTCCAAACAGCTATACTGGATTTTCTATTCATGTTTCAATTATCCAGTAAACAATGAATAAATCACTAATGAAATGACCTGTTTCTCTGGAAATGAGAGAAATCGGTGGGAACAAGTAAAGTTGACAACAGTTACAGAATCTCTTGATAAGAGATATTGCTTAGAGCTTCACACATTTTGTAGCATCTCTTTATTATGAACATTCATGCTTAATGAATGAAGAAATTCTTTCCACAAATGGTGCAATTGAAATTCTTAATATGATTAGATCAAGTGCTGTATGGAGGCTGTGAGGTTTAATTTAAGAACCTTAGATTAAATCCTACCGAGTTAGTGATCAATAGATATTTGGGCACTATTTGGACAATATGTAATATTGGTTCTGTTAATTATTCTGGACAGGATCATGCTCCTCCCAAACAAGTAGTTGTGATTGGAGAATCCACCTGGTCTTAAACAGCAGGTAAAAGTTCTGTCTGGGGATACTCTAGCCAGCTCCAGCTAGTGCATGAGTCATGACCTTAAATGTGCCAGGATGTCCTAATTGTTGTGATTCATCATTGCAATTCTGCCTTCATCATTCATTTGGACTACTATCATGTGAAAGAAGTCAGGAACCAAAACAGAGTTCAAAAGTACAAGTTTATTGCATGGTACCTATACACAAGAATCTGAACTATTAACAGTCAAGGCAGGAGTGGGTTCTACTTATCTTTACTACCGGTTCGCAATGGGATTGCGCATGTGCAGATCACTGATGATGACATCCGGGGCGGTGGGCGGGGCCTCCTGCCGGTTTTACTACTGGTTCTTCCGAACCGGTCCAAACTGGGGACAACCCACCACTGAGTCAAGGTGAATTGGTGCCAGATAAGAGTCAATGGATTTCAAGGGAACTGGATTTAGGTCTCTTTTGAGGGCATAGAGACTTCAAACTGATGATGCATTTCACCCCACTCTTGGGCTCAACCTGGTCACTTCCTATATCTACTGAAATGTAATTTTTGGGAGGCTACCTTTGAAGACAATACCAGATGTTTTAACTGATATTAACTGCCACAACAAGATTGGCAGGACAGTCCCAACTATACAAAATAACTCTCCTCATGAGGTCTGTGGATATGGGTGAAATGGCAGACCTTTTCTGTAGTAGTTCCCACCCTATGGAATATCTCCCCCAAGAAATGCATGGCATCTCCATTGTGCAATTCCATCAATACATGTAGTCCTTGACTTACAACAACTCATTTAGTGACCGTTCAAAGTTAAAAATGTTAAAAAGTGACTTTTCACACTTACAACCATAGCATCCTGATGATCACATGTTCAAAATTCAGACACTTGGCAATTGATTCATATTTATGACAGTTGCACCACCCAGGGCTCATATGATCCCCTTTTGCAACCTCTGACAAGCAAAGTCAAAGGGGAAGCCAGACTCACTTAACAATTGTATTAGTAACTTAACAGCTGCACTGATTCACTTAACAACTGTGGCAAGTAAAGTAATAAAATAGGGTAAAACTCACTTAACAACTGTCTCATTTAGCAACAGAAAGTTTGGGCTCAATTGTCATAAATCGAGGACTATCTGTAGAAGAAGGAAGTTTTATTTCAGAGCACATTTGGTCCTAACTGACTGACTAGTTTGGGTTTTTTCTTCACTTTCTGTGGGTTTTTTTTGTTTTTGTTTTTTACTTTTGGGTACTGTTCTGGGTTTAGCTGGGTTTAGTTGGGTTTAACAGGGACGTGGTGGCTCAGCGGCTAAGATGCTGAGTTTGTCGATCAAAAGGTTCAGCGGTTCGAATCCCTAGTGCAGGATCCTTTCTCTGAAAGTATGAGCCAATCCTATTAGGTTATATAGTATGGTTGTACTCCAGGACTCCTATTTTAATGTTGCCCTCTGATGGAACCTTAGAGGAATGCCTTCTTGGTGGCTCCTCCAGCTGTTTGAGACAACCTCTCTTTTTGCCTTCCAGAGGACTGTGTAGACATGGCTCTTCCCTCAGTCATTGAGTTAAGATGGAGCTTGGAGGATGTTTAGTCTGGCACCTGGTGAGAAGGGTATTTTTGTTTGTAATTATGTTTTATGGGAGGGACATGGTGGTTCAGTGGCTAAGATGCTGAGCTTGTCGATTGAAAGGTCAACAGTTCAGTGGTTCAAATTCCCATTACTTGTCCCAGCTTCTGCCAACCTAGCACGTAAAAAATGCAAGTAGAAAAATAGGAGCTACCTTTGGTGGGAAGGTAACAGTGTTCCGTGCACCTTTGGTGTTTAGTCATGCTGGCCGCATGACCACGGAGATGTCATCGGATAGCGCTGGCTCTTCGGCTTTGAAACAGAGATGAGTACCACTCTCTAGTCAGGAACGACTAGCACATATGTGCAAGGGGAACCTTTTCCTTTACCTATGTTCTTTTATTTTTATCTCACATGGCCTCCCAGTGTCCTTTGGAAATAAAAGAGGTTTTAGGTCTTGTAAATCAATCAACCAGCCAGCCAATCTACACATTACTATGGCTCTTTCTCTGCACTCACAGAGAACTGCTTGAAGCTATTTCTGTGATGTCTTAACCTCTAATACAAAAGCATTCCCAAAAACTGGATAGTTTTCCCCCTCATTAAGAAACATTGATCCCTCTTGTTGTCTGATGAGGCAAAGTCATTGTTCACATATCTATCTGCAATTATCAGGCCAGTCAGAAACCTAATAGACTAATTTCTGCTTACAGCTTCATGCTTCCACTCGCCAAACAGGTCCTCTGCTGTTGTGCCATAGTCTCGTCTGATTTATCTAGCTTCCTCCCTGCACAGCCACATGTATAAGTTCCATGTTTCTGAACCCAAGGGCACTATTGGATTAGCCTGCACAACCCCTGTCCCTGACATGCTGCTTGTGGCAGCAAGTACAATAAGTACAACAGGCGGAGTGGAGAGGCTGATATGGAAGGGTGTCTCTTTAAAGAACAGTACAAGCTGTTCTGGGTTCAGGAAGCAGGTTTTTTTGAGAACTCTAAGCAGAATCCCTGCAGACCAATTCTCATTAAATTAAAAGAGCCTGGTGGCGCAGCAGACTAATAGCCTGTTATTAACATTCAGCTGCCTGCAATTACTGCAAGTTCGAATCTCCCCAGGCTCAAGGTCAACTCAGCCTTCCATCCTTTCTAAGGTGGGTAAATTGAGGACCCAGTTTGTGGGGGCAATAAGCTGACTTTGTATAAATATAAAAAAGTATGAAGGCTATTGCTTAACGCACTGTAAGCCGCCCTGAGTCTCCGGAGAAGGGCGGCATATAAATCAAATTTAAAAAAAAAAAAAGGCCGGTGCTAAGTCTCCAGCTAGCAGCATGGAGGATGTCTTCTAAGTGGTTAATTTCTGTCCTCCTTTCTGGGGCTTCTGATAGAAAATACATGAAACCTCTAACTGTGAGCAAATAAGAATAGCTTTACTATTTATAACAACAAGATGGCAATGCCACAGGGGTTAGGATACAGGCAGTATCATACTGGTACAAGAATAACTAAACAATGCTAAACGATTGAATCCCCTTTTATCTTGCTGGAATCCTCTCTCTCTCTCTCTCTCTCTCTCTCTCTCTCTCTCTCTCTCTCTCTCTCTCTCTCTCTCTCTCTCTCTCCTTTCCATCTGCTGACTGTGCAGACTTCTTGACATAGTATATTGTGAGAGCATAATAATTTAAACAAACCACGTATCTCTTTGGAAAATACTTCATGCATTTGTTGGGGCACTAAAAGTTTTTTTTCACTGTCCTTTCTTCTCTCCCGGGTTGGATTGGTTTGAGCATCTGATCCCTTCCCTGTTGCTCTTCTTGGCTCTTCCAAGCCTTGATCCTTCTCCAATCAATTTGCTGAATTAGTTCCCTGCTAGGGATGTTCGCCTTTAACCGTGCATTGAAAACTGACACTCCTGATTCCTTTGCACCCCAAAGCTGCCTTTCTTCTCTGTTAGCTGCAAAGAGGGGACAGCTGTGGGCTGAAACGCTGCACAGAGACAAGCTTCACATTCCCTTCCCTTTATTTCTTGCTCATCCCCCGAATCGTCTTTCTCTCTTGATGCTAAGAGACAAAAGACTCCCAGTTAGGCTTTTCTCAAACCTATTCCTTCTCCATTGCTCTGAACTGGACCTTTTCTACTGCCCTCCTTGCATTCCCACTCCCAGCCATCTTTTCTTTACACTCAGCTCCATAGCTGACTTTTTTTTTTAAAGTAAGTTAAACTCCTGAGGGTTTTTTTCCCAGTCTCTCTGTCCCCTGGTGCGACCCCTCTCTATTTGATCCCACCGAGAGATGAAGTTGCTCAGATTCGCTGTGTTACACTCCACATGCACTGGATCTTGCATGCCCAAGAAAGGTGTGTGACTGGGTACAGACAGTGGTTAATTCTTCCTTGAGGGAAGGGATGGACAGTTTTCTTTTTAGAGAAGGTTGTGGAAGAATGGACTCTAGATGAAGAATGAATGGATCAAGGAGTAGGGTGGCTGTAGTAGGTTCATCTTTGCTCTTCTTGAACTCTCAGTAGTTTTTGAAATCAACAGTCATGGTATCCTCCAGGAGTTCTGGATGAGGAGCACAGTTTTCTGCTGATTCACCTCCTTCCTCCAAAGAAGGTCCCAATGGGGGTTGATAGGGAGAAAGAAATCCAGCCCCTGCTTTGTGTGTTGCAGCTAGATAGCAATAGCAATAGCACTTAGATTTATATACTGCTTCATAGTGCTTTACAGCCCTCTCGAAGCAGTTTACAGAGCCAGCCTATTGCCCTCAACAATCTGGGTTCTCATTTTACTGATCTTGGAAAGATGGAAGGCTGAGTCAACCTTGAGCCTGGTGAGATTCGATCTGCCAAACTGCTGGCAGCTGGTGATCAGCAGAAGTAGCCTGCAGTACTGCATTCTAACCACTGCGCCACTGCGGCTCATGTTCTCTCTCCACTCCCACACCCTGTTTAACATCTATATAAGATCACCAATATGCTAGCATACCAATTTTTACATCTCCACCACCACCATTGATATACTGCCCTAGTGCTCTGGCAGCCTTGGTGGGAACAACAGACTTCAATTCAACTCAAGCAAGATGGAGTAACTATGGGTATTTGGACCTTCCAGTGCTGAATATTTTCTATGTTTGGTTTTCCTCAGATGGATCCAGAGCAAAATCTGGCGGTCTTTCTGGACTCACTCTTTGTGGACTTGACTTCCCTATCCTAATATTCCTTTTTACTTACTCTTTTCACGTATTCAAATTATGTTTATACTTTTACCTGTTATCTTATATATGCTTGACAAAATAAACTTATGAATTATAATGGCATCCCCATCCTTGGATGACCTTAGGCGACTTACTCTATCTCAGACCAACCAACCTAAATCGGGCTTTGTTATGGGAAAATGGAGAAAGAAGTGTTATATATTCCAGCTTCAGCATCTAACAGATTGGTGCCAACTCTTAGTGACCACATTGATAGATTTTCTCCATGGCGTTCTATCTGTCAAGTGCATGAAATCAGGAATCCCAGGTGGTTCAAAGCATTATAGGTTTATTATATGCTAATATAATATAATATTATACTATATGCTAATATAATTTTATAAGAATAAAAGCAGATTGGCAGGAGATAAGATTCCATGGAATTCAAGGTGGGCTGAATTTAGATCTCATGCAGACATGAAGGGACTCAAGACTGATGACATGTTTGACTTCTTCCCTTTGGCTCAGCCTGGTCATCTTCTACCATGTGTCTAACTTGGCCCTTCAGGTCTTCCATCAGTACACCTACTGCCACTGTAACAGAGTCTATTGGAGTTGGGCAGCTAATGAATTCAAATAAATAAATAAATCCACCTTGCTTTTCTTTTCTTGTCTTTCATCATACCTGAACAAAAGATGGAATACTAATTAAGTTTCTCATACAAACTGCTACAAGATGCTTTCCATATTATCTAACTTCAGTTTCATTCCAGATCATTCATCGGTTTTAATTTTAATCCACTCTGCTGGAGGGTCTTTCTTTATTCCTCTTCACGTACTTCCAAAACTAAGTTTTATTTCTATCAGAACTGCTTTGCATTTATCCTGTTTAAATCTTAAGCATCCTTTGCTTTCTTCAACTATATTCTACATCTTTTTTTCTCTATGCATTATATGAAATGTTTTTCTCATCCGCTTTTTTTTTTTTGCAGCATTCTCTTTTTTTCGCATTTAGAGCCTCTCGCACTTCATTATTTTACTAAGCATCCTTTTTCATATTTCCCATGAGCACAATTGTACAAGTTTTTGTGGCATTCTGGAACACAATTCTTCTCACTCTAGCCACTCTAAGTAGCTTCCACATTCTCTCTCCTTACATCCTCTCATTGTTACGCTCTCCTTCAGTAATTCTCTCATAAATAATCACCAATGGATGGTTTTGAAAATTGTGTTTAGGGCCCCAGTAACACCCAAATACATATTGTACATGGTCAGAGTAAGCTGGCTGCTGATTATAATTTACACTTTTGTAGTATGGTTCGGTAAGGCTTTAACCTTTTCCCCTATAGACCTGAGATTGCAAGATCAATTAGACAACTCTGCAGGTAAACAGATGAAAAAGATAGCAGGGAGACCCTCTGTACATAATACTGATTTTACACAAATCAACATGAGCTTCTTGAACAGAGAGCTGTCTTCTCCATAATGATCTGAACTGACATCATAAAGGAAAAGGCCATGACCTACACTCTATTGTCCCAGAATGCGGGATAATTATCTTAAGTTACAGGAAGGCAAATTCAGATTGCATGCTTGGATAAACTGCCTAATAGTAAGAACAGTGTGACAGTGGAACCAATTATTCAGAAAAGTAGTGGGCTTCCCTTCACTGGCTATCAGAATCTGATAACCATTTGACAGAAATGTTGCACTGAACAAAGGGCTGGTCTTGATAGCCTAAATAACCACTTTCTACTCTATAAATCCAGTCTAGGCTCTTAGATTTTTCTCCCTAGTCGTATTGTGGGTAAAATCCCTAAAGAGAGGAAGCAAGGCAATCCACACATATTACATGGATTCCATAAAAAGAAACATAGAGGAGGTATAAAACATGATCAGAATGGTTTTCCAGCTGAAAGAAATTAATTTTAAGGAATATTTAGGGCCGTAGTTAATTCAATCCTCTACCAAGATGTGTTATAAGCAGAATGTTTTACATTACTCCTTACTTCTGAGGGGAGTTTACAACGACTACTTAAAGAGAAGGAAATAATGGGAAAATTATAATTATAGCTGAGCTTCAAAAAAAAAAAAAATCCAGTAAAGGATTTAATCTTTACAAATATGAAACTGTTTCAACCATAAGACGCAGAGAAATAATGGCTTTGGTTTCCTGTTCTCTTCTAAGCCAGTCGTTGCTTTAATCAATTTTAGGGCATGGGTGTATTTATTTTATTACATACTGCATTTTTATCTTACAATGAATCATGCAAAAGATTAATCTGAAGGTTTACTGGTGGGGAAGGGGTTGGAATCTTTCATTGAAATCTCAGTATTGGTTTGTTGTGCTTGGAATGACAGTGTGAGGGGTGGAAAGATTAAAGTTTTGACCTTAGCATGCGAGATAAAGCAGGAAATATCTGGTTTATTTCAGAACTCCACCCCAAGACTTTGTTTTATTTTTTTTATCTAGAAATCTCTAATTGAATAGTTGCCACAAAATGTCATAGACCAGGAGTAAACCTGTGCCTTTGAGATTCAGCTATTGTGTTTCCTGTCAAGTCCTATTCCAAGTACACGTTCTCATTTCCCGTGGTTTGGCTTTGGTCTGTAGCATTTTTATCCTAGGTTTTCCACCATTTCCATCAAGAGTCAATGTGATGCGGTGGTCAGTGCCTTAATTAGAACCAGACACACATAAGTTCCTGCTGCCTTGAAGACCCAGTCTCCTTGGCTGTACTCAAATGTTCATCCCTACATGATTAGAATTTCTGGAAGGGGAAATTAATCTTCATTCCGTGGACAATTCCTTCGATTGCTATTCTATTATAATATTGCCATCACTCAACGGAATGGCACTTCATTGGAGAATACAGTAGAACCTCTGGTCATGACCATAATTCGTTCCATAACTTTGGTCGCAACCCAATTTGGTTGTGACCCGAACCTAATTTTGGAAATTTGTCGCTTACAAAAAAAATGGCATGGAAGGGGAAATCGGCTGCGAAAAAAAAAGTGAATTTTTTTGGGCGGAACCCAATTTGGTTGTTGTCCGAAGTGTTCATGACCAGAGGTTCTACTGTATGTTCTATTTTCTTCATCAGGAAGCTTTTAGAAACACTTGGGAAGGGAGGAGAATATCAAAGAGAAACAAGCAATCTTAGAGATGAGGCTTATCGAGATGGCGAAGGGGTAAGTAGGATGCTTATTGGATCCCAAATGTAGCTGATAGCACTAATATGTTTTCAAGCAAAGAAGACAATAGTGGACAAACTAGGTAACATTGTTGTGACCCCGGCCCCGGAGGCTCATTTATCTTCGCATGCTGATTTGGAGGATGATATTGAGGAGGAGGAAGCTGTCATGAGCTATGTGCCGGAGGGGCCGTCTTCACTGGTGAGTCAGCAAGAATTGACAGTTGCTGACGTGCCTATGGACCCCAGCCAAATTAAGGAGGAAAGAGAGGCTGGTAAGGACGAGGGGGAGCCCCTATTGGATGCAAGATAGAGACATAGGAGACGTCGTAGAGAACAGCTATTGCCACGTCCTAAGAGGTGTAGTTAGGAGACGTAGGGCCATATCCTACAAAGTATAAAAGGGGTGTGACTGGGCTGGAAAGGCGTGGTGAACAATTTGTTGGCGTTTTGGATGCAGTGGAGTTACAACTGTTAGTTTGGAGTTTTTTGACAAGAGTCTGCATTCCTGCATTAGTCTGCTGGCTGTCTGCCAAGATCTTTGGAACATTGCCCGGTAACTATTGGACTGATATACGCTTTGGAAGAGAACTATTTATTAAAGGGCCAACTTCAGTCTCTCTAGCCTGCGTTTGTTACTGCCTCTGCAAGGCCATTCGTGGGAGGGGACAGAACAAACATTTGGAATTCATCCCATCCCATCAAGTTCCACTCCTTTGTTTGTTTAGTAAATTATAATGGTGACTTGATCATGATCTGCACAAAATTTGTTCCAATGCTGAAGGTTTTCAAGAAAAGATTGGACAACCATTTGTCTGAGATGGTATGAAGACTCCTATCTTGGACAGAGGTTTGGACTAGAAGGCCTCCAAGGTCCAAGCATGGGTATGGCTAGGTGGAATGAGATTGGTTCAAACAGACATCATTATTTAACTATTGAACCACTTTTTTTTTTTTAAAGGGATGAGAAAAATACAAGATTTTATCAATTCTTATGTAATTTTGCAAATTCATTCGATATTATCTTACAAATAAAGGAATAAAAACTGGAATGATGCTATGCATATACCATGGAGATTGCCCTTCAGAATTAAATGTAACCGCACATACAGTAAAAGCCATGAAGTCATTCTGTATTTTTCGAAAGGAGACTTCGGTATAGATGTTAATGGTTTCCAGTGGCATTATGCAGAACAGAATAGTGATGGAGCTAATTGAAGGCTTCAAAAAATAGTCTCAGCAAATCTGCAAGCCAAGAAGCAGTGTTATTGCATCTTATGAACAGTTGTCATGTCAACTGTCAGAATTATTAAAGGAGAATTTGATCAGCTTGAGTTTAAACTTTTTCTTTCTCTTCATAGGCCAAATGCCCAATTCCCATGTATCGATAACCGATTTCTATTGCCAGCTTTTATTTTAGTCTTTTAATTTTTCCTTGGGGGAGTCGTTAAAGATCTCTTTTGAAAACACCTATACAGATGGAGAAGGATGGTTTCACTAATGCATTTATACTGAGATTGCAATGAAATTGAAAAGAAATATCTTCCAATATTGATTTCTATGGTTGACATTGCACTGTGGCTCATGGGATAAGATCATATACATGAGAAAATAGGATGTTAACAGATTTAAGCAGGAGTCTCTAATGTTTGTGGCACATGAGTTAGTATTTTAACTTCCAGAATTATGTCCCCCCCCCTCTCAATTCAGTTAAACTTAGCACCTCTCAGGGCTTTACGATAAAAGGATTATTCAAACGTTCTGTTTTAGTGTGTGGTTGCACTGCTTCAGTTACATGGTCTGTGCACACATACACACAAGAGCTAAAAGGCCAACATAAATTCTACATGGTCCTTTCATTTTATGTTCAAAGACTCTGAGCACTCAACATATGTGATCTATGTACCAAGGTGATACTCTAACAGAGACAAATTGTGTTCAGGCATCTGAAAGTCATCATTTCAACACACATGCACACGTTTTGAAAGGAAACCTACAAGGGGATCAAAAACAGAGCTTAAGCCACATCTGTTTGGGTTTAAAATACATTGTCTGAAAGTTCAAAGTTGTTTCTTTTTGTCTTAGAAAATCCCCTCAAACTCTCCTACTCAGCTGCTTTTTATCTTACATTCTTCACTAGTATCAAAGAAACATTTTCAGGAGCCATCCTGTGCTATTTTTTAAAAAAAAACTTGAACTATATAGATATATAGATAAATACATATACATGCACACACATCAAAGTTTCATCAAGGCTTTAGCTTTCTCAGCCTTGGGACATAGAAATTAATTGGGAGAAAGAGCCTAGGAAGTCCCAGTAGGAGCTCAGTTATCTACTGTATGTTGGTATGCTATATATTAAAAGTCCAATCAGCCAAGGAGTGCATCTATGCAAATTTCAAAACATGTGGTGTATTGAGGCAGTACTGAATATACCACATCCCAGGTCTTAATTTATCATAGATGATTCACTGCTCTACTGGACCACAAAATATAAATGAGTAACAGTGTTTAATTATTATTTATTTATTTATTTTATTTATTTCAATTTGTATACCGCCCTTCTCCTGGTGGACTCAGGGCGGTGAACAGCCAGAACTAAAACACATGCCAATACAAAATTTAAAATTATTAAAAGAATTACATAACTGGCCCAATTTAAAACAATTCAATTAAAACCCAATGACAATTTAAAAGCTAAAAAACTAAAAAAGACTAAAAAGGGGGGAGGGGGTTCACGCCAGCCCTGCTTGATGGAAAAGAAAAGTTTTCAGGGCACGGTGAAAGACCTGGAGATCCGATATCCTTCGTATCTCCGGGGGCAAATCGTTCCAGAGGGCAGGAGCTGCCACAGAGAAGGCCCTCCCTCTGGGGGTCGCCAGCCAACATTGCCTGGCTGACGGCACCCTGAGGAGTCCCGCTCTGTGGGCGCAAACTGGTCGGTGGGAGGATATCGGCGGCAGAAGGCGGTCCTGCAAATACCCAGGTCCTATGCCATGGAGCGCTTTAAAGGTGGTAACCAACACCTTGAAGTGCACCCGGAAGACAACTGGAAGCCAATGCAGCTCACGCAGGAGAGGTGTCACATGGGAGCGCCCCCTCGCTCCCATAATCCCCCGCGCGGCCGCATTCTGCACTAGTTGGAGCCTCCGGGTGCTCCTCAAGGGGAGCCCCATGTAGACAGCATTGCAGTAGTCCAGGCGGGAAGTGACAAGTGCCTGAGTGACTGTGCGTAAGGACAGAGGTAATCCTACCTCTGCTTGGCCAACTTGATGTGCTCAATTTCATTTTTGCAGACAATAGTTGGAGTCTAGTCCCATCTGAGCCTGGAAACCGTGCACGTTGCTTGACCAACTGTAGCAGTGGTGGGTTTCAAAATTTTTTACTACCAATTCTATGGGTGTGGCTTGGTGGGTGTGGCATGGCTTTGGTGTGGCTTGGTGGGCGTGGCAGGGGAATAATACTGTAAAATCTCCATTTCCCCCCCCCACACACACTCCAGGGAAAGGTTACTGCAAAATCCCCATTTCCTCCCGATCAGCTGGGATTCGGGAGGCAGAGAATAGATGGGGGTGGGGCCAGTCAGAGGTGGTATTTACCAGTTCTCCGAACTACTCAAAATTTCTGCTACCAGTTCTCCAGAACTGGTCAGAACCTGCAGAAACCCATATCTCTGAACTGTTGCCTGGTTCACATTAACTTCATCTGGAGATAGTCAAATTTATTAGGTTTTCTAGAGATGAGAAATTAATAATTGCTTTCTTCTCAATGTCATTATAGTTAAATTGGTGTTCTCCATAGTAATGTATGGCTATGAGAGTTGGACCTTAAGAAAGGCTGAGCACCAAAGAATTGATGTTTTTGAATTGTGATGTTGGAGAAGACTCTTGAGAGTCCCTTGGACTGCAAGAATAACAAATCAGTCAACCTGGATATTGAAGGTGAAACTCAAATACTTTGGCCACCAAATGAGAAGAGAGGACTCATTGGAAAAGACCCTGATGTTGGGAAAGATGGAAGGCAAAGGAGAAGGGGACAGCAGAGGATGAGATAACCATAGATAGTGTCATCAATGCAGTGAGCATGGATATAGGCAGACTCCGAGAGACGGTGGAGGACGGGGGGGCTGGTGTGCTGTGATTCATGGGGTCATGGAGAGTTGGGCATGACTTAGCAACTGAGCAACAACAACGTCATTCTTATCATTGGCAATATGTGTTTTAGGATAGCAAAGTGTGAGTATCATAGAATGTGTAATGTATAGTGCACTTATACGCAAACTTGACAGACTTGAACACTAGGCCTGTTATAACAAAATGAAATTCAATGTAGAGAAAAGTAAAGTCTTACACTTAGGCAAGAAAAACCAGAAGTACACATATAGACTGGATGAAACCAGGCTTAATAGCAGTAACTGTGAGAGAGATCTTGGGGTCTTAGTGGACAACCAGTTATTTATATGAGCCAGCAATATGTGGTGGCAGCCAAAAAAGCCAATGCAATCCTAAATTGCATTAACAGAGGGATACAATCAAGATCAAGTGAGGTACTAATAATATTCTATAAAGCCTAAGTAAGATCACACCTAGAATACTGCATCCAGTTTTGGTCACCACACTATAAAAAAGAAGTTGAGACTCTAGAAAGAGTGCGGAGAAGAGCAACCAAGATGATTAGGGATGATGGAGGCTAAAACATATGATGAACAATTGCAGGAACTGGGTATGGCTAGTCTAGTGAAGAGAAGGACCAGGGAAGACATGATAGCAGTGTTCCAATATTTGGGGGGCTGCCACAGAGAGGAGGGGATCAAGCTATTTTCCAAGGCACCTGAAGGCCAGACAAGGAATAATGGATGGAAACTGAACAAGGAGAGATTCAACCTAGAAATAAGGAGAAATTTTCTGACAGTGAGAACAAACAGCCAATGGAACAGCTTGCCTTCAGACATTGTGGGAGCCTCATCACTGGAAGCTTTCAAGAAGAGACTGGACTGCCATTTGTTGGGGACCTGCAAGGTCCTTTCCAACTCTTAATCTGTTAAAAGAACTCCCAATAAAGGACAGAACCTTACATTGCAGAACTTTCTCCTATCACGTTAGGTATTCTGCCAAAGTCCTGCTGAGAGTGCAGATTGAATAATTTGCTTCTAGTAGACCCATTTCAGGACAAACGCTAGAATGGGATAGTTGAGCAACAAACATTTCAGGCCTTTGGCAGAGATGGCAAAAATTTCATCATATCTTAAAGATCATTCAAATGAAAGATACATATCAGAATGGAGAAGATGGATTGACTATATACAAAAAAAGTATCCGAACAAGAAGATTCATATAGCTTATGAATGAAATATTTTTAAGTAGTCTATGTTTATAGTTTTTGAGTTATAAGCAGTTAAAGATTTAGGGAGAATATGAATGCAATAATTTGTTAGCATATTTTAGCTTTATGTTTATGAATGCTATACCCTGTGCTTGTTCTGGGAAGTCTAGGGACGGGGGTGGGGGGGAAGGAGGGGAGGGGGAAAGGGTGGGGGGGGAGAAAATGTTTGTATTTCTTATAAAACTTTTCAACAAAAAAAAACAAAAACATTTCAGGCCTTCAGCAAAGTCAAGATGGAAACAATAAATAATACCATGGAAAGACCCAACTTAGATGCTTTGCAGAGATTTATCATCTCAGTGTCCCACTTTATAAAACTGTCTGATTCAGATATAAGGATGTCAGTAAAAATCAGTCTCTGCAAAGTTACCAGTAATGCTGACCAAGTATCACAATGAGTGGAACTGAGGTCAGTAAATTAATAGCCAATACCCTGGCTCCACTCAGTTCTTCCTCTGCTGCTTATACCAATTTGCCCTCCCTAATTTGAATGATGGATAAGTTTTAACTGAGGCTGCTGAGGTTTTGGAATAAATGACAACCCTCAAATCTGTTCAAGTGGTTTGTAATTCATGTTTGAAAATAGAGGAGGAAAATTTTAAGGCATCCCAGATATAACTGTTGGTTCAGCAAATATTAAGACATTCACATTTAACTATTTTATGCCTCTGAAGGGATATGAAAACTTGGTTTCATCTGCTATAAATTCAAGCTTTCCTCCTTCTTCTCAACTTCCTTCTCGCTTGCCATCTTCCTGGCCAATGAATTTAATTTTAATTTAAAATTTAATTATTATTTAATTATTTTCAGGACTCTGAGTAGGGACAATGGGATAAATTATTTTAGGGCTCATATATACAGGACAGTGGTGGGTTCCTCCCGGTTCCGCCCAGTTCCGCCGAGCCGGTAGCAGTGACGATATGATATCACTGAACCGGTTCTCCCCCCCGCCCCCCGCCCCCCCACCCACCATGTTATTCTTATCTTTTATTTGGCCCCACCCCCAATCTATTGCTGCCTCCTGAGTCCCAGCTGATGGCTAGAGGGGAAAAAACTGTTTAAACGCTTGCCGTGGGGCTTCAAAGGGCCGCCCTACAGCTGATCTATGGTAAAAGAAAACAAATGAGTAGACCAGTGCCTGCAAAAATAAATGGGTAGATCAGTACAGCTCTGCAAGCAGTTAAAAGCCTGGTAGACCAGTACCTCTGCTAAATCCTAAATAATTGTCACATGACCATCAAGCCACACCCACAAAATAAGCCATGCCCACAGAACCAGTAGTAAAAAAATTTAGAACCCACCCCTTCTTTCAAAGTAAGGTTCAATATTTGAAATTTGAAATATTTTTTTCATTCAAGGCAGATACAATCTTATGAGTATTTTTTATTTTCTGGGCCATTGACTGAAAAGGATAAAAAGAATGGAGAAAAATATTTATAAATAAAGTGGTAGGGGGCTCAAATGAACATACTCTTTGAGATTATTGTAAGATTAAAGGTTCTAATCCATACCCTTACTGCCAATACACTTGGAATTCAATACAATACACTTGGAATACTGCATCCAGTTTTGGTCATCGCAATATAAAAAAGATGTTGAGACTCTGAAAAGAGTGCAGAAAAGAGCAACAAAGATGATTAGTGGGCTGGACACTAAGACATATGAAGCAAGGTTGTAGGAATTGGGTATGTCTAGTCTAATGAAAAGGACTGGGGGAGACATGATAACAGTGTTCCAGTATTTAAGGGGCTGTCACAAAGATGGGGGTGACTATTTTCCAAAGCACCAGAAGGCAAGACGAGAATCAATGGATGGAAACTAATCAAGGAGAGAAGCAATCTAGAACTAAGGAGAAATTTCCTAACAGTGAGAATAATCAACCAGTGGAACGGCTTGCCTTTAGAAGTTGTGGGTGCTCCATCACTGGAGGCTTTCAAGGAGATTGGACAGTCACTTGTCTGAAATGATATAGATTCTTCTGTTTGTGCAAAGAGTTGAACTAGATCAGGGGTCTGCAACCTTAAACACTCAAAGAGCCACTTGGACCCGTTTCCCACAAAACCCTTCCTATGCCTGACTATTCCTTGAGCGGCCACAAAACTAGCATATGTAGTTGAATTAAACATTCTGTTTTCTTCTGAAACTTTTCCTTTCTTGGATTTATCCATGGTTGGCCTACCGGGGGTTGAAAAGCTCAATAAATTGTGTGCCGGTGGGTGTTGCAGATTGGTGGTTGTGACACATATTTTGAGTGACAGGGAGCCGCAGCAGAGCGGTGAAAGAGCCACATGCGGCTCCAGAGCCGCAGGTTGCTGACCCCTGAACTAGATGATCTCCGAGGTCCCTTAAAACTCAGTTATTCTATGTTCTAATTCTCAGATGATATTTACTGTCTTTGCTGATTTGCTAATTCTGCTATTCTGTCCTTGAGGATGATTGGTGTAAATATGTTTGGTTTCCAGGTTACACAGGTAATGTTGCTTAATAATTTAGGATTTTTAAAAATGTTCCTAATACTGTCATCTATGGGAGAGGGATTCATATGCAGGTTTATTTTCCAATGTAAACTATGCCATTCTAAAGATGCTTTTTAGCATGGACTTGCTTGTTGTTGTTGTTTTCTTTTAAAATGTTTTGCTTCTCATCCAAGAAGTTTCTTATGCTGCAAAGAATATAAATCCATTCCCCACCAATCAGTTAGAACCGAAGAAGCTTTTGGGACAAAAAGCAAAACATTTTTGCTTTCTTTGAATGAAGAAAGGCAAACCAATGTGGAAAGAGAGGGTCTGGATACAGCATAGCTTCACAACTTGCTGAGAAGCAAAGGCCATCCTGGTAAATTAAAAACGCTCATGGAATTTCCACAAAGAAATACCTGGAGTGTCAATCAGCTGTTCCATTGGCTAGGTCAGGGCTCTGCAACCTTAAACACTCTAAGAGCCATTTGGACCCATTTCCCACACAAAAGAAAACACCAGGAGCCACAAAACCTGGGTTGGCATGGCCAACTCAACCTCACTCACTTCCACCAGTCACATGACTCCCTAGCCATGCCTACCCAGACAGTCATTAGGGCAGAGAACCGGTTGTTAAAAAACACTGGAAACCACAAAACCCTTTTGACATCTCTCTCTCTCTCTCTCCCTCCCTCCCTCCCTCCCCCCCCCTCTCCCCCTCTCTCTGTATCTTTCTGTCTCTGCCCTGGCCGCTTCTGCATCCCCTGCTGTCACCCTTACCTTCTCAAGATAGGTGAGGAGTGACAATGGGAGGGCGAGGGGCGGGACCAGCCAGTGGTGGGATCACCTGACAGGGAGCCACAGCAGAGGGTTCAAAGAGCCGCATGAGGCTCTGGACACCTGGACTAGGTGGAAGTACTACATCTGGCGGCAGCAGTGAGGCTTGGAGATGGTCAATAGGATGTTTTCAGGACAGAAACAGCTGTAAATTTACTTTAAAAAAAATCTGTGGGCTGCACAAGGCTGCTTTAACCCATGTACAGGCATGGGTTAAAGTACGATAGAGGATTGTGAGAAAGAGTAGCCATGAGATACTGTCTACAGGTTCTACCTGCAGTGGGACTATCTGTTTGCATGTTACGATATGTTTGTGTACATTAGAAAGCCAATTATGGAATCCCAGAATCTTTTGCAACTTTTCACTTCTTAGGTAGTGGAGGAGTTTCCCATGCTTTGAATTATATTGACACATGCAGAAATGTCTCCTGTACTCCTATTCAGCTACTGCTGCTCAGATCTGTTCTTTCTCATTTGTTTACTACAAATTCATTGCCTGCTGTTAATCTGACCAAGGAGCACTAAAATATCATCTGACATCATGCTAAGGCAGTCTTCTCAACCTGGGATAAAGCTACAGTTTCCAGCAGTGCTGACAGGACATGTATCTTAAACTATACGGAGACCAGGTGAGAGAAGGCTGAATAAGGAGTAGAAAGGCTGTGGCTCCTCCCCATTTTTCACCCATTAAAATTATCCTGTGAAGCTTCTGACTGTGGGGACGTTGCAACAGTCATAAGTGCAAGGTCTAATAATAAGTTTCTTTTTTTTTAAGCACTGTGTAACTTTGAACAAAGTTCTCTCTCTCTCTCTCTCTCTCTCCCTCCCTCCCTCCCCCCTCTCTCTTTCTCTCTCTCTCTTTCCTTCTCCCTCCCACCCTTCCCTCTCTCCCTTCCCTTTCTCTCTTTAATAATCTTCTCAACTTTCCATCCCACACACTTCCTTAATAGGCAACACATTTGTTAGAAATTAATTCCTCTATTCCTGCCATACTTATATTCTTTTATTTGTAAATTATCCATTCTTTCCCCCACATTTTACACAGGGGGGGGAGAGAGAGAGAGAAAGAGAGAGACATATATATAGGGAGTCCTTATGACCATTCATTTAGTGATTGTTAATAGTTACAACGGTGCTTAAAAGAAGTAACTTATTACTAAGCCTTGCTCTTATGACTGTCGCAACGTCCCCACAGTCACATAATGAAAATTCAGGCACTTAACAATCAGCAAGTAATTATAACAGTTGCAGCATCCTGGGATCACCTGATTGCCATTTGCAACCTTCCTAGCTGGCTTCTCACAAGCAAAATCAATGGGGGAAGGACTGCAGCAAAAAATGTTGTAAAATCAAGTGCAACTCATTTGATTTTACAAGGAAGGAAGGAAGGAAGGAAGGAATGAATGAATGAATGAATGAATGAATGAATGAATGAACGAACGAACAAACAAACAAACAAACAAACAAACAAATATCCATCCTTCACGTCTGACTTTTTCCAGGAAAATTCAAACATTTCCCAGGAAAATTCACTTCCCATGTTCTCAACCTCTTCATACTAGCTAGAAGTCCAGGACAAATTGTGGCCCTCTGCATCTCAAAGTGGAAGCTGTTCCATAGGCAAGCACCATGACAGAGATGGAATGATAGCTTAGCCTTACATAATTTACCATATTTTTTGGAGTATAAGATGCTCCGGACTATAAGGCACACCTACCTTTTTGGGGGAGGAAAACAAGAAAAAAAAAATCTGCCTCTGCCTCTGCCTCCCAGCAATTTGCCTCCTTGCAGCAAACAGCAAATAGCCTGCTTTAGTTTCATGTTCATTTTCAGCACAGCCTGATTAGCACAAGAAAAAAAATCTGCCTCCCAGCAATTTGCCTCCTTGCAGCAAACAGCGGAGGCCCATGCAGCAATAGGCAATGGCAATCCCTGCAGTCTGAAACAGCTGAGGGTTGGGAGGCCGATCCAACCGACAATCAACTGCTTGTGCTAATCAGACTGTGCTGAAGCTGAAATGGGCTGTTTGCTGTTTGCTGCAAGGAGGTAAATTGCTGGGAGGCAGAGGCCAAAGGGTGGGGCCCAGTGGATGGGTGGGGCTACATTTGGTGTATAAAACACACCCAAATTTTCACCCTCTTTTAGGGTGGGGGGGAAGTGTGTCTTATACTCTGAAAAATACAGTAATAGGGGAGACCTGGAGTGCACTGGATACAGTGAATGGATAGAGATCTTCAGAGATAGGAAATTCTGAAACTAATCATATGTCATTCAGGACTTAAAGTTAGCCTTGAAGCAAAATTAGAAGTAACTTGTGCTCATTGTCCCTGTTCCATTTTCCATTGCTGTCAGCATGACATATCCCACTGCCTACCTATGCCCCCATCATTCTAGGGCATCATTTTTCCTCCCTTTGTCTCCACCATTCAGTCACTATTACCACAGTTGTACTAGCCCATGTGCTTGTTCTGTACAGCTAGTTCTCGAGTTACTAATGTAATGGAGCCTGCCAGTTACATTCATAACCCAAGGATTCATTGGAGTGAATCACATAAAATGAATGTGAAACCTCCCTGACTTCATCCATGCATTTGCTAATTGAATGTGCAGGTCGTTAAGTGCACAAGAAGTATCTCAGGGTGGGGAAGGCCTAGTACAGGAATAAGACCACTGTATCCAGCCACAAAGGCCTCCCCCATCCACTGAGAGATCTCATGGTCCTCTTCCCACCCCTTGCAGTCCCAAACTACTTGGGCCTTTCTTCTCCACCTAGAACCAACCACTCACTTCCATTTGGCACCATGTTTGAGAGCCCCGTGCTGCCCATGCTTGCCACTTTGGGTGCTGGAGGCCTTGTCCAGCTAGGCGGAGAAGCACCAGCTCCCCTTCACTGCTGAGCCCAGCCTCTTTCACAAGGGAGTGTGGTCCTGCTTCCTGGAATGCCAAACCCACCCAGATTTCACAAATTGTGCTGCCACAGAGCTGGAGAGCTTGGCATTCCGCCACCCTGTTTCCCTTGCTTGCCAAAAGCACTCCTTACAAATTGCAAGAGGGGTTTCCAAACAAACCTGCTTTCCAGCTCCATGGCATTTCTCTGCCGCCACAGAGCTGGAGAGCTCAGGATGCCATCCCCCTGCTTCTCTCGCTTGCCAAAAGCACTCCTTAAAAATTGCAAGAGGTGTCTCCAAACAAACCTGTTTTCCCGTTTCTCCCGTTCAAGGCACTTTTCCTTCACTGGAGAAATAGAAAAGCTGGGTTGCAAATAGAAGAAATGTGCAGGGAAACTCAAAAAGTTTGTGGGACTAAAAAAAAAGAAAGAAAAGTAAAATCGCCCTTTCCAACTTCACAAGATCTTACTTTTTTCTCATGAGAAGTTGGAAAGTCTGAAACTTTTTTTCGCTAACTGAACTGTCATAACTTGAGGATTATCTGTAATGTCATTCTACTCATTCATAGTAGCAAAACAGGGTCCAGAAGGCGATATTCACTATCCTCTTCTTCCTATTCCCTCTATTCCCTTGTTGTCCTCTTTCAGTTAAGACCACCAATAGCGTTTTCCTGTTCTTACTGTGTCCCCAAATCACTCTTGCCAGAAGCAATCAATTTTTCTATCTATTGTTTTTTTATCCATTTTTGTTCAAAACATGCATGCTTTGCTTTGGGCAGATAGAATTCAAAACCAGCCGTTCTATACAGACAAGAGTTTGGGAAAACAGAATTGCTGGGGTATCAATAGCATCTACTGAAATCATATTGAACCTAAATTTCTATAACATTTTGCTTTGGTTCTTCCCCTACTAATGTGGTTACCAAGTTTTGTAGCTTCTCCTTATGCAAAACATGTGTCCCTCCTCTAGCTTCTTGATGAAAAATTGGATTATCTTCCAGTAATAACATTTGGCTTTAGTAATAAGAAAATTTCTCCCTCCCACGCTCACCACTCTTCCTCTCTTGAGTTTTATCTTCCTCTCTCAACTGATTCCATTTCTAATTAATTTTCCTGTAGATATTCTAAACATTAACCTCAGTGGCTTTTTTTAAAAAAATTTTTTAATTTTTATTAATTTAAGAAACCACATAATACATTTATAAATGCAAGTAAAACAATTTACAACAAACATCATCTTTATAACATCTACCTATAATATCTGAATTGTTACAATATCAATATCCTATATTCTTCAATATACAATATTTCTCTCACCTTATATAATGATATTATTTTATTGATATCTCGTGTCTCTTTCTTAAATTTCATTTGATGTAAAAATTTATTTTACTCTATTGATATCTTTTCTTTTATTTAATTTTTCTTTCTTTCTTCTTCTCTTTTTTTTCCACTTCCCTCTAACCATTTATACCATTTTTGCCAGACCAGATAATATTCAGATTCTTCTTTTCCTTGGATCTCCTTGGTAAGTTTATCCATCTCAGCGCATTCCATAATTTTGGATATTAATTTCTCTTGAGTCGGGACCTCTTCTTGTTTCCAATTTTGTGCGTATATAATTCTTGCTGCAGTCAAAATGTGTGTTATTAAATATATTATTTCTTTTTCATATTTGCTTGTAGGTATTCCTAATAAATAAGTTTCTGGCTTTAATGGCACCTTTTGAGTTATTATTTGTTCCAGTTGCATTTTTATATTGTTCCAGAATTTTTTAGCTTTGGGACATGACCACCATATATGATAGTATGTCCCTTTATGCGCTTTACATTTCCAATGGAGTGGAGATGTGCCGGGAAACATTTTAGAAATTCGCGCCGGTGGTAGATGCCACCTATAGTACAATTTATAAGCATTTTCTTTGTATGGTACAGATAATGTTAATTTATTAATATTTTTCCACAATTTTTCCCACTTATTTAATTCTATTGCATACCCAAAATTCGTCGCCCATGTGATCATATTCTCTTTAACTACTTCCTCTGCTAGTTTATATTCCAATAGAAAATTATAAATTTTGGTTATTAATTTCTCATTGGGGCCTAATAAAATTTTATCCAACTGATTTGGTTCCATTTGAATTCCAGTTTTTTCCATATCAGATTTATATCTGGATTTTAATTGCAAATATGACCACCACTCTATTTCCACATTTTGCATTCTCAATTCTTCTCTTGTTTTTAGTTTTCCTTCTTCATTTAAGATGTCCTTATATGTTTTTAATTTATTTGTATCTATTGTATTTGGATAAATATGTGCTTCCATTATGGAAGTCCACCTAGGAATCCTATCATAGTGATATTTTCTGATTTCATTCCATATTTTAAGCAAATTATCTCTTACAATATGTTTGCGAAATTGTTCTTGTTTTGTAATTTTCTCTCCCCAAAGATATGCATGCCAACCTCTTATTAAGTCAAAACCTTCCAATATTAATGTTCTTATGTTTTTGAGTTCGATCCAATCTTTTATCCATATTAACGCTGAGGCTTTGTAATAACTCTGCCAATCAGGGAGTCCCATTCCCCCTCTCTCTCTTTTGTCTTGTAGATGTTTTAATTTGATTCTTGCTTTTTTTTCCCCTGCCAAATAAATTTTAATATCATTCTGTCTAAATCTTTAAAATATGTTCTTCCTGGGTTTACTGGTATTACCCTAAATAAGTATAACACTCTTGGCAGAATATTCATTTTAATGGTAGCAATTTTGCCTAAAAGAGACAATTGGAGTTTTGCCCATCTTTCCAAATCCTTTTCTATTTGTTTAGCCAATTTAATATTTCAGTGGCTTAATGATGCTGGAGATGGTCTCAGCTCCAGTGGTTTGAGCCCCAGAACTGTGTAGGCAGGATGAGTTCCTGTCATTCTCCTAAACTTCTGTCCACCTAAAAATTCAAAAACATGTTGTATACAAGTAGATAAATAGGTACCACTTCAGCAGGGAGATGAGCTGGTGCTCTGTGAAGGCAGGCAGATTCCTGATGGCTCTGAATTTCCTGGTTGTGGCTCCTGATTACAAAGCAGCTCCAGGAAGGGAGGGGTCCATGGGTGACACTACATCTTTCTCTCTGGTGCGAAGCCAGCTCACCCTTCTGTGGTGCACCTTGGGAAATATGCAAAAGTGTCCTATAATAGGGTTGGTAGCTTAGCAAGGCAAACTACTATCTGCAATAGCATTGTAGTCTCCTGGGTACTATAACTATGCGATGATGATGATGATGATGATGGTGATGATGATGATGATGTTAAACTGCTCTGGGACTTCAGAATCCAGACAAACAGGCACCTATCACATAACACCCCAGACTTAACAGTTGTCGATAAAAAAAGACAAAAAAGTCTGGACAGTGGATGTGGCAATGCCTGGAGACAGCAGAATAGAAGAGAAAGGACTGGAGAAGATAACAAAATACAAAGACTACAAATAGAAATAGAATGCAATGGCAAGCAAGGGTAGTACCCATAGTAATAGGCACCTTGGGTGTAGTCCCAAAACAACTTGAACACCATAGGTGTTGACAAATTTGCCATCAGTCAATTGCAGAAGGCGGCTTTACTTGGAACTGCATCCATCCTGTGACAATATCTGTAACACCATCAAACATCCAGATTTACCTATCCCAAGTCCTTGATAAGGACTCAATAGGTAGACAAAAATGCCAAATCCACTCTGAACATCTGGCTGACTGCAAATAATAATAATAATAATAATAATAATAATAATAATAATAATAATACTCTACAACGCTCTGCAACGCTCTCTACATGGGGCTCCCCTTGAGGAGCACCCGGAGGCTCCAACTGGCGCAGAGTGCGGCCGCGCGGGTGGTAATGGGAGCGACATGGCGTTCCCATGTAACACCTCTCCTGCGCGAGCTGCACTGGCTCCCGGTGGTCTTCCGGGTGCGCTTCAAGGTTTTGGTTACCACCTTTAAAGCGCTCCATGGCTTAGGACCCGGGTACTTGTGGGACCGCCTACTACCACCAATAGCCTCCCACCGGCCGGTACGCTCCCATAGAGAGGGGCTCCTCCGGGTGCCGTCAGCCAAACAATGCCGACTGGCGGCCCCCAGGGGGAGAGCCTTCTCTGTGGGGGCACCTACTATCTGGAACGAGCTCCCCCCAGAGATACGGAGGATCCCGGATCTGCGCACCTTCCGCCGCGCCTTAAAGACCTTACTATTTCACCAGGCCGGCCTGGCCTAATTTTCCCCCTCTTTTATAAAAGATTTTTAAAATTTTAAATATTTTTTAGTATTTATATATTCAATTTTAAATTGGTTTTAAAAGTTTGGGGTTTTAAATTTGTCGGGGCCAAAATTATTTAATTTGATTTTATTCTACTTTTTAAATTTTGTATTGTATGTGTTTTTATTGTTTGGCTGTGCACCGCCCTGAGTCCTTCGGGAGTAGGGCGGTATAGAAATCTAATAAATAATAATAATAATAATAATAATAATAATAATAATAATAATAATAATAATAATAATTTAAAAAAAAGAAGAAGAAAAAAAATGAAGTTTGAATGATTATGTGAACCAAAGTACAGAAAAATTGCTGCAGGCTGTGAAAACAGAGAACATTATAAAAACAACAGAAACAAAGGCAGAATATAAGGAAAAACAGCTGGATGACAGATTAAAGAGATGGAAAACCAAAGCTTTGCATGGACAGCACTTGAAAAACATTGAAGGAAAATGTGATGACAACTGTACATGGGCATGGCTTAAGATGGGAACCATCAAGAAAGAAACGGAAGGTTTAATACTGGATGCTCAAGAACAAGCACTAAAAACTAATGCCATGAAAGCAAAGATATAAAAATCCACCAACAATCCAAACTGCCGACTTTGCAACAACGAAGTCGAAACTGTTTCACATTTAATATGTGAATGCAGAAAAATCACACAAACTGATTACAAAGCTAGACACGACCGAGTTGCTAAATTAATCCACTGGTCATTATGTAAAAAATATAACTTACCTGTACCCAAAAAGTCATGGGAAGATAAAGTGGAAAAAGTTATAGAAAATGAGAAGGTGAAGATCTTGTGGGATTTTCAAATATAGACAGATTGTCACTTGAAACACAACATGCCAGATATCACAGTTGTCGAAAACCTATACGTACAATTTATTGACATCGCGGTACCAGGAGATGCCAGAGTCAAAGAAAAAGAACTGGGAAAAATCATGAAATATCGCGACCTGGCCATCGAAACTACGCGATTATGGATGAAACATGTAACAGTGATATCCATTGTCATCGGGGCACTTGCAAGTCCAAGAATTTTATAAGATACATCAACAAATTGTAGCTTCCTGCAATAACACCAGTGGAAGTGCAAAAAACTGCGCTACTTGGAACATTGTACATCTTAAGAAGGTACTTGGTTGATACCTAGGACGTTGGCAGCAACCCATATCAACCATTAGCACCAGTCAATGGTATTTGTGATGCATTTTTGAATGTTCAGTTGACTGAGTTTCATGTTTAATGAATAAAGTATATAATAATAATGTTGTAGATATTATGCCATTCTCTTTTTTCCCCTTGGGTATCAAATTGGGATGGGAAGGATGCTTGTTTAAAGTTCCAAATCTGTTTCCAATACAGTGCAGTCTAACTGTCCCCAGACATGGAAACCAATGTATTACCATACTCATGAACATTGCCAAACTTATTTAAAATCTGTTATTCTTTTTAGCTGCTCCAAGATGCTAGAAACAGTAAGAACAAAAGGGATGGGGGAAAAATAAAGTTAGTCATTGATTCACTGTATAAAAAATATAAGTACCTATATCACGGTGTAGAAAGTTTTATATAATTGAAGATATTTTCATATTCATATTCTGATTTCCCATCAAAACAAAGAAGATCGCTTAAAAATATAGACCAAACAAAATCTTTTAAGAACCATAGAGTTCAAGACGAATATTTAAGCTGAGCCCCACAACTGCCTCGCTGCAGGAATCCAGATGAAGATGTAATTCATGTCTTCTCTCTAAGATCAAATTATAAATTGCAGATCCTCAGATCAAGAGAACTGAGAATTTTGCTGTTCCATTGTAAATCACCATACAAATTTATGCCATTGGTTAAATATATCATCACTGTCTTCATCATCTTCCATATCATAAAAATATAAGCCATTAATTTTAGCAAATCATTATGTATGCATATGTACACATACAACCATACATTGCAAGAAATGTTGAAGAAGCAGTTTAATTTAGGTTTTCATTCTGTCCATATGGGAAAAAAATATACTTCAGGAAACATATGGAAGCAAGGATTAAATCTGTTCTAGCCTATTTAATTTATAGAGCAAGTATCCTTTGGGGATGCAATAAATTCATATCCTTTCTTTAGTGGTAATGCTTGCTGGGGGATTTTAGATTCACAGATAGGTGTATGAATATCTATTGAACTGCCATCTGTGTTGCAATAAATGAGCATACTGAAGATAAAGATAATTTTATTTTTCTTGCAACCTTATCTCTGGGGATAATTTTTGAGGAAAAGTCAGTGTTCCTATAGAGAGTTACAATTTTTTTTAAAAAAATCCAAATTTATTTTTGTGCATGATTAGAGAAGTTCATAGAGCTAAAGGGATTGGATTAGAAGGTTTAGAAGGCAAAACTGATGCCAAAGGACTGAAGAAAACCACTGAAAATATATAAAGATAGACCTAAGAAAATTAGTATGTACAGTTTAAAGTTTCTTTCCAACATTACAAGCCACATGTAGCCATCCATGTTTATGTAAGCATCCGTCTTATTCACAAGTGGTCAACCGCAGTATAATTTGAGTCTCTGCATGCCAGTGTTTTGCATAGCTGCCCCTGGATTTATGCTTTTGAACCACATCTCTTCTAACTCAGAAAGTTGCTTCTATAATTCCATAAATCATGAAGGTAATACAACATACAAGAAATCACCATTATACTGTAGAAAGTTAACATCAACCTCTAGAAGAATGAAAAAAATATTTAAAAAGGTAGGATAAAATATTTCCCCTAAAAGAGAAATAAAAATCTTAAGGGAGACAGAAACTCAGAGTCCCAGCTCCCTACCCCCAAGCAGATACTAAACTGAGGCCAGCTTTTAGAAATGCAGATTTGGTAATCCATTACTCCCTGCACCAAGGGCTGAACAAAGGTAGGGTTAGCCCTCAGTCACGATAGGAATTGCCCAATAAGCCCTTTCATTGCATCAGCCAAACTTCAACCAAGCTTAACTCTGACAAACTCCTAGGATTTGTACATGGCCTCATGGGAGTCTAACAACAGCCAATAGAATACATGTTCTTGCACAGGAACAGGAAGTTCAATTGCAAAACCCAAGATAAGGTATAAATACCCCCCACTCTCAACTCCATGTGGTCAGCTGCCCAGAATCAAAGGTGTTTGGTGGTTTTGCTTCATCAATAAATAGACCATCTTTCCAATTATCCTCCAGCCTCCATTTTGTCTCCAGTGCCTTTCCTGACTTGGACCTGAACCAGATGAATATTTCTATCAACAATACATAGGCTGGAAAAGAAAGAGAAATATATAGAAAGGAAAGAGAAAATGTGTAGTATTGAAAAAGGTACAGGCTGTAGACTCAATATAGTTCCATTTCCTGCAGTGTAGACATTTCTAATATCACCATTCTTTGCAAATTAGTAATCTATTTTTCATTCCAGCAATAGCTATATAACCAGAAGGTGGCAGCATTCTATTCAAAATAAATAAACTGAGAGCAGACTAACCCCGAAGGGTAACAGCTGTCAACAGAACATTTAATCTTAATATTGACAAATTAGACATCAACTGCTCAATTATCAGCCTAGTCAGAATTAACACAGTAGTTCTGTCTTTTAGCTACAGCATATCGTCGTTTTAATGCTTATTATGTAGTGTTGGAATTAATCAAATCTGCATGCTCATCAACACATTAATTTGACGTAGTGGAGCTGAGCTCAGCGCAACAGCATTTAAAGAAATAGAATCTGCATATTTTACATATGAATTCAAGAGAAGGAAAATATCTCTATTTTTTTTTTCTTACCTCTCTGAAGAAATCAAATGTTTATAAAAGTTTGGAAATTCAATACTTTAAGAATAAGTCTGACTCGAATATGGACAAGATCTTCAGAACTTGTGAATCATTTAATTTGTTCTGGAATTCTACCAAACTGCATTTGAAACATTTTTGGGAAAATAGAATTACTGTAAAACTAACATTTATATTAATATATTTGATTGTGCAGTTTAGCTGAGTTTGTTTCTGTGTATTGATAGATAGATAGATAGATAGATAGATAGATAGATAGATAGATAGATAGATGATAGCCTATGGCATATCATACATGGACTAGCAATATATACTGCTCAAAAAAATAAAGGGAACACAAGCAGAAGACATCCGAGATCTGAATGAATGCAATAGCCTTATTAAATACTTTGTTCTTTACATACAGTAGTTTATACACTGCTCAAACAACTAAAAGGGACACAAAACTACTGTATGTAACAAGCAAAGTATTTAATAAGGCTATTTCATTCATTCAGATCTCGGATGTCTTCTGCTTGTGTTCCCTTTATTTTTTTGAGCAGTGTATATTAATATTTCAACTACTTTAATAAAACCCAATAAAATATAAATGTTAAAAAGATCTGTGTTCAAATATCAGTGCCTAGGTCATCTAACCATTAAAGCACGGCTTTAATGTTGTTTATATTAAAAAATAAAATAAAATCGGACACTGGATCAATATATGCCCTCAGTTTACAGCTGGTCACGGTGTGATCTACAGTTTGACAAAATAGTCTGTGTGTGCATGAAAAGAATGATTGAAAGTGATTATAATTGTTCATTTATATTGTCTACAGGAAGGGAAAATAGCTATGTGCGTATCAGTTCCAACTGTATTTGTTGATGAAGAAGGCTAATGCTTATATGCATTAACTTTAGATAGGCTCATGTCCATTTCATAATCTTGTACATGTTCAATTATAGCTATGCTTTGCTATGCTTTTGCTTAAGGAGCTTGCTACTTCGTTCCCCAATTCAAACCTTATTTTCTGCTAGTTCTCAGAAATGCAATTACCACTCAGATTAAATAAAAAGATATATATGAAAGACTTAAACAAAATTCTTGCAGATTTGAAAGGCTGGGATAAAGCAGGAATGAGTAAAATGTTGGAGTCCAGATGAAAAACTCCTAATTCAATAAATCTTACGCAAACTGGATCCTTGTGACCATTTCAACTTTTGAAAGGCTGTGTGTCACCCTTATCTCTGATAAGGAATTAATTTTCACCTTTCTTGTTACCTTGATCCACATTTCACGATGTCACATGCCAAATAGCAGAGCTCTGTCTACAATATAAACCAGGAACTGCTCAAATACCTCTATAAATTCCATTAGCTTTCCGCTGACCTCGTTTCGACTGCCTATCCAATTTATATCAATAGATAGACTGCAAGGTGAAAGATGTAAATTGTAAAAATCTTCTCTCCATAGCTCATTTTTAAAATAATTATTATTGCTTTTAAAATAATAAAAGGAAAAGGAAAAAAGAAGAAAAAATGCACAAAGCACAAAGGTATACTATATACATTATAAGGAATGTATACATTATAAGGAATACAAAATAGGAAATATGGTTGTGCAGTGGTTAGAATGGATTGTTGCATTCTAATTCTGCTCACTGCCAGGAGTTCGATCCTGACCGGCTCAAGGTTGACTCAGCCTCCCACCCTTCTGAAGTTGGTAAAATGAGGATCCAGATTGTTGGGGCCAATATGCTGACTCTAAACTGCTTAGAGAGTGCTGTAAAACACAACAAAGCGGTATATAATTCTAAGTGTTATTGCTAGAATAAGTACTTAAAAATAAGTGAATAAATCAAACAGAAAAAAATAAGATATAAAGTATAATATGTTGTTACAATAATAAACAGTTACAATTAATTTTCTAATACAAGCATTGTTCATACATGTGTACGTTTGTGTGTATAAATATAAATTTCTAACACACTTAATATGACACTTTTATTATTTTTTAACCTACTGTGCTGGGTATAAATGAGTGCCCTATTTAATTATTCTACTGTACTTAGACTCTAATACTGTCCATCCCCTCAATGCTATAAATGTATATTCTAAAACTGCTCAAATCCAAAAATTAACATCAGATGTTAGCTTCCATTATTTAATACTTGACAGTAAGTAAGCTTGATGATAGCTCCATATTCAGAAAACCAAAACTTCTTTCATTAATTGGTAATTTGCATTTTCAATAAAGATATTCCTAGTATCGAAGGAGTTCATAAACATTCACCATTTTCGGTCTGACCTAAGCATAGTACATAAAATCATCTGCTACAATATCCTACCAGCCAATGAATACTTCAGCTTCAACCAAAGTAATATAAGAGCACACAATAGATACCAACTCATGGTAAATTAATCCAAATTAGACTGCAGAAAATATGACTTCAGTAACAGATTGTCAATACCTGGAATGTACTACCTGACTGTGGTTTCTTCCCCAAATCCCCAAAACTTTAACCTTAGACTGTCTACTGTAGACCCCATTCCTAAGAGGTCTGTAATGGGTGTGCATAAGAGCACCAGCGTGCCTACCATCTCTGTCCTAATGTTTTATTTTATTTGTATCCTTTTCATGTATTTATAATTATGTTTACACTTGTATCTGTCATAAAATACAGGCTTGATGAAACAAACAAACAAACAAACAAACAAACAATTTTCTAAACAAAGAGTTTATTTTCTGAAAATATTTTCTAGGTATTTCAACAGGAATTCCTCTCAGAATATAAATTAACCTGGGAATAATATTCAATTTGACCGTATCCATCTTTCTCCAAAGGATAAGGTTTAATGCTTCCCATCTATCCATATCTGAAGAAACCTCTTTTTATATTTTATTTATATCAATGTGACTACTGTGATATAGCTTTCACTGTATAGATATAGATGTATAGATATGTGTAGGTCACATATAACAAATGGTTGTGTAGCTTACAACCATTTGTTTAGTGTCCATTCAAAGTCATAATGGCACTGAAAAAAGTGACTTAGGATCAATTTTCATACTTACTACTGCTGCAACATCCCCATTGTCACATGATCAAAATTTGGGCCCTGGACAAATGGGCTGCACTTATGACATCTGGTCTGACCCAAAATCATGTGATATCCATTTGTAATCTTTCCAGCTAGCTTCCAACAAGCAAAATCAATGGGAGAATCCAGATTTGCTTAACAACAGCATAATTCACTTAACAACCACAGTGATTTCCTTAACAACTGTGGCGAAAAGATCCTAAGATGGGGCAAAATTCATTTAACAACCACCTTGCTTAGCAACAGAAATGTTGAGCTCAATTGTGGCCAGAAATTGAGGATCAGCTGTACTTAAATATCTAATGGATCCATTACAAGATAGAATTGGTATTCCTTAAATAGATGACTAATCAATTCTTCACCTGTTGGCAACAATTCCAGTTTGGACCAGTTAATAGAATATCCTGCTATTTTACTAAAGGAATGTGTATTATTTGCTTCAACACTGGAACAGAAGTGTGAAGTTTAGAAATAAACAGAAGAACATAATCTGCAAATAAAATGAGCCTATATTCAACTGTACGATTCCTTTGAGAGTCTATGTGATTTAGTTATTATTTAGCCCCATCACAAACAGCTTAAGAATATATTTAGAATAAACCTAACAAACTCTGAGAAATGGCAGGCATGAACTGATGACAACAATATCAGTTAAATCCTAATTTCAATAATTCACGAGAAGTTCCTCCCTCCATCACTGGTTTACCCCCTACCATTTTTCCTGATCAGCTACTACCCTTTGGACTACAGCTATTCCCTTGACTTACAACCATTTGTTCAGTGACTGTTCAGAGTTACAATAGTACTGAAAAAGGTGACTTATGACCGGTTTTAAGATTTACAACTGTTGCAGCACCCCCATAGTTATGTGATCAAAATTCAGGCAATTTGGCAACTGGTATGTGTTTTTGACTGTTGACTGTCCTGGGATCATGTGATTGCCATTTGTAACCTTCCCAGCTGGCTTTACACAAGCAAAGTAAGTGAAGGGAGTCAGATTCATTTAATAACCACGTCATTCATTTAACAATTTAACAACACTGTTGCTTAACAACCATGGCAAACTAACTCTTAAATAGGACACAACTCACTTAACAACTGTCTTGCTTAGCAATGGAAAATTTTAGCTCAGTTGTGGTCGTAAGTCAATGTACATTCTCCCACTAAGACCACCAAAAATACACCCCAACCTCATCAAGTCCTTCTGAATATTCAATGTTAGTGCAAAGCTGAGCAGATGAAGAGGGGGAAGAGATGAAGATAGGTGAAAAATGTCAATAGGCCAAGTTTATCCTTCCTTGGTGTAAGATAAGCTAGCAATCTATTGCTCTACAGCTATTTCACACTTCACCTCTTATCAACATCCAATAACATTGATAACATAAAGGAATGGAGGGAGTTGCAGTCTAAAATATTTGAACCACAGTATTTTAATCAGCTTGACATGTAGGAAGAATATTTTGCCATGTATCCTCAATGTTAATGTTGTAAGTGGGGAAAGTAACCTCTACTAAGACTTTATTCAACCATCCACAACAAAACAATGGAACTGTTTGTGCTTCTTGTAGTTCTTTCCTTAAAAAAAAACCTTCCATAATGGAAACAGCTGAATATGTAGAGTGTCCTTGGAATTACTGTTCCTGGGAATAATGTAAGGGTTTTTTTTCCCTCTCTCTCTCTCTCTCTCTCTCCTTAACTAAGTAACCTGAGATCAAATGGTCTCCTGTCTATAGATTTTGCTTAATACTAGAAAAACAGTGCTTGCTGTGATCTTGCCAGTCATGCTTGGTCAACCACCTTTCATGCTCCAGATACATCAAGTTGCTACACTAAGTGAAGCTAAACAAATGAACTCAAGAAGATAAACAGGCCACAAGGATGCTGGGGTGGGAGGGGGGGTAGAAGCCGAGGCAGATCTGATGCTTTGTTTTAACAGAGTGTCCTATAAAGCTTGTTTGTTGGAAACAGAAAGTATGCTATGCATGATCACATTTTAATGAGTTAAGCCTGACTCTGGAAAGTTACATAAGCAGAACATTTTATTCAACGCTGAACTTTTTCCCTTTTTCCACTTCAACTTCAGGCCTCAATTTTGCTCTGCTGTGGCAATGCAATTTTCAGTTTTCGAATTCTCCAGTTATTTGTCTTTTTTTGGTGTGAGTTGAGATGAAAACAGATGCTGTAATCTGTCTACAAGTACTATGTTTTGAATGCATGTTGGGCAATGCTAATGCCCAATTTTGTCGTAAATTTGGATCCAGGTGAAAGAATTCAATCTCATTTTGAAATTGAAGCTCTGGTGTCACTGGCAACTCTTCTAAATTTTAATGGTAAACACCACAGTTCAATGCCTGTATTAAAATACACAACAACACTGTTATTTTAGTTTTGGCCCTAATATCTGATAAAATCAGGAAACAGCACAGAAACTAGCTTTCCCTCATTCAGAGCTCATGCGAAGCTTGAGATCTGTTCCAAAATATTTTCTAGGCATTTTGTTCCTCCTGCACACTGAAGGTTATAATATTTAATAACAATAGCACTTAGACTTATATGCTGCTTAATAGTGCTTTACAATTCTCTAAGCAGTTTACAGAGTCAGCAGATTATCCCCAACAATCTGGGTTCTCATTTACCAACCTCAGAAGAATGGAAGGTTGATTCAACCTTAAGCTGATCAGGATCGAACCCCTGGCAGTAAGCAGTGAGTTATCCTGTAATACTGCATTCTAACCACTGCGCCACTAAATGTTTGGAAACAATGCATCTCTTTTACGATGCCTTTTTTCCATGGTTAAGTTTGAAATTCCAAAAACTGGGCAGATTAAAATATAATTATAAATTCATTTTATACCCTAATCCTTGTAACCAAATATAGTCTAGATGGAAGTGAAATAACATACATATCCTCAAAGGCCAGCAGAAAAAACCACTAAGGATTATATAGAGTAGTATGTAGGGGGTGTTGACACATGGACCACACTTACTTTGAATCCTACATTTTGCCCTCCAAGCAAACTGTAAGTTTCAAAGCAAACTCTTGCTTTACTTTTCATTTATTCATTTTAATAGAAGACACATTTTAGGTCATCAGTGTTAGGAAATAATAATGTTTTGTTCTACCCCAAGTGGCATGGGCTATCATCCATTTCAAATGCACAGAATGTGAATTCGGTCAGAGTGTTTATATACCTAGCTCAAGTTTGTCTCAGTGCAAATGACTATAGAGTAGGGGTGAAATGCTCCCAGTTTGGACCGGATCACCCGATCCGGTAGCGATGGCAGCCGATGGTTCGGAGAACCTATAGCAAAAATCCCTGTGCCCCCCCCCATGCCCAGCTGAGCCACGCGATCATCAGAGGCTTTTTTTTTTTTTTTTTACTTTTAAAAGCATTTTTTCTACAACCTCTTCGGCCGAAAAAATGCTTTTAAAAGTTAAAAAAAAACCCTCTGATGATCACCCAGCTCGGCTGGGATCATCAGAGGCTTTTAAAAGCATTTTTTTTACAACCCCTTCGACTGAAGTGGTTGTAGGGAAAATGCTTTTAAAAGAAAAAAAGCCTCTGATGATCAGGCAACTCAGCTGGGATCGTCAGAGGCTTTTAAAGCATTTTTAACAACCTCTTCAGCCGAAGAGCTTGTAGAAAAAATGTTTTTAAAAGTAAAAAAAAAAAAAAGTTGGCCATGCCCACCCAGTCACATTACCCGCCCCACCAAGCCACGCCTACAGAACCAGTAGTAATAAATTTTACATTTCACCACTGCTATAGAGTGAATAATATGAACTTCTATATCCAGCCCTTTCAGTATCAGCAGCAAAAATGGCTGAGGAATTATGGGAGTTAATCTACATATCTAAATAATGCCCAGAGTGGAAATGATTTCAGTAGAGTTTCAGAGAAGATTCTTACTTATCAGTTATTCATTTCTTATAACAGAAAATGCTGAGATGGCATCAGGGACCTTCCACATGAAGATCTACATGTTCTGTTACTTAAGTTGCTCCCTAATTTATGTAACCAATTTTTTAAAAGAAATTGGTTGAGCCACCTATTCTCTGTGAAAAAGTTTAGAGAATCCAGTCCCTGCTTTGAAAATCTTATGGGACTAGGAAGAGGGGGGAAGATTTAGGAGATTTCTTGAACCGCAGAACATCCACAAATTATTTGATTCACTAAGCAGGAACAATATTGTTTCTTATAAAGAAGCCATTTACCATTAGTTCAATTGCTTCTTTAACTACTCTATGGGAAATGCAGCATATTATTATTAAAGAGTAGTTTAAACATGTATGCCTAGAAAATGTTGCACAAGTCACAGTGAGACCCTCAAGAATTATTAACTTGAAAGTTTAACAGCCCTTAAAAGTTACAGTATATTTCAAATGCCACATTAATTTGTTTCCAAATATACTGTATCTTTGTACTGTTCTGTTATAGAAAAGCTATAAAAACTATATTTGTCTGGAGGTTGTTGTTTCTTTTTTTTTTGTTCTGTTCCTGGTAAAATATTAACTCCTATTTTACCCCCTTAAATAAAGGATAAATAATGCTTTGAGCTACAAATTCAGATTTGTACAAACAATTGTGTTGTAAAGAGATACTATAGTGTCACAGGAATATATTTATGCAATATTACAGCAGGAGATAAGTAGTCGTCAGGGGATAAAAGTAATCATGTTCTTTAAAAATTACAAAATATTAGTAAAGGTAGAGGAGATCATATTTTACTTCATCTGTCACACATGAGTTATATTTTCTGGGTCTTCAAAATGCAAGATCATAAAGTGACGTCAACTTGAAATATACATATTGAGCAGTATAAATGGTGTTACAAGTCCCTGTTTTAGAATCTTTGCTATGAGCCAGATTGTGTTGCATATAAGTAATACCTTAATTACTGAAGGACCAAGGGATAACACAAGATCAGACTTCAAATGTCAATATATACTCACTCTCACTTTGAAAGTTGAAGATAGATATACAAAGCCATCAGTTCTGTGTGGTGATGTTTATGGCTGCAGTTTACATTTATTAATTTATTAGCTTTAGATCTAATTATCACTTTAAGAGCAGAAGCTGGCATACTTAATACTTACTCCTCTTGCACAACTTAGAGTGAAACTAATAGATTTGTTTATCTGCTTTTTACAGAGCAACTTCTTTATTAGCTTCTCACAGTCACCTAAACCTGAAGAAGATATCCCATACAGTTCTACAGCGAGCCTACAGAGATACAACCTGCTGTTTCATCTATATCAGTGGTGGGTTGCCCCCGGTTCGGACCGGTTCGCAAGAACCAGTAGTAAAACCGGTGAGAGGCCCCACCCACCGCCCCAGATGTCATCATCAGAGATCTGTGCATGCTGTTGTGAACCGGTGGTAAAGGTAAGTAGAACCCACCCCGATCTATATAATTACTATGTGTACACAATAGAATCTTCTTTGCTTCCAGTCCAGAGCCTTGGTGGTGCAGCAGACTAAAGCACTGTTAAGTAACACCAGCTGCCTGCAATTACTGCAAGTTTAAATCTCACCAGGCTCAAGGTTGACTCAGCCTTCCATCCTTTCGAGGTAGGTAAAATGAGGACCTGGTTTGTGGAGGCAATAAGCTGACTGTATAAAAAAGAACACCGCTTGTGTGGGAGGGCGAAAGCCCTACTAAGTAGGTATATACAAAAGTATGAAGGCTATTGCTTAATGCATTGTAAGCCGCCCTGAGTCTCCAGAAAAGGGCGGCATATAAATCGAACCAATGAATAAATAAATAAATAGTTTTATTGTTGTTGAGATGTCATTTACAATGCTTCTAAAACAATTAATGAAAAGTACCTGAGCATTATTCCCCCTTCTCTCATATTTTCACTACTGACATTTTTTGCTAGTCAAATACCAGATGTTATGGATTATAACTGTGATGTTTGCTTGCTCCACTCTTTTGCAAGAGTGAAATAAATCAAAGAAATTAAGGAGAGCTTGTCTTTTACTCAACCTATCCTTCAACATTCAGGCTCATTAACTATTCTGAAAATGTCATTGTTTAAGGACACTTTGCTAACTCTGGCATTGAAAAACTGGAAATCTGAAGGGTCTCTTTTGAGAGACCATCATTTCATACCTGTAAGGTTAAAATCTAAAAGTAAGGAAAAGTACACGACCTATATATGGATGGCATTTGCAAAACAGAGATTTGCCATTTAATACTTTCAGTTTCAAAATGTGTATGCATGCAACATCTATTGTTCCTCTGAATTAGGATGTCACAAGAACAAGCTAAAATCAGAGACAGGATATATTATGTCAGGAGGAAAATTTGGCAGGCTCTGGAGAGAAAATATATTTTGCTTTATGGTTTTAAATAATCCCCCTCATGAGACTCTTCTTAAATACAAGCCTGTGTTCCAAAAGGATACCCCTCTTCAGTGATTATGCCTCCTTTACATAAACAAAGAGGGTAAGATGGAAGGGCAAGATTTATTTTTAATTTTCCCTCCAGAAGCCACAACTTTAAAAGACCTTAATGACATTCTTCTCCAAGACTTACAGTGAGGCAGCAGAAACATAGTTATGTTTTAGTCAATGGAAAAAATGCCAAGAAGTCTCTTTCTAAAACATTAAGTGGCTCTTTTAATCCTTTGTGTGAGACAAGAGAATTAGAGTTAATCTCCATGGGAATGATGAAATCATCTTTCTTTTAATTTGAAGTTTAATTTGTTATAAGACAGGGATGTAATTTTATCCTCCTATCTGGGTTTCTTAGCCATTGATATTCAGAGACTTTATTTATTTATTTATTTATTTATTTATTTATTCATTCATTCATTCATTCATTCATTCATTCATTCATTCATTCATTTATTGGTTCGATTTATATGCCACCCTTCTCCGGAGACTCAGGGTGGCTTACATTGTGTTAAGCAAAAGCCTTCATACTTTTGTATATACCTGCTTTAGTAGGGCTTTCGCCGCCGCCCCCCAAGCAGTGTTCTTTTTTATACAAAGTCAGCTTATTGCCCCCACAAACCGGGTCCTCATTTTACCTACCTCGAAAGGATGGAAGGCTGAGTCAAACTTGAGCCTGGTGAGATTTGAACTTGCAGTAATTGCAGGCAGCTGGTGTTTCTTAACAGTGCTTTAGTCTGCTGTGCCACCAAGGCTCTTGTATAAGCAATAATTTTATTTATTTATTATTTAAATTTGTATACCGCCCTTCTCCCGAAGGACTCAGGGCGGTGCACAGCCAAATTAAAATACATACAATACAAAATTTAAAATAATTTAAAACAGAATTAAATCCAATTGGCTTCCCAAAATATTTAAAACCCATTACCCTTAAAATAACCCTTTAAAAATTTTTAGCCAGCCCAGCTTGCTGGAATAGGAAGGTCTTCAAAGCTCGACGGAAGGTCCGGAGGTCCGGGATTAGTCGTATTCCTGGGGGTAGCTCGTTCCAGAGGGTGGGTGCCCCCACAGAGAAGGGTCTCCCCCTGGGGGTCGTCAGTCGGCATTGCTTGACCGACGGCACCCTAAGGAGGCCCTCTCTGTGGGACCGAATTGGCCGGTGGGAGGTTATCGGTGGCAGAAGGTGGTCTTGCAAATAGCCAGGCCCTAAGCCATGGAGCGCTTTAAAGGTGAGAACCAATACCTTGAAGCGCACCCGGAAAACCATCGGGAGCCAGTGCAGCTCGCGCAGGCAAGGTGTCACATGGGAGCGCCAAGTCGCTCCCATAATTACCCGTGCGGCCGCATTCTGGACCAGCTGGAGCTTCCGAGTGCTCCTCAAGGGGAGCCCCATGTAGAGAGCATTGCAGTAGTCCAGGCGAGAGGTGACGAGGGCATGAGTGACCGTGCATAGGGAGTCCCGATCCAGAAAGGGATGCAATGCTTATATAAGCAATAATGATGGCAACATACAGCAATCATCACAAGTAGCCATTCATTACTTCATCCATCATGAATCTAATATTGAAAGTTTCCACTTACTTGCCTCCCAGATGTTATTAGTAGGCAACCTCCTAGCTAGAACTTGCTTATAGTTATATTCTATAACTCTAATTCTCATTATTTCACCTTATAGAACTTTACTTTATTTAAAATAAATTTAATTTACTTAATTTTAAAGAGTCATGGTGACACAATGGGTAGAATGCAGTATTGCAGGCTAACTCTGCCCACTGCCAGGAGTTCAAACATGACCAACTCAAGGTTGATTCAATCTTCCAAGATTGGTAAAATGAGGACCCAGATTGTTTGGGTGCAATAGGCTAATATTGTAAACCCTTAGAGAGTGCTGTAAAGCACTATGAAGTGGCATATAAGTCTAAGTGCTATTGCTACTTGCTTTTTCTGGTTTCTTAGGTTCATTCTGGCTGGTATAGGATATGATTTTTCTAATTTCCTAGGTTTTCTTCCTTCCCAGGATAAAAATCTGATTTTCTAATGGAAAAATAGCCTCCAGGCAAGATTTTATAGATGATTGCTCTGTGAAATCTCTACAGTTTGTCTGGGGTTGATTAAAATCACTGTGGCCCTTGACATGTTAAATAGAGAACAGAGCAGTCCATCCTCTGGAGCACATTTCATCTTTAGGCACAGTCACAACCATGTTCCTTTCTGATAATAGCAATAATATTTATGATGAGCCTTATACCATGCTGTCACTTCCACAGTCTGCTTAGTTTGGAGAACTTTAACCCTAGAACAACAAGCTTATTCAAGCAAAGTATTAGTCATATTTTGTGTAATGAACAGCTACTGGTATATAAATATGACAAACAAACAAACAAACAAATGAAAAATAATAATAAGAGATTAAGGATTATGTTATGCATGAGTAAATGCTGGTGGTTTATTTTTCCTACCTTATTAATAAAAATATGCTTGCTAAGGCAAGAAATGTGTGATTAATTTGTGAATAGGAATGATCATAAAGTATGTAGAATAGTGAAAATATAGAAGTCTTGAGCTGGGATTTGTGTATCTGAATAAATGGTATAGGGTAGGGGTGTCAAACTCACGGTGTCATGGTGTCATCACATGATGTATCAGGACTTCCCCCCCTTCATTAAACTGGGTGTGGATGTGGCCAGCATGTGATGCATCTGGTCCGCAGGCCAGGAGTTTGACAGCCCTTGGATAGGGTCTCCTGCCTGAGCAGGGGGATAGACTAGAAGACCTCCAAGTTCCCTTCCAACTCTGTCATTCTATTAATGGTGTTAATATCCAGCTACATTTTGGAATTTAGTTGTGTAATGAATGTACATGTATTTTGATGTATGGTTGGATGATGACCAGATGGATGGATATTGTCTAGTGTCTCATGATTTATCTTTATTCTTATATTGCTAAAGAATGCCTATAAATGGCTCCACAGTATTCTGGAGGAAAATATCTAATGGGGTATTGAATGAGTGCTCCATCAATAGTAAGCTTCACCCATCTTCTTTTCTTCATGTCATGGTATCTATCCTGAAAAACAGAAGAGTTGAAATATCCACACACTTGATCTGATTATTACTACTGTATTTCAATTTTCTACACTCCATGTTGGAAATAACCTGTTGCTTGTGATCTTGATGTAACCAATCTAACCAACCAATAATTATCAGATCTTCTGCATGGACAAACAGATCAAATATATCAGTGTATTCAAATAAACAGCTTCCTTCTACATTTAGAGGAAATATTCAGATTCACACCTCTTGGTCTTCTCAAGACACATTCATTCTTCCATCTCACAACTGTTATTATTTTGCTGGGAAAAAGATATTTGCTCTCAAAATGACTAGCTGGTGACTCATATGCTTGTTTAAAATCTACTGAGCTATGAATCTCCCTTATCTTACCCTCCATGTTTCTAACAAAAACACTTAAGCATTGCCTTTTGCTGACCTCTTTCTGCATAAATTTCTGTAAGGACAATTTCTGATGGTATATACTGGTAGAATGGTCAAAATCAAAGGAAGAGTAAGAAGTGAGATTTACAATGGGAACATTTGGTCTTTCCTAAATAAATATTATTCACTCCCAATTAAGTATAGGCAGACCGTATCCTCCCCATTAACGTTCCCCCCTGCCTTCAGACCATTTATCAGTTGCAAGTAATATGCAGCAAACTATTTATTTTATCATTGTTTTATCATGGATAGGTTTGGTCATCCTATTCCCTTGGACAAAGAAGATATTATTCAGTTGCTCACAGAATCTTCTTACACAGTTTTTCAAGAATTTAATCTAATAAGGAATTGAGTCATTAGCTGCTTCATGTGAGTCACAAGAGTTCCTTGGAAGAGAGTTCTATTAACTAAGAAACTCCCATAAAATTGAAGTACCATTTAGAATTCCCTGATAAATATTCACAGACACCAAAATACAATTTTCATAAGAAACTCTATAACTTTACAATTTTGCAATAGACATCTCTATATCATCTTGCTATAAATACATTTTGGCTGATATAATTTTATGAACTCTGTAAATCTTGAATCTAGTGGAAAAATGGCATAATCTGATAAGTGGTGAAGAAACCCATAAAACTTAAAATTATGTTACCTTATTTCTTATTAATCATACAAACGTATTTGCTCAGTCACATTAAATTATTGCAGAAATACATTCTGTGATTCTGTGTGAACAAACATATGCACATAAACATACATAAAGGCTTTGATCACCAATTTGTTAAGCCATGGTATGTTTTGGTTTTGGCTTCTCATATTGCAATACTATTGTGGTTTATGTACTATTGCATTGTATGGCATTAAAATAACCTGTCATTGAAATTCAATGGCATGTGCTTTTTCATTAGGTCTCTTGCTGCTATAGAAAAATATGTGTGTAGGCATCAGAACTACAAGTGGCCTGTGAAATACCCATCTCTTATCTAAAAAAAATGAATAAACTTTTTATTTGAAAAATAATTGCTCTTATATTATTGGATATATTAGTGTTGAATACAAGACACAATCAGATATGCGCCATGACATCATCACACAAATGATGTGAATTATATATTTTTCTATCAGTCACATCCACAACTGTCATAAATTAAATAATTCATGTTATTATTAAAATTGCATGAATTATTATTATGAGTCTTAACAAGATGACATTACTTGCCTCTCCCATTTAGACCCCAATTGATTAGAATTACCATCATTTTGGTAATTCATTTGGTTTTCATTTTGTCTTGTCTTTGTTTTGACTGCATATGTCCCTGTGTCTGTGCCTTAAATAAAACATTCAGACAATTTCTAGAACCTTGAATGCTTTGCAAATGTGTTCTGTGCATTCAAATTTTTCAAGTCATAGTAACTCTAGTCATTTAATATATAGCATTTAATATCTAAAAACAGTTCAATGATGGGCTGGTCAGATTTGTCTTAACAGCCTCTCTTTATCAAAAACAGATAAGTAACAGCACAAATTCAATATCTGAAGTTTTTCTTCACTAAAGCTAAAAATCTTGACTTGGAAAAACTGTATTGTTTGTTTATTTATTTATTTATTTATTTATTTATTTATTTGTTTATTTATTTATTTATTTGTTTATTTATTCAATTTGTATAGCTACCTAACTCACATATGTTACCCATATTTCTATACATGCAAACACATGTTTGGAAGCCACTTCTTTCAAAATGATGCTGCCAGTCGAAGTTCTTTAATCCCATTTCAGGTGGACCATGTCCCTTTTACACTTCCTGATGTTGTCATTTTTCTACCACTGATTTATCATCCCCAAATGGAAAGAAAATAAAGATTCCTGAAACATGTAATGGTTTTCTTCATGTTTATTCATACACTGCTTAGGCATCATCACTCCCTCTAATGATGAATTTATTCATTTGCTGTCCTCTGCAAGGATAGACTAAAGGTAAAGGTAAAGGTTCCCCTCACACATAAGTACTTAGTCGTTCCCGACTCTAGGGGCCGATGCTCATCTCCATTTCAAAGTCGAAGAGCTAACGCTGTCTGAAGATGTCTCCATGGTCATGTGGCTGGCATAACTAAATGCCAAAGGTGCACGGAACGCTGTTATCTTCCCACCAAAGGTGGTCCCTATTTTTCTACTTGCATTTTTTACATGCTTTCAAACTGCTAGGTTGGCAGAAGCTGGGACAAGTAACGGGAACTCATCCCGTTATACGGCACTAGGGATTCGAACCGCCGAACTGCCAACCTTTTGATCAACAAGCTCAGCATCTTAGCCACTGAGCCACCACATCCCTTGCAAGGATAGACTACAGACAAATAAAATATAGAAGAAAGGTTTGGTTGCCATTGTCAATGAAAAAAAAAGTCTTTGCTTCCTTGGTTTTATGAATCAGGCAGAATATCTGTAATATCTGGATTAGAAAAGCAAAGTAGAAAAACACATTAAAACATAAATAATAAATGGCACAATATCATGATTTTTTTTCAGCTACAGAATTTAGAAGGAAGTAAAATCATCCTCATATAACTGTTCACTTTGAAGAGACTGACATCTACTCCAGTTCCCCCCCCCATGATTAGCTATGTTATATTTTGTTAGTGAAAATAGTTAAACCAGATTAAGAGCATTAAAATAGTTAAACCAGATTAAGAGCATTACATAGCACCTCTTAGAAAGATGATGGGATGTCATATACTGTATAGAGGAAAAAGTAGGGCCAATCCATTGCATCTCCATAGAATGTTAAGGATTGATTGTCATGCTAATCAGACTTCATATGGGTCTTCTGTTCATGTTGCCATAGAACCTTTGGGAGCAAAATGCTAAAATTCTCTCCTGCTAAGATACTTGGCAGTATTCTTTTACCATAAATCACTAGTTTGAACCCACATACTTTTTACTGGTGTAGAAATGTTGGTGAGTTTTTCCTTGCCAATTTTCTTGATATTCCTGATATTCATAATTATCGGTTTTGTTCATCTAAGTCTTTAAGATGCCGTTTTATATATCCATCCACTCTAATGGCTCTATTTTTATTCTATTGATTTCATCTTTATTATTCATTGTTATGATCCGGTTGCTACGAGGATGAAAATATTAAGACTATCAAGGCTACAAGGATTAACTACATCTGTGGTTAGATATACTTAGTCCTTGTAATCTAATCTTGAAGTAGTTTAAGAAAAGGAGGTATAATTTTATATAGAAATAGGAGCTATATTTTAATTTTTTTTAAAAAAAAACAGTTCTTAAATTATAGTCTGGCTCCAAGAACAATATTATAAGGTCTTCTACTACCCATTATTTTTTCCTGTCTAATTTATGTTATTTAAAAATATCCATCGGGCCATTCATTATATGACATTTCTGGCAGGATACAGTATGATTCATGTGTGATTTAAAAGTCAAATACAATGCACATACGATACACCAATTAAAAGTTAAGAAGAATGTTAAAAAGGAAATCATAGGCATTATAGACTATAGACCTAAAAAGTATTAGGCCAGCCCTGCTTGCTGAAAAAAGAAGGTTTTAAGGGCACGGCGGAAGGCACCGAGATCTTGGATTCTCCTTATCTCTGGGGGCAGCTGATTCCAGAGGGTAGATGCCCCCACAGAGAAGGCCCTCCCCCTGGGGGTCACCAGCCCACATAGATTGAATGGAATAAAATGCTTTAGTATTGGATGTATTGAAGGACATTTGTGAACAATGGTCTCATTAATTAAAATAGTGTTTGCCATTAGACTCATTTAAAGAATGTTTAAATGATGTTATGGAAGTAGAACAAGTTCTACCAACATGAGTACTAGGACTGATCTGAAAGTGGATTTAAAAATGACAGGCTACAAGAATAACATGAAAAAAGATGTTATAATGGATATACAAATGGAACTGGCTGCTGCCTTAATAATTAAAAAGAACATATAAATAACAAAGCAGAAGAGTAATCTAGATAATGGTTAAAATAGATATATTGCTATCTCTGGTAATCCTTAATGAACTTTTGCCGATCAGGACTGAATAATAAGGCTTTAAGAAATTGTTATAGATAATAAAATACATGAAAAGAAATGATTTGTTCTATTTTAAGAGAAGCTGATAAGTTAGCAAAAGTGTTTATGCTTGTTTTGATGTTTGGAGAGGTAATTCATATGTTTTTCTTTTATTACTCTATTCTTATTGTATTCCTTTCTTTTCTATGTTTCTTTCTGTTTTCTTCTCTACTGCACTTTTTTTTTCTTTTTACTCTTTTCTTTTTGAAGTGTGCATTAATTAATTAATGAGCTGCAGTTGCACAGTGGTTAGAATGCAGTACTGCAGGCTACTTCTGCTGATCCCCGGCTCAAGGTTGACTCTGCCTTCCATCCTTCCGAGGTTGGTAAAATAATTGTTGGGGGCAATATGCTGACTCTGTAAACCGCTTAGAGGGGCCTGTGAAGCACTGTGAAGCAGTATATAAGTCTGTCATTGCTATTGCTAATTTACTTTGTTTTAATTGTAATGCTTAATAAAGTGACTATGAAGTAAATTGTAACAGCTAAGCCTTTCCTTTCTTGCTGTTGACTAGGACTAGAATTTTTATAGCTATTTATTGATATAGAGGTTTTTCAAACTGGAGAAAATTTATTAAAAATAGTCTATTCATTTCTTTTTCCCTTAATTTTAATTAATTTAAAATTAAATTGATTTTCTTAATTTTATTAACACTATATGATTTATTAATATTATTCAACATATATCTGAGTGGGCTGTTAATTGGTATTCATTTTGATCTATTTATGTGCTCATTTTGGAACTACTTATCTAGGCAACATCCTGTTCCCAGATAAAGTTACACATTATCAACTAAAATGAACTCATTATTTCTATACAAACTTAGCTCCTTTTTTTATTTCCAACATTGGCACAAATGTTGGAAATAGCATTATAGCAAAGAAACATATCCTTAATTATATCAACATAGCTTTCTTCAAAAGCTTTGTTTAGAAGAAGTGTTCAGATTTGGCTGGTTCCAAGGATAATAGCCTTCATATCCTTTTTTCTCTTGAGTCCTATAAATAATACTCCATTTAATTTACCTACAACTTTTGTGTATCATTTTTCATTATGATACTCCATGGAAGGTATGATATGAGTCATTTCCTACTCCAAATCAAATCAAATTCAATTCAAAATCAAAAGAAGGTAAATAAAATTGTCATCAAATGTATTTAACAACAGAAGGCAATAAAAACTTTAAATTGCAATTGCGAGTACTGCTGAGAGGCAATATAAATTTAAATGCTGAACAACAACAACAAAAAGATCTTAATCCAGTGTCAAAAAGATGGTAAATCAGACAAGCCCATACATTTCTCTTTATGGGGGATATTCCAGGAATTGGTATTTCAAGTTCACAAATCCCATTTGTGATTGAATATAGTTTAAGCATCCTCGATATATATTGATGGAATTTGTGCAAGAGAATTTCTGATAACTTGCACCTTTCGGATCTGTAAGTATATTGTCTTCACCAGATCATGAAGAAGCTTTATATACACATAGTCTTCAACCAATTCTTTTTTGTCTACTACACTGCACTGCACTACACTACACTTCCGCCAATTAAACTGATCCATTTGGGGGTACACTGATATAATTTTAAATTGTTTTTTAATTGGGTTACTGATTTTAATTTGGTATTGTATTGTGATTTGTATTGAAGTTGTCATTTTGTAAGCCGCCTTGAGTCCCCAGGGAGAAAGGCGGCATATAAATCGCAATAAATAAATAAATAAATAAATAAATAAATAAATAAATAAATAAATAAATACTGCACGTGTGGGAGAGTGAAAATGTTTTTATGGTATGTAGTTATCAAGAAATAGAATTAAAAGTTGTCTGGAGAATGTAGATTGATGAAAAGAGATAGCACACTTTTGTCAACTGGAACAATGTGCCTTTCTTTACGACATATGCCCTGTGATTGTTTAGCTGAGTGAGAACTTTTTTAGAAATCTCCCCGACTCCCCTTAAAATTAATGAAAGCTTACCTTGATGCTGTTCTACTCTACAAAGATCTCTGCCGAGCCTACAGTCAAAGAGGAAAATATTTAGATTTCAGATTCAATTTATGTGGAGGGTAAAGGTCAGCAAGCAGAGACAAAAATAATTAAACTTCACTGTAGAAAAGAAGTCAAGGAATCATGGGTCCTGACAAGAAGGTCAGGAGAATGCTTAGACTGTTACATATACTTTGTCTCAGACACTGTAGCCAACACAGTAACATAGGGCTTAAGATGAAGTCAGCCTGAAGGTAACACATAGAGTTCATCTTCCCTAAATAGTTTAAGCAATGTGTCCAAATGAATGAAGAGAAAAAGTTTGCCAAACTGGTCAAGAAATCTCACAGTCTAGGAGCTGGGTGATTATCATTTTTCCTTGCTCACTATCACCGATGCCTTAGTCACCTTCTGCACACTACATAGGGCTACCTTTGGAGATGACCCAGACATTGCAACTAGTCCAGAATGCATTAAGAGGTGTGGTGGTGCAGTGGTTAGAATGCAGTATTGCAGGCTAATTCAACTCACTGCCAGGAGTTCGATTCTCACCAGCTCAAGGTTAACTCAGCCTTCCTTCCGAGGTCAGTAAAATGAGGGCCCAGATTATTGGGGGCAATAGGCTGACATTGTAAACTGCTTAGAGAATGCTGTAAAGCACTATGAAGTGATATATAAGTCTAAGTGCTATTGCTATTGCTATGCAGCAGCATGCACAATTTTAGATGCCTCAGGGTTCACTCACGTAACACCACTGCTGCATGATGCGTACTGGCTTCCAACTGCTTCCAACTGCAATTCAAGGTGTTGGTTATCACCTTTAAAAGCCCTACATGTCATATGGCCAGACTTACTTGCAGGATCATCCTCTCTCTAAAAGTATCAGCCAATCCTATTAGGTTATATGGTATGGTTGTACTCCAGGACTCCTATTTTAATGTTGCCCTCTGATGGGACCTTAGAGGAATGCCTTCTTGGTGGCTCCTCCAGCTGTTTGAGACAACCTCTCTTTTTGCCTTCCAGAGGACTGTGTAGACATGGCTCTTCCCTCAGTCATTGAGTTAAGATGGAGCTTGGAGGATGTTTAGTCTGGCACCTGGTGGGAGGGTTATTTTTGTTTGTAACTATGTTTTATGGGAGGGACGCGGTGGCTCAGTGGCTAAGATGCTGAGCTTGTAGATTGAAAGGTTGACACTTCAGTGGTTTGAATCCCTACTGCTGCGTAATGGAGTGAGTTCCCATTACTTATCCCAACTCCTGCTAACCTAGCACTTCGAAAGTATGTAAAAATGCAAGTAGAAAAATAGGGACCATCTTTGGTGGGAAGGTAACAGCATTCTGTGTGCCTTTGGCATTTAGTAATGCTGGCCACATGACCAATAAAGATGTCTTCCGACAACGCTGGCTCTTCGGCTTTGAAACAGAGATGAGCACCACCCCCTAGAGTCGGGAACGACTAGTATATATGTGCGAGGGGAACCTTTACCTTTACCTTTATGTTTTATGGATTGTTGTGAGTCACCTAGATTTACTCTATGTCATAGTAGCCACATAAGACCTGTAAATAAATATTTTTTTCTGTATAATTTTTATTGGCTAGTTTGTAAAAAATGTGCTGTGGTAAACTATAATAAAGATCACTCTTAAGTATTAAAAAAGAGTTACTGCAGATTACAATCTTAGATTGCAGATAAGTTTTCACTTTCTCTTCATAAACTAGCTCTTTATCAATGTACTAGAAAGTGACTAACATTATTTAAAATGATCAAAGTTAAAATGCATTGTTTAAAATTAGGCTGAATTCAATGTAATGCAATATGCGCTTGCTTTTCTTTTGATCTTTTTGTGTTTCTTTTTCTTTCTTTTTTTTCTTTCTTAAAAATTATTTTTAAAAGTAATTATTGGAAAGAAGATCATGACCGCATTGCATGGATCAGTGCTTAAAACTACTGAGTTTCCTTCCACTGTAAAGTTTAGCCTTCGTTCTGGCCAGTTCTTGTTGTTGGATAGTGTGCGGGTGGCATATGCCACTGGTTATGGATTAGTCCTGGGAAAAAGCAGCTGAAATAATATGAAATATAAAGACTTAAATATAGTGAGTGAAATGTTGTAATCATTTTTTTCTTTGGCCTAAATAATTTATTATTCCTAAGAATATAAAAAAGTCAGATACTGTTCTGACAAATAAAAATGTTTTGATTTGAGTCACTGAGAAGTAAGTCAGCCACAAAGGTGTAGCTCCATTAAAATAGCGAGCAGGTCTGTCTTCCCTGCTATGCTTTTTTAATTCCTAAATCACACTGAGCTTTTGGAGGTATACTAATAGTTTTAGGAGGTTATTCTATAAGCATTTAGTTTCTGTTACCAAGATATGGGCTAATTTGGCACACATATGCAAAGGTAAAGGTTCCCCTCGTATATATGTGCTAGTCATTCCCAACTCTAGGAGTGGGGCTAATCTCCCTTTCAAAGCCGAAGAGTCAGTACTGTCCGAAGACCTCTCCGGCATGTGGCCAGCATAACTAAACGCCAAAGGTGCACGGAACGCTGTTACCTTCCCATCAAAGGTGGTCCCTATTTTTCTACTTGCATTTTTACATGCATTCGAACTGCTAGGTTGGCAGAAGCTGGGACAAGTAACGGGAGCTCACCCCGTTAGGCGGCACTAGGGATTCAAACCGCTGAACTGCCAATCTTTTGATCGACAAACTCAGCATCTTAGCCACTGAGCAATCCCTATTTACCTTTTACTATTTACTATTTACCTTTACACATATGTAGATACGTACATATGGCAACAGGAAGGGCATCCAGCCAGTAAATACTCTGCTAGCTCCATTCAGTTGTCCAGACTCCACCCCGCAAGGGATTATGGGGTAATTAAAAGATGATGATGATGTACATACATACATATATATATAGATAGATAAATTACAGTCAAATTCATGATCAAAGAAAACATTGTAATGGTATCTGCCTATAATGTCCATTTTTCATTTCATTAGCTTAGTTCCTATTTAGTGTTTATGCTTCTTGTTCTTTGCTATCACTAGTTCATGGTAGAAGAAGAACCTTGCTAGGTTAGACCAAGAGCCTGTCCAGTTCAGCATACTATTTCTAATAAAAGTATGAAAAACCCCTAAATGGCACAAAAGACTTTTTTCCCTGCATTGTTTCCCAACATTTAGGCTACAGGTGGCCCTCAATGTATGACCATAATGGTATCTCCGTATAATTATGTAATTAGTCCATTACGGTTGTAAGTTGTGCTGGTCGTAACTCATAATTAGATGACTTACCCAATTTCACAACATTTTTGTAGCAATCATTAAGCGAATCACCATGGTTGTTAAGCAAACTCCACAGTCATTACATGAAAATTTGTTTGTATGGGGGCGTTACTGCCGAAAACTGGAAGGTTTTTGACCAAAAAATGTTGTAAATCATGGTTATGTGATTGCAGAACATGGCTAATGCTGCAAATGCTGGGCAGATTGCTAAATGTGCAAAATGTGGTCACATGACAACAAGGAGAACAGCTGTCAAAACGTCAGAACTGAGCCATAGGCAGTTTAATAATTTGGATTATTCAGAGCAGGAAAACAGGCCTGATTTGATGCTTGTGCAAAAATGTCTCTTCTGTTTGCATATAAAGGTTCCATCTTTAAAATAAAGTCTCCTCGTTTCAATTGCAGCCTAAATGCCTGCTGCAAATGCATTTCTAAGGGAAAATATAATCCTTTGTTTGGGCTTTGGAATGATCCCCCATCATCACTGCTCTAGTAAGTCTGAAATAATTACTCCAGCATACTTCAGCAATGTCATCGGAATGAAAGCGCACATTATAATCTTTACTCTAATTTTTGTGTGTGTGTTTTTCTAATTTGGCTGCAGAAGGCATGGGAATATTTTGGATGCTTGCTGGAAAACTTTGTTAGAGCAGCTTTGAATGTTTCCATGAGCAATGAAAAAGGAATGGCTTTATTTTCTCTGCTTCTTCATAGTAAGCCTCATTAAGGAGAAAAAAAAAGAAATAGTTAAACCAAGAGCAGAGAGAAGAATTGGGTATGATTCTTCAGGTCCAACACCAATAAGAAGATAAAGTTGAACTTATGTGGAATTTGATGTAGACACAAGCTTCACAATGCGATTGTCCACAAAGGAGGGGGATCCCTTCTATTCCTGCACAACCTACTTGGAAAAAAGTTGTAAGCAGAGTGTATTTTGCAAGAAGAGGCTATAAAGGAGATCTTCTTGTGGTATCATCTAATTTTCTCCATATGTCTTCCTTTCTCAGCCATGCATGGATAAAATTGACTGAAACATATAATGGTAAGATCCATTAGATTCTGAAATGTGTTAAATTATAATGTTCTCTCAGTGTTCATCATAGTGCAGGTCTGTTTGGTCCCTATTTATTGACAGCTTTTTGCTCCAATTGGTGTTCATTGTGTGCTGACCTGCCTCCCTTAAATTCAAGGCCAACTGAGAATGATTGCTAGCATGAAAAGACAGAGCTAAAAAAAACTGGTTTCCTGTAGCTTTTTCTAATTACAAGATCAACAGAGAGCAAGACTGGCAGTTTCTTCCCTCCCCTCTCAAGGCCCCAAGCAAGTACCCTTGTGGCCATGATCACTGCTCTCAAGGCAGAATTTTAACAAGTGCTCTTTTCCTAGCAAAGGGATGTAATGATAGCAAAATACTTACCTGTTAAAATTAAGAAGACAGAAAGACTAAACTAAAAAACAAAATAAAAAACCCTTCAGCAGCCCTAAGACGTTAACAGAACATGTCCTGTATAGCAGCCTGAAGGATGCTACATTAACACATTCTGGTGAAGAAAATAAATCAGGGTCCAAGTTACACATAATATGAATGTTATGGCTTATCCCCCCCCCCTGGCCCCTCCAGCAGCTGAATCAAATGAGGAGGAGGTGTGGGAGTCAGAGTCAGCATCAAGGCAACCTGAGAGCTCCAAGGGGGAAGAGGGAGTGGAGCTGTCAGAGAGAGAGAGAGAGAGAGAGGCGGAGACTGGGCCGTCTGCCAGCCCTCAGATGGATAATCAACAGCCCCAGGTCTGGAGGTGGCTGATGTGGAACAGGAAGAACAGCTGGGTCCAGTGCCTGATGCACGGATGCACAGAAGGCAGAGGAAAGGAGAGCAGTGGAAATCTGTGGGGCAGATTTCCCTTGGGACGGAAGGGCCACTGCTGCTAATGAAGCCCCATCCTAGCCCTGGGGATAAAAGGCAGGGGGCAGAGATGAATAGATGTGGCAGACAACTATTCATCTCCCTTCCAGACAAACTTGTTAGCCTGCTTTGAGAGAAAAACTTTTTTCCGGGGCTGCTGGTGCTCCTAATAAAGGAATCATTGATTTAAATACAGAGGGTTTGTCGTGTTTGGGGAGCTGGGTCAGAACAATGAAATTCCAAAATCTTCTTTAACCGTCCTATTTTGGATGAGCTATTCTGGGACATAGGAGACAGTTAATAATGAAGCTCCTCCAGATTATTATTAAAAAAAAAACAAACAGCAAACTGAGCAGAGCAAATCTGCCATGTTCACATCTGCTATAAAATTAAATATGAAACCGGCTGGACCCAAGTGGTGGGGGAAATTGGGACCAGCCCATATATGCTATACCCGTAATCTACCACTCAGAGCAATTGCTTCCATGCACTTAGGGCAAGTGGTATTCCACCCTGCCAGCTCTGTGGGAGATATATGAAGGAGCTCTTTTATATTACATACTCAAGTCTTGCATATGAAATGTGAAACCAAGTGAGAAGACCTCATTTCTCTTTGGAGCAAGCTGTTGCCCACATGGAAGCAAAAGAATGCCTACTTCCTTTCATCTGAGAGCTCAAGGCAGCATACATAATTCACGTTTCTTCCTTTAGTTTTTCTCTACAATAACTCTGTAAGATAGGCTGAAAGAAAGTGATGAGTGCCAAGTCATACAGTGGCTAGAATCTGAATCTTCCCATTCTGCTATAAATTGGTTTATAATTTTAGTTTATAATCCTAATCCAACACTTTAGATCCTAAACTTCAGATAAATGCCTCGCTATTTTTCTCCTCCATTCAAAGTACTTTAGATGCTCCTGGAAAGTCCTAGATTAGAATTAAAACAGTTGTAGCTCTGAATTAAAAGCATCTACAGGAAAGTATTTCTTTCCTCATAATAATGGCTGGATTTTCCCAAACATCAAGTTTCACATCTTTTTTCTTTTCTTGGCAAGCCTCCCTTATCACTTGAGGTTTCCGTGAGCAAATTTAGAGGAAGATACTTTTATTTGCGAAGTTTCTGTGAACATTTTTGCATAAAATACCGTGTTTCCCCAAAAATAAGATCGGGTCTTATATTAATTTTTGCTCCAAAAGACGTATTAGGGCTTATTTTCTGGTTAGGTCTTATTTTGGGGGAAATACAATACTAAATGTATCCATCTGGCTGACAATCTTAACTAGGGCTTATTTTGAGGGATAGGGCTTATATTACGAGCATCCTGAAAAATCATGCTAGGACTTATTTTCCGGTTGGGTCTTATTTTCAGGAAAACAGGGTATCAGACAGTCAAAATATTACATTATTTTATATTACTGTTATCACAAATATAAATGTAGAGTTTGTCTTGAAAAGAAAGACACTGGGGTTTTGCAATTCTCTCTTTTCCTTGGCTTCTCCTGATTGTCAGCTTCTTTGCAAAAAGTAAAATGTTCCTTGGTTCTTTACCTCCTATTCTACCTCTTGACTAGAAAATCTGGTATGTGATGAATCAAAGAGGAGATATTTATACCCACACTGTGAGAATGTTTACAGTGTTCAGCAAATTCTGTCTGTGGTTTAGACTTTGTATATTTTCAGAACAACCAAAAGTTTTTTCCAATGACATTGCTGCCGAAGCCAGGGAAATCTTAATTTATGCAACTCCAAAGCTTTACAACATGCTAAGATTAAAAACATTTTAATGAATGAATCAAAGCAATACAGAAAAAAAGATCTGCAATGTATTAAGGTTTCTCTCCCTGCCCCTCCCCAAAGTCCAAACCCCATCCAATTATTTTGCAAAGGTATAATCAAGTCACTTCTGTTCGCCAGAGAAGTCTCATTGTTATTGTGTTATTAACTGAAAACTTGATTTCTGTGTTGCATGAGAAATGAATATCGTAATTACAGATTTGCCCATTAAGCTCCTGCTATCATATTCCAAGAAATTCCATTGCAAGCAACCTTTAATACTTCTCATATGGGTTCTCTGCAATCTTTCAAAAATGTGGTGCAAATGCTGGGAAGACCAAAGCTTTGGGCAGATGTTGAGAAGTAGAAAAGAAGATGAAGTGTCTTCATCACCATATGTTGATGACAATCAGACAACAGTTCTATTATATGTTTCTCCCTCCGCCCTAATCCTTGATTAGGAGTAAGATTTAACTCAAGATCTATCCCAGCACCGCAAACAGTATGCAGACCTTTGGTGCAGTCAGTGTGAACAAAATTCCTAGGCCCATTCATCTCTGTGCACATAGAAGCTCCTTTCATACCATATACTGGACATAGTAAAGTGAGAAGCTTGCTATCATCCATTCTCTATTCAGTAGGGGAAAGCAAAATAGGCAATGAGGATATCCAAAAATTGTACAGAAAGAGGCTTATATAAAACATCTTTTGTTTCTATCTCAAGTCCCAAAATGCGGCTAAGGTTGACTCAGCCTTCCACCCTTCTGAGATGGGTAAAATGAGTAAACTGCTTAGAGAGGGCTGTAGAGCACTGTGAAGCGGGAGATAAGTCTACTCCTATACCTGGATATTTTATTCAAAGGATAAAATCATGAAATAGATGGGGAATAATCACATTGTCTGTAACTGTGAATAGCTCTGATTATTATTATGGTTTGGTGTACAATCCGACAGATGTTTAGGCTGGATTTGACATTTTTATCCGCCTGTCAAGACCCTGGAATAGGCAGATGTTGATGTTTGATGGTGTTAGTGGTATCGTCACAGGATGTAAAGCTGCCTTTTGCAATTGATGGATGGTGAATTTGTCAATGCTGTTGATGTTATTGTCATTTTGGCTTTATCCTGCCTACTTCTTCATGTTCAACACTCAAAGGCCAAATTCAGCCATGGCCCAGAAAGTAATGCATATCTCTGTTTGAAATTTAGGGTAAGGTGGACTATGCTTCTGAAATAACTTGTTTGTGATTACAGTAAATGTCCTTAGATCATGAATTAGTATAGCAAACAGCATAACGTAATGCATGCACTGGAGCAAAAACATTCATATTGCCATTCCAATTTTTTGCCATGAAAATAACCATTCTGCTGTAATAAATACACTAGCTTAAATGCATATGTTCAGGTTCTTTCCTTGCTTAGACATATGCATATTCCTCAGTTTTATGAATTTTTCTATATCTGGCTTTTATTAATCAATTCAGCATATACAAAGAGGTTTCATTTTGCCTAACCAACATGCTGATTTTATTAAGTGGCATCTTGTGTAGAGATGTAGGGACAATTTGTCAACTTATTTATGATATGCAAACTGAGTCCAAATTGACCTCTATAACACACATCTCTGTATCCATCCTAACCTCCCAAAATGATGTGACAGGGATATATATATATTTTAACAGATGCAGTATGGTAATCTTCTCAACCATTCTGAAAATCCTTGGAGTTCTCTTCTACTGTTTTAAAAATTTAACAATTGAGTGAACACAACCACTCCCATCCAGCCAGTCTCAACCTCGACTAGCTTGCAGTGACATGCACAAGTAAATGTGCTCAGTTGAATATAATAATAACATTTCATGAGACTGGGAATCCTGAATGGTTAGGTTACACAAGTTATTTACACAAATTCTATAACAGTATTCATCTGTACCCAGTTACGATCTAACTTTAGATCCTTGTCAAAATCAAATGTTGGGAGAGGGTTGGCTTCATGATAAAAAAAATTAAAAAGGATGATGTATGTGCTCAACCCACACTGTACGTGTAAAGAGGTGGGCAATGTATGCTAATTTAAATATGTTGTTAGCAGCATTTAAAAAATAATAGTAGAATCCTGAGACAAGTTCCATATCTGGTCCATAATATGAGCAAACAGAGTATGGAGTTGGAAAGCTTTTTTTCCCCAACTTCAGTTCTGATATAGATCAGAGGCAAAGAGGAGAGGTCTAACATTTATATAGGCAAAAACCATAATAACCACATTAGATTTCCGTATTAATTTAGTTTCAGCATTTCCTTGTTAAAATGCTGGTGCTCACCTTTCTTGTGTGGGGAAAAACTCTATAATGAAATCCTACTTCCAGTGGGGAACGTTTGTTCTCGGATATTATCAGTGGTGCTCTTTAAATACCTCATCACAATCATTCTGTCATTCATATATTGATCTCCTTAATATTTACCAAAGGAAAAAAAGATGAAGCAAGGAATCAGATTCTGGTCATCTATTCCCTAATGTTTGTGGGGAAAGAAAATCTGTAAAGCAATATGAAGATGAGTAGAACCTTCTTGATCTACAATAGCTTCTTCAACTCATGTGGGAGATAAAAAGAAATCAGTGATTCCTATTCCTAATGCAAATCCTGACAACATAGCTTTCCCCCCCCATAAATTGTAGTGTAATAAATGAAAATAGCTGACCCCTATCAACTTCTGGTATAAATCTATCTATCTTAGATATTTAGAAACTCAAGCTGTGATATCTATGTAATCACCAGGGAAATTGATTGGGTGGGGGAAAAAAACCCAAGTGGGGCTCAAAAAAAATCAACTTTCTAGCTAAAGCTCTGCTGAAGTTCACCTGAGGTTCATTCCTTATATATCAGCTTTTCAGGAAGCCATTTTTTTTCTCTCTTTCATATCCTCCGTGAATCTGATGAACAGCAGAATCCCATCTGATGAAATGGGATTCTGAAATTCATATGTTGTTGCCAGAGAATTCACTGATCTGCAATGTCGTTTTTTCTGTGCTGTATGATAGGCTGAAAATAAAGCAGCACTGTTGGCAACTTAAATAGAATTCCAAGCATCATTGTGGCAACAGTATTTATTTAAAGAGAAATTGTATAAGCATAGACATATTGGGACCAGGTGGCTAAAACAGAGGCTGGAGTCAAGGAAGACCATGATTTGAACTGAAATCCATTGAGAACCCTTAATTTCAGTCTGCAGATTTTTATCCTAACAACTTGATGTCTCTGATAAACTTCCAAACAGCATGAGTAAAAAAAGGTAATTCGCTATTATATAGAATTTTAACTCAAAGCAACTGCTAAGTCAAGGCACATCCAAGTATGAACCCCACCCCCTCAAAAAGGAATTCTGAATATTACTAGTTTCCTGATAGTGATATGAGCAGCATATACATTAAATACATATATGCATACACACATTCTTTAGATAAAAGATTTCAAGTTGGACAAAGGACACACTGATTCTAGATCAAACAGAGAAGAATTAAACAGGCTATAAAGGGGCAGATTTTTTCAGAGAAGCACTGTGAATGGCAGCTCACTCCCAGTAATTTAATCCTGGGAATGTATTACAATCAGGATTGACAAAACAATCAGGGTGAACTTGAAATGAAAATAATCAGGGAGGCATCCAAGAAACAGACACTGTTTTTAAAATATTATCATCGTACTGACTAGGTCATGGCCTATTCTAAAATGACCTTGCTCAGAAAAAAAAAGGTGTCCTGGAAATGAAATGAAAACTGAGAAATTCAGATCCCCCCCCCAAAAGCTTAAACCACAGAAAAGCTTTATAAAAAGCTTCAATCATAGGAAAGCTTCATAAATTTATCTGAATACATTAAAATGTGAAGCTAGATATAGAACTTGGAATGCAAAATTGTATGTCCTTCTTCTCTGCCTATTCAACATGGATATCAAGTTTTGAAATAAAAATGTGATGTTGCATTGAAAAAAAAACACAATTCAAAAAAATTGTCCTAATTTACAGTACTTAGTTGGATTATAAAAAAGATTAGAAGGGTTCCTTGTAATAGATAATAATGAACAAAACTGATGCAGCATGACTTTTGTTGCCTGAATCTTATAAAATTTCTCACCATTATTCACTGGAGGCTACTAAGAAAACCAAAATGACATCACCTATTATTGAAAACTGTTGATGACTTTATCAGATTCAACATGCTAGGATAGGGAGAATTTCTAATGAGGGATGGACTCAACCATGCTTCATTTTTTAATCTTTATTTTTTACACAGTAAAAAAATAAATTTCTGCATCAGTTGCAATAAGTGAGTATGTCATTTTAAGTACATGTATATGTCTGTGGACATAATTCCTTGACATGTCCTTCCTTCCTTCCTTCCTTCCTTCCTTCCTTCCTTCCTTCCTTCCTTCCTTCCTTTCTCTTTCTTCCTCCCTCCCTCCCTCCCTCCTTTCTTTTCTTTTCTTTTTGCCAATTTTTTGCAAGCAATTTTAATATCCATCTTAATTAAAATGAATATCCCCTTATTCTGTACAGACATTTTGAGTTACAGACAACACAGCAAGATTTGGGAAAGTGTGGATTTGGGCATAAAATTGCATCCTGACTCAGATAAAGGTGCAGAAAATGAAAATTGGATACATACACATTAAAATGCAAGTTATTTTCCCACTCTCCCCAGTTCTAATATTGGAAATCCTGAGATGCATCTAAACATTTCATAAGGTGTATACAGATACCGATTCCCTAATCATATATTTAGATGGTATGACTGATTCCTTCTGTGCTTTGTTATCTGGCATTCCTTATTTCCTATTGACAATGTTTCCATAAGTGCTTCTTTTATTTTTACCTGTCAGACTGTATAAGAAAGCACAATGAGTTCTCAGTAGCCAGGCTTTTATAAAGAGAAACACAGCATTGCCCTGAGAACATATTTCAATATGCCAGGGTTTGTTTAACCATGACTTAACTGCAGGGGTGTGCTTAACTTGGCTTACTGGTGTGCTGATATCCAGTTTTAAGGTTGCAGATCATATGTACCTCTCAAAAGTCTCTTAAAAAGTTAATTGCAAAGTAATATTGTGACCATAGACTATCTGGCAAGAAGAAAAATCCAAAATGTGGTAATGACAAGCCATTTCTGTATTGTTATTAAGGAAACAACATAAACGTATACATGAAGTCTCTTGGAAATGAGTTTGATTCAAAGACTGTACTTTTAAAAATGACATTGCTTTAGCACGTTGCCTAGAGCACCAAACTGTGCAAGACCATCTGTGGAAAGAGAATTATCTATAGTACTGAAGCTTAGAGTCTTCAAATATGCTTGCACATCTGTACAAGTTTATTATAAACAAAAGCATGCAATTGGACATGTACAGTACAGATGGAAAAGGCTCTCAGGCAAGTATCCAAATTATTCTAGAAATTGTTACACCTATTTTATCCTTGAGAAAGATTTTATGTGGCTATAGCATACAATATTATTTTCAGTATGTATTTATCCATTGCTTTTCAAAAGAAATAAAAGCAGAATCAAAATTACATCTCCATCTGCAAATACAAAACAATACTTGTTAGCAAGCAATCTCACTATTAATTTGAAAGTATTCAATAATTTAAGGCATGCTTTCAATTTTTTCTTTCTTTCTTTCTTTGTTTAATTTATATTGCCACCTAATCAGCCATGGCGACTCAAGGCATCTTACAGAATATTTTTGAAAAATATGATTGATGGAATGCTGGTCTTCAATCAAAGTTCCCACAATATAGTTTACATTGTAAAACTGTTTACAATACAATTTGAAAATTTACTTCAATCGAACAACAGCAAGAGCAGAAGCCAATTAATTAAAAGTATAAAATAAATAAATTAGAAATAACCTAAGAGCAAAACAAAGGCTAAAACAGGGAGCTTCAGCTTCCAACTATGAACCTAAGTAAAAGAAAATGGAAAAGCAGAAGAGTTTTAGAAACTCTTAAAGGCTATCCCAGAACTGGAAGTAAGGAACAATTACAATCAATCTTCCATCTCATGTGGAACAGACTAAGCAGTTTACCTGTTATTGTTTATGATCCAATGGACCTCATTTCATTAAGATAGTCAATAAATTGCTTCTTTGGCCTTTTTATAAGCTCCTGCTTATGGCATCATTTAGTCATTTTGTTCCGATTGGCCTGTTGGGATTGTCTATGGTTTTTCCAAGTATCTGGATCTTCTGCCTTTGTAGTATTAATCTACATCCACATAAAAAGGGATGTTTATAAGCTAAGAGACATCTTTGGCTTTTGAATGGCATATGAAAGATGTACATGTCACTAACTTCTGTCATCTTAAACATGACAGGTCAATGGAACCTTCTGGAAGGATTCTGTAGACTGTTCTTCAGAATCTGGGGATACACAACAGGTCCTGGCTTTTCAGGTTATATACTCCAAAAGTAGAGGAAACAATACTTGAAATATGTATGAAGAAGAAAAAAAGAATATTCTAATATTAGAAGAACTTGTAAATCCTTATGAACACAGTAAATCCAAAGCATAACAATCCTGTTTGCTTCCAGGCTCTTTGCAAGAGAGAATATAAATTAAGCTATACAGAGAAAGAAGGAAGGGAGGGAGGGAGGGAGGGAGGAAGGAAGTATTACATTTGTGGGTCAACAGTCATCTGAGGCGACTCTGTGCATGGATCAACACATGTTTATTAACAATCTCTAACAGGTACGAACGAACACGCACTCCCGCGCTTTGACAGCTCCTTTTATATACCGAGCTGTCAATGTATTAACCAATCACAACTCCTGTAGCAACAATAACCAATAAGAACTCATGTATAATTAACCCGGCCGCTAGAGGCCGTGGCAACGGAACCCAGTATGCAACACTCCTTCCCACCCAGTTAGCGCATGCGCCGTCACGCGTAATCTCTTAGATACACAGGGCGCCACCGGATCCTTTCTGATCTCCTGGGCTCCACCCCTTCCAGCTGGTTCGGCGGCAGGTTTGACTCTGCCGAACTGCCCTGTGTGTTTTCCTGGCCTCCAACATCCCTGGCCACAACTTCTCCTGGGGGATCGACTATCCTGGGGGCACTCACTGCCGGCAATTCTGGCGGGTGTATTTCTGCCAGTTGTGGTGGGGCTGATACGTCCGTATTCGCAGTTTCTGGCCACGAGCTCGGGTACTCACTTTCGTAATGACCAGGTGCAAATACCCTCCTGGACCGCAGTTGGTCCTTATGGCGTTTCCAAATTCTCCCTTGGTCAACCTCTACTTGGTATGAACAAGGCCCCACTATCCCCACGACCTGCCCCGCTAACCACAATGGTTGTCCCCCGTAATTTCTGGCATATACTGGATCTCCAATTTGATAAGGCCGGTACTTAACGTGGGAATCTACTGGTTTGGTCGCACTGTATGCAGGGTGGAGTCTGTCTAATGATGTGCGTAGCTTACGGCCCATCAACAGCTCAGCAGGGCTCTTATTAGTTAACTGGTAGGGAGTCGTATGCTGAGCCGTTAGGTATTCCTCCACCCGGTCCTGCCAACTCCCCTGCCCTATCTTACATAACGCCTCCTTAGCCGATCTTACGGCGCGTTCAGCACAACCATTGCTGGACGGGTGGAATGGAGAAATTAAACAATGCCTTATGCCCCTATGTGCCAGGAACCCTTCGAAATCGGCAGAAGTAAATTGTGTCCCATTGTCGGACACTATGACATCCGGCAGCCCATGGGTGACAAACATGTGCCGTAGGGCCCGAATGACAGCCTCCGATGTGGTTGAACGCATGGGAACCACTTCAACCCACTTAGAGAATGCATCGGCCACCACCAAGAATGATTGACCCTGCACCGGGCCCGCCAGATCAATATGTAACCTGGACCAGGCCACCCCAGGAACCTCCCACTCCCGTGGCTGGTCCCTGGCGGGCATAGCCATGTTCCCCTGACATGCTGAACAAACAGAGACCCAGTCCGAAATGTCCTGGTCCAACAGTGGCCACCACAAGTAACAGCGAGCCAGTGCCTTCATGCGCACCAACCCCGGGTGGCCCCGATGTAGTTGCTGCAATACAGATTGTCTCAGAGGTGGCGGTATCACCACCCGGTGGCCCCACAACAGGCACCCGGCCTCGGTGGATAGTTCCAGTCGTCTTGAAGCGAACGGCCGAAATTCAGGAACGAACGGAGCCGCAGGCCAACCTCTGGCCATCCAATCAAGTACTTGCGACAGGACTCGGTCTTTAGCAGACAGGCGAGCGACGTCTCGCGCCGTGACCGGAAGCGTTGAATCCTCGATCAGGAGGACTGCCGACACAGGTACTGGATCCGTGAGAAGGTCAGGAACTGGGCAGCGGCTCAAAGCGTCCGCATGAGCCATGTCTCGGCCTGGGCGATAAGTTAACGTATAAGAGTAGGCGGCCAAAAAGACAGAGTAGCGAGTCATACGGGGAGGCAGAATTTGCGGAGCTTGACGGTCGGCCGCTAGGATGCCTAATAAAGGCTTGTGATCGGTATACAGTACAAAAGGCCGGCCGTACAAATAATGATGGAAACGTTTGACTCCAGCCACCAAAGCGAGTGCCTCCTTATCCAGCTGAGAGTACTTCCGCTCAGCTGGAGCTAAAGTCCTGGAGTAATAAGCTATCGGTAGTTCCCGGCCGGATGGTAACTTGTGACTCAATACCGCCCCCACCCCAAATGGGAAGGCGTCGCAGGCCAGGGTCAGAGGGAGGTGGGTCGAGAACTGCGTGAGGACAGAGTTGGAGGTAAGTAGACGTTTCACGGCCTGAAACGCCTCCATTTCCTTGGTGCCCCATCGCCATGCGGTCTCTCGGTCTAGTAGGCGGTGGAGAGGCTCTGCAACCAAGGCTTTATGCGGAAGAAAAACCGCATAAAAATTTAGTAGACCAAGGAAGGCCTGCAGATCGGCTTTGCAACGGGGGGTAGGCGCATCCCGGATGGCTGCCGTCTTCGCAGCTGTCGGGTGGATGCCCGAGCCGTCGACCATAAACCCCAGGAATTCCACTTGTCGCACAGCTACCCTACATTTAGATTTGTTAACTTTTAGTCCGGCAGCCTCGAAACGACGTAGGACCTGACGTAATCTATCCAACAATTCAGATGTGCTGGCTGCTGCGACGAGTACGTCATCAAAATAAGGTATGACCCCGGGGATGCCCTGCAACATTCGCTCCATCATTCCCTGGAAAATCCCCGGGGCCACACTGACCCCGAACTGCAGGCGACGACACCGGAAAGCCCCCCGGTGCGTCACAATTGTCTGGGCCTCTGCTGTGCGATCGTCCACCCGTAATTGTTGGTATGCCTGGGCCAGGTCAAGCTTAGCAAAAACCGATCCCTGGCCCAGGGAGTGCAGCAAATGCTGCACCACGGGAACCGGATAAGCGTGACCCAGGAGAGCCCTGTTTAACGTTGCACGATAGTCCGCGCAGATGCGGATCGAGCCATCTGCCTTTATCGGTGTTACAATTGGGGTCTCCCACTGGGCATATTCTACAGGCTCCAACACCCCCTGTGCCAACAATTTATCCAATTCGGCGTCCACTCTTTCCTGCAATGCGAAGGGTACCCTGCAGGGTTTTAAATGCCTCGGCGGGACCATTGGATCCAGGCTAAATGATACTGGGGGGCCTTTATAACATCCTAGTTTTCCATCAAAAACTGCAGGAAATTCTTGAACTAACATGTCCAGTTCTGCCGTCTGCAGTGCGTTTACCCCTTGAATTTGGAGACCTAATGCCTGAAACCAATTAAGACCTAATAAACTTGGCAAGGGGGCTTCTACCACGATTAAAGGTAACCTACCGCAGAAGTCTTTAAATTTAACTCGGAACTGACCAGTCCCCAAGATTGCAATGGGGTTTCCTTGGTAATCCCTCAATTGCAGCCGGCATGGGTCCAGGCGGCGTTTAGCCATAGAGGGCACCATGCGTTTTAACGTGCTCCAGAACACAATCGAATTGGCTGACCCCGTGTCCACTTCCATTGGACAGGTCCGACCCTCGATTTGAACAGACAGGGTAATCTTAGGCCGCGCTGTTACGTCACATGCGGGATACACTCCGTTGACTCCCCCATCATTCCGGCCCCACATTGAGCGGCCACTTTGCGCGCTCGCTCTCCTGACAGGCGCTCTCCGATCTCCTCTGGGGGTCGGTGCAGGCGGCTCCGCTGGAGTTTGTACTCGGCAGACACGAGCAATGTGGCCTCGTTTTCCGCACCTTCGGCAGAGCGCGTCCTTTAAACGGCACACAGCCCTCAAGTGTCCGCCCCCGCAACTCCAACACCCCCTTTGCAATTGCCCTGCTTGTCTATTGGGGCGCTGGGTGTCTTTAATTCGGTCCACTTCACTGGTCACTCCCACATCATCCTCATCGCTCAGCTGTGCTTCGTTATAATGTATTGGTTCAGCTCTCTGTTTGCTAGGCACGTGACCCCTGGGCAAATCGGCCAGGGACAATGCGGCTAATTCAGCTGCACACGCCTCATCCACGGCTTCCTGGAATGTCAATTCGGACTTGGCAATTAAACGTCTCTTCAGATTCTCGTCTCTCACACCACTAACCAGTCTGTCTAACAAATAATCATCCAAATCCACGAATTGGCAATGCCGGGCCACCTTTCGCAAAGCCGCGATATATTGGCTTATGGATTCCCCCTCAGCCTGGTCCCGATGATAAAAATGCTGGCGGCGAGCGATCCGGGATGGAGCGGGGGCATAGTGTTTTTTTAGCTTGGTCAAAAACTCTTCCCAGGTCCCAGCATGAATAGACAAAGGGGCCATCAGTGTCATGGCAGTTTCAAACATTTCTGCCCCACAGAAACTCAGGAAATATGCTCGTTTCCTCTCACTCGATAACTCCCGGTAGTCATTAGCTATCAGGAAACAATCAAATCTGGCTACAAACGCCTCCCAAGACTCCGTCGCTGGATTGAATGGAGCGAAATTCGGGGTGGACGCCATTCCCAACCTCGTTCTTGCTAACTATGCGTGAGGCGTTCCGCTACTATTTCACCCCCACCGCCCTGTAATTTTACGTTACCGCCTCACTGTTTGTCGCCAGACAATCCCACCTTCGTCGCCAATATTACATTTGTGGGTCAACAGTCATCTGAGGCGACTCTGTGCATGGATCAACACATGTTTATTAACAATCTCTAACAGGTACGAACGAACACGCACTCCCGCACTTTGACAGCTCCTTTTATATACCGAGCTGTCAATGTATTAACCAATCACAACTCCTGTAGCAACAATAACCAATAAGAACTCATGTATAATTAACCCTGCCGCTAGAGGCCGTGGCAACGGAACCCAGTATGCAACAGGAAGGAAGGAAGGAAGGACGGAAGGAAGGAAGGAAGGAAGGAAGGAAGGAAGGAAGGAAGGAAGGAAGGAAGGAAGGTCATTGGGTTTACATTCCCAGCGATATGAGAAAACAATAATCACACAAGTATATGCTGTAACTATATCAGCAGTAGTTTGAATAATTTGGAAATAACTGGGAAGGCACTTGAAATGTCTCCACTGTATTCGTTGACCTAGATGGAAATATGAAACATGTTTTAATACAAAAAATGTTGAAAAGGCTGATTTATAGAAGAGGAAAAAAAATAATGAAGGGGTAGAAAGAGCCACTTATTTATGCTTAGTTTCCTTGGTTTGGTTCAATGAACCCAGCATTTATCTGGCAGTGAAAATGGGAGGAGTTTAAACTGATAGCTATCACTTGCCTGAAGCCCCCTAGTGACCGTATAGTTCAGAAAAGATTTGAAGCTCAATTTGCAATAAATACACAAGTAAACAAGGCAGGCTAATACAATGAAGATTAAATGCAGTTTGCCATAGTGGCATAGCACTCCCCCAAACTTCCTCCTTTGGTTCTTTCTGTATTAAAATTCATTGAAAAGACCTGTGCCCCCTTTTCAGAATACGATCTTCACAGCCTAAGACCAACAATTCACTCTGCCTGATAAAAGGGACAGACTTTATTTTATTCTTAATCCTTTTTTAAACACATATTAATCATGTATGCATTTTTACTTATATAGGCAGGCTGCATCTTTCAATTTTTTACAAATCCTTGTCGTCTCTTTTGCTAGCAATTTTTAAATGCTCACCCATCCTTAAAGATGGATGGATAGATGGATGGATGGATGTAGAGGGAGAGGGAGAGGGAGGGATATGTATGCATGTATGTGTGGGAGTGTGTATACACATACACACACACACACACACACACACACACACACACACATATATATATATATGGATTTACTATCGAAGCAACCTGGTCTACCCAAATATGGGAAGGAGCATACTGCTTCCTTTCAGCCCCAATCCAGGAGCCCTCAGGAAGTCACTTTCACGACAAACTATTTTGCGTTAAATTCGAACCAGGTTCGAATTCCAGAAGAGTATGGCTACGGGAGCGAAAATTTTGAGTAGTTCAGAGAACTGGTAAATACCACCTCTGATTGGCCCTGCCCCCATTTATTCTCTGCCTCCTAAGTCCCAGCTGATCAGGAGGAAATGGGGATTTTGCAGTAACCTTCCCCTGGAGTGGGGAGGGAATGGAGACTTTACCTTATCCTTCCCCTGGAGTGGGGTGGGAATGGAGATTTTACAGTACCCTTCACCTGCCACGCCCACCAAGCCACACCCACAGAAGCGGTAGTAAAAAATTTTGAAACTCACCACTGATACATACATACATACATACATACATACATACATACAGGGAGGGAGGGAGGGAGGGAGAGAGAGATTTCAAGTTTGAAGACTGCTGACAGTCCAATTTTATAGTAAAATTATAAAATATATACACTTCAGAGCAACACCTACCAGCCAAAATGCCGGACACCGAGCAAGAAAGGGCAGGCATAAGAGTAGATAGAGCATCTTACTGTTTTGAGGCCAATTTTTTTCACTGTCATGAGAAAACTTTCTCCTCCAGACTTCTGAAAGTTTCTCTTAACCGCTGCTAGTTTTTCGAACATAACACAGAGGAAAGCAACATCAACTTTTTACCATTAAAGGCTCTGCAGCAATCTTGAAAGACGTGGATCCCAGCTTGGTTGAAAGCCAGGCTTCTGAGCAGTGCAGATTGTTTGCCAAGGACAGCCAAGTAAAACCAGATGTTGTGTGCTGGGATTGTGCAGGATGGAGAAGGGAAAGGAAAGGGAGCTGAAGAAATAATGCCACATTTAAAGATATTTTAGAAGCTCCTCTGGCAAAAATAAGGAGTGGGATTATATTAATAAAACTTAAGTGTGGACAGTATCCAGATATAAAGATGGTGGTTGAAATAAATTGCAAAGTAGAGAAAATAAAACAAAACATTATCTAGGTATGTTTCAGCTACTTTTAGATGAAATAATCTGACATTCAAGAAACACCACAACTGGATAACTTTACAAAACAATAGCAACAACTTCAAAACTTTCTCAACCCTGATCTACAAATCTACAAAACATCTATAATAAAATGATGGAGCCATGAAATATTTAATGGACATTTGGAGGAACATTCCCATTTCTGAAAGTTTTTGATTTCCCAATGCCCACAAAACAGTTCAGAAAGAGACCTACATATTCCGTAATTATAAGATCCTATCGATGAAAACCAAACATCAGATTCCTATATCATAACAGTTGCTTGCAAAGGAAATTGGGTTCGTAACTGCAAAAAAACATGGGCAAGCTATGTGTATCTATCCATATGGGAATCTTTGAAGCTGTTGGAAAGTAATTCCTTCTGACCACACCCAACATGTAACCTTTGCCTTGGAGAGAAGTCTAATCCAATAAACAATTCAACTTTAACTCTGACCCTGTTGCCTTTGGCTTATTTCATCAGTTTGGGGCCTGTTCATCAGACACACAGGCTCTAACCTGACAGTTTTCAAGTCTTTCATTTAATCTCCTGGAATTTAGTTCACTACTCAGACAGCTATTATTCTCCATCACTCTTCTTTGCAAATTATAAAAATGAAATCAAACATATCTATTTGTCTATTTCCCCCTATGGTGTGACTGTAGAAGACCAATAATACAAAGAGCAAATAATATAAATAAAGAGCTAAAAATGTCTTGTACTTATTTTATTGTACTTGCTTTATGGGAGATTCTTTGGAGATTCTTAAATACGGTTCTGTTTTTATGAATCTCCCCCCCCCCCGACTGCTTTGGGAGGAAAAGTGGCATTAAAATGGGAGTAATTAATAGTATCTAGGGGTCTGTAGGACTAGTTTCAACCATAAAAATAAAAAGAAATATACTATAAGGTAGCACTTAGCAGAGCAGTCATGAAGGCCTTGGAAAAGATATTCAAATTATGTGATGTGTCTAAAAATTTGGAAATGTGCAAGCCATGGTATTCCCCATCAAACTCTATGGAAACAAAATTTGGACTTTAAGAAGCAGGATAGGAAGTTTGGCAGTCTGGTGTGAATAAGTTTGTCTGGAACGAGAAGAAGCCGAGAGTGAAATTGAAAATTATGCAAGATGTTCCAGAAAGAGGAGGTCTTAAACTCCCAAACCTACAGTTATATTATGATGCAGCAGCTTTAACTTTAACAAGTGATTGGTTTGGAAATAAAAAGACTGGAATATTGAATGCAGAAAGTTTTGATCTTGAATTTGGATGGCATGCTTATTTATTTTACGACGATAAAGTAGATAAAGTATTTAAAAGTCATATACTTAGAGACTCTTTGATGAGAGTTTGGAAGAAGCACCGACTCAAATGGGATTACAAAATACCGCTATGGCTGGATCTTGGTCATACTTTGTGGAATACAAATATAATGTCACTCGGGGGGGTTTTATATAAAGAGGTTCTTTTCACAGATGCGGGCAGATGGCAGCTGAAGACATTACAGACACTGTTGGATGAAGGGTTTAATTTAACTTGGTTACAATATAATCAACTACAACTGAGATGGAAAGAGGACCAAAAAACTGGTATTATGTTGCATGAGGAAGAATTGGTTAGACATATAAGAGAGAAAGGTCCAATGCATATTAAAAGGCTTTATAATGTTTTGTTAGAAAGAGATTCGGAAACGGAATTAGTTAAAGATTGTATGATTAAGTGGGCACAGAATTTTGAAGAACCAGTGATGCTGGAAACTTGGGAAAAAATTTGGGTTCAGAATGTTAAATTTACACAGTCGCAAAACCTGAGAGAAAATTTTTATAAAATATTTTATAGATGGCATTTAGATCCTAAAAAGTTGTCATGTATGTACCCTAATGTTCAGCCAAAATGTTGGAGATGCGAATGTTTGGATGCTACGTATTATCATGTTTGGTGGACCTGTAGGAAAGTTAAGGCTTTTTGGATAAAAATTTGGTGGGTCATGCAGAATGTTTTGAGGAAAAAAATTCAATTTTCTCCACAGTTGTTTTTATTGGGTATAGTTAAGGGTTTTACATGGGGTGAAACAAAACTGATATTGTATATGATAACAGCAGCAAGATTGTTGATAGGTAAATACTGGAAGAATGAAGCTTTGCCCACTATCGAGGAATGGACTTTGAAGATGGCTAGTTTTGCAGAGATGGCGAAGATTTCAGCATATTTAAAAGACTGTTCACAAGAGACTTATGAATGGGAATGGAAAAGGTGGATAGAATATGTTCAGAACAAATACCAAACTAGAAAGTATCAAATAGCTTTTATTTGAAAATAATGTATTAGAAATATTTTAATGTAAAGAGACAAAGAGGAAAAATTATACAGGGGGAGGGATGGGTTCAAGCTTATATATCAGTGTCATTAGTTATGAGTACATAATAGGGAAGTCTGGGGGGGGAGGGTTAGGGAGGGTTAGGGAAGATGGGAAGTTTGGGGAGGGGGGGTGAAAAAAGGGGTGAAAATGTAATTGTAAAACTTGCAATAAAAAAATGAAAAAAAAAAGTAAAAAAAAAAAAAGAAGCAGGATAGGAAGAGTATTGATGCCTTTGAATTTGGTGTTGGAGAAATCTTCTGAAAGTACTTAGTGTCAGCCCCGGAGCCATTTTTCCTTGGCGTCTTCAGGGCTGCCATAGCGGTGGCTGGGTGAGCTGTGGGAATGGGAGGGGGGAAGTAGAGATAAAGAGGGGTTTGTAACCATAATATAATTCTTTTCCCTGGGAATCAAGGATGTCTCGCCAGGTGCTGGGGAGGCATAGACAGAGATCAGCTGGAGTTGGGATAGTGACCGGATTGGACCATAAGATGGACATGTGAATTGGGGGGAAAGAACTTTGACTTTAATTTGGATGGGGAAAACGCAAGGCTTTCAGAATCGGATTTTCCCCAGAAGTGCCAATATGACATCCCTAATAAATGTATACTTTGAGGAATATACCTGCCTTGAGGTTTTGATTCTGTTGGGGGTGTTACTTGGAACCCTGACATTAACCCGATTCTCCCTTTAAAATGACCAAGCAGCTCCCCACGCTGCAGGGCTGCTGTCCGGGGTCCTGAGCTCTGGCCGCATTCCCAGGCTACGAGATAGCACAACGACTCAGAGAAGATGGAGGACAAGCCCTCCAATACTAGAGGGACTGCGACCACCAGAGGAGCGACAGAAGGCAGTTCAGGGATCATTGGTAGAGCCTTGGTAGTACAGTGGTCTAAGGCATCCTGTTATTAAGACCAGCTGCCTGCAATTACTGCAGGTTCGAATCTCGCCAAGGCTCAAGGTTGACTCAGCCTTCCATCCTTTCTAAGGTAGGTAAATTGAGGACCCAGTTGTGGGGGCAATAAGCTGACTTTGTATAAATATACAAAAGAATGAAGGCTATTGCTTAGCGCATTGTAAGCCGCCCTGAGTCTCCAGAGAAGGGCAGCATATAAATCAAATTTTAAAAAAAAAATTTGCAGGAGCATCTGCTGCCTCTCGGTAGCTGCAGTGGCTGAAGTGGCAGTGGCTGAGGCCGAGCTCTAGCAGTGGACCCATCCCAAAGAACAAGCATCCTGGCCACTTGCTCAGGTGGATCCCTCTCAGTGGGGTGACGGTGCAGGACTCCTGCCAGGAGTTGGTAAAGGTCCTGATGCACCAAGAACCATATTGAGCCGATACAGGCAAGTGGCCTGGCATTCCAAGGCCCCAGATTGTATCAGCCTGGACAGAATGCACCACAGTCTTTGAGTGGAGAACTACAAAGCCCCTCGAACTCAGCAAATCCAGGGAATGGGGTCTCCTGCCGCCTTCAAGAAGCCAATTCCTAGCCAAGCTCCTCAAGAGATTTGATCAACTTAGCATTGGCAGCAAACTGATGGATCATTAAATAAATCAAGCTAGAGTTCTCACTTGAACACACAAGTGACCTGGCTCAAATTATACTACTCACTATTCTCTGGAAAAGGCTCTAAGGATAGGAAAAATAGAAGAAAAAGGAAGAACAGGATGGCTGACAGCAAGATGGATGGATTCAGTTACAATGAGTGCACCATTAGACTTGAAAGAACAGGTTAGGGGTAGATCATCATGGGGAAAATCTATTTATGAGCTAGCTAGGAGTCAAAAATGACTTAATCAATCAATCAATCAACCAACCAACCAATCGATCAATAAGACTACTTACTTCCAGTGCCTTTGCCCACCTACTGGGATCTGGAGTGTAGGCTCTTTCTGGGTGAAACTCTCTAGTACTCTTCAAGAACCACAGACATAAGCCTTGTCAGTTGTAGCCCTCCTTCTATGGAACAACATTTTCCCTAAGAACAGGCTGGCCTCCACCTTGCTGATTTTTCTGAAACACATTAAAACTTTTCTATATCAGAGGGCCTGGAAAATATATTTGCTCTGTATGGAAATGTTCATCCCGTTTTACTCACCCCCCATTTTGGAATGTCCTATGTGCTCTGGTATAAAAGTTTCGTTCTTATGATTTACTGGAGGGATGTGTAAGCAGCTCAGGGTAGCATATAACCTTATCCAAAAAAAAAAGTAAATGAGTAACTATAACTAAAATACAACAAAATAATCTCTTCCTCCCATAATCTATATTTTATCTATAAGCAAGTATCACAAGCCCCATCATTCAAGAAAAATCCAGTAACAACTATCAGAAACAGTAACATATATATTTTAACCTTGATCCAATAAACCCACTTTGTATCCCTTCTTAAAGATTTTGATTTCTAAAAATCTTGATCTTTAATCTCTTCAAATAGTGTCCTACAAGTTGATTGCTTATCATTTTATTTTTGTGTCCTCTCAGAAATTATTTCACAAGTTTAACACATCGCTTTTGTAAATCCAAGATAAGAAGACTGTCTAAGTCATTCTTCTGGTTTATTATTTATATGTCCCCTTTTAAATATTAAGAGGTCAGCTGGTTTCATTTGCAAATACAATGTAACAATATTTACCATATCATTATTGTAGATTGACATTTTAAAATTCATGTTCAGATCCACATTCAAGTCAACCACAGTCTTTGTTTTATCCAATAAAATCTTTCATTTCTTCTTTCATAACTCCTTTTGAATCCATTTTTATAGTAGCAGACATTCTTAAGAATAATTTCTCAGTACATTGTTCCCAAATATCCTTGAGTTCTTTCATGTCAAATAATATTGCTCCATTTTATATTAATGGATTCCCCCCCCCTTTAATTATAAACTTTAGTTATTTCTGGTTCCCTCTAGTCAATGTTCAAAGTTCCCTCTTATCATGCTTTTATTTCTAATTAACAAAACTTTCCCATGGGCAGGTTTCTTAAGTTAGTTTCAAAATCTTAAATATTTATTTGTAAAATTGTAAACACCACACACACACACACACACACACACACACACACACACACACAGGAAATATTACATTAATTAATTTCTATTCTTATTTCCAGTTCATCTGGTTCCTTAATCCATTTATAATTTTCCAAAATTAACTGTCTAGTCACCTTTCTGCTGTTTTTTTTTAAAATTGATGTTTTTAAAATTGCATAAAACATCTTTCATCAAGGATAGAATAAAACTCACTCAGTGTAAAAAAAAACAAAAAACCCATGCCTTTCTGACAGTTCTTAACAACCAAAAAGCCATTAACAAGCAATTTCCTAAAGTGGCTAAGTAAGGAAGCACGCTATTTGGAAAGCATTTCTGGATTTTGGAGCTGAGGTGGAGAAAATGGGAAGAGTGAAACTTTGACTTTGGGTTTTGTTGATTAGATACAAAATATTTGTTGTTATAAAAATGGCTAGTGTATATCAAGTATATAAAAATAAAAAGTTGAGGCTCTAATGTTGTTATTTTATTCAACCATGCTAAAAAGAGTCTGAAGTCAATGTTTTTCTTTTCCCTTTTTCCCTTATACTTCTTTTTCTTCCCTTTTCCTGCACCCATTTTTCCACTTTTCTTTTGTATTTTATATTTTGATAAGCCTATTAAAATTATTAATAGCAATAGCACTTAGACTTATATACCACTTCATAGTGCTTTACAGCACTCTCTGAGTGGTTTACAAATGTCAGGATATTGCCTCCAACAATTTGGGTCTTCATTTTACTGACCTCAGAAGGCTGGAAGGCTGAATCAGCCTTAAACCTGTCAGGATTGAACTCAGGAGGTAGCAATAGATTGGGGGTGGGGCCAAATAAAAGGTACGAACAACGCGGGGGCAGGGTGGGCAGAACTGGTTCGGTGACATCATATTGTCACCGCTACTGGCTCGGCGGAACCAGGCGGAACCGGGCAGAACCCACCACTGCACTGCACCATCATGGCTCTTAATAATCTAGTAAGAAAGGAAGTGTGAGGAACCCAATGTCCTTTTAAAGGCATCAGAGCAGTGGTGTGTTGCTCCCGGTTCTGTACAGTTTTTTAAAACTGGTAGTAAAAGTGGTGGGAGGCTCCGCCCACCACCCTAATGTCATAATTGACGATCTGCGCATGCGAGCGAGGGTGCATGCCCCCGTTGTGAACCAGTAGTAACGGTAAGTAGAACCCACCCCTGCATCAGTCCCACTAGAGACCAAATCTTACAGGGTCCTCACTGTAAGAAGCACTTGTGAATCATCCTGGTCCTCTCCTTCTGTGGTACAACTCATCCCATTCTGTCATTTCTCTTCCTTTTGAACTAATTTTATCTTTCAGTTGCTATATTACAGTCATTCTACCAATTATTTTATTTTTATTAACACAGAATTTCTTTCCTTCACTAATTTTTTTTAAAAAAATGTTTTGCTTTCTATACTCTAAATGCTATTCAAGACACAAAAGTCATGGATTTTATGGGGCAATATTTTTTCTAGTTTTGTTTGGGTTTTTTTTTTCCCCACTCACTGAATGGTTTGATAAGCTCCATTACTTCCCAAACTTCCATTTCAGTGTTATTCTTTCCCTTTTGATGCTCCAGAACTATGGATGACAATATTGTCTTTCATTTCTCTCTAAATTTTCAATATCCATAGGGAATATATCCTTTGAAATAACCCATTGGAAGCTTCCTCAACTTTTTCAACAGCTAACTCACTTGGCAAAAATGGAAATTGAAGCATAAAATACTATAACAAATGTCCAAATGTTGACTGCACCTCTATCAGATTTCTAAAGGAACAATCAGCTTCCCAAATGCTTCAAAGCCGCACCTTAGTTCTCTTTCTGACATTCTTACAGAATGCTTATTTTAATACTTACTTACTTACACACTCCTAAGTGATATTCTATTTAATAAAAAAAAAAAGATGATGGTAGGGAAAAAAATTCCTAACTCTAACTTTTTTTCAAAATTATGCTCATTTCTGTACTTTTTAAAGTAAGCTATAATTTTATATTAATATATTATTTGTAATTTCCAAAATGATATAGCTATCTATTGAGATCTGCTAGCTATATTTCAGAGGCATTATTGTCTTAATACAAAAAGCTACCAATGTGGAAGAGCTTCTGATAGAACATCTAGCTCAGGTTCACAATGGTTTAAGTTATCAGTCACTGGTTACAGTCATGGACACTTGTAAATATGGTTTTAAAGAATGCTTGAAAGGAAATAATTTATTTTCAAAAGTAAGAGTTCAGCCTTTTTCAGTAGAAGTGACAATCTCATCACAGTGCCATCCAACATCAGAAGGAGGTACCAGCAGGCAAAGTACATAAAAAAGTACATATTTGGAAAATAGTTGCTAAGGACCAGCAGTAATGATTTTCTGCAGCATTTTTCAGGCAGTTGACTGTAAAATGTAGGTAGCTGCTCTTTTAACTTAGTCTGGCAGGTTTCAGTTATGTGAATTCTCTCAGGATGCAAGAGGAAACAGAAATAAAGTTCAGCCAAACATCTGGATTATTTCTCACCAATTCCAGCAGTCTACCTGAATGTTTTCCTCCCCATGAACCACTGAAAAAAATTAACTTGAGAACTGCATCAGGGTGATTTCCTCCTCATTTCCCTCCACCTTTTTTTTCTTTTGGGTTATGTCTTTTAAATTGTTTAATTAGCTACCATGAAGCACCTTATTCACGTTATAGAAAAGATAACATAGGAAGGAAGGATAACTACAAAGCATAGAAATCCATTTGTGGTAGCCCTCCTGGTTAACCCAAACAAGAAATGTGACTAGAGGAGCTAAATCTAGTTTATTGTACATCTGTTTTAACAGAATCTTTGCGTCTGAACGTATAAAACTTCCTGCATCCACTTTTTAAAACAATTTTATTAAACATTTTTAAAAAACAAAAAAGAATCTTTAACAATTTTTCCTTTCCAACCATTTTGCATTGGTAAAACATTTCTTACTTATCTATTTTTTTCTCCCTTATTTCAATGTATTCTTTATACATATAATTCTAATATTAATTTATTTACATATATACATATAAATAACATAAATTACCCACAGCTTGTAAACTGAAAGGGGCCCGATGATAAGTTAGAGAGCTTGTCGAAACATTGCCAAAAAGAAAACTTTTAAAGTGTTGGTTGGGATTTTAGCCAGAGTTTCAAAAGATCTTACAAAGTGTTTTGTTGGGATTTTGGAGGATCTTAAACTGGGATTTTAGCCAGGATTTTAAGCATTTCAACTAACAGACTTTTAATGACGCGGGAAAACACCCGAGATTTTAACTTTTTACATATAAATAACAGTGTACACAATTTCATTTCTACAATCTTCATTTTTTCTGTGTTAAGTGTTTGATCCATTAGGGCAGCTCAGTGGTGAAATCCTCCGCGGGTTGCTACTGGTTTGCTGCCCGCGCATGTGCGGTGCATGCCAGATGCACGCTGTGCACATGCACATCCACAGTGCACACCAATCGCATGCCGTGCGTGCCTGTTCAGTGCACACCAAACACGCGCTTCACGTGGAAAAAGGAGATGTTTGAAGGTAAGTAGAACAGGGGAACAGCTGTGCTGTGTGATGATAAATCATGTGGCACAGCTGATCATCGGAAATATTGGTTCGGACCAACCGGTAGGTTTTTTTTATCACTACCGGTTCACCTGAACTGGTACGAACCGGTAGGATTTCACCACTGGGGCAGGTCCTTTCTAAGTTTCCTTCTCTGACTGTTAAGCCATTGGGGACTCCTGTCGCTCTTATCTGAAAGTTTCCTAGGTAGTGTCTCTTCTCCTTTTCCCCAAGGTCAGTCTCACATTCCATTACAACTTGATACATTGCCATCATTAGTCTTCATCTGAAAAGCTCAAGGTGTCTTACCCAGCCAAGCAAATCAAAGGGCAAATCAGACCAAATACATGTAGGAGTCCATATTCAGACCTACTGTCAGATTCACCAGCTTCAGCACCTTGCTGGCATTCTGTCATCAGTTGGGAAAAGTATATACCTTTATGATAGGAAACTGGGAGGGGGGAATTGACAGTTGATGAAGAACAGGGCGGTTTCGAATCTGGTTCATGCTGGTGCTGGCATCTTCAAGGCCATTTGCCCTGAGAGTGGAATTTCACCAGCCCAAACACCTCAGTGCTTCTCATAACATCTTGGCAATGCTGAATTGGCTACACATGGACAGACCACAGGCAGCAGGAAATCAGAGACTTAGTTCTGTATCGGCATGTGGGAATTTTAGTTTCTGCTTGACTCTACTGCAATCAGCATGTCTTAGTAAAAGTGCCTTTTCGCTTCAATCAAATGGAATTAAGAGTTTTACTTCCCTAAGGGATCAGACTGGGGAAGGTCTGACACCTTCATTGGGGTGATATGTACAGCGAAGTGTTATGATTTCTCTATCCTTACAGTGTCCATCCACTCAGTGGTCCAGTTTAGAATGATCCATTCCTTAGTGAGGAGGGACAGGCCCCAGAAGCATCTACAGGGACACTGTCAGCATTCCAAGTAATACACGAAGCAGAACTTTGAGGCAGGTAGATTCATCAAAGAACAATTAATTGGATACATCATATTGGCACAAAACTGACTCTGAAAGTTCCCACGGTTTTCACATAATTAATAAATTAAAGTTCCCCCTTCTCCTCAAGTCATCAGTCACATTGTCCAATAGTGATGCTGCCAAGTTACTCCACTCTTCTTCTTCTCAGCCACCTGTTAGAATTATCTTGGTTCCCACAAGAAAACTTTTTATTTTGACAGCAAAGCTGAGCTATTTAATTTTCCCCTTCCCCTTTCCCCGCTCTGCCTTGTGGCAACCATGAAGCCTCAAAGATGGCCTCAGCCATGTTCACTTCAGGGTTGACAGTGAGGAGAATGCCATACTATCTGACAGATTAAACCACTTCAATTCCCCTGAAATGATGCCAGAGGTCCAAACAAGATGCCCAGGACAAAATTTTCTAAAGTTATCTAGAGTTTGACTGACTGAACGGTTGGTCATTCTGCCTCTCACCCCTCAGAACGAGGCAATGACAAACCATTTCTGAAAAACCTTGCTAAGGAAACTGCAGGAACCTGTCTAGGCAATCACCAGGAATCAAAATTGATTCTAATGTGCAAAAATATAATAAATATTTATTTTAAATTCTAAGTATATAGTGCCAGAATTCTCCTTATGCAGCCTAGAAACACTGTGAAAATAAACATTTTACTTCACTGCATTTCACAATCAAATGTAGTTTTCTGTCAAAAAAACAAAAAACCCTGAGCAAACAAATGATTAAATTTGGTCTGGCTTTGTTCTCTTTTTTAACATGTGGTGTTAGTCAATTCATTGATAGCCATTTAGGCATCTATAATGTCTAAATTATAGGAACAAAAGATAATTTACATACAACCACTACCAGAATGATATAAAATGATCAGCAATGCACAGTGCAAGCTTCAAGAATATAAAAGGCAACCAGATGCTTTGTAATTATCTGAGCAACTCCAACAAAATAGTTTCTTTTCTTTAAAAGGCACAAGTTCTAACTGCTGTTATCCCATAATTTTTTTTCTTATCTTAGTTAAATTGCTTGTTTAGTTTCCCAAAAAATAATTTTGTTTCAGGGATATCTTGAATGTGATTAAATTTACATTTGGAAAGGTGGGGGGACCCCAGAACTAGAATATTAAGAAATGCCACAAGGAATGTTTCCAATTATAGAGTATGGAAGGAAAGCGATGGATATCAACATTTAACAATATAATTAAAATAGATCAGTTACAGCACATTATGCAGAAAGAACTAAAATACATTGATTAGTTGATAAGGACATGTTTCAAAGTACAGTAAATACTCCCAATATAGTTCCTGCATAATGAAAATATAAACTTTTGTTTATCTATTTTCCATATTCATCAGTTTCAGGAAACTTCTTCCTGTGCCAGTGATGACTCATTTACCAATTATATCTGGTTTACTTCACTTCCAAATTATTATACATTGACCACTGCCCACAAAGGGAAACTAATTAGTTACCTCTCTGAATTTTGGAAAATCCTCTTGTAATAGTAGAAATAATAATGGAAAAACGAAAAGGTTTTGGGGATAGCTAGTTTTAAAATATAGGGATGCGGTGGCTCAGTGGCTAAGATGCTGAGCTTGTCAATCAAAAGGTCAGCAGTTTAGCGGTTTGAATCCCTAGTGTCGCATAACGGAGTGAGCTCCCATTATTTCTCCCAGCTTCTGCCAACCTAGCAGTTCGAAAGCACGTAAAAAATGCAAGAAGAAAAATAGGGACCATCTTTGGTGGGAAGGTAACAGCGTTCTGTGTGCCTTTGGTGTTTAGTCATGCCAGCCACATGACCACGGAGATGTCTTCGGACAGACCTGGCTCTTCGGCTTTGAAATGGAGATGAGCACTGCCCCCTGGAGTCAGGAACAACTAGCACATATGTGTGAGGGGAACCTTTACCTTTTTTAGTCTTAAAATAAAACAAAAACAAACAAAACATAAAGAACTTAAAAAAACGAATATAAAAATGGGGGGGATGAAATTGATGGGGAAAAGTAGTTTTCAGATTGAGAAGGAAATGACATTCTTGGGTAGCACTAGACTAATGTCAATCGAATATTATACCAGAATAATTATGTTAAGATGTGAAATTAAATGAAGAAGGGTATTATGGGTGAAATTACAATTATAATTGTTGGAGAGAATTTATGTGATAAAAATGAATGTTTTGCTTGATGATTTTGTTTTAAACTTACTTATTATGTCAACTGATACCCCATTTAAACAATGGCAGAAAGATATATCTAAGTTTATATGGCAAAAGAAAAAAAATAAAGAGTTAAATACAAAATACTTCAAGAAGCAAAAGGAATGAGAAGGATTGGAGCTGCCTTATTTGAAATTGTATTTTGCAGCCTGCTACTTAGTCTGGATGAGAGAGTGTATTTTGCTGAGTAATAAAGAATTATAGAATTAGAAGGACATGAACTGAAGGTCAGATGGTTTTCTATGGTACAATAAAATTAAAGTAGTTTTAAGTATCATTTAAGAATCATTGCATTAGAAGTGTCATACTGAGTATATGAAACAGATATAAACCCAAACTGTGCCAGAAAACTGCCTTTATGGATCTCAGCAGAAGAATAATTTTACATGGAAAGAAACAGTAGATAAAGACAAAACTTTAACTTAATGAGAGTTGTTAGAGAACAGGAACATGGAGAATATAAGATGAAATCAAGACAGCAATTGGCTGCACAGGGATTTAGTTTCAATGGTTTCTGCATGCACAGCTAAGAGAAAGACTTAATGTAGATAATAGGACATTGGAATTGAGGATTTAAAGCTGACCTACATACAAATTATGACTATATAATTGCTAAAATGTAAAAATTTTATTGAAATGTTAAGCAGAAAAAGTGGAAAACTATTATAAAATGGGCTAAGAACATTGGACACAATATATTTATGCAATAGAAGAAAATGTGTGGTTAAAAGGATTGAAATTTACACTATGTTTTAACTTAAAAGAGAATTTTTATGATGTACTATTGGTATATGACTCTGAAAAAAATGTCCAGAATATATAAAGGTACTTCAAATTCATGTTGGAAGTGTGAACAACATCAACATCAAGGGACAATTTATCAGCCATGATGGATTTTAAAAAATCAGAACTTTTTGTGTTCAAAAATATACCAAAAAATAAAATAAAATTAAAATCAACATTAAACTGAGACCAGAACTTTTCTGGCTAATTGATTGACAGTCAATTAGAAAAGAGCCAGGAAATATTATTTGTATGTATAATTAGTCGTGACACTATTATATGTGCCAAAATTAAAAAACCCAGAATGGAGGATTGATGAAGAATACAGAATTAGCAGAGATGGCAAAAGTAATTTGTTTGTTTGATTACAGAAAAAGCAACAACTACATTTATTTGTGACTAGAAACCCCTTTTGACTTTTTGCTGGAAAAAAAAGAGAAAAATGAACCTATAAATTACAGATGTGAAGTTTAGAAAAGGTAGCTGATTTTTTAAAAAGGAAATTATGATGTAATCATAGAGAGCTCTTTTTCTATTTTTTTTACTTGATTCACTATTTTTTCTTTGTTTCTTCTTTTATATTTGTATTGTGTTATCTTGAAAATACTTATTTAATATATTTTTTTAAAAAAAGTTATACACTTACATGAAGCTTAAGCCCAAAACAGGCACAATGTAGTTTAAAAAACTGAGCCCAATACCGCAAGCTTCCCCACAAAGCAAAGATCAAAAACTAAAAATTTTACACTTGCTCATGGATTTGGTATGGATTTACCCATTTTTTAATCCTCTGCCCGTGTGGGTTTCAGGTCTCTGAGCACTGTTAAGGTCGGCATCAGGCACTGAAAGTCTGCCCACCAGGGATTTATTAAAATATGCAAAAAATTCTGACTCCTGAACCACAACTGGATGTCCACACAGATTGATTGTCACTACCACGTATTATACAGCCTAAGGATTTTCTTCTAAATTCTGCTTCCTTTGCAAAGCTTTCCTTTAGTTTTGTATTCAGTTTTCCAAATCAAACAACTACAAAATCCAGAGCAGATACAACTCTTCTAAGTTAAACCATTTTCCACAGTTATAGTGTTGGAAGAAACATCCTTCTGGGTTCTGCTCCAAGTGGGGAAACAGACACTGGAAACATGGAGACTGCTTGGAAAGATGGTTTAATGGTGGACAGGATCACATGGCTTGAGTTCCTGAACAGAAAAGGGGAGATACAGTAAATCCTCGGGTTTTTATGCTCTCTCTGGCTCTGCATTTCTTGGGGCCACGAAAGAGTATCCTGATTGGTTGTCAGACTCCCATGGGGTGGGGGCCTTGCTGGCTGATGGTCAGATGTGCTTCCCAGGTCACATGTGGTGAGTTTCTACTGCTATTGTGTAGAGGGCTAATCCTATCTTTCGCAATTCCTACTATGGCTCTGCCTGAAGGAGGTAGATCTTTGTTATGTAGAATAGACTGGCCCAGGCCTTAATGGCCCATTGACAAAGGGTGGGGGCAGGAAGATGGGAGCTGCTTCAAAACATGCTTATCCCAGGGAAATATAATATTCTGCCTTTTTCATATTTCCTAAAATATTTCACTCTTCCAGGAGAGGGGTGGGTGCTAACTTCCTACAATCCCTACTCTTTTTTTTTCAAAAAAGTTTTGAAACAAGTTCTTGGCAAAAGATTAAAATTGATCAAATCAGGGAGCCTTAATGGGTGCTTTTAATTTTTCTAATGCAAAGGGGAGGCATTGATAGAGGCAACAGAAAAGGATTCCTTCAGTGGCTTCCAAAAGCTTTCAACCATGAAGGTCTAGCAGGCAGGAAAAAATTTCTGGTAAGAATTTTACAGTATCCAATTTTCCATGCCGATTAATTTCAGACTTCCGATATTACTTTCTGTGAGCTTCCAGTCAGGTTTCAAGCAAGCACATGTCCCAAAAATTTTTCACAGCCATAGTTTTCCTTTAAATTGCAGGCTGCCCATTTCATGGGTTGGTTACTGAACCTGCCCTAGCTCTTACTTTATTGCATCCAGGATTTGTGAGTCCAAATTGAGGTTAGCCAGTGTACAATATCCATTCTTTTTTTTTGTGTGTGTTACACATAATGAGCCCTGGGATTTCTACTCATGAGACCACCAGTGCAATATATCTTCCTTTACTGGGCAACTGGGCAGCATCATTTGTGAGTCACAGTCAGGGCTTGGGTTTTGGAGATCACTTTTCTGCTATCTCTTCAAGTGAGGGAATTGCCTGAGGGGTATTGCTTCCTTCCCCATGGAATTAGCAGGGAGGTAAGACTACTTGGGCTTTTAGTGCCATGGAGCAAAAATCAACCTAGGAGAAGCTTTGTGTGGAGGTAAGTGAGGGAAATAGTTTCAATCTAATTCTGAATAGTGTGTGTCTCTGTGTGTGCATGTGCATGCAGCTACTTTTACAATACAGGCAATACAAACATTTTGGGCATATTTCTCCTCTCCACCAGACAGAAATCTAGAGTGTACATAACTTGCTGTGGCAATCACTCCCAAATACAATTCTTACAATAAACTGATTACAATATAAATGAAACAAGAAAGAAAACCTTACAATGAATTTCCACCCTCCCCCCTAGTCTTTCCAGCTGTCTTCTGAGGATTGAAAAGAGTCTTTTGGTCTTTACTTGTACATCTCAGGGTCTCTTCTTTCATGTCTGCTGGGTAGCATGCTTGGTGGTAAGGCTGGTCAGTCAGGTTTGGGAAGATCTGCTCCACTCTGGTTGCTGTACTGACTTTCAGTGGAGGCTGGATTCAAACCCAATTCCTGGTTCAAACAGATGGAGGGTTTCCTTTGGAGGCAGCATCTGGATCCATGTGCTCTGCTTCCACAGGTTGCAGAGTCATCTGTGCAGGGCTGAAAGACATGAGAACAGGGTCCCCTCCCCCCTTTTGTGGGTAATCTTCCCAGGAAAGGCATTGTAACAGGATTAGAGATGGGGGGGGGGTTAGATAGCTTGCAGGCAGAGTTTGAAAAGAAACAACACAACAGTATTGCAGTTACTAAACAGATAATGCAGTTTCAACAAAATGGAGACACAACAGATAAGAAAAAACTGGATTCACATGCTTCAGGAAAGAGATGAACAGGTAAACCCATTTAAACACATACAGTAAATGCAAGACTGATTTTTTTTTCACTTGTAAATGCACTTAAAACGTTTTCTCATAAACTTGAGTTGTTACTTTAAGATACAGAGAGAGGAGGAGAAAAAAAACAGAAATGAAATAAAATGCTCTCTTTAATCTGTGTTTGTTGGCCAGACAAACACAGGGCAAAGGCTCTTTCTTTCTTTTTTCTCTCTCTCCCCCATTTTCATTGCTTCAACCTTTTTTTTTTTTTCTTTTCTAACAATTTAAAATTCTTGTCTCTAGAGATCAGATACATTTTATAGTTACAATTACCTCGAGGGTGCACAAAGACTTAAGACACACACACATAAAACAAGGAAGACAAAGAGAAGACAACAGAACTCTGAGATTTCACACACACTGATCATTCCCACATAAATCTCAGTTAAATTAGGGAAGGCACAAATCTTAAAAATACCACGTGGTTGCATAGAAGACAGAGACAAACAAACAAACAAAACAAACAAACAAAACAAACAAAAACCCCAACATTCCTATTTATATATTTCCCTTTTCTTTTAAGTACCTTTATTTAGCCAAATTTGTCTCCCGATGTTATCTCTTAGCAAAGCCCATTTTTGACACAATTTTCCTAATTTCCTTTTATCCATGCCCCTCAATATGGGCACCCGCCTGGCATCCCAGGCCGCGAGCACTTCATCTACTGGGGTCCCCGCCACCCGTGAACTATCGCTACCCATGACCCTTTCCTTTTCTCTGGAAGGATCACTTCGACTTAGCCGGGTGGCACGCTCTCAGTTTTCAGAGGAAAAAGCTCTGGGAAGGACTTCGATTCCCTTGCGAAGTATGGGCCCCTTCCTCTAGGGAATCACCACAACTTTTCGGATCCAAAAAGGGGATCCGCGAGGACCTGCTGACCCCTGCAGCCAGGTGTGGGCACCTCCTCTTACACACACACACGCTCGCCCCGTGTCTGGGCTGGACAGAACCGGGTTTCCCTTTCACAATTTTATTACCCCCCCCTTTTTCACACGCTTGGCTTTCGCTTGACTTCCATTCCTTTTAAACACAAAGTTCCACGTTTGGTGACCCCCCCTTGCTTTCTCTATCCTACCGGTCATGGCTCGGTGGAGCTAGCAGTAGGCAGAGGTGCGGCTAGAGGTCACGCAAAGAGGTGAAATCAGACTGTTTTCCAGGTGGAATCCCACACACACACTTCCTCCTTCCCTAACAGAAGGTCCTGTGCTCTGGCAAAACCCCCATGCTCTCCAGACTGTTAGTCTTTCTGCGGCTAGGAAATGCACAGAGGAAGCAAGATCCAGCTGTACTTGGGAGAAGGGCCTTCACTCACACACATGCAGGCATACACACATTTCCCATACTTTTTTCCCATGCTTTAAATTAAAATTTAGAGGTACTCACCTTCTTTCCAAGCAGCCTTTGAGCTCAAACTCAAAACCCCTTTAAAACCTAGTTCCAAATGGCCAAGGTCCATGAAAACATGCCCACAGACTCAATGGGTCTGCTGCTAGCAAGGGAGGCTTACCTGGGCCTGGTCCATTGGTTAGGTTAGCTTGGAGTCCCATCTGGGTCGCCAATTGTTGGAAGAAACATCCTTCTGGGTTCTGCTCCAAGTGGGGAAACAGACACTGGAAACATGGAGACTGCTTGGAAAGATGGTTTAATGGTGGACAGGATCACATGGCTTGAGTTCCTGAACAGAAAAGGGGAGATACAGTAAATCCTCGGGTTTTTATGCTCTCTCTGGCTCTGCATTTCTTGGGGCCACGAAAGAGTATCCTGATTGGTTGTCAGACTCCCATGGGGTGGGGGCCTTGCTGGCTGATGGTCAGATGTGCTTCCCAGGTCACATGTGGTGAGTTTCTACTGCTATTGTGTAGAGGGCTAATCCTATCTTTCGCAATTCCTACTATGGCTCTGCCTGAAGGAGGTAGATCTTTGTTATGTAGAATAGACTGGCCCAGGCCTTAATGGCCCATTGACAAAAGGGTGGGGGCAGGAAGATGGGAGCTGCTTCAAAACATGCTTATCCCAGGGAAATATAATATTCTGCCTTTTTCATATTTCCTAAAATATTTCACTCTTCCAGGAGAGGGGTGGGTGCTAACTTCCTACAATAGTTTCGCAAATTCTACTTCCTGCAGCAGTCAGTCCAAGAACACATTTTACAACATTTTAACAGATCTGTTGGGTTTTCATTTAGTTTAGAATGGTTCTAATAGTGAAGGTATAGAAAACCTCATTTTCTCCATTTTGCCTGTCTTTGCTTTGTCATTCTATTTAAGTGTACAGAAAATGAGATTGGGAAAAGAAGCTATCATTTCCAAATGAGCTGTGCCTGGGTGAAGCTAAAGATTCTAAGATTTAAAGAAACATTTCATTAAAGAAATGGATAAGCAGGGCTGATCTTGGTTAATATTAGATTGGATAGATGTAGGAAACACCTGGACTGTAACAAATCCAAACTGAAAAGTTGAAAAATATCCTAGATGAAGGAAATAGCAAACTACTTCCATACATTACTGGTGCTATGAAGCATTTCATGGATATGTCCATAAGTCACTGAAGTCTGTTCTTTTTTTTAAAAAAAAAAAATTATTTTTATTTTTTTAAGACACAAACGTAAAACACATCTTTTCCAAAACGAAGCATTGATCCGGTCACAAATTAGTACAAATCACTAACAAATCTTAACTTCCAGTTAACACAATTTAATATTTTACTCAGTTATTTCCCTAAATTCTATCAATTTAACTATGCCATTATCCCAAAAACCCGTTACTTAAATCTTAGATCCTAACCAAGTATCATTCCATTTTTCTCTTCCTTTTTGCTTAGATGGATATATTTTAACAATATAAATCATTACAGTTATTGTAAACATTTAAAAAATATTTTAACTATTACTCCCAATATAATCATCTTCATTACTTTACTATTAATCCCAACACAATCATTTCATTTTTACTGTTCCCAACATAATCATTTTTATTTTTTGGCTGTTAATTCCAACATAATCATTTTATTTTACTGTTGAAATCAGCATTATTGTCTTTATTTCTGTTGTTAAATCTAATTTATACATTTCATTTTTACTGTTAATCTCAACATACTCCTCTCTATTTTTGCTGTCCTACCCAGCATAATATTTTTTTTATTTTTGGCTGTTAATCACAGCATAGTCATTTTATTTTTACTATTAAACCTAACATCTATGTCTTTGTTGTTAAACCCAACATAATCATTTCATTTTGCTGTTACTCCCAGAAAAATCCTCTTTATTTTGTTGTTTTACCCAACATAATCATTTTTATTTTTTGGCTGTTAAATACAGCATATTCTTTTTTTGTTTTTTGGCTGTTAATCACAGATTAATCATAGTTAGTTTTGCTATTAATCCCAGCATCCTTTTCTTTTTTGTTGTTTCCATGCATCTATACATTGCTTATTTCAGTTAATCATATTTATCATTATCCTTTTTAATGACAATTTAACATTGAAACATGGTTCTTGCTTAAAACATAACTTTATATATATTTAAAAATCTCTTTTAACATGCTTAATTTCTCTTATATTCTAATTTCCATCAATATTTCAATTTTATATATCTATGTCATATTCTTCTCATATTCTTATACATCCATAATTATCTTATAAGAACCTCCTTTTTATTATTACTACCACCTATACATTATTTCATTTTTAATCACATTGTTTTAATCTTCTTTTTTCTTTTTCCACCAGTGTCTACCTCATTTCTTCACTTTCTCGCCTGCTAGTTTATATTTCCTTCCATTTTCAAAGTCTTCAAATTTTGTCCTCCATATGTCATATTAAGTCTTTTTCTTATTTTTAATCCAGATAAAATGCATCAAGTTCCCTTCTCTTGAGCCTGTGCTAAATCCTTCTTTTGTTCCTGCACCAGTTTTTTAAATTGTTATTATTCCAATTATAGGAGTTCCATTGTAGTTTCCTTTTCTTTTCCCCAAAATCAAACTGCCTGCAGACGAGGGAAAAAAAAAACCTCCTCCACAAAATCCCACGACTGATATCTGTAAAGTTCAAAATTTTCCATAACAAAGACGAGTTACAATGTTCCTTTTTAGACCAGAAGGTGTCCCTCTACAATCCACATTTTCCATTAGTCATGCAAGTATCCATTTTATTACAATTATATAACAGTCCAGTTTAATTGCTCTTCTTCCTTTGATTTTAAAAGTATCAAATCTTCTTCTTCTTTTTAAAAATCCAGTTCCAGTTTTAAAATATCCAGTTTTTTCACCATGTTTCGATATTTAATTCCATTAGTTCTGTTCTAGAGTAAGTTGTTTGTCAGGTCTTTGTCTCTTTAAAGTTATATTTTAAACTTTCCATAGCCCCTTTGTTGTTCAGCCACTGTTTTAAGACTAGGGGTCTTATAATTAATAATATTGCTCTAAGTGTTGTTGCAAGCCTGGGTTGGTTGTCACTCACCCGGCTTCAAAATGCTCCATTTCAATCCACTTTCCTCCTGCACATCTCTTAGCCTGGTTGTCCCAGGTTCATGGCAGCCGCCATGGCTGCTGCCCCCCCCCCCACCGACTCACAGAGGGTTCCCTCTGACCTCCGAGGAACTTGCCGTTCCTCTTGGTCATCCGAGGCACCCCTCCTTTTCCCCCATCCCTGCAGGATGGTTCCGGTCCGAAGACCCATTGGCGGCAGTTTGGCAGCTGGAGTTTTCGCGGTGTTCACCGGAGCCCGCTATTTCCCCGACTGTCTCTCTGCGATGCCAAACCGGAAGTCCACTGGAGTCTGTTCTATGCCTGCCTCTCTCTCTCTCTCTCTCTCTCTCTCTCTCTCTCTATCTCTCTCTCTCTCTCTCCCCCTCCCTCCCTCCCTCCCTCCCTCCATGTGATTGTCATTTTTCATTATTACTTTTCACATACACCATTCATTCATTCATTCATTCATCAGATTTAAATAGCTGCCAACCTCAACAAAGGCAACTGGGTGGCATACAACAAAATTCATACATAATAATTGATTCCAAAGCTGATAAATACCACAATATTATTCTATATGGCCACCTCTCTATAGTTTAAGCTTATAGAACATTCAGCAGCAGATTCAACTCACTTTAGGAGATATCCATCTCATTGTACCCCTTGTCCTGTTTTCCTACAAGCAAAACACCAAGAGGAACTCCTTCTCATGAACTCCTTCTCATGTCTAATTCTCAGACACTGCCTGGACAAGTTGCTGCAATTTTCTTGGCAAGGTTTTCCAGAAGTGGTTTGACTTTGGCTTTTTCCTATGGCTGAGAAAAAGTGACTGGCTAGGAGTGGAACTAGACCTCACAGTTTCCCCAGTGCCTAACCTGATATCTACAAATTGGCTCCATCTAAAAGATAACAAATTGGAAAAGATTGATTTACTTCTGGAAGGAGGAAAGAGTTTAATTCCCACCAAAAAGATATGGGATAAAAGGAGTTTAAGTATAAAACATTTCTTTTAAAAAAACGTTTCAATGGAACTTCTTTTTCCTTCTAGCTACAAAACTTGGAAAGGGAACTTTTGAATTTTCCCATGAGATATCTTTATTCAATCAGCTTTCATTTCAGAAAGAGGCCTCCTTTTGCTCCTCTTGATGACCATAAGAATGATGTCTGGGACTTCAAAGAAAAAAAGGTTAAACTCAAAGCCTTCAGAGGTAAATAAAATCTACCTTTAATCCGGGCTATTTAACCTTTCACGTTCTCACAGTATTTGCACTGTGAGCTGTGATTTCAATGTAAGCAAAAACACCCAGATAACAGTTTTGAAGCAACAATATGTTGAAGGCAACCATGAGTGCTCATTCTGTCCCAAAGTCAGGCTCATAATATGTTTTCCTTAAACACTAAACACTTAATCCAGAGCTAAATTATCTATTGCTGAATTCCACTGATTGATTTCAATGGGAAAGATGGTCATATGTGAAAAAATTATCCTTTGAAACAAACAGAACTGAAAATTGCCATCAGTTCAATGAAATCAGATTGCCTCCCTCATGTAGAAGAAATGAGGCTTAAATGGGTCATATTTAACTCTCTGGAACCAGTTACCTCCTAAGGTCCAGACCATCCCCATCTTATTGGCCTTCCGAAAAGCGATGAAGACATGGCTTTTCCGGCAGGCCTGGGGCCGTTGATCTCGCTCTTGCAATCCGGCGAGATCCGGCCATGAATGGTGTGAATGAGTTTTAATGTTTTTAATGTTTTAAATTTTTAAATGTTTTTTATAATGATGAGTCGCCCTGAGTCTTCGGAGAGGGGCGGCATACAAATTGAATTAATAAATAATAAATTAATAAATAAACTGGATATCTTAAATTAGGGTTCAGTAAGTTGATATAAGGGACGTGGTGGCTCAGTGGCTAAGACGCTGAGCTTGTCGATCAAAAGGTCGACAGTTCAGCGGTTTGAATCCCTAGCGCTGCATAACAGGATGAGCTCCCGGAGAGAGCCTGTGGCTCCCCGAATGCCGATGGATGCTCCTTCGAGAGCTCCAGCCCCGTGATTCTGTTAGCCGCTAGAACAGCGAAAATCTGCTGTCTAGCGGCTTAAAACTTCCCCTGACCCCCGAGCAGGTCCAGATCCAGATCTCGTCCAGATCCGGGACGAGTCTGCTTTATGCAGATCAAGGCATTTGTGACCACACCAGCAAGCAATTTTAAGGATTACAAAAATTTTGACCATGGATGCTGGCAGAGCAAATTCAGGAGAACAAAAAAATGCAAGTATTTTGAAACTCCGTTTAAAAGAAGAAGAAATGGCGCCTGAGGGCATGGACACGAGGGCTGGAAGATTACTGCTGGGTGAGTCAGCAAACTCACAAGCTGTGACTGTAAAGGGTTTTCAAGAACTTTTAAACTTCTTTACTTCTGCTCTTTTGGAATCAATTGATAGAACCTTTCAAAAATATAATTTGCAGCACAACAGGGATTTGCTGGTCGGGAGAGAGGCAGAAATTATCCAGCCTAATGTGATTTTGGAAGACAAAGAAGTCGTCAGGTTTAAGATGGAGGTTGACATAGGCGAAACAAAGGACTTGGCAGAGGTTTCCATACAACTAATTGAAAAGCAACAAGTAGACTCTTTACTGCAAACTGATAAATCTTATCATGACAATTTTTGGTTCTACAGACAAAGGAATGGATTGATCGATTATACAAGCAAGAAGAGTCGATATGGGGGTTTCAAACCAGAGGAAATAATTCCAAGAAGGGAGATACATCAACCTCAAACTAAAATTCAAAAACTCTCCAAAATAAAAGCAGAGGGGAAGAAGAAGGACTGGAAAAAATATAGAAAGAAAGGAATGAAGAATGTTTTATTGATGTATTAAGATTTTAAAATGTTTGAATCTTGAGAATAAAAGCAGGAGGAAGAAAGGAAGAAGAGTAAAATGGTTAATTAAAATTTAATGGATAGCTTCCTGAAGGTTGTGAATTTATATTCTGAGAAACGAAGTAAGAATATTCTATTGATGAATTAAGAGATTTTTAGAACACTTAATATGAGATTTTAGTATTTTAAATGTTGAAAAAGAATGGTGTTTGAGGGTTTGAATGAAATTTATCAGTGTTTGTTAATGTTTCTCTAAAATAACTCTAAAAATTATTGGATTACATGCTAAGAAAAAGGCTTTTATACTTAGGAAGAAAGAATTTAATTTAATTGATTTTCAGAATTTATAAAAGGAAGGTTGATGAATAATTTGTAAAAGGGGAGTTAAAGTGTGTGAGGGAGTTTTGAATCTTGCAGTAAATTAGAATATTTTAGTATATGTTTGTTAAATGTTATACCCTGTTTTTGCTCTGGAAAGTCAGGGGTGGGGGGTGGGGAGGGGGGGTTGAAGGTTGGGTTAGGATATAAAACGGAGAGACAGATAAATGTATTAACAGATAAGTAAATGTGGGGGAAATGTTACATTAAATGAAATGAAAAGATGTACTTAGATGATACAATGAATGATTGATTATATATTGTATATTTGTTTGTTCATAAAATAAAAAACTTAAAAAAAAAAAACAGGGTGAGCTCCTGTTATTTGTTCCAGCTTCTGCCAATCTAGCAGTTCGAAAGCACGTAAAAATGCAAGTAGAAAAATAGGTACCATGTTTGGTGGGAAGGTAACAGCGTTCTGTGCACCTTTGGCATTTAGTCATGCCGGCCACATGATCACAGAGACGTCTTTAGACAGCACTGGCTCTTCGGATTTGAAACAGAGACAAGCACCACCCCATAGAGTCGGGAATGACTAGCACATATGTGTGAGGGGAACATTTACCTTAAATTGATTTAGATATATATTTTAGGTATAATATCAAACTTACATGTGAAGCGACACAGTTGGCTCAACCTGATCTATATTTTAAATTTTAACTGAACTAAACTGTGTTCAACTATAGGTGGGGAAGAAGAAGCGTTCTGATTTTGATTAGAGGAGGATGGAAGGCAGAGCGCATAACTTATTCCCTTATGCTATTTTCTGGTCCAAATCCCTCACTCGCACTCTATATGAGCCTCATCGAAAAACTCAGAAATCTCCACAGTACCCATAGGGACTCAGGTACTATTTATATTAGGAAAAATAAAATAAATTCTTTGCAGATTGCAGTCTTAGCTTCCCAACTGCCCAATTTTTAAAGTCAGGAATAAATAAATGATGCAACAAGATGCAAATGGCCCCTTGTGTTTTATGTGATTTAGCCTTAATCATTATCTACAATAGCATGGTTGACAATTGATTTGTACTTCCTCTTTTTATTTCTGTCATTAAAAAAAACCCAAACCAACCAATCCTATTCCTATCCTGGATAAAGGATGGTCAGTGTGAATGCTTCTTCAGCCATAAAGAAAAAAGTAAACTCTGTGTTCCTCAATTTCTGTGCTACTCGATTCAGAGCACAGAAGTAATAAACATTTCTGTCATGATTGTAACATTTCTCACATGATTATAAGGCACTCTTTACCTTCTCCAACTAACTATGCTCCAGATTTGAACTCCTTCAACTTCCATAATTCACAACATACATAGCCTTGAAGACACCAGGGACTGAGCTGAAATATCCTTGGGGAATTTCCAGTGGCTAAACTAAAGATGATAAAGGAATCGTCATGACTAAACATTAATTTTTATTGGTAGCAAAGAGCTGAGTCATTGTCTCCTTTTAAAAAATTTTGTAACAAACCTACGGTATATCCACATGCACACATGCTTTGCTTCTATTCCTAAACTCTTTGGATACAAAGAAACATTTTTTAAAAATCAAATAAAAACTAAAATATAAAATCCAGATGCCCACATTTAAAGTAGCAATATCACTTAAGACTTATCTACCACTTCACAGTGCTTTACAGCCCTCTCTGAATGGTTTACAGAGTCAGCATAGTTCCCCCAACAATCTGGGTCGTCATTTTACCAACCTTGGAAGGATGGGATGCTGAGTCAACTTTGAGCCGGTGAGACTTGAATTGCCGAACTGCTGGCAGCTGGCAGTCAGCAGAAGTAGCCTGCAGTACTGCATTCTAACCACTGCGCCACCACATCTCACAGAATATCCTCTTCCCGTGCAAGACAGAATTGAATGGTCTTCAAAATTTTCCTTGGGATGATGAGGCTAATTGAACTGCTACAAGGGAAGGAGTTCCAAAGAATGGAAGTTGGGCACTAAGAATGCCTGTTTCTGTCAAGTGACAATCTTGTATATATGTATGGCACCTGGAGTTTGTCCTACTAGAACTGGTTGGAAAGTTAGATAAATACAAAAGATAGTCCTTCAGTTCCAAGGGCTTTATAGGGCCTGAACAATTATATTGTTGTAAACCACTTAGAGTCACTTGACAGTGAGATGGGTGGTATATAAATTTAATAAATAAAAAAAAACAAAGATGACAACAAGCATCTTAAATCACACCTAGAAGCCATCTGGTAACCTCCAAAGCAGAGGAAACTACCATATTACTGTTTGGAGTCCAGAATCATTTGTTGAGATGGGCAGTTATATATATATTGGTTAACTAAATAATTAAGTAAATAAACACATAAACCCATAATTATCAGGGCTCCTGCATTCTGGACCATTTTTGGCTTCCCAGTGTTCTTCAATGGCTGCCCAATATACAGCATATTACAATAGTTGAAACAGGATGTCACTAGGCATGAGTGATTGTGTACATGGTTTCCCAAAGCAGGCAAAGTCACAATTGGTACTCAAGCTGTAATTGTGCCAATCAGTGCCCTCCTTGTTAACTTGCCACCTGTTCTTCTGGCAGCTGCTCTTCTCCCCTTTACAAAGGAGAAGAAACACAGCAGTGCCCCCAACTCCAATCCCTTGTAGAGACACCAAGTTGAAGAAACTAGGGAGGGTTACATTTTCCCCATTCCTGGTGTCTCCAAAAGTCATCCAGAAGCATGATAAATGCAGCTTCCATGTTGCATCCTGGATGAACACTGACTGCCAGAGCTCAAAAAAATTATGTGTGCACGTAAAATTCTGCAAAAATCTGAGGTAAAACTTAGTATCAATAGAGAATGTGCAGGAATAAGAGCACCTAATAACTTTATGGCAGACAACACTTTAAATGTGACATGTATTCTTTCATGAGCATAAAGAGCCTTATTCATAATTTTCCTCCAGTTTTCTCCTGAAGAAAGGATAAGAATTAAGTGAAGAAAGAAGGAAGAAAACGAGTAAAATCTTTACTGCCCTGAAAAGAATTCATTTCTGTGGCTCTGTCAGAAGTTTTTCCTTAGGTGCCTTTGAATTATTGCAAAAAGAAAATAGTCTGTAAGCCTGCTTTTCCCCAAGATGCAACAATAGTTTTGTTTCAGGATTGTATGGAGGAAATAAAAACTGGGCTATTCTCCAGAATATAACATACTGAAAAGCTGGCTGAATGGGATTTGCTGAACAGATTTTGCCGCAAGAGGAATTTTTGGTTGTAGAAGACCAGAAACGGTCTGAAACATGCCTACATACACACACACACGCACGCACCCCTACAAAAAAACTAGTGTTGAAAATTGCCTGCTGTAAACAACAACAAAACTCATGTTGGGCTTGTGCCAGTGCTGAATCCCTCTAGCATAGACCAAGCACTTTCAGATCCTGATTGAGATAGGATTTCAGCCTTGAAACGAGTATGCCCCGATGGTTTAAGGAATGATTTCACTCCTCTACAGTGCCTGCACTCAAGAAAGGCTTCAGAGGAATTGAATAAGCCCCCTCACCCCTTCTTCCAGCAAAGGTCCACCTTGGATGGCAGTTGTGGTAGAAAGCAGGTCTCCTGCTTACTTCAAACCTCAGGCTGGAAGTGGGGGAAAAAAACCTTCTAAGAAGGCAGGAATGGGGCCTCCTCCTTCACGAAGAACTAAGGCATAGTGTTCCAACTGAGAAGAGTTCCTTTCACGGGCTCTGATTTTCTCCCTGCTCACCCCGCCCTGTGTATAACGGCTTTTAAGAAAGGATCTGAACTATGAAAACCTTTCAAAGCAATGCTCCAGCTAATACAGGGCACATGATTGGAGATCAGGTTTTTAAATTAGCCTTTTTCACTCATTCATAAACAAAAGCTTGGCTCTTGCTGAGCTAACAATATTCAAGAGAACAGTACTTTTTAGCAACATCTGCATGAGCTCCCTGGGGAGCATCTCCGAAGGAAAACACGTCTTTTTTTTGTTGTTGTTGTTGCAATGATTACCTGTATTTTTCCATCCTGATAGAATAATTTTGAAAGGCCGTAGTTATCTGGGACAAATTTGACGCTATGCTAAATAAACAAGCAAGAGATTCGGTGACGGTATCAAGGAGATCACTGGCATGTAAATCTTATCTCAGTGCTCAGAATATGATAATTTTTTCCTCCAGAGCACAGGGTAAAAAACAAAGAGCAACTGCTTTGTGTTGCAGTGACTGGGAAGGAAAGAAGTAAAAAGAGGGAAACCAGGAAAATAGGAGCCCAAAGTCTCCATTCTCAGGCATATTTCAACCATGATGAAGGTACGGATTGTATGTCAAGACCCATGTGTGACAGCTGTGAAAAACGCAAATTTCATGCTAGGGATTATTAAGAAAAGAACTGAAACAATTTTCATGTTTCCATATAGAGATACATGAAATAGAGTGATGATTCTTCAGGCTGTTCCATCTCAAAGGAATTCAACAGAGTTAGGAAAGGTGCAGAAAAAAAAAGATGAGGTAGCAATGGTGAGTAAACATTTGTCCCACCTCTAAAATAAATGTGGCTAGAAAAAATAATAATGGATGGGCTCAACTGAAACACACCAGTGAATATAACACTGGTAATAGACACTCTATTAACTGGTAATCTAACACTCTAAGCAGAAATAAAAGGAAAGCATTGGTTGTCTCTATTTTTGCCATTTAAGATATCAACTGGATCAGGAAGAACACTACTGCAGCCAGTGGAATAGAATTAAGGTAGCCCAAATCAATGGTTTGGCAGAGTTCCTGGGAAAATTTAAGAGTCACATATCCTCTTGGTCTGCATACAGCCAAATCATTTCATTCCCTCTTTTAGACTTTTTTAGACTCCTTTTTAGAGTCCTTTTTTTTTTTGGACTCCTCACCTAGAGCACAAGTCTTTAGGGACGTGGTGGCTCAGTGGCTAAGATGCTGAGCTTGTCGATCGAAAGTTCGGCAGTTCAGCGGTTCGAATCCCTAGTGCCGCGTAATGGGGTGAGCTCCTGTTACTTGTCCCAGCTTCTGCCAACCTAGCAGTTCGAAAGCACATAAAAAATGCAAGTAGAAAAAATAGGGAACACCTTTGGTGGGAAGGTAACAGCGTTCTGTGCGCCTTTGGCATTTAGTCATACCGGCCACATGACCACGGAGACGTCTTCGGACAGCACTGGCCCTTCAGCTTTGAAACAGAGATGAGCATCGTCCCCTAGAGTCAGGAACGACTAGCACATATGTGCGAGGGCAACCTTTACCTTTACTTTAGACTTTTCTCATGACAGAATTTCTAGTGTTGGGGGAAAGCATGAAAACCTCGGACATCTTCTTTCATGGAGCAAGAATGTTGAGGAATACTATGTCCCTTGGTTTTGAATGGCTGCCTATGGAGAAATATAATATATGGTTTGAGCATATTTATATTGTGAAGAAAGTAAATTAAAACCTTTACAATTTCTATTTGGCTCAGGAAACATGATTGGCAGATTGAGGCATTTTTAAAGATGAGAAAGAGAGAGATTCCTTTTTAAAAAAAAAATCTAACTTCTTTGCAACTTTTCTAAGAATTTCATCTGCCTTCAATTTTTGGAAATGTTTGGCTTCTTGTGAAGGATTTGAGACAGGCCTGATATTAGAATGTATTTAGTACTTTTGCAGATATTGGAATCTTGATTTCTCCTTTTTTCTTAATGAATTCTTTTGGCTAGAATCCAATTGACAACTGGACTGGTATTTCATAATGTTTACCTATGTATGAATCCCATCTCTGTTTAACTTTGACATACCCAAAAGTTCATCCCTCAAATATGTTTTAGGTAGTTTAGACTAAAGATACCAGGTGTCCTCAGCATAGCTCATTTTTCTAGCTGCTATGCTATACTGTTTACTGTACAAATGCCCTTTCCTCTCAAGTTTCCATTTTCCTCGTGCAGAACCAAGTAACTTTTGGGTTGGATTTTCTGGTTTTAATTAACTGATGTCAGTCTTTCATAAGCATATTGTACATTTTATTTATTTATTTATTTATTTATTTATATAAACCTATTTGTTAATTTGATTTGATCCCATCTTTCATTCAGGAGTTCAAGTCTCATACCTAGTTGTCCTTCTTTCCCTTTTCTGACACAACAACCTTGTGAGAAAATTTGGGTTAAGAGAGAACAATTGGCCCAAAGTCATCCAAATAATTGAATTGACCTCAAATCACCCTATTCTCTATATATTACTTTAACTACCACATGCTTCAGCTCCATAATTCTATAATGGTAGAAGTTAAATCAAGATCTTCTTCTGCCTAGCTATAGAAAGGTATCAACAGGAATCTCTTTCCTAGGTTTATACAGTAACAGAGTTGGAAGGGACCTTGGAGGTCATCTAGTCCAACACCCTGCTCAAGCAGGAGACCTATACTAGGGATTCAAACCGCCGAACTACTGACCTTTCTGATCGACAAGCTTAGTGTCTTAGCCCCTGAGCCACCTAATCAGTTTGTACTTGTATAGTATAGTTTGATAATGGAGGCTAGGACATTTCTCAAGCTTTGGCTTGTAGTCCTCATGTCCTGTCACTGGAGGCTCATTCACATGAGTAGTGTGAGAGTGCTTTCCTCTAATCCTTGAAGGTGGGGGGAACCTTGGTGCTGGTATATTTTATAGTAGCTTCATTGCCAAGCCCTATTCTTGCTTCAGTAATGAGAGCAGTGCTGTTTTTACAGATTTACTGTAGAACATGTTAATAAAAATGATCACTGAATTCCTCTGGCTTGTTTCTCCTAGTGTTAAATATTCTCCCTAATGTGAGATGGGGATGGGAGAGGAGATAAGAATATGAGAGTATATGAGTGAAGGATTTGATGTCAAGCTTTTTTATGCCCCTCCCCATTTGTATAGAAGCTATGGTCTATGAAATGGTGCTTCATTCCTTTTAGGCATATAATCGTCCATTGGGGACTCCTTCCTCTTAAAACTGCTTTTTGCTTATGGAAAGGATGGTATAGGTAGATTCCATAAGGTATGACGGATCTCTTAGAATATCTTAGTTCTTCCAGGCTAAACAATGAATCTGGCTGAAGAGGGAAACAATATCCCTGTAAAGAGACCCCCCCTCTCCAAAAGTTGCTTTGGAAAACTACACACCCACTTTGGAGTCAATCTCATCTCTCCTTGTTCTTTAATTTCAGTTCTCCTTTCTCCCTGTAGGTGAAATGTGTTAAGGCATGTCATGGAGGGAGGGGGTTCCTTTCTTTGTTTCTGAAATCCAAAGCTTATCTGGCTTTGGTGTGCATTGAACATCTGTTTGGTGTGCATTCCTTGGCTTCCATTATACAATCTCTCCTGCAACCCAAGCCAAAATAGCCATGGAGAGCAACAGAGTGACTGGAGAGGCACAGGTGTCCACTGCAATAAGACATTGTAGAAGAAGAAGAAAAAAAAATGAACTGTAATAGCTAAAAAATTAACCCAGGCTACCCATGATGTGAGTGGAGGATGAAGGCAGACTTGAAATGAAGGCAGAATCATGAGGACAGGCCAGTAAGCATCTTTGAGTGAAAAGACTCAAATTCTGAATTTTAGAATAGTTGTTCCAATAAGCATAATAATCTCAATATATATGATACTGGAAGTCTTCCTGTATCATTTAACACCTACAATATTTATTTCTCATATGTGCCTTATTAAGAGATTAATCTTAATGCTTGATCTCTTGAAAAACTTAGTTTTGTTTCTTGGCTGATAATCATCCTTTATATTCTGAAGTCATCCTTATTTACAAGGCATTTGAATAGCTTTGTTCCTCAGTTATTTAAAGTTGTTTAGAAAGCCGACTGACTGTTATCTTTGGCAAGTCATGTCATTTATTAGTCAATATTGCTTTGTCACTGCAATCTTCTTGGTGATGTCTATGAGCTGCAGCAAAAGAAACTGGATCCAAGGTTATAGTTAAATAACCATCCTAATTCCAGACAAGCCTTTAAAACAAACAAACAAATCAAATATATTGCATTTGATCAGTGAAGTGTGCATCCATTCTATATTTTATAAGTTCTTCACTTAGGAAGAAAATTATTTTCCAGATCTTCAATATTCTTCTGGTGTGGTCTTACTTAGATGCACTTCATTATACCTTCAGAATGAATGAAGATTATATATGTATGGAAACAGATTTTCTGAGAATGAAGCTTTCCTGGCTGTATGACATTCAGACATAATTCTCAGTGACAGTAATGGGACAGTAATAGACCACACAACGCACAGAACATATTTTCCATAAGGAAACCCAGGCAGCATGTGGAAATTCCATTGCTTCTTTGCAACAGTTTAGAATCCAGCTGGCAAAATGAAGTCTTTGTAAATGGAACCATGGGTTGAAATAGTGAACTGCTTCCTCTGCCCACAAGCTCTTTGCATATATGTCCCACTGGTTCCAACCAAAGGGCCTTCAGGGAATAATAATATTTATTTACTGTAGAAGTAAGTAACAAACACTTTGAAATTCCAATTCCCAAATTAAAAATGTTCTGGTCTCAGAAAACAATTGTCATTAAAGTCCCTTTCCTGGATATTTCCACAGCATTTCATTCTTCTATTATTGTAAACCAAATGTGTCAGACTCATGTAATCCAATACTGGGTATTAGACTAGCTGTAGCTCTCAAAGGTGTCAGCCTGATCTCAAATCTAATGCCTGGGAACGTTTATAGACAGCCTGCAACGAATGGGATCTTTGACATGGCAAAGCAAGTGTTCACTCCACAACATTAGTGGCCGAGTCACAGAGACATCTTGGTTGCATAAACCAACTGGGGAAAGATGCTGAGTGCACGGTGAATTGGATGCAGGCTGTTCGACATTAAACAAAGGAAATCCAATTGTATAGCTGGACACAATATGGGTAGCATATTGGATACTTAAAACATTTCATGATTTCCAGAATTTTAGGATAATAGGTGTGCTATTTTATTCATTTAGCCTCTTCATAGGTTCTGTAGGGGGCAAATTTATCATTTAATACTTATAAATTACCCCACGATGTGGAAAAGTTACAGGCCTATATTTCAAGCATGTTTAACAAAATTACGTTTTTATACTATATAGAAGAAAGAGGGAAACCAGTAAAGGAAAAATAGAGCATGTACTGAACATAGAAACCAAAACAAGAATTCAGTTCTTAAATAAAGCATATTCTTCATTTTGAGTAGTATTCTGTAAAGGTTGGATGATGTGATAAAACCTTAATTCAAAAATATTAGTGAAACAGTATTCAGAAAGAATACTCATCTTTGCTCTTCTTCTTTTTTTAATTAATTACTTGCATGAAGAATTGGAGGGAATGTTTATCCAAACAGCAAATTATAGAAACTGTCAATGCGTTGTTGATTCGTGCTCTTTCACTGTTGAACTTGGCCATGTTCATCCTTCTTGCAGTACATTCCTTGTTCCCGTTGAAATTTTGTCCTTGCAGGTCCAGATTTCTTATATGGCAAATCAGCAACTAAATGTTTCAAAAGTTCTAATCTAGCCATGTCATAAACAACATTATAATAAACTACAGCACTCTGAAAGATCCTCAACTTTTTCTCTGTAGCATGTTGAAGGCCATCTGACTTGGGGGCCATCATCCGGCACTATTTTCTTCACTTTCTCATGTCTATCCATGTGGTTTTTTTAGGAGGAGCCATGGTGACACAGTGGTTAGAATGCAATATTGAAGGCTAACTCAGCTCACTGCCAGTTCGATCCTCACCAGCTCAAGGTTGACTTGGCCTTCCATTCTTCCGAGTTGATAAAATGAGGACTCAGATTATTGGGAACAATATGCTGACTCTGTAAACCTCTTAGAGTGGCCTGTAAAGCACTTTGTCTAAGTGCTAAGAGCTAATTGTTATAGCTATTGCTAAAATGCAAACATGGTTAACACTGCCTTTTCCATGCAACATGAAATGCCTTTGCCATTATCAATAAAGTAATATTTGCCTCCTAGGATGCATCTTCCTGTGTCATTGCTCTCCTGATACAGGTAACTCCTGTTGGCTAGGATGACCTTCACATTTCAGATGATCCTGCTGGGAATAAATAATCTTGGCATGCACCTCTTGCCATCCTTTGTTCATCCCTCTCAGGAACACTTACACACAATTACACAACCATTATGAGGCATCATAGTATGATTTAGAGTGAGGTTGAAAAGACAGCATGGGAAAAGAGGACAAATGGTTGCACATCTCTCTGCTGTAAAGCAAGGGTATTTCTGAAGAGGACTCTGAAGCTCAGCCATTAATTGGATAAATTGCTTGACTGCTGAATTTGTGAATCTTTTTCCTTCCTTTCTTATCCTGCCAAATAACCTATCTCCCTAACTCCTCTCTGTTTCAAGGAGGAAAAATGATGATGGTAGCTGTTGCGTGTGTGTTTGTTTGTACCTAGATTGTTTGTCTTCTGCTTTTTGAAGAAATTCAAGTGCTTCTGCTTAATTCAAGTGTGACTCCAAAAACAAAGGTTTAAAGATGCTATTTTTTCAGTGTCTTATGGGAACATGTCATGGCATTTAGTTACATTTTCAACACTCTTGTGTATTATACATTTTGGTGACACAGAGTAGGGGACATCTAACCCATTTAGTGACTTATACTTATGTTAAGTAAACATGTAAATCTGAGTCAGTAATCCTAAATTTAGAAGCCAGGAAGGCATGCTTATGAAATTTTATTTCTGCAACTAATAGAAGGGAATCTTTAACTAATACATTCTGTAGTGGGGAGTAGAATATCCTAAATTGTGTTTAAACTTGACCTTGATCCAAATGCTTTTCTGGGTCAGTTTTCATCCTGTTACCTTTGCAGTTCCTCTCTTCTTTTCCCCTTCTCTGCAACAATCCCCTTTCCTATGGACATTTCTTCAATTTAGAACAAATGAAGGTGCAGATGTGATACGAAATGGTTAGAGCTACTATTATGAAATTTCTGAGCTTAGCCTGCATTAGCTCCCTCCTGACTATTTTTAAAATGCCTACAGACATGATCTTTTCACCCTCATCTTCTGCTTCTGCTTCTCCATCTCCAGTCTGCTCAAGACAAAGTGCACAAATATACTTTTTGTCATTCTGCATAAAATTGGATAGGGTGCCATTGGATAGATATGACAGCAATAACTCTGGTCTTTCTACAAAGAAAATCCTAGGGTCAATCTGTGGTATGTTCAGGCAGGGTTGGAAGTTTTTTACCCTGAATCTTGGAAAACTAATTTTGGTTAGCTAAAACTCCCTCCCCCATTTATTATTTTTGCCCTCCAAGAAGAGACTTCCAAGCACACATTTGTGTACCTGGAGAACTTCTGGTGAACATCTAGGGCACAATTCCTCACTGGGAGGTGGTGGTTCGTGGATAAAGTAGCTTGTTCATTTAGTGCTTGGGAAAGGTCCTATCAGGCACACCTCTTACATTTCAGAGTTGGAAGGGATTTTATACATCATCAGCCACAAACCTCTACTCAGTGAATATCTCACCACAGAAAGTTAGGCAATCTCTAGTTGAAGTCCTGCAGCAATTACACCAACCGTCTTGGGGATTTGTTCCACTGACAAAGCATCCTGTAATTTAAACCCATTAGATTTAGATATGCTCCTTTGGGTAGCAAAGAGCAAGTTTTTTGCTCTCTTCCATGTGATAGGTTTTTTTTTCTCTCTTTAATATCTGAAGAGTGTGATTGTGCCCCATCTCTTTCTAGGCTAAAGATATCCAGTTCCTTCAGATTTCCTTTTTTTTTTTTTTTTTTTTTGGTGAGAATTGTTTTCTGAATCACTTGACATTCTTCATTGCCTTCATTTATATTATTCTTAAAGGTTCCCAGAATAGGAGATAGTACTGTATTCTAGATGAGAATCGATGAATACAAAATAAAGATACCGTAGAAACATTATTTCTTATGATACAAAACTACAATTGTTATCAACATTGGTCTCTTTTTTTCTTTCTTTAAAACACCATCAGACTGCTGTTTCCACATATACAAGAGCCAAGCCAAGAATCTCTTTCCCTTTGCTTATGGATCCCTATTCTATTCAAGTTGTATTGAATTGCATTTTCAGGGGATTAGCATTTCCTGCAAAGTTCTGTTACCTGCAAGTTTTTTTTTTTTTTTTAAATTTTGATTTATATGCCGCCCTTCTCCGGAGACTCAGGGCGGCTTACAATGCGTTAAGCAATAGCCTTCATCCTTTTGTATATTTATACAAAGTCAGTTTATTGCCCCCACAAACTGGGTCCTCATTTAACCTACCTTAGAAAGGATGGAAGTTTGACAAAATGCTCTGGGAGACAGTGGTGTATTAACCATTAAGCAGACTAAGCACGTGGTTAGGGCACCACCAGGCCCAAAGGGGGCACCACAAAGTTGAGAAAGAAAAAAAAAACACCAATGAAGATTTGTAAAATAAAATTGATAAAACTAAACTAAAACATCTTGTGTTTAGGGCACAGTGAGCCTTAATCTGCCACTGCTGGGAGACCAACCACACAGAAGAACCCTCCTCTTTCTGCGGAACATATTGCAAGTAAACATTTATTTATATATTTTGTGGAGTACATATTAGATAATACATATAAGTATAAGCATGAATTGAATACATAAAATGAATACAATTAAAGGGAACATTAGGCACGCTGGTGCTCTTAGGCTCGCCCCTTAAACATGGTGTGCTTCCAGGTATTTCTTCAAGGAGAAAGGAAAAAAAGCCAAATAGGTTATTTGCAATGATAGAGAGAATCTTCTTGCATAAAATCCGAAGGGATCCCCCCCAATACCAGAAACTGCTCCAAGAGCCTCTCAGCCCAGAACTTCACAACCCATCGAACAAAGAAAGCTTCATGTAACTGCCGTTCTATTCTTCCCTGTGCAAACTCCTGAATGCTTCAGCCCGAGACTTTTTTCCCCCCCTTTTTCTTTTTCTTCATATATCCGGCGAGCCATACTGCTGATTATGCTCATGAATAAACAGCATTCTCAGCTTCAGGGAATCAGGCCTCCCCCGTCCGAATCTCTCTCTCTCTCTCTCTCTCTCTCAAAAAAAGGAGAAGCTAAACCGAGCCAAAAAAGGCGAGAGCAGGAGGGGTTTGGGAAAGGCCGTGCGTGAGGGGGAAGGAGGGAAGGGAGGTGGGCGAAGGAAGCTCTGCGCTTTAACTAGGGTCAATGCGGTAGAGGATTCCTCTCCAGCCTTTGCAAGGAAGTCTGAGGCAATTAGTTCAGTCAGTAGACAGCCCGCAGTCAGCCAGTCTGGGCTGCTCCTCGTGCCTCGCAAGGAATGAGAGCGGAGAGCGGTGAGAATAAATGTCCGGTGGCCTCTGCAGTTTGGGGCTTCTTCTCTCGAAGGAAGATTTTCTTTTTGTTTCCCCTTTTTCCCCCCTCCTCGGACACCGTGTGATTTGGAGTTTTTTTTTTTTCTCTTAAAGATATATACATATAACTAGCTGATTAAAACCGCGGCTTAATCTTATTTCTCACCCCAGAGAAGCGGGGGAGTTTGGGTGGGTCCGTGCGCTCGGGGGAACGGACGGAGGCGTTTGCCTTGCGGTCGCCGAAGGCGGAGAGCGATGGGGTTTGAGCTGGATCGCTTCAACGGGGAGGTGGATCCCGATTTCAAATGCAATCTGTGCAACAAAGTTTTGGAGGACCCTCTCACCACCCCTTGCGGTCATGTGTTCTGCGCCGGCTGCGTCCTGCCGTGGGTCGTGCAACAAGGCAGCTGCCCGGTGAAGTGCCAGCGGATGTCCACCAAGGAGCTGAACCACGTCCTGCCCTTGAAGAGCCTCATCCTCAAGCTGGACATCAAGTGCGCCAACCGCGAGCGGGGTTGCGAGAAGGTGGTCAAGCTGCAGCATTTGGCCGAGCACGCCGAGATGTGCGACTACTCGCCGGCTAAGTGCCGCCATAAGGGCTGCGCCGAAGTGCTCAACTTGCGCGACGTGGACGCGCATATGCGCGAGAGCTGCGAGGCCCGGCCGGTGGGGATCTGCGAGCAAGGCTGCGGCTTGGTGCTCACCCATCGCGAGCGCAAGGCCGGCTCCCACTGCTGCCTGCAGGCGCTCAAGGCGCACAACGGCGCCCTCCAAGCCAAACTCGCCGGCCTGGAGAAGGAGCTGAAGAAAGAGGCGCTGCGGGCCGGCAAGCGGGAGAAGTCGCTCCTCTCGCAGCTCTCGGCCGTGCAGCTCGAACTCCAGATGACAGCGCTGCGCTACCAGAAGAAGTTCACCGAATACAGCGCCCGCCTCGACTCGCTTGGCCGTAGCCTGGCCGCCTTTTCGCCCAGCAAGGTGAGTGCGACGACACCCCTCTCACCAACAGGCGGGCGGCACTGTGACCACCCCCCCCACTCCATCCCTTTTTTTTCTGGTCACTTGTCCTCTCGTGGGACGCCCCAGAAAGAGAGAGGGGAGGGGGAAGCCCAATGGTGTTTTAAAGTCTGCCGCCAATGTCTTTGGAGATAATCAAATGGCCCCTGGCCCTAAGAAAGCAGAGGACACCTTAACCCTAATCCTAAAGTTGTAGCCCTCAGCATTCATTTCTGAGCATTCATGGATAGGATTGCTCTGCAGATGTGTGAGCTTTGAACTACCTGAAGGCCTGTGTGTGCAGCTTTCTCAAAATCTCTTTTGCAATTCATATCTGTGGGATGCCCCAGTTATGGAAAGCTTGGTTACACAACCCAGTATTTAAAAAAAAAAAAAAAACCTCCTTCCTTTCCATCTCTCTCTCTCCTCTCTCTCCTTTCCTCCCCCCTCTCTTCCCCCCTCCTTCTTTCCAAACATTACATACCAAATGTTCTGGCCCCTTTTATGCACCTCCCATATTCATCCCTGCAGGATAAACTCTTTTGAATGTGGTCGCCCTCCAAATGTGCCAGGCCTTTGCATTCGAGTGGGGTCAAGAATAGTTTGGCACAAATGTTTTGGTGAGAGGAAACATCCCTCTTGGGAGGGGGGAGAGAAACAAAACAAGACCCTGAGGTTGCCATACGAGTGCCAGACTTTTGGCATCCTGTATCTGTAACTTGGGAATCAGCAAACAAATCAAGGCAGAAGGAAGAGTGAGGAGACAGGATATTTGTTGTTTATTTTCTTCTCTTTTCCTTATTAGTGAGAGTTGGAGGGAAAGAGCTCTCTCTTCTCTTTTCTTTGAAATCTGTTTAGCCCCTCCAGTCTCCCTCTAACTCTCTCCCTTCTTTACAGACATATCTGTCAGCTGCAGTTTCAGCCAGCTGGTGGGCTCAGAGTGAAGGGCAAATATTTACAGCTAAGCTGCTCTCCACTAACTTAGGAGAAATAGGACCTGCAAAACAGAGATTTGGTGGGTGGTGGCTGTGGATGTTTAATCAGAGTTTAAGAGCCTCTACCAAGTTCTTTTGCTCTTTCTGGTACTGGTTTTTTGGGTGGGGTGGGGTGGGGGGAATAGCAAGTGCAACTCATCTCATATCCACGAAAAGTTGCCTTTGTGGGCTTCTTTACACAATTAGGTTTTATTGTAAACACTTCTTATTGAACATGTGTCTTTTTTCTCCCTTGAAACTACAGTTTCTTCAATCATGACTGATTTTGAGGGGTTTTGCACAGTTTTCCCCACCTCTAGCAAAGTTGAGTAGTGTCTAGGAATTATGGAAGTCAAAGTCTAGTCATCCAGAGACCCTGGATTGGGGTTAGTAGAGAGTTTGAAATACTTCAGTGTTTTGATCATAGAAGGAAAAAAACTTCAGGACATCTTTTGAAACAAAGGCATGGATTCTCAAAAGGCTTGCTTTTTTATTCGTTTATGATCATTTGGGCAGATTACATATATTTTCTCTTAAATTTAAAAATTTACTAGAGTTTTCTAGATAATCCTTAAGGCCATCAGCATTTATTGCTGTAAACCACCAGGAGTTCATGCAGATTACAGTGTATATAAATAGAATGAATTAGTAAATAAATAAAAGCGAAAGCATGAATGATGGCTCTCTTAAGGAAAATAAAAGATAACCCAGATCAGCGTTTCTTTTTCACTTCTCTCCAAAAGGAAATGTTGATACCGCAGTTGGGATGATATCACTCAGGGTGATAGCAGGAATTGGTAATTATGTAGAAAGATCACCATGTAGCTTTTGCTAACAGCTGTTTCTCATTATGTTACAGAGTGTGGCTGTCCATTAACATATCTAAGTTCATCTATTACCAAAGGCACATGTGAAATCTGTTTTAGGATCTTGAGAAAGCAGAATGATAAAATGGAGTTTGTCCCCTGTAGCTTGCAAAAATCTCTTGATTCAGTGCTACCCAAATGAATGATCTATCTTTTCACTCCCAAAATCCTTAGAGAAAGAAAGTGTAACTTTAATGGGCATCTTGTAAGTGAACATTGGTTCTTAATTATTTAACTCCAAAGTTGCCTACTACTAATGTTCTCTGACTTGAAGGAAAATACTCATATCATTAAATATTTGTAAACACACTAAAAAAACAACAACCACCACCAAGGAAGATCCAGTGGAATACAACACAGTAATGGAAGAGTCAATGTAGTTTTCTTGACAGCAGCAGGACAGACATGGCTCAGTATTGCCTTCTAAGATGTTTCCTTGACCTCTCATTCTGAATATAAAATGTGACATTCCTGGGAAAAGAAAAAATGGTTTTGCCTAGCACTGAGTATATTACGTATATTTGGCCCCATATTTTAAGAGAGATGGTGACAAACTGGAGCATGTCCTAGGAGGACAACCAGGATGCTAAAAGATTTGTAAGAGAACTGAAGGAATGGTTGGAAATGTTGGATGCCTGGAGGAGAGAAGACTGTGGGGAGATATGATAGCTTTCTTCAGATGTCTGACTACCTGTATTATACTGGTAGAAGAAAGGGTAGGATATGGTTCTCCATATCTGGGTTAGGTCTTCACTATTTTGGTTGCTACTAATTTTAGAATATATAAAGAGCTGTGGTTTTAGAACAAGGTAATATGTGTTGAGTTCTTATCTGAGAGCAAAAGGAAACAAATGGCCAGAAACTTGAAGTTTCTTCAACTTGCTCCCCCCAGTAAGATTGACATTTCTTAATGAACTGTTTTAAATAAACTTTCAATCCAATCATTCTTACTAGAAAATGTCAACATTGTAAGAATCCAAGAAGTAATTATCCCATATTGTTCATTCACATTGTGGACTGTGGGATAGCTAAAACTATCCCAATGTGACTTGATGGTAATCCAACAAACCTCAATCATCATTGTGGTCCCCTTGTAAAACTAAATCCATGGAGAAAAATCAGTGAGCTGTAACATTCAGGATCCACATTCATTTTCAACATACAACTTTATGTTCACATTTTTTTAGCTTCCTATTCCATGGAATTCCATACCTTCATTTGTATACGGCTGGTACTAATTTGATGACTTTGATGTTGATATGAAACTTTTTGACTCCTGATGTTTCTTTAATCCAAGCTAGGGTATAGCACCAAGTTCTTCTCTTTTTGGTCCCTATCCTGAATACCTAAATGAAAACCAAACTTTCTTACCAAATATGATACTATTAATATCTATACACTGATCATATATTAGTATCTTTCCCCTTTTGAAATTTATATTTTTGCTCTGTTCCACAATATGAGCCTCAATTGCTGATTTGCTTTGGGGTCTGCCTTCTACCTTATTTGTTCCATTTCTATGGCTGCCCATCTCAGTCAATGGCTCTGGGTGGCTTGCAGTTACAAACTTTCTTTCATGTTAACTCTTGCCATGAAACCAGTGTCTGAATACCTGAATCTAGAGCTTGGGTATCTGTTAAAGTTGTAAAATGCAGATAGCTTTTGTAGCTTCTTATAAGTTTTTTATTAGCATATTAGAATAATAGAATTAGATCTTAGAGATTCCATTCTGAAATGTGCAATTGTGAGCAAAAAGCTATCTGCATTTCTCAATCTGTTTTTTAATAAGTGTACAGACAGGGAATGATCTCATCATTGGAACATGTAATATCTGAATTGACTTTTGGTCTTGTAACAGGGCTGGGGCATTATTAAATTACCCAACTGGACACTTGCTATTTTCTTGTTTAAAGTCTTTGATAGCGTGCAGCAGTGTTTTCATCAGATTTATGGACACAGCTGGATAATATGACTGTTTGTTTTCAGCCTGTCCACAAAAAGGCTGTTATGTAGTTTTCAGAAAAAGGCAGCATGTAATCTGCAGAAAGCCCAAAGGTGTCAAGTCACCATAAAAGTGTGGCACAGTCTTCAATCAATTACATGTCTTTTACAGCCTTTTGGGCAACTTTCCAAGGTTAACAATTTTGGCCAAAAGAAGTGCAATTAGAAAATATACATCTTTAAACACTGAAGAAATACAGAGTCAAACCACAGCATGGCTATAGACCTGTTCTCCTTTCTTGCCTGTGTGGGGAGTGAAAGGATGGCAGGTTTCCAGTATTTTGATCCCTGGATTATTTAATCAGACCACGATGTCAACATAGTTATGTGCAGCAAAGGGCAAAGTTATAAACAAATGGCAGGCAGGCATACTCGCTCAGGGATTAGAGTGATACTAAGATATTCTGCAGCAGTTAATGTAAAACGGTTTCATTCATAAGCCCACCATGTTGCACCATGTCAAAATAAGCTTATATAAAATACTAATTGTCCCAAGGGCAGCTGTTAGTAATTTGTTTGCTGTGCTTATTAGTATTAAAGCAGTCAATTGAACTATAAAAATATAGTTTGTTTTTAAATATATATTTTTGGGTGTGATAGAGGATCAATGTTGCAGTTTCTTATGTCATGACTTAAGCTGCATATGAATAATGTATATAATTGACCTATATTAGGAAATAAAGCATACATTGAAAACAGAGGTAGTCCTTGGCTAACAATAATTCATTTAGTGACCATTCCAAGTTACAATGGTACTGAAAAAAGTGACTTGTGACTGTTTTTCACATGACTTGCAGCATCTGATGGACATATGATCAAAATTCAGATGCTTGGCAACTGGCATGTATTTATAGGTTGCAGTGTCCCGGGGTCATGTTATCACCTTTTGTGACCTTCTGACAAGCAAAGTCAGATGTGGGAAGCCACATTCACTTATCAGCCATGTTGCTAATTTAACAACTGCATGCAGCCCTCCCGAGTTCTGTTTTCACTGACAGAGGGTTGCAAGAGGCCGTCGCAGCTGAAAACGGAGCTTTGGAGCCCATTTTCGCTGGCAGAGCCCTCGGGCCACCAGAGGTGCCCCCGATATGTGTGATGTCTGGCCACGCCCATCTTGGCCCCCCTCGGTCAAACACAACCCTGATGTGGCTCTCAATGAAATTGAGTTTGATTATAGGGTGATAACCAGAAGTCTGAATTGGACCCCAAAAGTAATACAGTAGCAGCCAAAATTGTGGAAACCTTTTAGGAAAAGTGTATTTTCTAAAACTAGCTAATAACACCACTTTTTTTGGAGTAGTACCATAAAATTATATATCAATGGAAAGATAATTTAATCAAGAATGTAATGCAACAATTTTTATGAAGTATTTGCTATTAGAATAGCAGTTACAGTATAAAGAAGAAAAGTGAAACACATAAAAAAAATGAGATATACAAAAATGATCACCATAGAAAAAATGAGATATACAAAAATTATCATGTCAGTTAATACTTAATTGGGTAACCTTTAGCATGAATTATGGCCTTATGAATTATGGTCTTCCCATGGAGTGAACCAAGTCTTTTAGTTCTGCAGCTGTTATAATGTGAAACCAAAATTGAATGATTGCTTCTATTAACTGGGTTTTATTGCTGGGTCGCTTCTGACTAACAAGTTTCTTTAGTCGGCTCCATAGATTTTCAATTGGGTTAAGGTCTGGGCTATTTATTCCCAGGCCATTCCAGCAGTGGAATATGATTATCTTGAAACTCCCCCCCCCCAAAAAAAGTGGTGTTATTAGCCATCAAACCTCAAAAATACACTTTTCCCAAAAGGTTTCCACAATTTTGGCCATATGTTGATCTGCTCCTGGGAAAAAAAAAGATTACAAATTTAAAGAACAAAAGTCAGTGTCTTAAAAGGTGTATTGAGTTAGTGGAAGGAATTATAGTTTGTTTATGAGTGTAGGAGATAGGAGAGATGTTGGTGTCTCCTGGACCTACGTAGATCATCTTTATTTTTTTCTGTAGTTTTAAATTTTTTTCAACTTTAAACTTTCTGTAGTTTTTTTAAAAACTTTTTTAACTACGATTCTTTTACTTATTACTTTTCATTGTTCTCTGCTTTATATAACATCTACTCAATGTGAAAGGTATATATATGTCTTTGCTTTTGATAAGGTGGTTTTATGCATTTAATAAATAAATGTCAAATAATAACCAACTCTAAGGGCAACTGTCTTACCTAGAGATCTAGAAGGCTTTTTAAAGAATATCAGGTATACACCACAAATTATTTAAGGTAAAACCTCAAGTAATGTAAGTTTTGGGAAGAGGAGTTTGAGAGTTTTAAGTGGTGGAATGGGTGCCTTCAGCCTGTATAGGCCAAAATTTCCCATTTGGTGTCTTAAAATCTCACAACTCTAAAAATGGAAGCAAGCAAGGAGGCAAAAAACCCACTGCTACTTGTCTCACTTTGGAGGCTGCAAAAGGAACTCTTAGCAGATTTGATGCAGCCCTTAGAACTGTGGAACTGTCTGTGGGCACGCAAGCCATTGCCCCAGTTCAACTCTGCCGCACATGTGTGCGCATTTCCTGCCGGCCAGCTGGTCATCAGGTCTCTGCCGTGCATGCGTGGGGGTGCGGGGTGTGTGGGAGAGTGCGCATGTGTGGGGGTGGGGCACATGTGGGGCACGCATACGTAGGGGACAGGGTGCATGTGGCCGGATGCACACGCATTTGTGGGGGTGGAGCACTGCGCAGGTGCCAGGCATGCATTGCATTTTGGGGGTTCGGGTGTGCCCTTGCGCATTTGGGTGTGCGAGCTCGTACTTTGGGCACTCAGACCAGAAAAGGTTAGCCATCCCTGCCTTAGAAGATGCCTTTTACCACCAGTTTATTTACTAATGGTGATGCCATTGAAACAACTGTTCATATTTTGATGTTTGCTCTTTTATTTTCCCAAACAACCATAATTGCCAGCTTAGAATACAGAATTATTTCTTAAGAGTTTGACTCAGCTGTGAGAAGACCACATGCCAGAAACATTCCATTTGTTTTAGGATCAGATGAACTGATTCGGGGGGTGGGGGGGGGCATGGCATTTTGCAGCAAAATCTTTCCTTAACGATCAGTGTGATTGACAGAGAAGATATTTAGTCAGACTAGGAGAGAAGAGCACTTTCTGCATTCTTTAAAAATGTTCATTTCTGGAGGGGCAAGAAAGTTGTCACAACTTTGAAAGCACATCTGGTAGAATTATCAATATGGGTTTTCCTCCTCCCCTCTCCAATTATTCTGCTAAAATGTAAACAGTTATGAAACTGGGATGCATAGCAAAGTTGATGTGGACAATGTTTACAAAACTTTGCTAAAACATTTTCTCCTAAACTTAATTGGTTACTATATAATACTGCCATTTTGTTCTTTTCTTATAGCAGCATTGGAATTAGAAGTAGCAATGGAAAGCTTTTTTCCCCTGCTTTAATCATGGCTTCAATTCTAAATGAAATCTAGAATTGGTTTCTTGGTTAATGTAGTTCTTTTTTCTTCCATCAAGCAATGGAAAACAGAGGATAGGATTTTGTGACAATGACATCCTTGTGTTTTCTTTTCTGAACTTACTAGATCATAAAAGCAGTCTCCTAGGACTGGATGTTTTTGTCTTTTTTTTTCTACTTTTTTTCTCTGGAAGAGGTAAGAATGCAATAAATTATAGTGAGCAGAGTTTCTCTGCAGACTGGATTTTGATCATACACAATATCAGACATTTAGAGATTGAGATATAAACATGTTTAGCTTATATGGAAAAGAATCTTGGTGAAATCAGTGGTATTTACATATAATTAAATGAGGCATTATGATACATTGTTCTTTGAAGTCTAACTTAGTAATATTTTCCAAAGACTACTTTGTTGTACAATTTTACAAGTTAGTAGGGATTTCTAAGAGTCTGCAGTATTTACTAGTTGATTTTAGCTCTCTTCCCTTTTCATTCAAAGCAGTGACAGGAAAATATGTGACCCTTTAGCTTACAGAATATTTCTGAGTATTAATATAACTTGACTGACAGTTTCATTATTAACATGCAAAAAGAAAAAGAAGTATCATAAGACCTTGGAGCTCTTTTAGTCCAACCCACTGCCCAAGAAAGGTCTCTTTATAACATCCCAGACAAATGGTTGTCCAATCTTTTTTTTTTGAAAAACCTCCAACAATCAGGGAGGCAAGCTTTTCCATTGATTAATTGTTCTCACTTCAGGAAATTCTTCCTTATTTCCAGGTCTCCCTTTGACAAGCTTCCACACATAGCTTCTTGTCCTTCCCTCAGGTGCTATAGAGAATAAATGGATGCCCACTGGTCATCCAACTGCAAATCCATCTGGTGGTGATACTGTCTATGTCACATTGTTCTATCTTGCCAAGAAGTAGGCTGTGGTCTACTTTGTCAAATGCTTTACTGAGTTCAAGTATATTATATCCACAGCATTTCCCTTCTTTTAGTCACTTTATCAAAGAAGACAATAATATTGTCTAGCACGATCTGTTTTTAATATACCCATCCTGAACTCCAGTAATCACCTTGTTCCTTTCTAGATGCTTACAAACCTGCTGTTTGATTATCTTTTCCAGGATTTTTCCAGGTATTGATGTCAAGCTGATTGGTCTGTAGTTTCCTGGATCCATTTGTTTTAAAGCTTTATGAATATTGGAACCACATCAGCACTTTTTCAGCCCTCTACCAATTCTCCAGGAGCTCTGAAAATGTCATTCTGTGGTTCTGTGGATCACATTAGCCAGCTCCTCCAATACCCTGGGATGTAAACCATCTAGTCCCAGAGATTTGAACTCATCAAAAATGAATAGGTGTTCTCTTGTCAATCCCTTACCTATTTTGACCTGAATTTTTGTTCTGTCTCCCACAGTGCTGCTTTTGATATATTGGGCTATTTTTTTTCCTTTTGTGTAAAGGCAGGTGCAAAGAAGGAATTAAGCAGTTCTGCTTTCTCCTTACTGTCCATCATCTGTTTGTCATTTTCTCCCATTGGTGTATCAACCATTTCCTTGATTTTCTTTTTGTTCCTTTTTTATGGAAGAATATTTTTTGTTGTTATTTTTGGCATTTGTTGCAACTCTTAGTTCATTCTGAGCCTTAGCCTTCCTGACTGTCTTTGCAGATTCAGGCTATTTGCTGATATTCTGCTCTAGTTTTATGTCCCTCTTTCCATTTTTTTATTTTATTATCCAATTTGTCACAGAGCTCTTTGTGCAGCCATGCTGGTCTCATCTGGAGTCTCTTGTTTTTCCTTTTCAGTGGTATTACTTTTGTTTGGACTTCTATTATCTCATTTTCAGAGTATCCCAAGCATTCTATATCATTTTTCCCATTAAGATTTCCACCCATGGAATCCTTCTTATTCTCTCTTACTTTGTTGAAGTTGGGTCTCTTAAAGTCAAAAACATCTGTATCACATTATCACAGAATAATTGTAATTTATGGCATTAATTTGATTATGAAAGCTTGAAAAATGTTTGATTAAATTCTATGCAGAATCATAACTTTTTTTTTACTATTTCCCTATGTGGTTATTTTCCATTACATGCATACTGTAGACACTATGGGTTTGATAAGTGTGAGTTTGAAATTTAACTAATGGGTTTGAAATGGGTTTAACCATTACAGCTAATAATTTGAGTCAGGCTAAAATTAGAATATCTAGATTGAAATGTTTTGTGGGAACCATATTCACAAAGAAGGTATGTGAGAATGTAATGGTCAGAAGCTAATAGTAAAGATCCATGAATTATTGTGCACACATTTCGCATACCCATATATTTTTATAGTGTACTCAAGTGCTTATCATTTTGATGACTGAAGATCTGGAACTAGTATGTATATCTCCAGTCTGCTTTCATTAGATTAACTGCGTAAAGGACTTGAATCAAGCCTTAAATTCCAGACAGTTCTGTTATTTCTCTTGTGACTAAATCATAAACAGGAAGATTGATTTTGTAATACTGTAACTAGGATATATGTTGCCAAATATTCAAGCAACTGAAACTGAAAAGTAACCCTATCAAAATGGATGTGAGCATTCTTCCCAATTTCAATAAACTTTTTGACTAGACTTACTCTGTTATTTCTATAATGAACAGTAGATTTTAAAAATTACTATCATTTTAATCTCTGGGCTCTTCTGTGGCACACCTTAGTTTTTCAGGAGGAATTGTGGTATAAAGATGAAAACCTTGATTTAGATGGCTTTGGGAACAGAAAAAGAATTGTTACTTGTGACTCTGTAAAATACATTAATTTCAAGCCACTTACATACTAGCTAATATCTTTACAGGATGTTAAAGGTGGAGCAAAAATTTTATCTTGACATCTACATTTTTCTGATTTGTTAATTCTCTGGACCATTTGGAAAGCAAATGTATACACCTTTGAAATCATAGCAGATGCAAGCAACCAGGTATATTAAATTGGAATCTTTGTTTCCTATTTTGAAAACTGCTAGGGATATTAAATTATTAAACAGTAAGTTGTAGTTTGATCCTCAATCATAGAAGTTGATGTTTTGGTAATAATCAAATCTGAAATTAGCAGGAAGATACGTGGCTATAGAAATATTTAAATCAGTTGATTTTTTTAATAGTGGTTTTAAATATTTTGAGAGATTGTTCCTTTACTTTAACATGCTTTTAAAATACACTTAGCAATATATACAACTGAAAAACATATGAACAAACCAGTATGCTTTATCAACTTGGAGGCACCTTTATATCCATTCTATTAAGAAATGCTTTGCTTCAATGGAACCAACAATTCAGTTTTAAAAGGTATTGAAAAACAAAAGGAGTTAATGTTAGTTACATTGTATCTATTTTTATTTTATGGAAGTTTCAAAATTACAAGTTTATATCATCTTCACATACATAGCTTGATTTCATTTTTATTATTCCACAACATACACTGCTTGATATAGTAATGGGGAGACACAGTTGTTTCATTTTCTAGTATTACTGATGGGAGATTAAAAGAAACTTAAAATTCAGTTCAATTCAGTCTTTATTGTCAGTGCACAACATATGTACAATGAGATTGGTTGAGTACCTCCTATTTTCCCAAGAAATGCAATACTGACCCTTCATAGGATCTTTTATAACATAGTAATACTACCTCTGAGTAGAGTGCATCTTGAACTCTGCTCTCGAAGGTCTAGGTCTCAAGTAGAAATTGTTTCCATCCCTGATATTTGATCTTTTATCAAGTGGAATTGCAAGTACTTAGAGCTGAATCCACATGCATGAAATGGTGCTTTCCCCTTCAGTGCTATGTCTCCCCATTTCAGTAGTGATATATAAAGGATGTAAGGCCAGCAAATGACCTTCCTATATTTAGGAACAGGATCAGCAGTGGACCAGACATGATCAATTTGCAGAATTTCATAGTTTGTTATTGTATATGTACGTGCTCTTTTCATAATTAAACAAATGGTACATATTTTAGAAACGGCAATTTTCTCTAACCATTGTTTCCTATCAGGCAAAAAAAAAAAATGTATTCATTACATTTAGGAAAGTTTGCATACAAACAATTACAAAATATTTTGTAAATCAAGGGGGGGGGACTGTCACTGAAGTTGATTAGAGTCAAGCAGCACTTCATTAAATAAGTATATATGTATATATGACATATTTTCCCCTAAGGCATTGTTTCCTGGTCAGAAAATAGCACAATAGACAATTTACAAAGATGAGAATTGTGTGGTCAAACAGTTCAGGTTTACTTAAAGTGACTGATGTTGTGAATATTGTATGTTGATAGGGCATAAGAGAGTGGAATCATTATCTCCAAGTTTGATTTCAAAAGATTGGCATGTTTTGGTAAGAGGCACCATCATATGGAAAAGGGAATTCTTTCTTCAGAATAAGTATTCTAATTTTGATCCTTTGTCCTTTACTCTGATGTCCTGTTTATAACACAGTTGTGAACAGACACATTCCTCCCTACAAATTTATTAATAATTAGATTGTAATAAATCTCAGTAAAATGCTTGAGGAAAAAGAGAGAGATAACAACGAAGTATCATAAATATTTATGGAAGATATGGACAGTATGCACTACATTCCTAGAACTAGGCTCCTTTTTATCTCAGAAGGTAAGCTGTATTTGCAACTGCATTAACCAGCACCATCAAAGGCTTCTAGCTGTAATTAATATTCCAGCATTTGTCTTTGTATTTTCTTTATGCTAAATACTTGCAGTCATGCATATGAAGATACCTGCTTCTGTAAATGACACATGCAAAATCAGTAAGTCCTTATAAAAACACTAAATTTTTTGTCTTAGAACAAAAAGAAAAAAATCCAAGGTAATAAAAATTAGTGACTGTTTCGTTTTTTAAACTTGTTGAAATCTAATCTTCAGACAAGTCCTAGTAGTTTCTCAAATCATTTTTATGAAACAAAATTTGTCTCACACTTGCCAATGTTAAATTGATTTTCCTTGCTTCTTTCCAGGGTGAAGAGACAAAGACATTGAATCTTATTCTTCATCGTGATTCAGGATCTCTTGGATTTAATATAATTGGTGGTCGTCCATGTATGGTATGTTGATAGTGAACTTATGTTTCTTAGGAATATTTGATGCAAAATAGGTGTTTAGAAAAAGTAATGAAATATATAAAATCTATAATTCTAAACATAGGAAAAAAGGCCAATTGAAGATCAAGCCTGATTCAACATAACAAAGTATATTTAGTTCTCACTTAGTGACCACAATGGGACTCCTTGGTCATTCTCAAAGCAGTTGCTAGGTGAAACTTTAAATGTGTTCATGATCTTACTTCAGCTTTCCTTTGCTTTCCAGACCTGAAAAAGTCAAAAAGTTACTTTTTCATAAATTCTGTAACTACAAACATCACTGTAAGAGACAGTGGCTAAAAAAGGCCACCTGTAGGATTTACTCCAAAGAAACATATGATGTGTAATGCAACATGCATGTTTTTCCCTGAAATATAGTATCCCCATGCATATACAAGTAGACCTCAACTTAGAACCATTTGTTTAAAGACAGTTCAAAGTTACAATAGCACTGAAAAAAGTAACATTACCATTTTTCACACTTACGACCATTGTAGCATCCCCATGGCCATGTGATCAAAATTTGGATGCTTGGGAACTGTCATATTTGTGGTGGTTGCAGTGTCCTGGGGTCACATAATCCACCTTTTGCGACCTTCTGACAAGCAAAATCAATGGGGAAGCCAGATTTATTTAACAACTGTGTTACTAACTTTATTGCAGTGATTCACCTAACAACTGTGTCAAGAAAGTTTGTAAAAGTAAAACTTTTGCAATAATAAAAAAAAGAAAGTTTGTAAAACAGGGCAAAAGCCACACAACAACTGTCTTGCTTAGCCACAGAAATGTTGGGCTGAATTATGGTGGAAGTTGAGGACTACCTGTATTTCATTGGGAAAAAATGCTGTTTCCTTATGGTTGTGGTATGTTTCTTCTTATGATGTTTGGTGATAGTTTAGGAATGCTTGATCATATAGGAATTAAGCAGATACGACTGATACAGATTCAACCTGTCATATGAAGCTATCCTATTACTTTCGTTACCTCAGAAAATGAGCTTTGTTTAAGCAGCTACTATGCTTTTTATTGATATGTTTCTAATGGGGTTTTTATTATGTTTTAATTTATTTCTATTTAAAAGTCACTTTTGATATTCAATTTGAATACCATTCTTTGTTGAAAAGATACGATATAAATTCCATTAAGTTCCTACTAGCATAGTATGTTTAAAATGGGGAGAGCCAAATGCATGGATTTGCCTTTGCCATGGATATTCTCTGAATGTCTAGCTATCAGTTCAACTTACTTGTTGAGAGAAAAATTAGAGAAGAGAGTGCTATGTATATATTGCTTTTTGCTTCTAGAGAAAAGACAAATAAATAAATGAATTCTTTGGAACAGTATCTCCTAACCTGATTTTATCCATATGCTGAACTTCCCATGGCCATTGAGAATTCTGGGAGTTGAAGTCCTTTACATCTGGAAAACAACAAGTTGGCAAAGACTGCTGTATGACTTGAACAGTTTCTTCAAAAGCATGCTTAAAAAGTGGACTCTCGAATAGAAGCAAAAACAATAGATACAGCTGTGGAAGGCTTAAAAGACACTTCACCTGGATTGATTGAAAACCTCTCCAGTGCTCTTCATTGAGATTTTGAGTATATTTTTCTAGTACTTCTAGCAACTTAAAGCAGCCCAGCAGAGCAAAGTGACTTATCCTAATGTGTCAGCTAGAAACACTGAGATGTCTCACTCAGTGGAGGCATTGCCTTTTATTGTTTTGTTCTTTCATTCTTACTCAATGCATCTCCTTAAAGTGACATTGCTTTGCTCATGCATAATGACTAGTAAATTCCATGGGCCTTTAGAAGCAATAAAAATATTTCCATTGCTAGAATATATATGTGTGTGTGTATCTCTCTCTCTCTCTCTCTCTCTCTCTCTCTCTCTCTCTCTCTCTCTCAATGTATAGTCTTTTTCTTACTATAAGCTTATATACTGTACAAAATTGTAAAGCAGTTGGACCTGCTATTTGTTACATGCCAAATTTCCAATAAGATATTCATAAGAAACAATTTTGTGACATCTGGATGATTTGTTTTAATAATTTGTTTATTTTTCTGCTTATTGATCAGATGACACTTGTTTTTCACTATGATTTTTGCTTGCAATTAATAATTATAATTGTTTTGAATATCAGCAAAATATTTTACATTTATGGGCTGTTATATTTTAACAAACTTTGCAGACTCCATATTGTCTGACAATATGTTTAAATATAGGAATGCTTTTGCTTATAAGAAGACAAATTTGTTAAGTAATTTGATGAAAATATTTCCACATTTCCTGCCAAGGGTTCATATACAGGATTACATCCTGAACTGTAAATATTTTTATTTAGTTATTATTAAATTTATATGCCACCCAGTTCTCTTTTCAAAGGGTTCCTGAACATCTTACAATACAATATGTTATTAGAAGGTTTGTTACCTGTTTAAATTTCTATTTTTCAACTAAGTGAAAGTATAGCTGGACAATGACATGGGTGGCATATATATTTAATAAATAACTAAATGAAAAATATCAATATAGCTTGTACAAACATTTTACAATATTGTTGGATTCTTGAAGCTCTCTGAGCTTGGTTGTTTTCTTGCAGATATTATATTAACAAACTAGGTATCATCATCAATGCTCAACTGATGATAAACTGGTAAGATCATCATTTGAGCATTGATGATGGTACCTAGTTTGTTAATATAATGTCTGCAAGAAAACAACTAAGCTCAGAGAGCATCAAGGACCAAACAGTTCTACCCCGAGCTACAAATATTCTCTTCTATCTTTAAAAAATTAAATTGGATATTACAAACAACATTTATATAAAGTTCTGTTAATATTTTAGGTTTAAAAAACATGGAAGGCTACTCTGCGTGCATTAAAAATGGGATGTTTAAAAGCTTAAAATCTAAGCAAATTCCAGCTGGTCAGCAATGAATAAAATGTTTCCATGCTATGGAGTAATATTCATTTGCCAACATCACTGAAGCAAATGTGCCCTGTTAAAAGAAAAGGCAATGTCTTATGTTAATTAGTACAGTGAGTTAAATGAGGATATTATTATCATTTCCTCCCCTCATATTACAATGATACATATTGGAAAACCTCTTAACAATCAGCAAAATGTTTACAGATGAATCCTGGAAGTAGAACTTTTTAAAAATATAAAACCTTAATTTTATACGTGTTCTCATCTGTTATATGTGTTTATATGTGTCCTCATCTGTTATATGTGTAGATGTGGGCAGGGTCAGAGGCATCTTGGGAACTAGCCTCTTTTATTTCTTCCTCTGGTGCTTATCAGGAGCATCCAATGTAGCTACTCCAAATTAGAGACCAATTGTTGCTGCTTTTAGCATTTATCTGGAGAAGGTCTGCATTCCCATGTTGCAGACCAACAATGTCCTCTAGCATCCACATGGCATTCCATGTTTCAATAGTTAACATTGCTATGACTTCGGTTTCCTTCACTCTTAAGTGCTGTTTGCATTCTTTTTCTTTGCTTTGCTTAAAGGACAATCAAGATGGCCCAACCAGCGAAGGAATCTTTGTCTCTAAAATAGCTGACAGCGGGCCTGCTGCCAAGGAAGGAGGACTCCAGATTCATGACCAGATTATTGAAGTAAGAACACTTGATCTAATCTATTTTCAACTGGCATAGCTCTATATCCTCATTCTGTGGTATAAAGTATAGCATGCATTTCCAATCCAGGAGAATAGTGACATGAGCAGCAGAAGCTGGAAGAGAAGGCAGCTGAAACATGCTTGACTGCTTCAATGTTGACCTTCTGGGCTTTAGGTATAGTTGTTATCTAATTATAGAAAGCAGATTATGGAAGGTATGTGCTTGTCCTGATATTTTGAAGAGCGAGCTTCTACTTGGTATGCTGCAGCTATTTCTTCTGAAGCTGATGGAGACATGCAAGTGGTTTAGTTAAAACCATATGTGAGGGCAAATATTTGTTGTGAAAACTGTGACTTTATTTAGCTTGGTTTCTAAGACTTTTTTTTTCAAGAAGACCAAAATGTTTCAAACAGTTGATAAAGGACAGATGCCTCTCTTAAGTGAGTGTGGGAATACATTTTGGTGAGCTTCCCTAAGAAATCCCTTAAAGAGTTACTGGATGCTCGTTTTCGACATTTTCCCCATTTCCTTAATGTCTTGATTGCTTGAAAAAATAGTTTTTATTGTTGTGCTCCTTTCTTAAAATGGTGTTAAAGCTCTTTTTATTTTTTGGAAGGAGAAAGTTAAATTTATGGAACAAGAAGCAATTAATTGCAAATCGCGTTCCATTGTTGATTTTCTCAGTGTCTGAATTTTTAAAATTGTTGTAAAGATGGAAGCATTACTGGACTATTGTTCTTTTATTTTATTTTTTGAAAAAAAGGCAAAAAGGAGTTTTGCTTTTGGGCCAAAGATAGCACTGGAGCAGCCAGTCTCTTCAAGTCCTGGAATTCCTTTGCTCTTATGTTTTTTAAAATGTGCAATAAGCAGCTGTAATGGATTTTCTATTGTCAGAAAGCAATATATAGACTTTCTGTTTTCTGCACACATAAAATAAATGTATTTATTTATGTACTTAACTTTTGTTAAAGATAGAACCGGTTATGCTTGGAAAAGGCTGATTAAAGATGCAACAGAGCCTGAAAAAGATAAAGCAGATTATAAAATAATGTCTGATTTAAAGATATAAAAAGGCTGTCTGGAAGAGAAAGAAGGAATATTCATGCAGTCTTTTTCCACTAACTTTTATAAATCTTATAACGACTTCAACTTCTCTCTCTAAAAACTGGACCTCAGGGTTTTGGTTTTCTGGAAGAATGACATGTTTAGATCCAAAGGGATAAATACACTTCAGATGCTGCACAGCCATGGTTGTTTACTTATTAGCAGCAACTTAAGCAGCCATGCCTTTCCCCAAACCTGCATTTTGGTCACATGGTCTCAAGGAAAAGAAAACACTCATTTGATTTCAGGAGGCCTTGCATAGGTGACAACAAGATATACCCACATGTAACTACCAGGGACTAGTGTTTTTTCCGGTGAGACTGGTCTATCAGGGCAACCTGATCTACCCAACTATGGGACAGAGCAAACTGCTTTAGCCTTTCAGCCCCAATCCAGGCAGACAACCTTTCTGCCAGCAAAGGCTCCTGGATTGGGGCTGAAAGGCAGAAGCAGTATGCTCTGTCCCATAGTTGGGTAGACCAGGTTGCCCTGATAGACCGGTCTCACCGGAAAAAACATTTAATCTCTCCCCTGGTATAGCTGACAAAGCGAGGAGAGCCCGTGGCTTAGAAGTTGATACATCTACCTAATATGCAAGTAGCCCATGTTCGAATCCCAGAAAGGGTATAGCTAGCTGATGAGAGCTAAATAGTTTGAAATACTGTAGATCTGTACTAGTCTCCCTTTATTTCTTTGTCGATAAAATATAAATTCTACCAGGGACAAGGGACAATTCCTTATAGGTGCTAAGAAGTACAGGATATATGTCCATGCCAGATTTGAAACGCCTTTGCCTGTTTGGATTTCAACCTTGCTCATTTTTAGTTTAATTTACTAAATAATATGTAAACAAATAATGTCATCTAAGACACTTTGTCATAACTTAAAATAGGATGGAAAGCATTATTGTGGCAATTAGAAGTGGTTGTGTCTTTTATTGGTATGATCTTTTCCCATTTTTATAACTAATAATGAAAAATAAATTAAATGAAGCAATATACATGTATGAAGGCTATTGCTTAATGCATTGTAAGCCACCCTGAGTCTCCGGAGAAGGGCGGCATATAAATCGATCCAATCAATCAATAAATAAATACTTTGTATATTATATCTCTCTGAGTGGATATGCGTGGGTGTCAGTTCTAATCTGGTTATATCTAGTCAGATTAAAACTGAAATATAAATAGAGTTTTACTGTGGTCCTAATAACAATTTTTGTCTGGAGGGAAGAATTAATTCTTTCTCTGCCATAATTCAGATTAGAATTCTTCTGTTACTTTCACACTAAAAAAATATAAAATAAGGCACATCCTATATGTACCATGTGGTGAATACTAATGATCTATTTATGAAGTTATAAGATTTAACTTCCTCTAACGAGGTTCAATACATGAATCCAAAGTAGGAATAGCACGTCCAGACAGTTGGATTAGTTGCTTTATAACTACAGAATAACTTCGGTAGAATAAGTGGGAGAAATCAGATACTGTAACAGACTTATCTTTAATTTCGTTGGTGTCTCCAGCCTGCACAAATCTTGAGATTTAAAAGGCTCTGGATGCCTATGCAAGTTATCTTCTGGAATTGTGATAGTCTTAGTATGATGAGGAAGCCTATGGTGGTTGAATGTTTGAACTGTATTTTATCTCTTTAATGTCCAAACACATTAACGTTATCTGGACTCCCAAACACAATCCAATCTTAATGTCTGAGAGGCAAAGATACCCTTCAAAGGTGACCTTGTTCTGGTAGAAAGAATGTGAAACAGATAAGGAATAGTGTCACACTATAGTTATTAATCAGTAGATACAGGTCTCTTCCACTGAGGAATTAAAATGTATTATTTTATAATTATTGATCTGGGCATCAGTGATTACTGTAACTGCAAAAGGTGGAGATCATTCTGTATTGTAGAAGAGTTAAGGATTGCTAGCTTTTAAATATTGGCATTGTAATTGGGCCACAACTTTGTGGCAGTTCATTTAAGTTTTATTGAACACATGGACATTATGAATGCTGATATGGGATGATAATAAACTTTGCTGCTGTCTGAGGATTTTACACTGCTCTTTACTAAAAAATAAAGTAGGGTTACATAAACCAGAGAAGATGAAGTAAGAGAAGATGGTTCATGTGCTGGCTTATTCATGCTGTGAAAGAGTTGTTAAGAACAACACACTATAGGAAAATTTCAAAGGGAGCCCAAATCAGCTGTTGGAGACATCCATCTTGTACGTTAGTTTTCTGCGTCCTCATTACATATATTCACATCCATATGCCTTCCTCAAAAAAAAAAAAAAAAAAATCACCAAGACTAGAAGGCAATTCCCAATCTTTGAATTGATTGTAAAGAACTTGACTTGAAGCAAAGAAACTTGGAGTCCAAGCTGGAAAGAATTAGAATATAATCTAATTCCATGGAACATGCTTGAACATGAAAAATGCTGTGAGAAAATTTGATGAGGAGACAATGTCAGGCTGTATATGTGTTCTTTAAATCAACCCTGCATGTTGAATAGAATATATGGCAACTCTCACAGTGCCTGTATGTAGAATTATTGAATCAGAAAGCTGATTTTGAGCCCCCCTGCCTAGTTAGGGGATACCAGATTTAACAATTCAAATGATACCACGTTTCACAGTTACATTACAGAGAGGTTGATTAGCAGGAATTTTAAAAAAGCTCCTTATATGTCAGTGTTGTATTTAGTTAAATTTTGTGTTCATTTCATGATCTGGAAAAAAATAGCAGTGTGAAAGATTGTCTTTGTGCTCTTAACAGTATTTGCAAAAAGTGCATTATGCTTATGTCTCAGCTAAAATCAGGATGTTGCAAACTGGCAGATGATGAAACAGAAAAATAATAGGTTTATAACAAGAAAAATATGTAGGCCTGAAAGAGAACAGGATAAGCTATTTTTGCTGTAGGTTGGATCATTCTTAAAGATTGCTTCACTTTGACTTTTGAAGTGAGAAACAAGAAAGAAATGAGAGTTTTTGGTAGAATTATTTAACAACTGCATGGAAACATTATTATCCTTTAGTCAGTAGCCAGCACAAAAAAAAAGAAGAGATGATCTATTAAATACAAATTTTTAAAAAGTGTTGGTCATATTCAGCAGTTCATTTCTAAATGTACAAGTAGGCTAGAATACCTATCTTGTAAAATACTTTAGATATTAAATATCGTAGTCAGGTTGTAGATGAACAACTTTCAGAAATAAACAAAATTCCATTTCATGCTGATCTTAATAGAAAATTCATGGTGTTTTGTTAACCTGTGAGCCAGGAGTATGTAACTTCCATAAGGTTTTGAAATAGGTTCCCTTCCAATGATCTGAAATGAAAAAAGAAACACAGGGATAAATAAGATGCACAGAATATCTAATGTTCTATGCCTCTGTGACCACTTTGAAGAACAGAGTAAATTGGAAATAATTATCAAATATAGCATAAGATCAAACCTGTAAAAAATAATAATTGCCAAATGAAAGACCTTTGGTGTAGATATTGGGCTGGAAACTGGTAGACTGGGAGTTCTTGTCCCACTTTGGACACAAAATCAGATGGGTAACATTGAGCCAGTCACTTTCTCTCATTGGAGGCAATGGCAAACTACCTCTGAGACTACCTGCCTATAGTTTTCTTAACAAGAAAACTATAGGCAGCCACTAAGAGTCAGTGACTTAAAGGTGCATATATATACATACACACACAATGGGTGTAATCGCTTATCATAAAAAATTCTCATATAAAAAAAGTATATTGTTATACAGAATATAATTTTATTGTTTTGATTTTATTTAATTCAAAAATATAATTTATCATTTAAAGAAAGATGTAATAGCAAGAGTACAGAGAGTGGCTGAATTTCAGTTCAGACAATTAAAGAAATGAAGTACAAAAATTAAATTAAGAACATATTTCTTCCAGTGGTTTTTACACATAATTATATGTATGTTGTTCACATTTTCATTCTGTTCAGGATTAGATTAAATACTTGTGAACAGTTCCAAAAAGGATGTACATTCTGCTGAGTTGTGTTTCTCAGCTTGAATTCAAGATACTGACTTTACTTTAAAAAAATAAGATACAGTTCTTCCACTTCTGGTTTAATTCCTTCAATTTTAGGTAACTAAAAAGTATCATGATTTAACTTTTGGATGTTAATTTGTGGGTCTGGATGTTATTTTAGAGATGCTATAGCAACACGGTGCTTTCCAGATGTGTTGGACCACAGTTCTCGTCAATCTCAGCCACTGTGGAAAACACATCTGGAGTACACCAGGTTTTGGAAAACTCATCTATGGTACTATTTTGGAGCTCATGCACAACACAATAAGTAGACAATTAGATATAATCACACTTAATGTCTCACACATGCAGTAAATTACTATGTCAGTTGTATGAAGTGATTGGAATAAAATTAATGTGGATCAGCTGAAAAGCTATTGAATATTGAAAGTATTCCTATTCAAAAAGTGGTTTCATTTTATTTAAAAACATGGGATCATCTGTGTACTTAAACAGCAATATATAAAGAAAAAAGACTCCTGAATTTTCTCTAGCCTTTTGTATAGATTTTTGCAGAAGTGATCATTGCCTTTGGATTCCATTCTGTTGCACTTTGTAACTTTTGCCTCCATTCAATTTGGTCCAGTTTTTGGAAACTGTCAGGACAAGTTTCTGCAGTGTTCTTGGAAAGGTTTTTCAGAAGTGGTTTGCCATTGACTCATTCCTGAGAGAAAGAAACTGGTCCAAGGTCACCCAGTTAGCTTTGTGTCCAAGCAGGACTACAATTCATAGTCTCCTGGTTTAGCTTTTGAATAGACATTGAATGTTAAGTATCAAAAGGAGGTTTCCATTGCCTGCTAGGTAGAGATTAGAAAGATGCATTTCAATGCAATTAATAGATACCAGCTTGAGAAAGGGTACATCTTCTATATATATATATAAAAGCCAAATACCACTCACTCATCACGAAATCTCAAGAACGGTAAAGCCTACAAACTTGAAACTTGGCATTTATTTATTTATTAGTCATATTTCTATGTCGCCCACTCTCTGAGGACTCTGGGCAGATTACACCAAAGATAATATACTAAATAGCATATTGCTCCCTAACAATCTGGGTCCTCATTTTATCCACCTCGGAAGGATGGAAGGCTGAACCGGTGAGATTTGATCCGCTGATCTGCTGAACTAGCAGTCAGCTGAAGTAGCTGCAGTACTGCACTCTAACCACTGCACCACCTTGGCATGTATGTTCCTCTTGGCTTCTAGGTGCTCACTAAGAAAGGATTTTTTGAAATGACCATCAGATCATTAATATTTCATATACAGTATTATATTCACATGCTCTGATGCTAAGGAGTTAGACGTTCTACTCCCCCTCCCCATCTGAAAGGAACTCTGTCCCAACTGCCAGTTGCCTTATATTAACACACTCTGATGCTACTCCTTCGCTAAACCAGGCATGGGGGTGGCCAGCGCGTGATTCATCTGGGCTGTGGGCTGGGACATTCTACTCTGCCTCCCCCTCTGTTCCAACTGCCAGTTGCCTTATATTAACACGCTCTGATGCTACCGAGTTAACACATTCTACATTAAGTTTCAGGCTTTAAGTATCAATTTATCACACCCGATCACATAGTTTCATAGCGAAGCACGGGCGTCCAGCTAGTTAGTATATATGGCATTGGGGTAGGAGGCATGAAAGTGACTAACTTGATAGGGATAGACGATAAGGTGGGAGCAAAAACTAAACAGAATAACCAGCCAACAAGAGACTTTGGAAAGTATGTCTTCTGTTCCAATACTAGGACTTTCATTGTTGTCCTTCAAGCATGTGGAATGCATTGCTTTGAAACAGTTCATTTTTGAAATTGGTGAAAAAAAACAATGTGAGGCTACACTTGGTTTCATACTGTCTGCTGTCCCACCTGAAAATGAAAGCCCTTAATAAGTACAAGAATTCAGCTGAATTCTTGAATCTGCAGAACACCTCTTTGAGGTGTAGTCCTTTGGAGCCTAAGATTCAAAATTTTGGATCCTTTGAAGCAGCTTGGAAGAAATTCACAGTTCATTGACTATTATACAAAATTAGGAGCTGGTATTGTAGCAGCTTCATGTCATTATTCATGTTATTCTTTATATATCATTTTAAAGCAGAACACTCTGATTACAATGGAATAATATATCTAGTTTTAAACCGCAGTGTTCTCTAATAAGCTTATAGAATTGTTTTGACACCCCCCATAAATATAAATGATAACCGGCTGACAATATTAAGAGTGAAACCTTTTCCTGTTAGTTTAAGTGCTTTCAAATGTGGTGAAGTATTGAAAGAATTTCTCTGTGACTCTGTGTTATGTGCCCTATTGATCATGTCTGTTTACAGAAGTTTTTAATGGACTTGTGTCCTAATCTAGAGAAATAGACAGACAGAGACGGCAGATTCTTTTCCTGTACTTTTCATTCAGCTTCCTTTTATTGCTTCTTATACTGACATGAGCAAACCTTTTTGGCTTGGTAAGTATAGATTGCTGTCAGCTTAGTTTCTGGGAAGCAAATTCAAAGTAATCCACCCAAGCTGGACTTTCAGAAACCTTAGAAAGTGTGAGAACTGGAATATTTAGTGCAAGAAACAAAGAAAACATTGTCCATCACACCTCTGCATCTGTGGAAAGGGTTATATATGACATTGTTCTATTTGAAGCAGGTTTTCTTAAAATGTTTTCTGCAGTTGTTTTATTTAGTTTTGTGTTATCGCCTCTATTCACGTGATTCACTCAACCTTAAATCAATAAAGTAAATTTTAATCAAGTATTTTGTGTGACTCCAGCCACAGCTCCTAGAGAAAATCTATTTATGTGGTTGCTAGGAGTTGATGGAACACCAGCCACAGCTTCCTGTGTTTCTCAGTATTGCTGCTATACAATGTTAGAGTTTGGTGTTTTTTTAAAAAATGCAAACCTTATGGGAAAAGAGAAAAATGTAGTCACCAAATATATAAATAGCATAAATAATTTATGCTATTATGCTGATTTATGACCACAATTGAACCCCAAATTTCTGTTGTTAAGTGAGACATTTGTTAAGTGAGTTTTGCCCCATTTTACGATCTTTCTTGCCACAGTTGTTAAGTGAATCTGGCTTCCCCATTGACTTTGCCTTTCAAAAGGTTGCAAAAGTTGATCACATGATCTTGGGACACAGAAATAGTCAGAGGTATAAACCAGTTTCCAAGTATCTGAATTTTGATCACATAATCATGGGGATGCTACAAAAGTTGTAACTGGGGAAAATGGTTATAAATTGCTTTTTTTTTTTTTTTACTACCATTGTAACTTTAAACAGTAACTAAAGGAACTGTTGTAAATTGAGGTCTACTTATATTCTGAAAAAAAAAAGAAAAGAAAGAAAATACATCTGAATGATTGCTAGATCTATATTGTCTTTTTTGCAGTTCTTTTCCATTTTCTAATGCCTGGTATTTTAGCCTCCAGGGCAGAGAAACCTTGTTTCTGTTAGGTTTTATTGTCTTCAAAAGTATCAGCCATTTTCTTTAGGATCATCACCCAAAGACTATTGGGATTTATTCAGCAGTGATATAAAAGCAGCATAGAGCTTACATTCCTTTCCTTTTGTGATTATATCACATGGAAAAGACTGCAGAGAAAAAACCTAATTGTGTCAAAGAAAGAAGAAATTCCGGCATAATTATTAATGCTCCTGGCAGACTAGGAGATGTTGCGGAAGGATGCATGAAATGAAATCCGTAGTTAATAGTTTTACTTGTGTTCTGAACACCAGAAGAATGAAGTTTTCAGCTATATGGGCACTTTCTTGAGGTCTAGATTATTAAAAAAGGAGAAATGATATGGAGTACATGTTAAACAAAGAACAGGAAGATTTAGTTATTATAAACTGGATGGAGAACTATTTGAATTTTGTTGTGAAATTAAGCTAGGTACATAGCTCAGTAGATAGCGGTATTTTGGCTACAGTGAAGTTTAGGTTGTAAATCATTTTTTCATTTATCAGAATTCTGGGTTAACAAAATTACTATAAAGTCAACAATTGATGAAACAAAATAATCAAAGAAACATATTTAGGAAACATTGATCATTTTAGGTCAAGAGAAAGAGAGAAATAAGCAATATTTGTTTATTAAATGTATAATAGAGCCGCGGTGGCACAGTGGTTGGAATGCAGTACTGCAGGCTACTTCTGCTGATCACCGGCTGCCAGCAGTTTGGCAGTTCAGGTTTCACCAGGCTCAAGGTTACCTCAGCCTTCCATCCTTCTGAGGTTGGTAAAATGAGGACCCAGATTGTTGGGGACAATATGCTGACTCTGTAAACCACTTAGAGAGGGATGTAAAAGCAGTGTGAAGTGGTATACAAGTCTAAGTGTTATTGCTATATGCCTCCCATCTCTCTATCAAGTGGGTTTATTTGTTATTCGTAGTTCTATTCCTCTTTATAGCAATCTCCCTTTTGCACATCCAGAAAATAACACAAAATGTATGAAGTACATTTATAATTATATGATAAAAAGTGATTTAAAAATCCACTAGTCAGTCAGTCAAGCTCTTGAATGGATCTAAAAGTATTTTTTTTTACCTTGTTGTTTCAGGATCAGTACAGTACATTAGGCCAATATTTCTAATGTTTATGGATTGTGCTTCATGAAAGTTTACAACTAAAATACTTGTCTAGGTTTTTTTGAGGGGAGCACCATATGATTCTTCATTATTTACTGAATATGAAGATCAGGATCTGTTCTGAAGAGACACATGTGGTCTGCTGAGCTCATCCATAATGGCTCAGGGCAGTAGTGGGTTCCACTTACCTTCGCTACTGGTTCAGAATTGGGATGGTGCATGTGGCGCTTCTGCGCATGCACAGAGCGTCTGTGAAGACGTCCGAGCGGGTGGGCGGAGCCTCCCGCTACCACCACTACCGGTTTGCTTGAACCGGGGTGAATTGGTAGAAACCCATGACTGGCTCAGGGAAATCTCCTGATCATACAGTACTGAATGCTTGAATAGAAAAAAAAAATCCCCCATTTTAGGAACTGTAGAAAGAAGCAGGAAGAGACTCCTTGTACAATATGATATTTGTTTCCCTTTGGATCCATACTTTTATGGATTTAGTTCTGGAAATTTATATTTATCCTCCCCCAACAACCTTTTTCCTGTTTCAAGTTGTTTGTGACAACCATGGCAAATCACTGGCAAACAACAACAAAAAAGAAACTCAACTGAATGGTAAATTAATAATGGCTCTCGTCCAAACCATCTTGTTTCATTTTAAAGTATTTCCACACATGGATGGGCTGTTGCCCATTTTATTTATCCCATATTGTTTCCCATCATGTTAGTTTTTCTTCTGCTGCTGGAAGCTTTGAAGATAGAACCTCCTTTGTGGCAAGGGAATTCCATCCTCCTCTTGTTGCAGGCTTTTTTAATAACTGGAGATACCTTTCTTGACTCTTCTCTACATTTAGAAATCTTGTAAAACAGATGAAGAACATTCATTTATATTGTGGGAAGTGCTGCACTTGGTTGGTAAAGGACATTTTGTAATACTTAGGGGCAGCAGGCTCTCTGAATTAGTTTAAAAAGGAGAAGAAGCCTACAACAATGTCAAATGAAAAGATCAAATATTTGCCTTCTAGAGAATGAAATAATGTCAAGTTTTATAGACTTTAGAAATAGCAATAGTATTTAGACTTAAATACAGCTCGGAAGGATGGAAGGCTGAGTCAAACTTGAGCCTGGTGAGATATGAACTGCCAAATTGCAGGCAACCGGCAGGCAGCAGAAATAGCTTGCAGTTCTGCACTCTAACCACTGCGCCACCATGAAGAAGAAGGAATGGCACTCTTCTAACATGCATTTGAATTGCAGTATTTCCTAGCTTGTCTTATTTGTTTTGTTTTAAGCCATATTTAGATAACTTGCAATAACTTTACAGATGTAGATAGTGTCTTGCTCCCAGGTTGTGGATAAGCAGAGGTTCACACGAGTTTCTGCTTTGATATCTACCATATCTGGGGAGAAGCCAAGAGAAACATCTCCTATTTTATGATATGAACATGTTAAGCCATTTCCCAGCAGTTAGTTAATGATATTTCTTGAGTTTTGCCTCTGTTAACACTGATAAGCTAAGACCAGAATAGACAACTTTTGGCAGACCAGGGCTATTTTCAATGCTTCCTTTAGAAATCTTGGCAAATGGTGTTGAGGTAAGTCGGGGGGGGGACTTTTTTCAAAGACAGGAAACCTTATATGGGCTTTTTATTGACAAAGAAAATACTGAATTAATGGTTTGTGCATTTTAAAAAGGGCCAAATAGACTATGGAGATGTTGGAAGAAATGTCCATCTGGGTTCAATTCCAAGTGGAGAGAAAGACACTGGAAACATGGAGACTGCTTGGAAAGATGGTTTAATGGTGGGCAGGACCACATGGGGGTTTTGGATCCTGGGCAAAAAAAAGCACATGGAGTGGAGAGCGGGATATATTTATACACCCTCTTGGGCCCTGCTTTAGAGTTTCCTATACAAGAAATGTATTCCACTGGCTGTCAGACTCCCAGGGGACGAAGAACTTAGCTAATTTTGTAGACTGTCTGTGTCCTAGGCTTGGTTGAATCTTGCTGGGTGATGATGTAATGAAGGGGCTTTGGCAATTCCTATTATGGCTTAATGGCTTTGTCCTGATTTGAATCTTGAGTGAGGGCTAATCCTATCTTGTCCTGAGGGCCATGTTTTTTGTCTTGTAAATAACCAAAGTATCTGCTGGGGGCAGGGAGCTGGGGTTGAATTTCTGTTTTAAGATTTCTATTTCTCTTTTAGGGGAAATATTCTGCCTTTTTAATATTTCCTAGAATATTTCATTTTTCTAGGAGAGGGATGGGTGCTAACTTCCTACAGAAGAAAGCATAACATGGCAACTAGTTTATAGAAAAAAGGGTGAAAATCTTATCCCTTCTCTCTTCCCTCTTCCCTCCTGTTGTTCTGCCAGGCCGGGCTATCAACATAACAATTTTAAATTGGGTTTTAAAATTTTGGGGTTTTAAAATTCAGCCGAATTTATTTAATAATTTTAAATTATTTTAACTGATGTTGTTTTGTGTTTTTAATAGGCTGTACACTGGCCTGAGTCCTTCGGGAGAAGGGCGGTATAGAAATAAAATTATTATGATTATGATTATGATTATGATTATGATTATGATTATTATTATTTACTTTCTTTACTTTGGTGTAAATATTCAAAAATTCTAATAAAAGAAAACAGAAATGATGTAAAGACAGCAAATAAGCAGGACAATATACAGATTAGAATTCTCTATTTCTTGATTTTGGAGAAAAATTGGAATGTTTCTTTTGTCTGTGTTTTGATTGTGTAATATCTAATTTAGGGATGTGTATATTTCCCCTTCAAAATATTAGGAAATAGCTAAACCAAAATTTGATGGTAGTGTTGGTGGGAACTCCATACAAAGTGGATTAGTAACTTTATACAATCCTGTTGTTATACAATCTTGTCAAACATGAGGTTGTCGTGTTTGACAAGAAATTAAATTCAAAGTCCAGAATTTAAGTGGGATCCTCACAGGTGAGTATTTAAAAAATGAAGGTCAATTATTATCTCAGATATTTTAAACTTTCATTTCTGTGGAGATATTTCACTGGCCCAAAGTCAATAGATGGGAATAAATACTATGGGTTTAATTGGAACTATCTTTTAGTATTGTATGAAAGATTAAGAGATAATCTGCAAATTGTACAGTTGATTTCATAAAATTATTCCAGAATTCTCAATTTTTAAGAGAAATTGAGTTTCTCTATCCCAACTGATTTTTATGACCTACTTTCAGGACATTAAAACACAGTTTCACACTATTGTTGTTTAATGTCCGTTTCTCTAAATCAGACACATATGCACACACATACATACTCTGTGGAACATTTCCATAATGTTTTCAGGAAGTCTTGTCTTTATCACATATGCTTAATTAAACTAAGCTGTCAATGAGGCGATAAACCATAGCAGAACCCACTTGGGAGCAGAATGCAAATTTGGAGCAATAAATAGAGGTCTTGGGAAAGGTCTCAGTGGCTTCTGCAAGTCCAATTTACCACCCAAAGTCATTCATATTTGCAGTGAATTAGTTGAAGGGGCTCATCTTCCAAGTGTGAAAATGAGTGTGAGAGTAAACTGTGAAACAAATGCAAACAGAAAACGAGGCTGTTTGGTTATATCACTTATCTCTGCTGTTTTTACCTCTTTTGAAGGCAGAATATTTTAAACCTTCTGGCTATTCACTTTAAGTACAATCTGAAAATATCTTAGGGTTGCCATTAAACTAAATGTACTCAAATAAGAAAGTAGAAAATATAGAGAAGGGTCCTGAAGTCAGGGGGATGGGATCTGTCTCAACTTTTTGGAGCTTTTGACATATGCTTAGACTGTCATGGACAATAGGAATTCAAATACAATCTGGATTTAAGGAATGCCTTACTTAAAGTAATAATTTAATGAATAATTCTCATGAACTCTGAAAGAGAGTGCTCTGAAGATTTTCTTTTTCTTTTAAATGGTAGAATAAGAAGAGACCTTCAGTGCTTCTTCAGTTTAGTCCTCATCTAGAGCAGAATTCACTGCTACAGTATCCTTAAGAGATGGACATTTACTGTGAAGGAACAGGCACCACCATCCAAGACAGTTTATCCTATTGCTAAATAGCTTGTATTGTTATTTTTTCCCTGAAGAAATTACTTTTTTTTCATTTATTTAAACTCATAGGGGGTTTTTTTTGGTCTTCTAGAACAAGTCTTAATAATTTTGCCCCATCAGCTACATGACAGTCCTTTACATATTCAAATGCAGCTATCATGGCTCCCCTCAATCTTCTTTGTTCTACACTAAACATGACTCCAATATTTAAAGTAATTCCTCTAAAGTTTTTCCATTCAAAATGGTAATCTTGGTTTCTATCATCTGGATGCCCTTCAGTTAATCAGTGTCCTTCTTAAAGTGTAGAGTCTAGAATTGGATGTTTAGATGTGGTCTGACTGATGCAGAATAGAGAAGAATGATAAATAAGTTTTTAACAAAGTAGAAAACATCCTGACTACGGATACTGGCAGACCTTTTACCAGTAGTAGTCATAGGAGGCATTGCTATTTTCTTCTGGGAAATGTTCAGTGGTGGGATTCAAGTAATTTAACAACTGGTTCTGTGCCCTAATGATTTCTTCCAACAACCAGTTTGCTAAACTGTTCAGAAAGTTAACAACCGATTCTCCCGAAGTGGTGCGAACTGGTTGAATCCCACCACTGGAAATGTTGCATTTGTGATGTGCAAACTCTCCTCAGGGTAATCAGGTTGTGGGCATACATGTTGTATGTGTGTGCATTGTAAGAATAACAATAATGTATGTACAGTATTGTGTCTCAGTGTATGTGTGGTGAATGTTTAATCAGGATGAGTGCATAAATGTTGATGCTAACTAAATCATCTAGGTCTGTGATGGCGAACCTATGGCACATGTGCCAGAGATGGCACACAGTGCCTTCTCTATGGGCATGCAAGCCATCGCCCCAGTTCAGCTCTGCCGAGCATGTGCATGCACTTCCCGCCAGCCAGCTGGTCTTCGAGTCTCTGCAGCCCATGCACGGGGGGGTGATGCAGGGGGGCTGCAAGCGCATGCGCAGGGGGCAGGGTGCATGCAGGAGGCTGCACGACCATTGCATTTCAGGGCATGCACACGCTTTGGGCACTCAATCTGGAAAAGGTTAACCATCACTGATCTAGGTCATGGTTGTCTGAAAGGTGCTTTCTCAAAAGGCAATTGGACTTTGTTTTTCCTTGAAGATGATTTGCTTTTCATCCAAGAAATTTCTTTAGTCAGAACTGAAGAAGCTTCTTGGATGAGAAGTGAAATGTCTTCAAGGAAAAACAAAGTCCAGTTGCCTTTTGAAAAAAGCATCTTTGGGGGTTGACTCTAGCTATTTCCACACATCCTTAGCCATAGCAGGAAGAACTATCATTTTCAGAATTATCTCCCCACTCTTGGTTCCTTTACCTCATCTGGGCAGTTGCTGCCCATACAGGAAGTAACACACATTACTTTTTGTGCAGTGATTGGAATGTGGGAAGATGCTATGTGCTACTTTCTCAGTCTCAGAGAAACATTCTCCCTTTAAACACAGCAGGAGTGCTTAACTGGAGAATCTCATTAAGGTAAATCTGGGAAGGGGAGAATTCATAGCATAAGGACCAAAAATCTGTGGCTTACTAGAATTTTTATCCGTGGTATGTCTTTTTTCACTCTTTAAAACTCTCCTGCTGAGTTTAAAGCGAAATTATTGAGAAGCAAAGTTATTTATTATTCCTAATAAATAATTAGGAAAGGAGCAATTGATATCAACCTGGTGTGTAAGCTCTGTATTGTGTGTGTACATTTAGTGAGACTTGACAGAAGGTTGAAAATTCTTTCAGTAGGAAACGTGACCTGCAGAGGTAGAACATATTCCACAAGGTCATTGCTTGGAAGCAAGCAAGCAAGATTTGGCTGCTGAGTAAGGCTCTGTTCTTTCAATCAGCCAGACTGTAAATGGCTATAGAGGCATAAGGCCAGATGAGAAAAGGTGATTTTGCAATGAATAATTCAGTGCCTTTGATGTGGTTGACTTTTCTAGGCTTTTTCTCCTTGCAAACTCGGAAAGTTAGCATATGAGCCTTCGTTCCATATTCCATGAAAAAACACAATTTTCTTTCTGGATTGCATGGATCCTGCTTCAGTGTGCTTCATCAAGAATACTGCAATGGAAAGAATAAATAAAAAGAGGGATGGCTGCCTCATGCTTTGGAACTATCTCTCTTCCCCTTTCATGACAGATAATAGGTCCCATCTCTGCTTATCTTTGGAAAAAAACCATTAAGATCTGGCTTTCTTCTCAAGGGTTTGGGTCTAACTGAGTTGGAGTCACCATTTGGTTGGTTAAGTACAGGTAATATTGTCAGGGTTCCAAGTAATAGATCCATTGTAAGCAAAAACTCCGAGTCAGGTAGATTCCTCAAAGAATAGCTTTATTGGAAATATCAAATTGGCACATATCTGGTGAAAACCAACTCTGAAGGGCTCATTGGTTTTCACCTAATTACCATGTTTCTCCGAAAATAAGACGCTATCTTATATTTTTTTGAACCCCAAAGTAAGCGCTTGGCCTTATTTTCACGGAGGTCTTATTATTTTGGGGTGCGTGGAGCAAGATGGGGCTCCTTTTTCTGTCTTATCTGATTTCCAGTTCTGCATTTAAATATTTTCAGGGAGGCCTTATTTTTAGGGGGAGGCTTATTTTAGCTCATGTGCTCAAAAGCCCGATTGGGCTTATTATCGGGATAACAGGGTAAAAGTAAAAGTTTTTCCCTCAATCCCAAACAATCATTCACATGGCTCAATCAAAGCAGCGTCCGCTGGTCTGCTGACATCCTTCCTCTGGCCAGGTGTGAGAACGTTCTTGGTTCCCAAGAGAAAGTATTTTATTTTGACTACACAATCCCAGCTATCTCTAATCCCCGCTCCCTATCCCTTGCTCCAGTGTGGCAACACTGAAGCTTCAAGATGGCTTTGGCCAAGTCAGCTTCAAATATAAATGAATACTACTAGGATTAAAATTATTTGTTAAATAACTCCTAAAGGATTATAAAGGTTTCTTAAATGACTTTATCTGTTAAAATGCTTTATTTTTTTGTAATCTAAAGAGTGCACTATAGTAACCATACACATTTTGCATTTAAAAAGGTCTCTCTTGATTTAGGTAGCATCTTCACTTTTACTGATGCCCATTGATTCGTGGCTACATAAACTATGCAGTGTGCAACAAATATTGAAAATAGATGCTGTTGACCTTTTCTTGTTCACTCCTGTTCAACTAGATCTCCAATCTGTCAGTGTAATTGGGTTCTTTACTTTTCTTTAACCAGTTTTCTTTCTCAAAAGTGGAAATGAGTCCTTGGGTAACCCAATTAATGTAATGAAGTTTGCTGTCTTAATTCCATAGGAGTTAATGGCTAAGGCCATGGTTAAACATTTTCTTTTGAAAGCTGTGCTAAGTAGGGCAGTTTGTAAAGCCAAGGTCAATGCCAAAGCAAGCGGTTGGAGCATAGCCTTGGTTTTAAATTTTATGTTTCTGGCAAGTACTATAGTTATGCCTGTCAGTTCATAGGCCTTGCTCTACATTTTACTGCCATGGGCAATTTTAACTGTTAAGCACTGAAGTGTATCCTTAAAATGGCAAAGGGGCTTGCTTTTTATCTGTAATTTACGGGGGATGCCTTATCCATGTCAGTGAAAAGAGTACAAGCATCAGCATTCGGAAAGAATGCATAAGACTAATGGGTGATGACTCAGTATTTCAGGGCACTTAATCTGAGAATTCTGGGATCAACAGAAGTTCAAGCAAATGTGAAGTTGTTTTAAGAAAAACGAAAAGGAATGTTAGTAACATGATTGAAAGGAGAATAAATACACAAAAGTTTTGGAAATTGCTGGGCATTTTATATAGCAGTGTTATATATTTCCATGGTCTTTGTCTATTTTATTAACATTCACTGTGTTTCTGATATTGCCATGTTAAAACCTACAGTATTCTATAAATAAACTTTACCCAAGACATATGTACAGAATCCTTTTCCACACCCAAAACACCTCTTCTTCCAAGCTCTAGCCTTCTGATCCAAATAATTTCATGACTCATTGTACCTAAATTACATGTACACATAGAAAGAAAGTGAACTGGATCTAATAGGTTTCCTGGAACGCCTTAGATGTATCCCACAGGACATTCTAGTCTAGTCTATCTAATCTAACAAAAAGAAAGACTAGGGATGACCTGATAGCAGTCTTCCAATATTTGAGAAGCTATCACAAAAAAGAGGGGGTCAACCTATCCTCCTAAGCATGTAAAGGCAGGACAAGAAGCAATCGAAGGAAACTAATCAAGGAGAGAAGCAACCTAGAACTAAGGAGAAATTTCCTAACAGTGAGAACAATTAATCAGTGAAACGGGTTAACTACAGAAGTTGTGGATGCACCTTCACTGGAGGTTTTTATGAAGGGTTTAGACAGCCATTTGTCTGAAATGATATAAGGTCTCCTGTTTGGGTCTCCAACTCTATTATTCTATGCCTTGAGAAGATGATTCATTGAGGAATCATTTTTCTTATTGATCTAGCTCAATGCTTTCAGCACTGGTAAATAAGACAATTAAAATGACAAAGAGTGATGTACCTCTTGAGGCGGGGGAGGTGATAAAGTGTTGTTTTGTTGTGTCAGTCATAAATGCAAGAACATTCCTGCCTTGCTCTGCCCATCTGTTTCTGACTTCTGCCCATAGCAAGGGAAATTATTAAAGCAAAGCAGGGAGGAGGTAAATTGACATCATATTGCCAAAGCTGCAGACAACATTTTAGTTATGGATAGAGAACAACAGAAACAGTTCTCTTTGTGATTCATTCCAAAACCCTGCATTCAGGAAAGCCAGCCATCATTGCTGATTGATCTCAGCTGCAGTACTGTTGAGTAACCACTTGGATAACCTATCACTGGCCTTAACACACAAGGAATTGGATCATTTGCCTGAACTGTCGTATATGGCTGCCACTTAATGTGTCTTTCAAAAACAATGAATCAGAAGAGAAGATATTGTGAAATGTAATTCCAAGCAAACTCTTCTTTACGAAACTAATTATGGAGAGCTTCATCTGAAAATTATGGTGAAAAGCTACACAATAATAGTCAGGCAGTTGCATTTGATGATATGAAAATTGAGTTACAACTCTACTATCATGGTTTTGGTTCTTAACTTCAGATTCCCTGGCCTTACTTGAGACCAAGGATGACCAAGTCATAGCCCACATTTTAAAAAGTCTTCTAAGAGCACCAGATAATGTTTCAATGATTTCTCTCCCTTTTTGTTTTGGAGAGGAAGAGAGGGACTTAGTACCTCACACTTTGGGAGATGTAAAAGTAGCATTTATCTACAATTGCTTAAAGCAGCTACATCATTTCCTGGGATTACCTCTTATAAAGAGATGCACTTCTTAAAGAGTTGCACAGCAATGTTATGTTTATATCCTCATGAACTCTGAAATACCTTTTTGGAACTGAATCCTGAATGCTGTACAATTCTAGAATATGATTTTCTATAGATAAAGACTGGATGTATATTTTTAACTTTTAAAATGAATTTTTAAAATGTACTAGTTAGATATTCCCAAAAGTATTTGTTTCAAAAGGCAACTGGACGTTCTTGATTTTTTTTTCTTGGAAACCATTTTGCTTCTCATCCAAGAAGCTACTGAATTGAAGAAACTGTCTTGGATGAGAAGGAAAATCTTTTTAAGGAAAAAAAAAAAGTCCAGTTGCCTTTTGAAAAAAAAACACATTTAGGACAACCATGACCTGGATGATTGAGAAGCTCTACAGATACTAGTTGGATACAAATCACAATATAAATAGCTAATAATACATTTTTTAAAAATGCAAATGCAGCATTTCTAAGCATAGGATGAGATATTACCTTGTGTCAAGGATTTGCCATTTGTTTAAAATCAAAATTTCTTGTTCAGTACACATGTTCATCACCATCGGCTATGAAAAGGAGCATATTAGGAGAATGAAATATTAAGGCTTATTAAGAGCATGAAATCCCCTACACTATTATACATATCCAATACAGATTCTCTCTTGCTCATGTGAGAAGTATCAGATGTCTGAGAGCTCTGCATCAGACTTGTTATTTCCAACAACTGTGCATAGTGTTTGTCTTTTCCATTTGAAATTTTTCACACATTCTCCACCTCACTATAGTTTTCTGTTTGTCTCTGATAGAAGTTGAAATATGAGAGGAAAGTTCAATTTAGATCATGCATCAATTCTTGGATAAGAAAATCATTTGAGGCACGATACCTTCATTGATACTATACCATAGGTTAGGTCGCACAACATCCATTGGCTTGAGGATGGCATAAGGGTTTTTATGCAGCACATTGAGGCTGTATTGCAAAGGTGTAGTTTGCTAAACGGTGGGGACCATTTTTTTGTTATTGTTGCTAAGAGTCAAAACTGACTTGATGCCACTCAAGATATAGAATGAATAGAAAGTAAATTTGGTGTGGTGATTGAGTGTGCTCTACTAGGAACAAGGAAACCTAACAGTAACAGAGTTGGAAGCGACCTTGGAGGTCATCTAGTCCAACCCCCTGCTCACACAGGAGACCTATACTAGAGATTCGAACTGCCGATCTTTCTGATTGACAAGCTCAGCATCTTAGCCACTGAGCCACCTAGCCAGGCTAACCTAAGTCGTAGTCCAGTGATGGCTAACCTTTTTGCCATCACGTGCCAAAAGCAGGGTGAGCACAGGGGGGGTCACACGTGCATGTGCCAACACCCATAATTCTATGCATCCTGGCCCCCTACTCATGTGCTCGCGACCCCCCGTGCTCCTCCCGCTTTTGGCACATGATGGCACAGTGGGCCCGGTAGACCTGTTTTTCACTCTCCAGAGCCTTTCTAGGAGCCTGGGGAGGGCGAAAATGGCCTTCCCCACCCCTCCGGAGACCTCTGGAGGCTGGAAATAGGCTGTTTGTTGACTGGTGGGCCCAGAAGGCCTGAAAATCAGTGTCCCAGAGCTGAGCTTGCGTGCCCACTGATATGGCTCTATGTGCCACCTGTGACATGCATGCCATAGGTTCGCCATCACAGTCCTAGTCGTTTCTTAGGCACAAAAGCCAGCTGAGTAACTAGGTCACTTTAGCCATTTTCTCTTCCTTCCTTTCTCTGTCTCTCTATTTCTCTGTCTCTCTCTGTCTCCCAGACTGAAAAGTTGAAAACCATTCAAGAAGAAGGTACAGAGATTTCTAAAAATGTTGCCATGAAAACTGCATGGATTGACTTGAAGGGCAATTGCATCTTTTGAATATTTATGGAGGTTAAGAAGCAGAAAGATTCATGCAGTAGAGATGATATATCTGGGATCCTTGGTGCTTTCTAGGTTTGGTGGTTTTCTTGCAGATGTTTCATTACTCAACTAAATAACATCATCAGTGCATTAGTTGATAATGAAACATCTGCAAGAAAACCACCAAGCTCAAAAAGCACCCACAGCTCAACCCTGAGTTACAAATATTCTCTTCTATTGGTAGAGATGATATAATTAGACAATGATTTAACATATGTTTCAAATTTTATTTAATTGAGGATCCTGTTTTCAAAAGCTGTTTTTTTATTCACTTAAAAGGTTTATATGTTTCCCACTCCTCTATTAGTTCTGGGCAATTAACAAAGATGAATTAAAAACCTTTTACCTTTTTTACTTTTAAAACCATTAAAACAAAAATAAAGCACAAGTTTAAACAGAAGCACTAAAAGACTTGAGTATTATTATTTTCATGGTCATATTTACACATTGGGACCCAAGTGACAATGTTACACACCTTAAAGAAATAAAATAAAAAGATAAAATAATAAAAAGGAAAGTGAAATAGAATAAGGATAAAAACAATAGTTAACAATAGAAAAATGGATAAAAAGGGAAATTAGCTCTTGATTACCTTCATCCATAGCACGAGAAAATGAACCTGTAAGACTTTTGTTGTAATAATCATTCAAAACCCTAAACAATTAGCTTTATAATGGCAGTAGCAATTACACCAACCTTGGCTAATTTTTCTGTTTCAGAAAGAATTGTTTTTCTTATCATCAGATCAACCAGCAGAGTTTAGCAATAGAGTGATTATTTTAAAGTGGTTTAAAAACAGCAAAAGGGTTGGGGGAACAGTATTCTCCACATCTTGGAGTATACCGTTTGGATTCCATATGGAAATAAATCTTCCAAAAGAGAAGATTTTGGGGTAAAAAGTTTTCCACTTAGATTGACAATCCATGTACTTATGGAAACCAAAGAGATCATTGGCTATTAGCTTTTATTGCTTTGTGAACTTTGAAGATCATCTGCTTGGAGATGAGTGGGCTTCTTGTGCACTGGTTGATCAATTGTGAGGACAGAGTGCTGTACTAGGTGGGCCAGGGATACGATCTAGCAAGCCTTGCTAATGTTCATGGGGGGAATGATGTACTCTGGTTGCTGTGAATAGGCACACAACATACATAAAAAAACTAGAAGTATGGGATATTAAAATATGTTGTGGGTTCCTAATCTATAACATAGAGTTTTGACTTTGGTATCCATCTGTTCCATAAGGTGGGCTCCACCATGTAGATCAAAATTGAATATATTGTAGAAGGAATAAACTACTCTTCAGAAAGAATGTATAATTACACAGCTAGCTCAAATCTTTGTGCCTAAATGGGAACCATCATTACGGTTGTCCCAGCAAAATAATCAGATTGTTCAAATATACAGATCTTTTAGATTTCTTTTGTTGTTTCCATGAGTATACACAATAATATTACTACAAATTATTATTCCGTTGTTCCACTTCATGTCCTGCAATTTGATTAGTGTTCAGTCACTTTATAGCTTCCATGGTATCTTAATACTAAAACCTACATCCTTTCCTTTCCTTTCCTTTCCTTTCCTTTCCTTTCCTTTCCTTTCCTTTCCTTTCCTTTCCTTTCCTTTCCTTTCCTTTCCTTTCCTTTCCTTATAGTCATTGAAGCATTTTCATTTTGGGATAGGGCTATATCAGTCTGGCAACTGTTGCTTTGATTGCAAAGATATGCTTGACAGTTCAGGGCGAGTTTTATAACAAATGGCAGCAACTTCTGAAAGGGATAAATACATTTTCAGTAGAACAATCTCTGAAGAGCTTTATAATTTAAGCTCTCAAACGTTCTTAATAATAAATCAGTCCATAAGGAGGTCTATATAAGCAAGTTCAACGATTTCCAAAGACTGAGACACTGAGCCTTGTGTATCATGTCTCTATTGACAATGTAGTTTATTTGAGGATGGTACAGGAATGATAGTTTTCAGTAATTGCTGCACAAGAGGTTGCTGTTAGTTTTAAGCTAGGCACTACCGTTCCATTGCATTAACCTCAAACTTCGGTATGCTTAGTTCAAGGCATTTATATGGAGGGTGCTGGATAATTTCAGTCTGGACTCATGTTTAGAAATCCGTAGAAGTATAGCTAGATGCAAGGATTGCTACATGCCGATGAAGGTATGGCACATATCAGGCTGTCAGCAGTTTAAATAACACAAAAGGGGAATGGAAAAAGGTCATACATTGTCCTCATCCATTCAATTTCTTTGTTTCAATTTTTTTTCTCTTCCCCCCCCCCCAGCTGCTTATTCACCTTTCCATTTAGCCTGGTAAACCTCAAAACAGGATACTTTTTGTTTGTGTATATTGCTTACTGATAGCAGAAATATTTTTCCCCTTTCTGTCACAATTTAATAAAACAGCACAGTCTTAGACCAGTGCTCTTGAAACAACCCAATTTACAGAATATCAGAACTTGGAGGTCTCCTAGTCCAGCTCCCTGCCCAAGCAGGAGACACTATACCATTCTGGACAAATGGTCCAATCTCTTCTTAAAGACCTCCAGTGTTGGAGCACTCACAGCTTCTGAAGGCAAGCATTCCACCAATTAATTATTTTCACTGTCAGGAAATTTCTGATAATTTTAGGTGGGATCTGTCTTTGATAAATTTCTATCCGTTACTTCTTATCTTGCCCTCAGGTGCTTTGCCCCCCTCTTCTTTGGGATGGTTTCTCAAATATTGGAAGGTATCATGTCATTGCTGAGCCAGAGATATCTTAAAGCACAGATTTTTTTTTTTATTCCAAGTCTTGCTGGAATCTTGAAATAGTCATTCTGAATTAATATTGTTTGCGCACCTCTATAGTATGAGCTCTTTAGTGAGTTGTCTGACCAAAGCAGACTGACCAAATTAGGACACAACATCATGCTTGGATTCAGCCATTAATTTCTTCATTTTTGTTTTGTAGCAAACCAGACAGAAAGATCAAACTGTGTGAAAAAAAAAAGCAGAGAGCGTGTAGCCGAAGAAGACAAATCCTGCTTTATTTTACACAGATGAATTAGTGGTGTAAATATTCCATAATAGATCATTCTTTAGAAGGTTTCCTATGAGATCGGATTTGATCCAGATTTGTTGCCATTGTCTCCCAACATAATCTATGGAACAGGTCATAACTCATGTGCCTTATCTCACACTAATCCAGTTACCTCCATCTGGATTCAGTTTGTAGTGCTTTTTTGCGGCCTCCAGTACCGCCTCTGGCTTCAGTTGCTAAAACTGATGGGCCATTTTAATTTTCTGCCATTCTAAGGAGGAAATATTGACATGCAGTTGGGAAATCCCTAAAAGAGCCTTAGAATAGTTAAATGACTACAAAATAAATCCATTCGTGTCCTTCAAACCCAAGGAAAAAAATATTGAAATTTTGACTGTTCTCCCTTGCATCTATACCCAACATTCAGACCACTCCCTTGCCCCCAAATTATAAGTGTCCTGTCTGTCTTACTGCTCACATTAACAATAGTAATTTAAATAATTCACATGGACCAAAATAAAGGGGGAAGTCAGCTTTGTAAATGAAACACTATTTCAGGGAAAGGGATTCTCAACCACATTCTGTCGTAATCCTGAATACAGGTAGTCCTCGACATATGACTGTGATGGAGCTTTCCCATTGCAGTCATATGTTGTGATCATCATAAAAATCAGGTCAGTCATATTTTTTACAATATTTTTTGCAGTGGTCGTTAGGTCAATCCATTGTTATGACTCAGTTTTGTCAAAAAACCAGAACTAACGTCTGGTTTTCAGCAAAAATGTAATAAACTGCAGTCACATGACTGGAGGGGGGGCACTGCAAATACCTGTAAATGCAGCCATTTTGTCAAGCTCCAGAAATGCGGCCACATGACTGCGGGGGGGGGGGGAACTGTTGGAGCTTGAGAACCAGTTCATGCCTCCCTTTTTGCGGTTAGCTCACAACCTGGAACAGTCGGTAGGTGACCTGTTGTTCTAAGTCAAGATTTATCTGTAGACATTGGTCTCAGAAACAAAATGGCATGAATAATCTCAAGGTCTGCCAAGGGTACAGTTGTAGTTAAGTTGGCCATTGTTTGCTACCGAAAAATATACATCAAGCAAAAGATTGTCTGAAAAAAGAGGCCCATATGACTGATAGTTCCAAGTCTCCTGGGGTTATTTGAGTTTTGCAGTTTTGCCCTTTTGTGTTTATATTCCCTAAAAGGGTCAAAGAGCAAATAGGTTATTAGATTTTGCAATCCTAGTAAATTCGTGAGCTGACCTATAACCTTAGCCTTTCTGTAAGCACCTGTTAGAAATAGACATCCCATCTGCGCACAACGGTATAAATAATAGGAGTTTGAGTTGTGGGAACTCTTAACTATTTCCCTTGATGACAGCTTAAAACAGCTGAGGAGAATATTGGAAAAAAGTAGCTTATGTCTCAAGATTTAGTCTGTTCCACTAACAACATGTTCAACATACTACACTTTTTGTTAAATAGTACAACTTCATTGTTCTATCTCAGAAAAAGTACATCAGTAAATCTAGATATGCAGATAGTCCTCGACTTGCGACCACAATTGAGCCCAAAATTTCTGTTATTAAGTGAGACATGTATTAAGTGAGTTTTGCCCCATTTTACAACCTTTCTTGCCATAGTTGTTACATGAATGAGTGCTGTTGTTAAGTTAGTAACATGGTTGTTAAGCGAATCTTGGATTCCCCAATGACCTTACTTGTTAAAAGGTTGCAAAAGGTGATCACATGACTTTGGGACACAGCAGCGGTCATAAGGATGAACCAGTTGCCAAGCAGCTGAATTTTAATCACTTGATCTTGGGGCTGCTACAAAAGTCATAACTGTGAAAAATGGTCATAAATCACTCTTTTCAGTGCTGTTGTAACTTTGAACGATCACTAAATGAACTGTTGTAAGTGGAGGACTACCTGTATCTAGACATAGCAATATATCAGTGAAAAATGGAGTTAGATCCAGTCTTTCTTTTATTTCTCAGAAAGGGAGTTGTAGCAGTGCATTATTTTGCTCCTAACATATTACTTTGACTTTGGGAGAGAGGTTTCTCTTTGGCAATTATTGGGATAGTCACTGACCCACGGTTGAAAGACGGATGCATAACTTTCCAGGCCATCCTCCTAAGAATTCTTGTGAAATTTAATATTCTTCCTGTTCTACCTGCAATAATAGTAGCCTAATATTGGTGATATTAGAGACACATTCCCAGTTGCAATGTATGGCTGTGAAAGTTGGACCATAAGAAAGACTGAGCACCAAAGAATTGAGGAACTATGGTGCTGGAGTAGACTCCTGCGAGTCACTTGGACTGCAAGGCGATCAAACCGACTAGTCCTAGAGGAGATCAACCCTGACTGCTCTTTAGAAGGCCAGATCCTGAAGATGAAACTTAAATACTTTGGCCACTTAATGAGAAGGACGGACTCCCTGGAGAAGAGCCTAATGCTGGGAAAGATTGAGGGCAAAAGAAGAAAGGGACGACAGAGAATGAGGTGGCTGGATGGAGCAGTAGGCGTGAGCTTAAATGGACTCCAGAGGATGGTAGAAGACAGGAAGGCCTGGAGGAACGTTGTCCATGGAGTCGCGATGGGTCGGACACTACTTTGCAACTAACAACAATAATATTAGTGAGAAAACCAGTCCTTATGGAAAATTCATCTTGTCAATTTCCCCATCATTCAAATTGGGTTTCGCATCCTAAATATTTGAAGAGTTAATATGGGAAGTGACATTGGGCATTTTGACAAAGGTGTATCTCTTTATGCATATTAGTGAGAGTACTATATGTTTTCTAAAATAACAATTTAGATTATAAATTCCAGATACCATATAAGTTTACCCTTATATTTGCTTAAGTGCAGTGAATTAAGAAGCTGCTACAATGTTGTTTCCCTCTTTTTCTTGCCACTAGATCCTTGTATTCCATCTCATGTTGCTAGAAAAAGCTGAAAAGAAGAGCGGGGCTGGGAAATTTTATTTCTGTGAGGGTTCATTTTATCTCAAGAACAAATCTGGCATATAGATCATAATATGCAAATTTTTACTTCTCCTAATTCCACTTCTGTACCAAAAACAGGTTTGCTAATAATAAATGAAATCTTTGTTTTTTGCTCTGTTTACATTTTTGCATGTATATATTCCATTTATTCATCCTGGGGACCTGCATCTAATTTCACGCATTTCATGAGTTGTATGATAAATGAAACTTTATCATTGCATTTAGAAGGAGGTTCAGTGCAGAAGATTGCCAAAATTGAGTCTTGAATGATTGCAAGCAGATTCCTAATTTATACTCCATTTTGTTGTATCAAATGATTCACACTACAGTTTCAGTATTGAAATGGCCAACTATGGAAGAAATGAACAGTACAAACACATAACCAGTAATTTTTGTTTATTAGTGGGTTGGTCAGGCATTATATTCGAAACATGCAGGCATAGGCAATAGAGATCTGCTTGTTTAAAAAATAATTTGAAGAAATGCTAAGATAAATTCTCCTACTTTAATCAATGTAGTTCTTTATTCAATCCTAGATGGAAATCTGAAAAAAAATAAATCGTGAAATAATAGTGAAAAGCAGAGATGTGTTGTGTTTGTACGCAGTGTTCCAAATCCTTTTAGAAGTCTGCATAGCCATAGTTTTAGAAAAACCAAGGTCGGAATTAGGAAGAACAAATCAGGTCCTGGTGATTCAGGATAGCATCATTCAATGACCAATACCCAACCTTAATCTATTATTACTCTTAAAACAAGCTATCTCTGCTGTGCAGATAAATAATTGCCTCTTTTGATCTTTAAAAAAAATCTTGTTGGACAGACAAGAATAATGGGGAAAAAGAAATGAAAGAACACAGATAGTCCTCGAGTTATGACCATCATCGAACCTACCCATTACAGTCATAAATCAAGTCATCTACCGTATGTGACTTACCTGATTTTATGCTCTTTTTTTGTGATGGTCATTAAATGAAGGCCATGATCATAAAGTGAACTAATGGTTTGCTGTGGGTTGGTTTTGTGATTGCAGGAGCTGCAAACCAACACTACACAACTGAGACCTACCTGTACATTCTTTCAGATGCCATAGTAGATTACACACATTGGTGAAATGCATGTCATGCCATCCCCAGATGGCAATTGCAGTTTATGCAGATTAAAATGCTTTTTAACAAACCTTCAGTTTTTCTTTTTTAAATGACCCGATTCCTTTGAACTTGCTAAATAAAGCTTTTGTTGTCTTAGCATGTGACCACCTAATGGGACACCAAACTTTTTCACTTTTCCTCTTTTTATAGTCATTCTTGAACAAAACCTGGTGGAGCTAGTTTTTGCCAAGATTAAATTGAAACAATTGTACTTTATGTCCTGTTTATCGTTATGACACCACCTATTCAACTCAAATTTGAGTTCAGCCTTAAGCATGTACTATATTGTTCATGTATGTATTCTTACCAGTGGTGGGTTGCTCTCGGTTCTCTCTGAGGGCGTAATTGACAATCTGCGCATGCGCAGAAGCTCCTGTTGCAAACCAGTAGTAAAGGTAAGTAGAACCCACCCCTGGTTCTTATGGAAAATATGATTATATCCATTTACTTTCAAATGCTAAACCAGTTGTGACACTTCTTTATTGCATTTATACTTACAGAGCAGATTTTTATTTTGGTGAAGTTAAATTTTAGCTATGACTTCAGTTTCTTACAAAGTTATTATACATTTTCAAACATGCAATAATACAGTCAGGTAATTGATTCCAGAATAGTTCATGGCTTTTGTTTTTGTTTCCTTGAAAGCTTCATTAAAAATTTAAAATGTGTTATCCTGGCAAATGCTTGGATTGCAAAGACTGCACTTTTGTTTTAAGGTCTAAACAGCTTTCGAAGTAAAGTGATGTAATCTGTTAGTGATACGTAAAGTTATTTGTTTTTCAATTGTGATTAACTGCATTCTTATACTAGCCACAATTTAGTCTGTAATGTGAAATGGGTAGAGAAAGTGCTTTAGAAGATATCTGGCTGCAAAGGTGGCAAGCTAAAACCAGAGGTGATAGGATATGCAACAGAAAGATCATAGCTAACAACTTAAACTTTAGAAATATCTCGCATAAAACAGCCCTATCAGTTCTTTCTTCCAAGATTTTAAAAGTTATAACCTCAGAAACCTACTAAACAGTAGTGAAAGCCAAATTTTTTTATTACTGGTTCTGTGGGCGTGGCTTGGTGGGTGTGGTGTGGCTTGTGGGTGTGGCTTGGTGGGTGTGGCAGGGGAAGGATACTGTGAAATCTCCATTCCCTCCCTACTCTGGGGCCAGCCAGAAGTGGTATTTGCTGGTTCTCAGAACTGCTCAAAATTTCCGCTACCGGTTCTCCTGTGAGAACCTGCTGGATTTCACCCCTGCTACTAAATAACCTAAATATGGATTAAAACAAAACTGGACTGGCGGATTTTAGGACAGCAATTGCCAACTTTTCTGGTGGGGGGGAGGGGAAGATATTCCATGTGAGTGGCAACTCCATTTGTTTAATTGCTTGTGCAAATGGAGCTTCGCACATGAAAGCCCATGCAGCTGGAGCTGCATCTGCCTGCATGCTTGCATGGTGCGATTCTGAACAGGCAGCGGCCCAGTAGTGTGCTACAGCCTGGGGGTTGGGGATCCCTGTTTTAGGACACAGTCCTCTTTCAGTTGCTCTCCTTTTATTTTAGAGCATCATTTTTGGGAAGGGGGGGTGGAAATGCTTTAATCTTTCCATCCTTTTTATGACACAAATCCAAGATTTTTTCAGGAAATATTGAGTATTTTCAAATGGCAGAAAAAGTGTCTGGAAATATGATTTACAGAATGGAAACTTGAATAAAATCCCAATACTACTATGGTTGCTAACTCAGCAGGTAATAGCCATAAAAAAAGAGTTTGTGATTCCTTCCAAATGCTTACAGCTTCATACTGTTAAGAAAATATTTGCAGGGAATAGTAGTCTTTCCCCTCTAAATATAAACAGTGTATTCTCAATTGTTATGCAGTTTTTTTGCTGTTGTAGCTCCTTGCCCATAGCTTGTGATAGTGAGTTTAAAGAACATCACAGTAGTCAGGCATTTTAATTGAATAAATTTTGTTTATTATGATAAAATAAATGAAGCTGGAATTAAGCTGATTAAGCAAATTACTTAATCAGCTTAATTCCAGCTTCATTTATTTAAATATTTAAAAGAAATATTATTTCTTTTACAGTCTAAATTTAGACCTACATTTCACATAAAAATGGTTTTGATCACCCTGATTTATGATCTATACAAGGAGGAGACAGATGTAAGGACTATGAACTTACGAATGTTCCTGGAGTTCTAAGCAGCTTTTGAAACTATTACCATCTTACCTTGTTGGAATTTTTGTGGTTTTCCTTATATCTTTCTGGGTGCTATGGAAAGTGGTACTGAGAAACTAAAAATGCTAAAATTATCCTGAGCATCTGTATTATTGCACCATTCCATTGTCTCCCATCTAATTTAACATCTGAAGCTTCTATGAAGGATCACTTGCAAATTTGAAGCAAGGCATCAGTGAAATTCTAACATCAGGGGATCATGATGAAATGTGAATGATTAATAGCATGGCAGAAGATGTGGGTGCTCCATAACTGGAGGTTCTCAAGAAGAGATTGGACACCCATTTGTCCAGAATGGTATAGGGCCATGATGGCGAACCTATGGAACACATGCCAGAATCCTCTCTGTCGGCATGTGCGCTGTTGCCAGCTGCTCTTCCAGGTTCCGTCATGCTCATGTGCGCTGGACAGCTGGTCTGGCACGCATGCACACCAGTCAGCTGCTCTCTTCCAGGTTCCGATGCGCACTGGCCAGCTGGTCTTCACGCAAAGACCAGCTGGCTGGCATGCACGCACGCACCGGAATCCAGAAGAGAGCAGCTGGCTGATGCGCATGTGTGCTGGACCAGCTGGCCATCACATATGACCGCAAAGGAACCCGAAAGAGCAGCTTGCCTCTGCATGCATGCCTACCGACCAGCTGCTTTCTTCCAGGTTCTGGCATGCATGGTCCAGTTTGGGCACCCGGTGGTAGGGTCTCCTGGTATAGGGAAAACCTCCAAGGTCCCTTCCAGTTCTGTTATTCTATTATTGAGTGGGCAATTGTGATTGATACTCCATACTGTATTAATGAATGATAGAAAGGCTCATTACTAGTAGTTTGTTTTATTCTTTCTTTGGGATTTTATTTTATTTTCACATTATTTGTAATCTAACTGGATTTTTTTTTCAAAATTAAGCAGAATATAAATTGTAGTAGCAAATATATAAATTCATATGTTGTTGTTAGTTGGGAAGTCGTGTCCGACCCATCGCGACCCCATGGAAAACCTTCCTCCAGGCCTTCCTCTACCATCCTCTGGAGTCCATTTAAGTTCACACCGCCTACTTCAGTGACTCCATCCAGCCACCTCATTCTCTGTCGTCCCCTTCTTCTTTTGCCCTCAATCTTTCCCAGCATTAGGCTCTTCTTCAGTGAGTCCTTCCTTCTGATTAGGTAGTCAAAGTATTTGAGTTTCATCTTCAGGATCTGGCCTTCTAAAGAGCAGTCAGGGTTGATCTCCTCTAGGACTGACCGCTTTGATCACCTTGCAGTCCTCGCAGGCGTCTTCTGTAGCCCCATAGTTCAAAAGCCTCAATTCTTTGGCACCCAGTCTTCCTTATGGTCCAACTTTCACAGCCATACATTGCAACTGGGAAAACCATAGCCTTGACTATATGCACTTCTGTTGGCAGGGTGATGTCTCTGCTTTTTAGTATGCGGTCTAGATTTGCCATAACTTTCCTCCCCAGAAGCAAGCATCTTTTAATTTCTTGGCTGCAGTCCCCATCTGCTGTGATCTTGGAGCCCAGGAAAATAAAATCTGTCACTACCTCCATTTCTTCCCCATCTATTTGCCAGGAATTGAGAGGGCCAGATGCCATGATCTTAGTTTTCTTAATGTTGAGTTTCAAGCCAACTTTTGCACTTTCCTTCTTCACCCGCATCAAGAGGCTCTTTAGTTCCTCTTCGCTTTCTGCCATTAGAGTGGTATCATCGGCATGTCTGCGATTGTTGATATTTCTCCCAGCAATCTTAATTCCAACTTTTGATTTTTCCAGCCCTGCCTTTCTTATGATGTGCTCTGCATATAAATTAAATAGGCAGGGTGACAGTATACAGTCTTGCTGGACTCCTTTCATTTTGAACCAATGAGTGGTTCCATGTCCAGTTCTCACTGTTGCTCCTTGACCCGCATATAGGTTTCTCAAGAGACAAATGATATGGTCTGGTACTGCCATCTCTTTAAGAACTTGCCACAATTTTTTGTGATCCACACAAAGGCTTTACCATAATCAATGAAGTAGATGTTTTTCTGTAACTCCCTAGCTTTCTCCATGATCCAGGATATGTTGGCAATTTGATCTCTAGTTCCTCTGCCTCTTCGAAATCTTGCCTGTAAATCTGGTAGTTCTCAATCATATGTAGATGATCCAAACCTAGGAAATATGAGAAACTATGACAAAAAGAGAATATTCCTAAAGATCCAGACAAGATTGAATTGTGGGGAAAATTAAATAAGGTAAAATTTAACCAAGTAAAATATAAGAGCCTGTATTTTGGGAATAAATCATGGAAGGCACAAGAAACTGGGGAGCCTGTTTTGACCATGGCACATGTGAAAAGTGTTATAGTAGAGACCCCAAGATGACGATGAGCAGAGAATATCATATAGTTGCTAAAAGGATAAATCCCTTTTGGGATATATTAATGAAAAAATCTTGGAATGGGATATTTACTCTGTCTTTGTTGGGATTTTGTGTCTCATACTAGGCAGCACATTCTGGAAAGAATACTGACCATGTGGGGCAAATACAGAGGAGGCTACCAAGATAGGGTAGGATTTTGTAATATAACAAGGTTGTATTACTATATCTTCCAGACTTTATTACTGTAATAAACTTTGTTGAGTGACCTTTAAGATGGTTTGTAATTGTAGCTGGCCTAAAATGTAATGATGTGTATTGCCTGCTAGAAGTTCTAAATGACTCTTGTGTTGAAACAGCTTCACTGGTTGTCTTCCAGAGCTAATTCAAGCTGGTCACTAGATTTTACATGACCTAGGTCCCAGCTATTTATAGGGCTAGTTATTCCCCTGTAATCTTTCCAAAATTCATGGTACATCAGCAGTGGTACTGTTACAATTCAGGAAGGAATTAAACTCTATACAAGTGATTGTTTTAAAGTGATAGAGATAGAAATGGATAAACAGATTGATTATAAATAGCCATTGAAAAATAGACAGTATATTAATTTATTTAAATAGGGACTTGTTTTAGAAAAACTCTGGTTCACATCCACACATCTATGGTATCGTCTGTTTGTCTGTCTGTTTGTCTCTTCAAAGTTACTTTTTCCTTTGATCCAGCCCTGTGTTTCTAATTTCATAAACTGGGACAATTGCTACAAGTTCAGTTCCACAAATACTTATATTATAGGCCAAACAGAACTGTAACAGGAAGTTCCTAGAGTAGTTCTTAGTGATACATAAGTAGAAATGTGTTAGATACATAAGTGTAGAAGTAGAAGTATTACTGTATGCTTATGTTCATGTTTATTCAGTCATGCTTTTATAAAGCAGAACTGTTAAAAGAATCATTTTATGACAGAAAAGATCCCTTGGCATAAAACAAGACATTGACAGAGGCAGTAAAGGTTCCCACTTTTCAGCTGTTCATTTCTTTTTTGCTGCTTCAAAAGATGAGATTCCAGTAGTAGATAATAATGTACGTAGCTCACGGCTGAAGTGTTTTCTGTGCTGGATTCTTTTCCTGCAGATGTGATGACATTGTTATGATGCACATATAGACATACTTTTTATATACATTGGAACAGCTCAGTGATGGATTACATTTATTTATTTATTTATTTATTTATTTATTTATTTATTTATTTATTTATTTATTTATTTATTTATTTATTTATTTATTTTATATACCGCCCTTCTCCCAGAAGGGACTCAGGGCGGTGAACAGCCAAAATTAAAAAACATACAAATACAAAAGTTAAGATAATTAAAAAGAATTAAATCACTAGCTTCCAATTTAAAACCCCCAAATCCATAAAATTTAAAATCCCAATTTAAAAACCATTTAGGCTAGGCCGGCTTGATGGAATAAAAACGTCTTCAGGGCTTTACGGAAGGTCCGGAGGTCTGGGATCAATAGTATTCCAGGAGGCAGTTCATTCCACAGGGCGGGTGCCCCCGCAGAGAAGGCTCTCCCCCTGGGGGCCGCCAGCCGACATTGCCTGACCGACGGCACCCTGAGGAGGCCCTCTCTGTGAGAGCGTATTGGCCGGTGGGAGGTTATCGGTAGCAGCAGGCGGTCTCGCACATACAGCACAAATAGTTTGATCCTTGATATCTTCTGTTGTTGGATGGGAGGGATTGTTTCATTTTTTTGTTTAACACGGGACAGCAAACTTTCCCCCCCCCCAAATATCCAAGAGGAGATAAGACAAAAGAACATATGGCAACCTCCTGGACCATTTTTACAAGCATTTCCAGCTCGTACAGCAGTTTTCACATTGTCTGGCTGCTTCAAACAGCCTTAATTTAGTTTTTAAAAGCAACACTTTCACCACATTGTAAATTAAAAAGTTTAAGACAGAAACCTCCACATATGTATGAGCTGTTCTGAGTATCGGTCCAGAAAAAAAAGTGCTCTGGAGTTTAAGTAAACATGCCCATGTTAGATCAGATTTTGGAATTTTCAAAAGAGGTAAATACAATCATGAGAGATTTCAATTACCTTCATTCCTAATAAAATCTTTTCAGACTATCACCGGCAAGACTGGCAAAAATGTTTAGTAATCTGTCTGCTAAATGCTGGAAATGCAGTCAGTCCCCAGGTACTTGGTATCATAGGTGGTGGACTTGTATGAAAGCAAGAAAATATTGGAACAAAATACATACCTGATTGGAAAAGATGACTAAGCAATGTATAGACCTGAAACCAGAAGTATTTCTGTTAGGTATAATGCTGGAGGGTTATGATAAAGGGACTACATATTTAGTTTCGCATATACTGACAGCAGCAAGAATCATATTTGCAAAATACTGGAAAAATGAGCATACTCCACCAGATGAGACTATAATTCAGAAAATGTTAGACTGTGCTGAGATGGACAGACTGACTTTAAAAATAAAAGATAAGGATGACACAGAATATTACTTGATATGGAATAAATTTTATGAGTGGTTAGAAATAAGAGGTAGAAAATAGATGAAAAAAATATTGCTACGTATGAATTAAAGATAAAGATGATTTATAACTATGAAAATGCCAATATATTTAACAGAATTATAAATAAGCCAATATAAAGAGAACAGGTTATTATGCAGATTACATATGAGGCAGATTACTAGTGCAGGTAGTTCACAATTTATGACCATAATTGAGCCCAAATTTTCTGTTACTAAGCAAGACAGTTGTTAAGTGAGTTTGCCTTTTCTTGCTACAATTGTTAAGTGAATCACTGTAGTTGTTCACATGATACCAGGACACTGCAGCCATCATAAATGCATGCCAATTGTCAAATGTCCTAATTTTGATCACATGACCATGGAGATACTGCAGCAGTCGTAAATGAAAAATAGTCATAAGTCACTTTTTTCAGTGCTGTTGTAACTTTCAATTGACATTAAATGAACGGTTGTAAATCAAGGAACTACTTCTATCTTGGCAGCATTTTCAAAAGTTGTTTATCCTTGCCTTCTTCCCAGAGCTGAGAGAAAGTGACTGACCCAAAATCATCTAGCTGGCTTTGTACCTGTCAGCCTTCCCAGGTAAATCAGACAAGAGACATGACTACATGAATTAATTCTATTACATTGTATGCAAGAGTATGTATATTAACATACTCTTGCAATCCTAAAAGTACAGACTTCCCCCACTACTTCTAACTGCTTGATCTATTATAGAGAGGGTCCTTCCCAAGTTTCTTTCTCTGACTGTTGAGTCACTGTTGCAGTTTGATCTGAAGCATGGTTGTCCAAACTTTCAGCTTGCATTGAGTAAAGAGGAATTGTCTTGGACCACATATAAAATATGTAATATAGTTAATGTATACAAATGCATTATTTTTAAATATTTCTATTATCTTGTGGGGCTGCAGTAGGAGCTGTCCTGCCTGGCCTAAAGACTTACACCTCCTCCTCCTTCTCATCCTCCGCGTCCTCCTCGTCTTCGTCCTCCTCCTGTTTTGGGTGTTGAAGGAGATACAAAGTTCTTCTTGCTCTTCTGGTGGCCTCAACCATTAATAATTAATGTTGTTGTAATGTGTCTTTGATGTTGTCTTTCCATCTTCTTCTGAGTCTTCCTCGTGTTCTTTAATCTTCTCCTCTTTTTGTATATGCCTTGTATGGTATGGAATCCCAAGACTAACTTGTGCTAACAGAGGAAAAGCACAAGATCCCTGTTAGATAAAATGAAAGATCTGCCCAGCTTGCTATATGCGGTTCTAGGCTGAATGTCTTCTGAAGCCAGCTCCGATGTCCTGTGAATAGCTTTAAGCACTGAATTCCAAACATTGGTGCTTGCCAATATCTTGACTCAGCTTTTCCATTTCTTTTGTACCAAAAACTTTCCCTTGGCCATTGAGGAGCCATAATGACTCAGGGTCAGCTGCTTTATAGCATGCATTTGTAAGGTCTTTTTCTAATTTGTGTAATTAAATAAACTTGCATGAGAGTGCAGAAATCTTTAGTGATACAGTTTACCATGCATTTGTACATTAGCTTTGAGTAGTCCTTTGGGCTTTCTGAAGAGATTTGTGGAAGAAAAAAAACACAGTTCATCATTAATAATAGTTCATAAATAAAACTTTTAATGTCCTTACAATATACAGCTGTATATTACTGCATTTCTTGATTAGGTTAATCTGAAAGCATATATTTTATTTTTACAAAAGTGAATTGGATGATGTCAGTTAATATTTGTATAAATACATAATCAGTAATTGAGCAAAAATATTAAATAATCCTTCAGGTAAAAACTCTAGAACAAGAGAATAGATCTTGGATCTCCCTTAACCCTTCTCAAGGCCTCTTAATTTTGCATATGGCAATACCGGAAGCAATATTTAAAAGTCACACTAAATTGAATAGAGTGCACTTTTTCTTAGAATGAAAGAAAAATCCAGTGTGTATCTTATGTATGCCTTTATGTATGTTTATCAGTTTAGCATCCAACTTATGAGAAGAGTGTACTATGACATGAAAATACAATAATGCTAGTTAAAATATAAAAACTTTGAAAACTGCTAGATAAATACTGCTGAACATCTAATTCTCTTCTCTTCTCTTCTCTTCTCTTCTCTTCTCTTCTCTTCTCTTCTCTTCTCTTCCCTTCCCTTCCCTTCCCTTCCCTTCCCTTCCCTTCCCTTCCCTTCCCTTCCCTTCCCTCCACTGCACTGCACTCCACTCCATTAACAAAAACTGCAGAGTGTATAACATGATTGATTTTGTCCTCAGAGTACTGCCATCATGCCAGAGATTATGGTTCTTCCCTAACCACTTAGAACAGCTCTTTTAAGCAGCACTGCAATAATGCTTTTCTTTTTGCCTATCTGATCTACACCAAAATAGGTGTAATAACAAAATAGTAATCTATAAGAATTTTTTAGGTCACTTTCACTTATTAAGGTTGGATGATGAGAAAAAAATTGTTGAGTTTGGCCAATAGTATGATTACAAGTCACTTGCCACTTATAGCCAATTATCTCTCATAGCAAGAGAGAGTTTATCTGAGTCAGGGATGTTATCCATTCTGTTATCCATTCTACCCATACCCTAACCCTGGGAAAAGGAATAGTCCCATCCTCAATAAAGGAAGCTGTAGCGAGACCACTTCTGAAAAACATATAATTGGATCCCATAATTATAGGTTGGTAACCAACATTCCCTTCTTGGCCAAGACACTTGAACATTTGTGTCTGATCAGATGCAGAAAATTGATTAATTAGATCCATTTCTGTTGAGGTTTGGGTGGAATTTGGTGCAGAAACTTGTTGCCATGTAGAATGATGTTTCCTATGAGAAAGGTAGAGTGCAACCTTGTTCATTCTCCTGAATATCTTCCACTCATACATGGATGACTTCCAGAAAATGTTGTTGGGGAAATGTCTATTTAATTCCATCATTTATACTGTGGGGTTCCACAAAACACATTTCTGTTAAAACATACACGTTCATAAAAATACAGCAAAATAATCTATATATTTTTTTACATAGTAGAATTTTTAGGGGTCCTTGGTACTGTCTGAGCTTGTTTTTGTTTTTTGTTTTTTGTAAATGTTTCATTACTCAAACTAGGTAAGAGTGCTAGTTAATTTTACTTAATTTTACATTTTACTTAATTTTTACATAACTTTATATACAATTTTAAGTAACGTTGTTAAATTTGTACATTTCAATTAATAAAATATTTACTAATATATCAGTTCATTAAATTTAAGTTTTTTTAAAAAAAGTCTGATTCTATAAATAGATGAATTAATTAAAAATTGTTATGGAAGTGGGTTCTGTGTTATAATATTGCTTGTGGGATGTTTTGGAATTTATTTGAGCTCAAAAATCAAATATTAGTAGTAATGTAGAAAAACTAAAGACTGGATTGCAGTTAGAAGCGCCAAAATTTTTTAAAAATCACTGGACTTCCTTCTTAGAAGAAAAAGGTTATTTATATATGTGTAAGCAACTATATTGCAACTGGAAGGCCACACAAGAACTCCAGGTTCTCAGTAGCCAACTGATAAATCACAGAGTTTGCCTTGTTGGAATTAGGAAGCAGGGAAATTAGAGCTTAACTCTTCATATTTTTGCTGAGAATTCATTTTCCCAAGTTGCTTTTCCACCCCTGGGAAAAATTTATATTATCTTCCATTTCAACTCACAGTCTCCTGCCACTGTTTTTCATTACAAAAATCCCAAAGAGCTGCCTGTTGTGTTGATCTCTTACATGTGTCGGCTGAGCAGTGTCTAATTTGGAACCGAATCAATAAAAATCAGCTATAGCAATAAATATAAAGAGAACAGTATTTAGTTCTGATCCTTTGGTTTAAATGATCTTTGGAGGGGGTTTATATGATCAAAGCTAATATCATGGTTTTGATGGTTTTTTTCCCCTTTCTTGCTTTATTCATTCTTTGGATAACACTCTCCATCCCCCAGTCTGTATGAAAGTGAAGCTGGAATGTTTGCTTCAGTTTTCACTTGATGGAAAGCATAAAGTCCATTTGTGTGCATGTTTCTTTATAAAGTCAGTGAACTTAATAAATGACTGTGAATAGTCTGATGATGAGGACCTCAAAATAGCAGTATTAGATCGAGAGTCTGAAAATGCCTCGTTTGTTTGGGTTTCTATGAAGTAGAAAGATGGGAGAAACAATATTTTAAAATAATTTTAAAGCTCTGATTAGTCTTGAGAATGAAATTTACATCCAAGTTGTTTTTTCAAATGTAACAGGGTTGGTATCTAACAGCGAAACAAAAAGAGAATATTTTAAAAAAACAATAACATTAAAACATGTGCAGTCAAATGAACTTCTGAAGTATCTTTGTTCACCTGATTTGTGAGCTACTGATTTTTACTAATTACAATAGCTAAATATGCTACATATCAGTCAAGACAATAGATTATTCAGCACAACACTGAAAACACTATAGCACGTGTGTCAAACTCATGTTGTTACAGTGGCATCACGTGATGTATCGTGACTTCTCCCTCCTTCGCTAAATGGGGAATGGACGTGGCCAGTGCATGACACATCCGGCCCACGGGCCGTGAGTTTGACAGCCCTGCACTACAGTAAAAATATTATGAAGGATATCTTGCCCTTCACTATTGCACAGAAAACAATAATGTGATCCTTCTGCTTCTCCAGGTATAGAATTAAGATAATAGCAAAACTGGGTTTTCAGATGCCAAGTTCCAGAATAATCATAATTGTCATTTAAATAAATACAATGGATTCTATTATTGGATTTTTTATGTGTGTTTATGGTATCAAAAAGAGGGGCTATTTTTGGCACAGACTACTTTATCTGCTAACTAGGATGATATCTTTACAAATAATAGTTTTGACAGGGGAGTTAATTATTGAGGGAGGTGGTGGTCTCCCCTTTGTACATTGTGTTCAGGCACAGGCTAGATCAGTGCTTGTCAACTTTGGCAACGGTATTATATATGGACTTCAATTCCCAGAATTCCCAAGCCAGCATACCTGTGGGGAATTCTGGGAGTTGAATTTATCCATCGTTAATTTGCCAAGGGTGAGCAACATCGCACTTAGATAGTGAGAGACACATTACAGGTAATTTGGATTCCTGAACTGAGTTGGACTTAATGGTCTAAATAGACCTTTCCAACCTAATGATATTATGAAATACGGATAAAGCAAGAAAGGAATGTCCCATTGTTCCTGGTTGGTGTTCTATGTATTAATTCTGAAAAGGGAAAGAAACAGCCTGTATTCTTGTATTGCTATAGGTATTCTTGTACTGCTTTCCAGAAATCCTAGGGGTACAGAATTCCAAGCCATTGTGAATGCCTTCTCTTTTACAAACACATTTAAATGATGTATTCAAAGCACATTCTTGTTTGTTTTTTTTAAAGAGACAAATCTGAAACTTGTCAACTATTTCAAGACGTGGAAATTTCTTTTGAAGTTGAAAACAGGCTTTTGACCTTAAGTTTGTGGCCCACCCCCCATGAAAAAATAAAAGTTGTTGAAGTACAAAGATCTGTGTCTGCTCATGTGGGTTTCTCCTTTATTGAAAGGATAATGCAGATTGATGTTTTCTTTATTAACATGAGTAGGAACTGTACACTAGTCTTTTAAATGTTATTGTACAGTGATGGAACATGGACATGAATTGCTTAGCCAGAGAAAGGACAAATGCATCGTTTTAAGTTGTGGAATTCTAGTAATGGTTTTAGTTTCAGAATGATAAAATATTTTAACAAATAAAAAAATCCAAACTTTACTTTTGGTTATTGTGAAATCTAAAAAGGATTGTGTGTTTAAGATTTATAGTATTCAATAGAAGGCATGATGACTCAGTGGTTAAAGACCCTGAGTTTGTCAACTGGAAAGAAAGCTGGCAGCCCCAGGTTGAGACCCAAGTGCTGCATGATAGGGAGAACTCATGTTCCTTGTCCCAGCTCCTGCCCACCTAAGCAGTTCAAATGCAAATAGATTAATAGGTACCACTTTGGTGGAAGGTAACAGCGTTCCATGCGTCTTTGGCATAAAACCATGCTAGCTACATGACCACAGAAAATGTCTTTGGACAACATTGGGTCCCTCGGCCATGAGCACCGTACCCTAGAGTTGTGTTATTGTCACCAACCAGATGTAGATGGTATTATTAAGGCAATATGATCCAAATGTTTTCAAGTATGCATTGTGTTCTGGAGCCATAGGCTGTGTACTTCTGCTCTACCCTAATGAAAAACTGAGTGGGTTTTGACTAAAGCATAGAATTTACATTGAGCAAACTTGACTTTGTAATTTAGGGTCTATGATATTGTGTGATCTCTCCAGTGATAGCTCTTTCATTTTTAATCTGTCTACCTTTCTGTTAGGAACATTATAAAAATAATTCTGCTTTTGTTTTTAAAAGTAGAAAGTAGAAACCTGGAGTAGGCAAGACAAAGAAATAATTGCTATCAAACAATGCTTGTTTCAAAAGCTTTGAAGAAATCTAGAATTTTTTCTTAAATCTAGAGTCACTTGATTCACACCGAGAGTTGTTCAAATGCAATTAAGAGCTGAATAGAACTAATTAAAGACTATTTCCTTACAATAGTTTGCATGCAGCTGCTAACATCTCATGTAATGTATATGTACATTGACCAGTAAAAGCCCTTTGTATTGTTCTAAAATTTATTTAAAAGCCAAAGCCATTTTGGATGATAGTATCTCCTTGGATGTGAAATATTATACCTCTTCTTTGCTTCTTCTAAAACTCAGATGCTTCTTATTAGTCTATATGGTCAACTTTTGCCAATAGAAAATAATCTCTAGCCTGTTCTTGCATTAAACTTTTAAGACGAAGGCTCAGTTTCAGCATTCCTGTGGTAGCAGAACAGCATCTTCTAAAAATTCATATTTTGGGACCCGCTTACAAAAGAAGCAGTTTTTAATCCTGCAGAATTTAACAATGAGGAGTGTCCTTAACATTACATTTAATGAAGCAGCCCTATCAAATATATTCTGTATTTACCTCAGGCTGGACTACAAAACTCTTTGTTCATGTTCTTATATAGAAGTTAGCATATGTTAACTTCATGTGGAAAGCATTATTAAAGATAAAAATAATCAGCCGTATAAATCAATAAATCTTGTTGAAAAAGAATCTGTATGGTGCTTTAGCACTTAGATGGGAATAGCTCTAATGGACAGTGTTTACTGGGATTTCAAAAGGTTTCTTGTTGTGGTTGTTGTTTAAAAGGGATAGTGAGGAAGGGGGCATGATAAATTTAGTTACAGATATGCATACCATGGAGAATGTAGGCAGTGTTTGCCCAGATATGCATGGTCTGGACAATATGGGTGGGGAGAAAATCTTGTGAAATTAGAACTCGTTCTCAACTATGAATGGATAACTCAGAAAAATATGTTTATACAGTAAATAGACCCCACATTCTTCAAGATTCAGTGAAAACCACTAATCTTAAAGGCAATTCAGATAAACAAAAACTCATTATTGTTTTGTGTATGTATGTATGAACGTGTATATACAGTATGTGTATAATGTATCCAAATATGTATGTACAGTATCTATTGTATGTATGTATATGTATCTATATATCTATCGAAATCTATATCTTCTGAACCAACAGATCTCCGCAGTATTGTTATATTTATATTTTAAGATTCAAATCAAATGTTTATTATGGTCAAAAGCCAGCATAGTACTTTGAAGTTACCCTTATACCGTTGTATGAATCCTTGGATGTAAATGTTCTATCTCAGGGCATGGAACTTGATTGGAAGATCAATTGGGATCCCATCCAGTTGTATAACATATTATAGGTGCATGCTCTTGTAGGCAGATGGCTATACTTTAAAAGTGAATATCAATGAACACAATAACATATAATGAAGATCCTAAAGCAAATGTTCTACATTCACAGAGTTTGTTTTAGGATCCAAAATTGGTATAACTATAAAATATCCCTTGTGTCAAATTTGAGTCTTGGTGACTATATGAACGGATGCATGTTAGTTATTTCCTTGTCAGCAATATGCCTTCCCTCATGTCCCCCCCTCCACCCCCAAGCTCAGTTCTATGATTTCTTATTGGTTTCTCATCCAGGTAGTAACTATATTAGACTCTGCTCAACTTTTTCAAAATCAGCAACATGCTGCCACTTGCTCTTATATAGATTATATTTTGGTTGAACTACTGAGATCTGACCATAGCATCTGTGATGAGAAATCAACATATGCTACTTCACATCAGAGGTTGATCATGCATTATCCTGATCATGGTATTACTTCTCTCTGCTCCAGATGTGTATCTGTTTCTCTACTTTCATACTGAAAAGTGTTGGAATCTTCAAAGTTATACTATAATGTGCTGTTCCTTCTATTGTCTTTCATTTAAAACTGTGTTTTATTTTTCTTTACAAATTCAGTGTATATCCTTCCTTTATTATTTTTACAAATAACTCAAGGTGGGAAACATATACAACACATTTTCTTCTTCCTATTTTCCCCACAACAACAACTCTGTGAGGTAAGTTGGTCTGAGGTAGTGTAATTGGCTCAAAGTCATACAACTAGGTTTTATGGCTAAGGCAGGACTAAAACTCACAGTGTCCGGTTTTCTAACCTGTCGTCTTAATCACTAGATCAAACTCTTTCTCATTGAACGTGGGTCCGGTGGTCCTCTTCCATGGGGAGTGCTCTTCCGATGACGTCGGATTGGGTCTGCTAGCTGAGAAGCTCCTCCCTTCCTGTAGCCTCCCAGCTTTCAGACTCGATCCGATTTGGATCAAGTCATGGTTTGAGCTGCTCCATAACTTTGGAAGTTTTATAACTCTAATTGGATATTCTAAATTGATCCCTGCCTTCCAGCTAATTGGACTTCTAAATTGTTGCCTGCCTGATTCCCCCGGGGCGGGGAATATTTCCCAGTGAGCAAGGTTTCGTCCCGAGGCCGCTGAGGACTGATCGAGGTGAGTTAAGCTCCCTCGAGGTGGAGATTTCTCTGGCAGCGAGAGGGGTTAAACTCCCTATGCCGCTGCAGCAGCCCTCAGGCAGGGATTAGGTGGTTGCTTCCCCGCCACCGCACCGGCTTCAGAAGGGGCAGGGAAGGCGGAGCCTCCACTGCTCCGTTGGGCTGCATCGCGCCGGAAGGCGCAGGAGCTGGAAGCCTTTCCCTCGGGCCTAATCGCCCCATTCTCCTCCGGCTCTCCTTTCAGCTCCGGCAGGACCGCAGGCAGGGCGATTTTTCCTGCCTGTCCAGCAGCGATTTGGCGCCTCCTGGGCTTTCGCCCACGCGCCTGGAGGGAATTGCAAAGGAGACAGCACAGTCTAATTGGAACTCATTGCTGCCAAAGTAAGTTTCTCCCTGCGGGGGGGGATTAACTAAGGATCATCCTCCCCTCCTGGATTAATTGTTCTATTTGCCCTTTCTTCGGCAGACGGCTTGCAGCCTTCCTAGGCCTCTCCAGGGATCCCTGCTCACCTCGTGGCAGCCGCCATTTTGGCCTTTCTGCTCCCTCCGCCATTTTGCATTTCTGCGAGGTCTGGGCCTCTTTCTACAATGGCTTCCACCAGACAGTCTAAGACTAAGAGACAGGGCCCTTCTTTGGACCAACTTGGAACTTCAGCTGAGGTCCCTACAAAAAAGACTAAAAAATCCTCCTCCAAATCTTCTGAATCTAGATCAAGGGAGGAGATGAGGCTGCACCAGGCAATTGAACGTTCAATACAAAAGGCCCTCAAGGAGGCCTCTATTAAGGAAGCTGAGGCCTCAGCCTCTATCCCTGCTCGGGCCTCCTCTCCTGTGAGACCTGAACCCATTGCCCAGGCCTTGCCTCCAGCCTTATCCCCGGATGGGGATGGGGCTTCTGTTCAGCCACAGCAACAAGTTAATGAATCTCTCTTTGGGAATCAAGAAGAAGAGCCCTCTAGGGCTCAATCCCTGGGGGGGGCAGGGTTTCTCCTTCCCCAGTCCTGCAGAGTTCTGATAACCAAGGGCAGGGGCCTGTAATTTCCCCAGATTTGGTGGCTTATATCCATCAGGCCGTTCAGCAAGGCATTCAGGCCGACAGACAGCGCAGAACAGCCTCATGGGTTTCTGATTCACCCTCTCACACATAGATGTGGAAGGTTCATGTCTTATGTCAGATAGGGTTCAACCCCCTGCCAGAGCTCATTCATCAGCTTCTTCTGTCCAAGGTTCTCTCACCGGTGAGGAGGTTAAGGACACTGAGTTGTCTGATGATGAAGATTTATCCCCAGACCAACCTTCTTTCATAGGCCTATTCAAACCTCAATTGTTCAGGTCCTTATTGCACAAAGCTAAGTTAACGACTGGTTTAGGAACACCCCGCCCTAATCCGGCTGGGGAGGGAACTTCTTCAGTGCCTCTGTTTGAGGAACCTCTCATTGAAACCGAAGAGATCCCAGGCCCCAAATTGTTCCGGGATGTCCTCACTAAGCAATGGCTTGCCCCTGCTTCGGGGCCTAGACCCAATGCGTTGGACAAGCGCATTTATAATATGGCCCCGGAGTTTTCCTCCCTTCTGCAGGTGCCCTCGGTGGATGCTCCGGTTGCCGCCCTTTTGACCTCTTCGTATACTGCGGGCCCTCCAGAGGAGAACCTCCAGCCGGAGGACCGCCGTCTGGAGCACGTGTTGGTCAAGTCTCACCAGGCTTCTGCATGGGCCGTCAGATCCTCAATGGCTGCTTCCTTCTTTAACCGAGCGTCCATTCTTTGGCTCAAGCAACTGCAGGAACGTCTTCCAGTGTCTGACTTACGCTCTCAGCAGGACATTACTAAGGTACTGGCAGCTTTAGAGTTTTCGGCCGACGCCACCTTGAATTCATCCAGGTTCACGGCCAAGGCCATTGGGGCAACTATCACGGCCCGTAGACTTTCCTGGCTCAGACAGTGGCAGGCAGACGCCAAATCTAAATGGCGTCTGGCGACATCCCCGTTTGAAGGCCCCTTCCTATTCGGGGCTCCATTGGAACCTCTCCTAGCAGAATCTAGGGACAAGCGTAAATACTTACCTTCCATGTCTCGTAGGTCGGGACAAAGATTCCTCCCCTCTTCCTCCTCCTCCTCCTTTCGTCCCTTTCGAGGGCCAGAAGGATTCTCCTTTCCTCGACAAGGTCAGAGGTCCTTTCCATCCAGACAATTCCGCCCCTCCGTGCGTCAGGGGTTCCAATCTCAGCGGGGCCAATCTAGGCGCCCCTTCCGTGGGGATCGTGGGCGCTCCGCCCGCAGATCCCGCTGACGGTTCGTCCAGCCTTCCCATCGGAGGCCGCCTGGCCCTGTTTGCCAGCCAATGGGAGGCCACATCCTCGGACGCCTGGGTCAGGGAGACTGTCAGGGTGGGCCTCTCCCTCGAATTTCTCTCCACACCCCCGACCCGATTTCTCAAATGCCCTTTCTCTCGGGATCGGGCTCGTCGGCTCCTGATGGTATCGGCCATTCAACATCTTCTCGAGATTCAGGCCATCAAACCGGTACCTCAGGAGCTGCGCGGACAAGGCTTTTACTCCCGCCTGTTTGTCATCCAGAAGTCGTCGGGGGGTTGGAGGGCAATTCTAGACCTCAAATCCCTGAACCGACGGATCCGATACCGTCGGTTCAAAATGCAGTCCCTCAGCTCCATCTTGGAGGGTATCAGGCCCGGGGACCTTCTGTCCTCAATAGATCTGACGGAGGCTTACCTCCACGTTCCAGTCCACACGGCCTTCAGGCAGTTCCTCCGCTTCTGTTATGCGGGTCGTCATTATCAATATCGAGCCCTCCCATTCGGCCTATCCTCGGCTCCCCGAGTTTTTACAAAAATCATGGCCGCGCTAGTGGGCTACCTCCGGACTCTTCCTGTAAGGATCCAGGCCTATCTGGACGATCTCCTCGTCCAGTCGACTTCGGAGGATCTAGCGCGCCAGGACTTGGACACCACCCTCCAGGTCCTGGAGAGCCACGGGTCTTCCGTCAACATGGCCAAGAGCCATTTGATACCCACGACTCGCATACAGCACCTGGGAGCCATCATAGATTCGGTGGAAGGCAAGGTTTATCTTTCCCAGGACCGCCTGTCCAGCCTGCGGTCACTGGTCAGGTCAGTGTCGTCAGGGAGACCAGTCTCCCTGGCAGCCCTGTCCAAGCTCCTGGGAAAGATGGTCTCCTGCATCGGGATCATCCCTTGGGCGCGTCTCCACTTCAGGGATCTGCAGTGGTTTCTGATCCCGTTCCAAAAACGTCATCTAGGACTTCCGACCGCAAGGTCCTCCTTCCCCACAAAGTTCTCCTCTCCCTCCAGTGGTGGTCTTCAGCAGCAGTCCTCAAGGGGAGGGAGTTCAGGGTGTCCCAATTCCTTATTCTGACTACAGATGCCAGTCTCCTGGGCTGGGGGGCCCACCTGTCCTCGTCCATGGCCCAGGGGCGCTGGTCCCAGTCAGATCTGACACACAATATAAACTGGTTGGAACTTCGGGCCATCCACCTGGCCCTTCGGATCTTCCAGGATCAGGTGTCAGACAAACACGTATTGGTACGGACGGACAACGTAGCCGCCAAGGCTCATGTAAACCGCCTGGGGGGGACCCGGTCTCGCCACCTCATGCAGGAGGCCGAGAGTCTGGGAGCCTGGGCGGAGTCTCACCTGAGGTCCCTCCGGGCATCTCACATATCGGGCGTGACGAACACCCAGGCGGACTGGCTCAGCCGGGAGTCAGTGGACCAAGGGGAGTGGGCCCTCGACCCGGGCCTGTTTCGGATGATCACCGACTGCCTGGGCCTCCCGGTGGTGGATCTGTTCGCCACTCGGGCCAATCGCCAGACAGAGAGATTCTTCTCTCGCTACCCGGAACCGGGGGCGGAGGCAGTGGACGCAATACACAGCAGCTGGCCGGCCGGCCTCCTCTATGCCTTTCCGCCTCTGCCTCTCATTCCCAAAGTCATCAGAAAGATGCTGTTCCTCCGGGCAGAGCTCCTGTTGATTGCCCCGTTCTGGCCCCGTCGGCCATGGTTCGCGGACCTCCAAGCCCTGTCCGTCCGTCCGTCATCCCTGGCGTCTTCCTCGAGACAAAGTGACTCTTCGTCAAGGGCCGTTACTGCACCCGGATCCGGCGTGGCTTCAGCTAACCGCCTGGTGGTTGAGCGGAGCTTGCTGAAGAAGTCCAAGATTCCTTCTCGGGTCGCCAACACTATCCAAACGGCTCGACGCCCGTCAACAACACGGATTTACGACTCCACCTGGCGCTCCTTTGTGTCATGGTGCAACCGTCGCTCCATCGTCCCTACGTCGGCCTCCACGGTGCAGGTACTGGTGTTTTTGCAGGACGGCTTTGAGGCAGGCCTGGCCCCTAACACGCTCCGTCGGCAGGTCTCCGCCCTATCCACTATTTTGTGTTGCGGTTCTAGACTTTCCCTCTCGAGTCGTTCCCTCATCCGCCTCTTCCTCAGGGGGGCTTCCAACCTTCGCCCGGGGTCTATCCACAGATATCCCTCCTGGGATTTGCCCTTAGTGCTAGACGCCCTCACGAAGGCTCCCTTCGAGCCCCTAAGGTCTGTGGGCCTACGTTTCCTGTCTTATAAGGTCGCCTTCCTACTGGCCATAACCTCGGCCAGGCGGATTTCAGAGTTGGCAGCCCTCTCCATCAGGGCTGATCTCTGCGTTTTTCATCCTGACCGGGTGGTACTTAGGTTGGACCCCACGTTCCTCCCTAAGGTGAATTCCCCTTACCACAGGGCACAGGAACTAGTCCTTCCAAATTTTTGTCCACGTCCTAGCCTGCCCTTAGAACGAGCCTGGCACTCCCTGGACATGAGGAGAGCCCTTCGGATCTACATCCATCGGACATCTGACTTTCGGAGATCAGAATCCCTTCTAGTCTCCTTCCAGCCATCTAGTATGGGCCAAAAAGTGGGGCGTTGGATTAGGGCCACCATAGCCACGGCTTACGGGTCCCAGGCCTTGCCAGTTCCACCCAGGATCACGGCCCATTCCACCCGCAGTGCGGCCACTTCGGCCGCCTGGGCCACCCAAGCCTCCTTGGAGGAAATCTGCCGGGCTGCGGCCTGGTCGTCCCCTACCCCGTTCATTAGGCATTATCGACTAGACCAGTTTGCATCTGCGGATGCAGCATTTGGGCGTAGGGTACTCCAACAGGTCCTCCAGCGGACTTCCTCATCGGCCAGGGCAACTCCCTCCCTATAGTTTCACGCTTTGGTATGTCCCATGGAAGAGGACCACCGGACCCACGTTCAATGAGAATGGGCTTTGCCTTACCTGAAAGCCCTTTCTGATTGCGGTGGGTCCGGTGGTCCGCCCCGCCCTGTTATGCCCAGGGCCGATTCGGCGGGGTTCTGGTGTCCTGTTTCCTTTCTTGCAGCTCACCGTGTAGGTCTGCTACAAATCGAATCTCATCAGAAAGCTGAGAGGCTACAGGAAGGGAGGAGCTTCTCAGCTAGCAGACCCGATCCGACGTCATCGGAAGAGCACTCCCCATGGAAGAGGACCACCGGACCCACCGCAATCAGAAAGGGCTTTCAGGTAAGGCAAAGCCCACTCTCTTTATCTTTCTTTGTCTGACTGTACTTTACAAATATGACCAAGAAAACACTATACTATAATGAAATTTTTATACGACTAGAATATCATATAACTGAAATTTTGTGGTGTCAGAATAGATAAACTTAGACCTCTGTATTCAAACAAACTCAAGACCTTTTGAATTCAGACTGTCTTATCCTCTGATAAATTGGTATAGAATTGATACCTAAGTAAACATTTAAATATATAGTAAGAATCCATAGAAGAATAAAACTAATGTCTAGATCAGTGGTTCCCAACGTGAGGCCCATGCCCCATAGGGGGACAATTTGATTTTTAATGGGGGCAATTTGAACCTTGTTTAAACCAAGTTAATGGCCTTTTAGGCTTCCTCCATGTGAGTAGAGTGCACTTTTTGAGTAAAGTAACAATTATATGTCACCGGGGGTGGGGGTGGGGGTGGGGGTGGGGGGGTATCAGGACTTTAAAGATGCTTAGGTGGGGCATGGCCAAAAAAAGGTTGGGAACCACTGGTCTAGATCTTTTGTGGACCATTTTCCATTTGAGAACATTATATATTTCAACATAAATTCTTCAAAGCCTTTTTAAGTAGTTTTGACTTATGTTGAGTTCTTTTTTCTTTCAGTGGTAGAATGACTGTCACAAAGAAGGTGGCTCAGAGTTACATGTAACGAATGCCCAGGTATTTGTCTTGAAATTCATTGACTGATTTCACTGTTCGCTTTGGCTATTAGGAATTAAAGCCAAATTGTGACCACATAGTCAATTTTTATTACTGAAATCAGAATCGGAAACATGCTGGCGGAAATTGGATCAGAACTGTTCAGTGAAATGTTTCCAGCCTTCTGATGATCAAGTTCCAAGAAACGATCATTCAGGTTTCATAAACTCAGACCAGCTGCTTTTCTTTAAAATAACATAATATTTTCTTCATAAATGGGACAGCCATGGTACATAGTGAAGAATAAGTCCTTGCATATATGTTTTTCTGTACAGCTGTTCTTTATCTTAACACTTCTTTGTTTGAGAAGTTGTTACAGTAAAGTTTTTGTTTGATTGATATACCACTATAAAAGTTCTCTATTTAGAAAAAAATATGTTTAATCATGTGAAATATACAGTTGAAGGCTTATGAGATACAATTAAGGATAGGAGAGAGGAAATTGCAAAACAAAATTATTCTTCTCTCACTGTTTCTAGAATAAAAGTATCTTCCTCCATGTTAAATTCTACTTGGAATAGTTTCCAAGGACACCTGCACAATTCACAGGTTCAAATCAAAATGGAAGCTGAGAGCTTCCTGAATGAGAAGTTCACCAAATAGCAGAATCAGAAGAGCAGAACCTCTGTGAAAATACTGTTTGGATTCCTTCTTACTCTAACATACATTAATCAATAATTAATATATATGAATTGGGCTGTAGAAGTTCAAGTCAAGGTTTGTCAGTCTCTAGATTGGTTTGAATTTGTTTTTCTTATATTAGAATATTTTCTTCTTCAAAATATTCTGTCTTGAATTGCCAACATTGCTTACTTGGCCTAAGTGTCTCTTCAAGGTTTGCCTTTCATAAAGTCATTCATTGATTGGTTTCAGCAGCTAAAGCAAACATATTGATTAATGCAGAACTGAGTAGTGAATTGAATAGTAGCATAGAACTGAAATGCTGCTACAGGTAGTCCTTGATTTATGATCACAAGGGAGCCCAAAATTTCTGTTGTTAAGTGTGACATTTGTTAAGTGAGTTTTGCCCCATTTTACAACCTTTCTTGCACTCAGTTGTTAAGTGAATCACTGCAGTTGATCAGTTAGTAACCCGGTTGTTAAGTGAATCTGGCTTCCCCATTGACTTTGCTTGTCAGAGGGTTGCAAAAGGGGGTCACATGACCTTGAGACACAGCAACGGTCATAAATAGAAACCAGTTGCCAAGCAGCTTAATTTTGATCACATGACCATGGGGATGCTGGAAAGGTCATAAATGTGAAAAACAGTCATAAGTCACTTTTTTCATTGCCGTTATAAATTTGAACAGTCACTAAATGAATTGTTGTAAATCGAAGATTACCTGTATCACATGAGTGTGCAGAGTTCATTACCGAAAGTAGTCTATCCATATATTGTCATTGATTAACAAAGTATCAGTAACAAATAGGAAAAAAACCAGATGCTCATGTTGACCTATTCACAGATTCATGTATTACCCAATTCCAGACAATTGTCATGGCTTAGCTCTTTGAGATTGATGTGAAAGGTTGATTTCTGTCCATAGGCCAATTGGAAAAAAAGTTCTACAGTTAAAAACAAAATTACCCAGTAGGTAGATCCATCCATTATGTCTCTATTAATTCCAGGAGCATAGTCTCTTCAATAAAATGCTGCTTTTGTAGCAAATCAAGCAGCAGTTTTGCCACTACTTTCCCAGTTTGCCAGCCAAGAAACACAGAGAAGAGGAGCTGTAGTGTTGCTAGTTGCTGGAGTGGTACACCTACAGTTGGGGACTTTATTTTATTTTATTTGCAGGGGTGAGACCGGTAGTAGGGATGAAAAATGCTGCTGCTGCTTAACCCTCAGCTGAAACTCTTACTGATAGGATAATCAAAGTCTTGATCATCACATTTACTCTGTTCTTCACATGATTATTATAAAACAATAAATACTGTCTAGGAACTTAAATACCATGTTTCCCCGAAAATAAGACCCTGTCTTATATTTTTTTGAACCCTGAAATAAGCGCTTGGCCTTATTGCCATGCGCTCAAAAGCCCAATTGGGCTTATTATCAGGGGATGTCTTATTTTGGGGAAAACAGGTTAATACATGCTTTACAATGATAAAATAATAAAGTCATGCAGACTCCATGTAGATTATGGTCTAAATCTTAACTTTCATACCTCAAACTGGTCAGAATTTATGTTCATGGGAAAGAGCTTTTCCACATATCTTTCTCTCTGCAACTCTGGGCCTCTTCAAATTGCTCTTTCTGGAAAGGACGTGACCTGATTACTTTTACAACCTTTACAGACAGCTGTGAATGCATATTGGAAGTCCTTAATAACATCCTGTGCACACTGGCCAACTCTAAGCATCTGCCTGTATCTGTTCTCTTCCTATGGAAATAGTAAATGGAATTTGGATTTCATTGAGCCAAATGCTTCCATAGGCAAATCTTAACAGTTGCATTATTTGACAGAGACATCTATATTGTGTGTGCAGGTGGATGCCTTTCAAGGTGATATAAACAATGAAAGCAATATGATATGCTATCATATCAGATGCTCTTACCCTTTTGATAGGAGCATCATGACATCGCTTACAAGTGCAGAGTGCAGTTTAAATTAAAACAGTGCAATGCAACTTGGAATATCATTCTTTCAGATATTTCAGAAACACTGGCCTCCACTTTGACGGTCTTTCATAAGGCCCTGAAGACTTGGTTTTGCCAGAGAGTCTGGGAAACCCAGAGTGTGGTGGAGCCCATCAAATGGCTTATTTGATTGTATGTTGTTGCTGGAGGGTTGGGTAGGTATTTTTTATTTTTATTTTCCATACTGTGCTTTTATTGCTTGTAAGCTACCTAGAGTGTAAGTGAGCAGATGACTATATAAATTTCATAAATAAACAAACAAACAAACACATACATATATACATATGTATATACATAAATACATACAGTACATACATCCTTTTTTTTAATGGAAGTTTCAGAATTTGCGTACACCTTTTGTTATATCAGTATATGTGTTTCTCACATTTATGAAATTCAGTGCTTGATTTCTAAAACATGATTTTTAACTTGAAGTTTCCCTAAGGAGGCATAGAATAGAATTTCTAAAGTTTAATTCCATAATATAGGTTATGATTGCTGTTTACATTTGTATGGTTAAGAACAGTCCAAAGAATCTTTAATTTATATGTAGTGACATATGGCAGGATGATACCATACTCTATTCCTGGTATATGAGGAATAGTTATTTGAAATATCTCATTTGGAAAGCTTTAGTTTAAACATGCATTTAAAACTCATAAATCATAAGAAAAGATTATTCAAGAAGCATTTGTGTATATATCTAAAAATAAGTCCTTTGAGTATAGGAAATGTAGATGCTCAGTGTCGCCTTGTACCATGGGATGAACAGCATATAAATAAAAGTGGTTTTCTAAAATGAAATGGAGAGTGACTGAACAGACGTTAGATGTTGTTAAGGGTCCCGAGTCCAAAGTCCTTTAAATAAAATATTTTTCAAAAGATAATATACCAATGTTTTGCTCCACATTTTGGTAGTATCTTACTAATGGAAGGTTCCTCAGTTGATTGGAGAAAAAAATATTGATCTCATTGGAAGAAACTCGTGTGGAAGATCTGCTTTTTTTGCCAGACACCAAAAGCAATGTTAAAGAATTGACAGTTAAGTAATGTGCCACATATGGAACTAAATTCAGTAGTTGCTTGATGAGTTAACAATATATATTTAAACTAAATGGATAGGAAAGCTAACAAATAAGAATATAGGTTTTGAAAACAGAGTTCTGAGCCAGATTTAAGTCAAGAAAAAATGGGATCATAAGGAACAATACTAATCAGTGTAGGCCTGATTTCACCACATGAAAGTTATTGGCAGACACTTGATTAGATAAGCAAAAAAAATTACACAATATCTCAAGGCATATTATTATCAGTTTATTCTGTGAAAGAATGTGTCACCTCAGTTATCCCCAAAGAGATACAGAAAATACTAATCAATCAATATTCCTGGTAATTCTTCTGACTTCTTCTAGTTCATCCTGTTTACCCAAAACAAGAAGAAAAATGAATCAGTTTTCTATCAAGGTTTTTATGACTATGAATCAGTGATAATGTGCCAAAATACATATGAGCAGAGAGCTAGCCCATCTGGGGTCCTTTGAAACATTGCCCAATAATTTAGAAAATATACTTTGCACATTGCCTGTTCATTGTTATTTCATATAGTTCTAAAATTCAAAATCACACAGCTGGATGGATGCTTGAATATGAATGCAATGAATACTAAGGAGGGAGGAGGAACATCAAACAAAAAGACCATATTAAAATTACACATGCAAAACAGAAAGGAAGAATGCTTGCCTACGATTCCTTAACTCTTAGCTGACAGTCATAAATTAGAAATGCAGTTGATTGACAGAATTTTATTGAGGTTTCCAATTGTTGATTTTGCTATTATTGGTTATACTACTTTAGTATTATGGATTCTACAGCTGTGTGTGCATCTATGTGTATGTATACTTATGTGTGCTTTTAACTTCATTATTACTATTTTGTTAAACATATATTGGCTGCAAATGGTGTTGCGTTACTACTTGCTATGCTATAGAAGAGCCCTTTTGAGTTGAAAGCAGCTTATAAATATTAATATCATGCAACACATCTGAAGACTGCAGCTGACTAAAAATATAATAAGTATGTATATTGAACATCTGACTTGGCCCAAACACAGCAACCCTAAGTTAGACAATTCTTCAAGGCCTCAGCAGAAGACTTTTCATTGAATTCCATAATTGAAGATGACATCGATTGATCAGGATGCCATATGCCTGCAAACCATCTGGTATATACGTGATCCAAGCATGAAATCCAAGTAAAATGGCTTGAAATTCAGATGCTGTTGTTGTTTAACCATCAACCAGCAAGGGAGGATATCTCATATTTTTTTTCCTCTGGTTAATATAACTCTGTATGTATCTCTGGCCTAAGTCCAAAAAGCAACCTCTTTCATCACACTGAAATATAAAACCTCCCATTTGAGTTCATGTCAGTTACTAGTCCTCCCCTAATGAGCAGTTTCACAAGGCCACAAGTAACTTTTGGGCACAGTGCCATGGTACACAAAGATAGTCAGCAAAATAAAGCAACACTTGACCTGCTACAATTAAAAGATGACTTTGATGGGAAAAGTAAAAACATGAGGCAGCAGTAACATAAGTCTTGTATTTAAGAACACTATTCCAATACATGTTAGAGAGAGCAGCTGTGATGGCCAGCATTTTCTTTATATTATGACAATATGTGACACTTCAGTTTACCTAAATTAACAATTTTGTGTCAGAGTTGGATGATGCCATATCTTCAGTATCCCAAAGGATATGAATCTGGATATAGTTTCAGTGAGAATGTGATTTTTAAACTTAAATGGCTTGATCCGGAATATATAAGATATTGCCTTGTCCACAATATAACTTGTCTACTTCCTAAGGTCAGAATCCCAGTCTTGTTGTCCACCTAGTGTGTGAAAACACAGTAAATAGCACATTTTTTGTTACTGAAGGTGGTGTGATGGGTCAGCAGTTAAAGACAGTGAGCTTGTCAGCTAGAGAGCTGACAGCCTGGGTTTGAGAGCTGACAGCCTGGGTGAGCTCCCATTACTTGTCCTGCCTATCTACCACAGGGCTGTCAAACTCCTGGCCAGTGGGCCAGATGCATCATGCGCTGGCCACGCCCATACCCATTTTAGCAAAAGAGAAAAAAAGTCCCAATACGTCACGTGACACCACTGTGACATGAGTTTGACACCTCTGATTTACCAGTTCGAAAGCATGTAAATGCAAGTAGATTAATAGGTACCACTTTGGTGGAAAAGTAACAGCATTCTGTGCACCTTTGGCATAAAGCCATGCTGGTCACATGACCACAGAAAACAGTGGAACAATGCTGGCTCCCTTTGCCAGGGAATGGTGCTCATCTAGAGCATACGACTGACAGGGAAATCTTTATTCTACCTTTTGTTTGTTGCTGCACCATTTAGGGCATGTCAAATTTTTCAACTTTCAATTTCCAATCATTAGGGGTGCTCAAAAGTTGTGACATGCTTTGTGGATTGTAAATATATTTTGGTTATTTTAATATAATTTAGATATACTTGGTAAGTAATTACATAAATACCATAACTTTTTAACATTTTGTTTGTTTCAATATTAACACCTAAAAACACCTGAGAATCAAACAGCATAGAAATGCTAGTAAAAGGTAAATAGTTGTATATTTTATGTTGAGGAATTTTTTTTTATTCCAGCACTGTTGACATTTTATATAAAACTTCATTTGTGACTTCTGTTTTACACATATTATTTAAACATTCTATTTTTTTAGCATAATTTTAAAACCTTACAAGTGATGCATGGTCACAAGAAGAACAAGGAAAGATCTTTGTAAAATAAATAAACACACACACATACACACAACTTTTTTAGAGTGAAGAATTTAAACTATTAGCTCATATATTCATAGAGCTCAACAAACATATTTCTGCAGTGTCCAATTTTTTCATGTCCCTTGGTCTTGCTCCTGTACTCATATTTGTCACAGTTAGTGACAGTGCCACATAGCACAAACAGTTTGAACTTTGTTTTCTGCGTTACATCCCATTTGGCCTTCAGTTGTCCAAAATGCCTGGCAATCATGAAACCCTTATGTTGGCTGACCATTAACACGAGAATGTTTGTTCAATTTTATTGTCCTATCTCTTATAGTTGTCCCACTTGGAGAATATTTAAAAAGCAGTTGCCACTAATAAGCACCTTTATTCTGAAAAAAATATTCTGTCAATCTCCCAAACATTGAGAATGGAAGGGGAAGTCTTATCACTGTGCATTGATTACAGAATAACAGAACATAAAGCAGAGTTGAAAGGGATCTTGGAAGTCTTCTAGTCCAACCCCAGAGACCTTATACCATTTCAGACAAATTGTTGTCCAATCTCTTCTTAAAAACTTCCAGTGTTTTAGCATTCACAACTTCTGGAGGCAATCCACTGATTAATTGTTCTGTCAGGAAATTTCTCCTTAGTTCTAGGTTTCTTCTCTCCTTGATTAGTTTCCATCCATTGCCCTTTGTTGTGCCTTCAGGTGCTACTTTACAGCAGAATAAGATTCCCATTTCTCTAATTGATCAAAGACCATTTCCCCCAAGCTTTGAGCAGGGGAGCAGAAATAAACTTGGTTCATATCTTTATGGGCTGATGGTGTCACTATTAAGATGGACCTTCCTGGGTTTCTGGGAAATGACCCCAATAATTCTAATAATACGAATGGCTTATCCCATAAAAATAAGTTCCCAAAACAGTTGAAGCCTAGCTGCTATTCACTGTTATCACTGCAGGAAAGATCAGTGGAGCATTTCAAATCAGGCTTCCCACAGTATGCTTGTGGTTCAGTGTACATGCATAGATGGTGATGGTAGAAGAGAACTTTTCCAGGTAGTAAGAAGCAGTAAGAGGGGTGTTGCATTTCCTCATTGTCTTCCTCCTCCAATGATAGTCTTTCTGAAGGTAGAGCCTAGTGCATAAATATATATTATGTGTCATCCTTACTTATATTAATGCTCTTCTTCTACCTATTTCTGTATTTATGTATTGCTGAACACTGCTCTGGGGGGTCATAGAATTTATCCTGAACACATGCTATCCCACTTCATGTTTTTTTTCCTGTTCTTTTGTGTAGATTGCACCAGCAGCTTTGGCTTTGTTTCTGTCTTAATTACAAATGAGAAGTCTTGGGAGACAAATGTATAGAACCCCAATTAATAGCAGTGGGAATAAGAAGTCTACAGCTGGCCAGATACATAAGTGTGCCAGAATCATGCTGTTACCTCTGGCAGCTGATACATAGCCCTTTCAAGGTACAGCTCAGGCACAAAGCCATCTACGGCAAAATCCCATATTTGTCTACAGGGAGTATATTTATACTGCCATGCATGGACAATGAAAACTGCAGTGTTTGCTAAACTCATAGACAAGGCATTGAAGAGCAACACCACATGGTTTCTGGCTTATAGAGCTGGATAATTGACTCTGTAGCTGTAAGAATATCTATTTTGGAAAATTTCTACTTTGCTGCAGAAAAAAACAACATATCACACCATTTCCAGGACCTAGGCTTAGTTGCAACCTAATCACAACCACTCAGTGATTCAGTGATAAGTCATTCCTATCCTGGCATTGCAGGTAATTTTTCCCCCCTCAGGAAATGGAAACAAAAGTTATCACAGTGATGGTCAGAGCTATATGTGTACGTGGCTTAATTTATCCTAATGTTTCTTGCGTTCCTGAGACAGACTGCAGCTGTTCTTGTGATGTGGAATTTGACAGCACAAACTGGCCTAAACCACGGCGAGCCAAGGAGACACTGCATCAATAATGCTCTCTAGTTTCCCAGCTCTTTAGAAAACTTCCTTTTCTTCTGGAGCAATCAACCATGTATTTGTTAGCACTGTTGCTGATAAAGCTCCTTTCAGAGGGTGAGATCTTTCTTTTTTTTTTAATAACTTTCCTCCTGCCCTTGCTGCTGCTGTCTTCTTTGAAGACCTAGCTACATTTCTCCAATGAAATCTTCAGAGTTTTGAACTCTGGAAAGGAGCAGATTCCATGCTTGGGATAATATTCTTTCCCACCAGTTTTCATAAGAGCAAAAGGCCTGTTCCTTTTTTTTGGTGGTTGTTTAAAAAATAAAAAAGCCCCATGTGAGACTGAAACTGTGTTATAGTACACGTCAAAGCTGTAACTCTACTCTACTGTTTCTCCTTCCCCCTCCCTCTTCCAAAGCCAGCAATATTTCTGGTTATGCTCAGCTGCTGTAATAAGATCTCTTTGCTGCTTGCTGCTCTGGAGCTTGTTTGTCTTGGCACTCTGCTTACCGAGGCACTTTAAAACAGAGGGTCAGTCAGAGATGCTTGGGGTTATTTCTTCTCCTTTTCCTGCTTTCGTGAAATAGTTTTTCAAGTAGAAGAACGATGTTCTCTTTGACATTCTTCCATTTACACACTGAGTGAGCCCCTTTTCAGTAGGGCAGAAGGAAAGTCCGCTACAATACTGAACATAAAAGGCCCAACGGGGCATTACAGATAGTCCTCATCTTACAAAAGTTCATTTAGTGACTGTTGAAAGTTACAACAGCACTGAAAAAAATGAGTTATGACCGTTTTTCACACGACTGCCGTAGCATCCCTTTGGTCATGAGATCAAAATTCAGATGCTTGGCAACTGACTCATATTTATGACAGCTGCAGTGTCCCATGGGACATGTAATCACCTTTTGTGACCTTCTGACAACCTGGAAAGCCAGATTCACTTAACAGCCGTGTCACTAACTTAACAATTGCAGTGATTCATTTAACAACTGTTGCAAGAAAGGGTTGTAAAATTCACTTAACAAATGTCTCACTTAACTTAATTTTGGGCTCAATTATAAGTCAAGGGACTACTTATATTAGAAGCTCCAATTGGCTGTCTTACATATTAAGGAAGATAATGTTGACATTATCTGCAGTCGATGCAAAATATAATGCTGTTGGTTACAGGAACCACGCCTATAGTGCAGGAGATCCACCCGTTGTCAATTAAATATATTATTTAATATATATTTAAAGGGGGCTATATATTTTATATGTAGCCCCCTTTATGGCTCAGGGTTTTGATACCTTTGGAACTGCCTGCTGCAGTTAAAAAAAATCTGCCAATATGGGCACACATTGGTCAAGAAAGCATGGTACAGATTCCTCACCTACCCCTGAAGAAATGAAGGTGATGGAGCCCCAGGGGCAAAGCTTCTTTGTCTGAACACCACAATCCCAAGTTTAGAGAATGTGTCTTTTCTGCTGATATTCGGGAAGGCAGTGAAAACTGCTTTTCTATGGGGCCTTCAAAGATGAGACTGTCATGTAAACGGTGGGGAACAATTACAGATAATAGTCAAGCTGGTTGCTGGCTATATTGGATGATGATATTGTTTTAAATATTGTTTTATGCAGTGTTTTGTTCTTTTTATGAGCTGAAAGCTTCCTGGATGAAGTGCCATACAAAGAGGCATACAAAGAGATGTTTAAATAAGTACACGCATAAATAAATGATGATTTTGCATGTACAGGTCAGAGAAAACTGCTAGTTTAAGATCAAAATGGTTGCATGGGGACATCTGAGTATTTCCGCCTCTTCGGGTTTCAGCTTAATGGTGCATTGTGTTATGGATTTTTAGTTCTAGGAATACAAAATCATTATTATTTGATCAGTTTGAAGTCGAGATGTTATTGGTTTTTATCTTTATTGTAACATAGTTATCATAAAACAGTTAAATCATTGTTGTTGTTGTTTTTATGTAGCAGTTATCCAGTAAGAAGCAATAATGAAAGACTTAGTTTTACGAAGCTTTGTTAAGAAGTTTCCTACTTTTCAAAGCTTTAGAGGTCTCCATTACCGTTAATGTAGAAATTCATGGATGAAAGTCTTCAGAGTTACTTGGCAAAGAAAATGAGAGCTTTTTTATTCTACAAATGTTGAGCATTCAGAGCTTTTTGTATTACCATTACTAACATCAACTCAGCCTCTCCGTTATAAAGTGAATCAAAATACCAATAATATTTGTTATTTTTCTCATCTCGCATGTAAAAAAAAACAATACTATAAACTGCTTAGAATGGAAGATAGAATGAACAGAGCATAGAAACATGTTATTGTTAATTAAACCACAGCAGGGTTAGATTAAACAATGCATACACATGTGTATGTTAAGCAGTGACTTTTTAATTCAATGTACTGTTTTGTAGAGGTAATTAGGAATAGAAGAGTAGTTAGGGAGAGAAAATACCCATATCCATATCCACCATGTGCTCCAAGTGAAACGTCCCTCTTCATCACTTTGGTTTTGAAACTTTCCAAGTTTCCTTTTGATCCTTTAGTTCAGGGGTGGGCAACTGTGGCCTTTTTACAACCTGTGGACTTCAACTCCCAGAATTCCTGAGACAGCTAAACTGGCTCAGGAATTCTGGGAATTGAAGTCCACAGGTTGTAAAAGGGCCACAGTTGCCCAACCCTGCTTTAGCTGGAAAGAGATTCTAAGGAGGCTAATTTGGAATAAGGTGATGGTGTGCAGAGAATAATTACTTCATTTTGACAAGGAGAAATCATCTTCTCAAGTTCCTCTGGACTCTGTTCATAGGCCTGATCAGTATCTGTCTGGGAAGCAGTGGTGGTAATCAGCTGGTTCTATCCGGTTTGAGCAAACAGGTAGCAGTGGCTGCAGGAGGCTCCGCCCACCCACCTGGACGTCATCACGTCCCGTTTTTGTCACTTTGTGCATGCGCAGAAGGCCCTGCACATGCACAGAGGAGTTGCACACAAGAAAACTATGCACACATACATGCTCACATTTGTGAACCAGTAGCGAAGGTAAGTCAATACCACCACTGCTGGGAAGCTATTTAGGATTTTTCCTGCAAATTGTCTCAGGTACGTTAGGTATGAATTAGACATCCTTTTGGCAAACCTTTTTAGGGACATTATACAGATAGTCCTCAATGTACGAGCACAATTGAGCCCAAAATTTATGTTTCTAAGTGGGAAATTTGTTAAGTGAGTTTAGCCCCATTTTACAATTTTTCTTGCCACATTTGTTACGTGAATCACTGCAGTTGTTAAATTAGTAACATTATTGTTAAGTGAATCTGGTTTCCCCGTTGATTTTGCTTGCAGAAGGGCTGCAAAAGAGGATCACATGACTCTGGGACACTGCAACCGTCATAAATTTGAGTCAGCAGCCAAGCATCTGATTGCAAATCAGGTGACCATGGGGATACTGCAATGGTCATAAGTGTGAAATACGGTCATAGGTCCCTTTTTTCAGTGCCATTGTAACTTTGAATGGTCACTAAGTGAACTATTGTAAATCAAGGACTACCTGTAGTTACTACCATATGTTCTAAGGAAAACATAACAGGAAGTAAAACTACTTGGACCGTTTGATAGAACAAGAAACTAATCATAATTTGAACAAACATACCCTACATGCAACTGAATGTAACCAAGGAGATGTGTATTATGATATGTCTGGTACCTATTTATGTATTTAATAAGTTTATACAGCTGCCCATCTCATACACCTGATTTGTTAACAATGGACAATGTACCAACCCTTTGTCATTCCACTGTTAACAGGAAGAATGAGCCAGTTCTTAGATTTCCATTTACAGTATGACAATATGCATTCTGGATTAGTCCAGAAAAGAAAAGGTATTTGGGTGCTAAAGATTCCATGTAGCTTAGGAAATACTAGAAAAAAATTATTTTTTAAAAAAAATGTAATAACAAATGCAATAACCCATGGGTCTCCAACCTTGGCAACTTTAAGCCTGGCAGACTTCCACTCCCAGAATTCCTCAGCCAGCAAAGCTGGGAGTTGAAGTCCGCCAGGCTTAAAGTTGCCAAGATTGGAGACCCCTGCAATAACCAACACATGGCACAAGTTCAGAGAAAGGCTATTAAGATGGCGAATAGTCTGGAAACTAAGTCCTGTGCAGAACAAAGAATATGAATATGTGTAGACTATAGAAAAATTTACCAAGGGAAGATACGACAACATTTCCTATAATCGTGATGGCGAACCTATGGCACGCATGCCACAGGTGGCACACAGAGCCATCTCTGCTGGCACGTGAGCCGTCACCCTAGGTCAGCTCTACCATGCATGCATGCGCGCCTCCTGCTGGCCAGCTGATTTTCAGGTCTCTGCGGAGATGCACGTGTATGTGCGGGGGTCGTGCGTGCATGTGCAGGGGGAAGGGGGGAATCATACACACATGCATGGGAGTCATGCATGCATGTGCGGGGACAGGGTGTGTGGTACCCCCCACGCCCCGTTTTGGGCCTAGCGGGTCTCCCTGAAGCCTCCTGAGACCAAAAACATTTTTTGTCCCAGGAGACTTCAGGGAGACCCGCTAGGCCCAAAACAGGGCACAAGGGGGTTGTGTGCACATGCGGGGGGGAGGTGTGTGTGGGTCTTGTGTGCATGTGCGGGGAGCGGAGGAGAGCGGGGAGGTTGTGCATGCTTGTGTGGGGGTGGGGGAACATGGGGGGGTTGCGCACGCATGGACAGGGTGCGGAGGGTGCAGGGGGCATTGCATTATGAGTATGGCACAAGAGCACATACAACAGTGTGTGCGCTTTCGGCACCCAAGGAAAAAAAATGTTAGCCATCACTGTCCTATATGTTTGAAATTGTATAGCAAGCACCAAATTGGGCTCTAGATTTTCAGTCTTTGACCAAAGCTTTGACTGTGCTTTCTCCTTATGTCGGTTACAGCTGTTGCAAAAAGATATATTCTGCAAAAAAGAACTTGCCCCAAAGGAATGGGGCAGCTAGTAGAGAAAGGTGCATGTTTAATTCTGCAGCTACCTAAATGTATTTGAGGAACTACCAAAACATTAAGAAGGGTTGATGTACTCTAATAGCCAGTCTGCAGACTTGTTTTCAATCAACATCTTAAACTTTTATTAGACTTCCATCTTTGCCTACGGGACCGCCTACTACCACCAATAGCCTCCCACCGGCCAGTACGCTCTCATAGAGAGGGACTCCTCTGGGTGCTGTCAGCCAAACAATGCTGGCTGGCGGCCCCTAGGGGGAGAGCCTTCTCTGTGGGGGCACCTACTGTCTGGAATGAGCTCCCCCCCGGAGATACAGAGGATCCCGGATCTGTGCACCTTTCGCTGCGCTGTGAAGACCTTTTTATTCCACCAGGCGGGCTTGGCCTAATCTTTTCCCTCTTTTTAATATGTAAATTTTAATCTGTTTTTAAATTATTGGGGTGTTTTAATTTGTCTGGGCCAAAATGGTTTAATTCGATTTTATCTGGTTTTTTAAATTTTTTATATATATGTATTTTATTGTTTGGCTGTTCACCGCCCTGAGTCCTTCGGGAGTAGGGCGGTATACAAATCAAATAAACTAAACTAAACTAAACTAAACTTTGCAATTTCCATTTATGTTCATTAATAGCTGTTAACTGTAGTCAATGCTTTTGTAGAGATTAACAAAAATGGTAAAACTCTCTTAGAAACAATCCTATGGTCCAATATTTATGATAATTGGATACTTCTCTTAATGAGAGAACAGAGCTACACTGTGGCTCATCAGTTTTCTCAGGGAAATAAACCTCTATTATAAAAATAAAATGCTTTAAAAAATATTATTAGTCAGTCAAAAGTTTCTAACTGCATTCAAAGGTGATTGTACAAAAACAAATGGCCAGTTATATGTAGCATTCTAGTGAACTCATAAGTCAAAATGTAAGTCATCTGAACTGTGATGTTGCAAAATCCAGAACAAGTTTATTCCAAAGTTTTAGCAATGTTAAGTATTTTTTACCTAAAATTATTTTATTTACTTAGAAAATTATTTGCTTGGAAAATTATTGACAACTTGGGGAGCACTGTTGGTCTTTGTGGACAGAAAACTGATGTTACATGAGAAAAACAACAACATTAACTGTTTCAGTACTTCTTGCAATTATTAACTCAGCTTCAGTCAAGAGGCTAATCTAAGGGAAATGCAGACCCATATTTTGTAAGGTCATTTGAAAAGTGTACCAATGAAGGTCTGTCTTTAATAACGGATTTAGCCAATTGAAGCTCTGCACTTAGGTTTCCTATTTTTTTTTTTTTATCATTCTCAGGAGCATGTGTTAAAATTTAACAGAGTACATTTAAATCCACTTCATTCCCATGCTCAAGCAAATGTTTTCCTGCTGGTAGGATTATATTACAGTTGCTCCCTGAATCTGTTTCGTAATTTGGAAGCACAGTGGTCTGTTATGGTGTTGAAAAACAGTCTTTCTCAACCTCAACAACTTTTAAGATGTGTTGACTTCAACTCCCAGAATTCCCCCTAGTGTGGCAGTTGGAGAATACTGGAAGTTGAAGTCCATGTATCCTAACATTGTTGAAGTTGAGAAATACTGTTTCAGAATTTTTCCTTTTTATACCTCTCTTCAGAATTAATGTGCCATCAACAATGGTATTAGGGAACTTTTCTGGGAGTTGGTGAGGAAGTTTTAAACTACCCACATTTTGTTTGCAGTTTCAGAACTGCTACTAAACTATAAATATTGTACAGTTTTAATGTTGCCTCAATATTCAGATTGTTATGCTGTAACAGTGTTGTTAGAGACTCAGATATCTAGTATTTTAAGCATATGTTCACTCAGGTGGCGGGGGACAAGATATGGATCTGAATCAGTGGTGGGTTGCTCCCGGTTCTGTCCAGTTTTTTAGAACCGGTAGTAAAAGTGGCGGGAGGCTCCGCCCACCCGCCCCGGACATAACAAGGTATGCTCCCATTGCAAACCAATAGTAAAGGTAAGTAGAACCCACCCCTCATCTTAATAGTTAATAGCTTCAATTTTTTGATGACCCAGTTTTTCAGAAAGGAAGGATGCAGTGATTAAATTGAGTATGGATAAACAATCCATATAATTTTAACTAAATTTAAGTGGCCACCACTAAACACCCAGGCATTTTAAAGATCTATCTTAGCAATAGCACTTAAATTTATATACCACTTCACAGTGCTTTATAGCCCTCTCTAAATGTTTTACAACTTCCCCCAACAATCTGGGTCCTCATTTTACTGACCTTGGAAAAATGGAAGGCTAAATCAACCTTGAGTCAGTCAGGATCGAACTCCTGGCAGTGAACTGAGTTAGCTTAGAATACTGCATTCTAACCACTGAGCCATCACATCTTCCGGTATTTGAGTGGTGCATTTCTTCTTTTACAAACAGTTGTTCTCATAAATCAAAATACTCATTCTTTTCATGTATAACCTCAATTATATGAAATATTATTAAATGAAACCAGTGATTGAAGCAATAAATAAATAAATTATGGTAGAGTTTTGGGAAATTAAAGTTTAGACCTCGCCAGATGTACATTTTAAGACTGTTTTTCCCTTACAAGTCAGCTTTGACTTAAAAGCATTCATTTAACAATCAAAGTTACAACAACAAAGTTATTTACACCTGGTCTTTGCACTTATGACCATCACAGCATCCCTACCGTCATGTGATTCAGCCGCTTGGCAACCAGCGTGTATACAATGGTAATAGCATCCTGGAGTCGTGATCATCATTTTTGACCTTCATAGCTAGCTTCCAACAAGTAAAGACAATGAGCGAAGCCAGGTTTGCTTAACAACTGGAGTGATTTGCTTAATTGTGCAGAAAAGATCATTAAAATCAGGCACGGCTCACATAACTGCCTTGTTTAGCAGCTGAAATATTGGTTCCATTATGGTCGTATGTCTAGGACTGCCTGTTTTTCATTGAGCATTGTATGTGTCTATTTTGCTTAGATTCACTCAAATTGGGTCCAGTTCTAAGGGGGCATGTGTTGTGACCCTGTAAGCAATTAGCAAGTACTCTGTAGAGATGAATACATTCAGACAAATGACTGACTTAATTCTTGGCTCTTCCTCTCACCTCCATAGACACAAAGATTTAAAAAAAAAAAAGTGAAAATCTCAATCCTTACAAGAACAATTAAACTTAAACTGATTTAAATAAATCAGTATTTATTTAATTTAGTAGTTTAATTTAGTTAATTAATTAATTAATTAATTTAATTTAATTTAATTTAATTTAATAAATTTATTAATAATAAATTATTAATTTATTTAATTTAGTAGTAGTAGTATTTTGTTTTTATTAAGCAAAAGTGAGATTTTTTTAAAAAAATCAAAGGGTTCAAAATCAAAGTTATACCGAGCAAGAATTTCAATGTATTTACATTGAAATTCTTGCTCAGTATAACTTTGACTTTGAGCCCTTTGATTTTTTTAAAAAAATCTCACTTTTGCTTAATAAAAACAAAATACTACTACTACTACTACTACTACTACTACTACTACTACTACTAATAATAATAATAATAATAATAATAATAATAATAATAATAATAATAAAAATTTGCATTAATAAACCCTGGTTTCCTTCTTTCCAGCCCACCCCATTCATACAACAGATTGTAGCTACACAAGAAAGGATCTTCACCTGGTATGCATTTAGCCACTCCCCAAGGATTCCGTTTTGCACAAAAGAGTCAAAGTTGCTTTAAATGATTATTCATTAAATTTAAATGTTGACCACCTCCCTACCCAAAACTACTCTGAACAGCTTGCAATGTAGTAAAAATAGAAATATAAAAAGAATTTGTAGATATATAAAAAAGTAAAGGTTCCCCTCACTCATATGTGCTAGTCCTTCCTGACTCTAGGGGGCGGTGCTCATCTTCGTTTCTAAGCCAAAGAGCCAGCACTGTCCGAAGACGTCTCCGTGGTCATGTGGCCAGCATGACTAAACGCCAAAGGTGCATGGAATGCTGTTACCTTCCCATCAAAAGTGGTCCCTATTTTTGTACTTGCATTTTTTACGTGCTTTCGAACTGCTAGGTTGGCAGAAGCTGGGACAAGTGACGGGAACTCACCCCATTACACAGCACTAGGGATTCGAACCGCTGAACTGCCCACCTTTCGTTCAACAAGCTCAGTGTCTTAGCCACTGAACCACCGCGTCCTTAGATATATAAGAACAATTAAAATCACAAGGATTAAATGTAGACTAAAATCCACAGGCTCAAATGTAGACTAAAATCCACAGGCTCTATTAATGCACCAGACACCTCTAGCCAAAAGTATTTTGATTGGGACCCCATGCAGAGCCAGGTTTTAAGGCCCTTCTGGAAAGCCAGAAGGGTTGAGACAGATCTCACCTCTGGTGGCAAGATGTTCCAAAAGGCAGGGACTCTGGCAGAAAAGACTCTTTTTCTCTTAGAAACCACCACCTGGAAATTCCTTGGTTGATGGGCCCTTCTGTCAGAACAGTTGGGGCAGGCCAATCTCATTGGGGAAGATAAGTCATGCCATAAAGGGCTTTAATCAAGGTTGAATTGGACCCCAAAAGATTAGCAACCAGTGCAGCTCACATAACAGTGGTGTTACCATGTACCTCCTAGGAATCTCCAAACCATGGTATAAGTGCTTGAAACATCTCATTATATTATATATATGCAAACGAATTCATCCTTTAAAAACCGAAGTGTCTATTGTGGATGTAACCTCTCTGCCAAAATGCAGCCTTTGTGCCCAGAAAATCATTAGGTATGTCCACAATTGCAAGAGATATCAAATAGAAATATGCCAGCCTGCTGTTCTATTGAAGATAGGTTTAGACTAGAAAAAGTGGGGGGTATTATCTTCCCGTCAAACTCATATTAAACTAAAATTTCCCATTAAGAAGCCCCGTAATTGAAGCAAAGAAAACATCAGTTTCAGGAGGCTTGCGTCTGCAGAAAAAAAGGACAATATTTAGGCAAAGTGCTAAGTTCAATTTCTCTTATATAGTACTAAAATCTCATTGCTCATGTCTTTTTCTCTTATATAGTACTAAAGTCTCATTGCTCATGTCTTTTTACTCCATTCTTCAGAATGTGTTCATGAAATTATGACATTTCCACAGTCTTTTCCATAATTTGGTTCATTAACTTGAAACCTCTCCAGTCTCTTCTCAAAGAAGATGAAAGGTACCGTATTTTCCGGCGTATAAGACGACTTTTTAACCCAGGAAAATCATCTCAAAAGTCGGGGGTCGTCTTATACGCCGGGTACCCGAATCTGAGTTGCTGGCGCTGACTGATGACACTTTGGGAGCGCCGGCAACATTGAGGGGAAGCTGTACTCTGAATTAGTTCCAACCTACAAGAGGTGCCAGGCAGTGCGCGGCCCACGAGAAAGGAACGCGTCCCCACTCTACCCCGGAATTCGGGTCACCTTCCTTCCTTTCCCAGCAGTCCACGGTGAAAGCGGCGGCGCGGTCGACCTGGGCCAGCGCCTTGCACACCTGGCTCTGCGTCTCCATTATGAGAAGCTCCATGCGACTTCGCATGTCTCCGCCCCAGTCGCGCAGCTCTCGCAATCCGCTCACCGGAGGAGCCATGAAGTGCTCGCACCGCCTTGCCAGATCTTCCTCGTCCTCCTTTCCCCACGGCTTTTCCCGTTGTAATTGCTGCTGCTGCTGCCGCCGAAGCTGCTCCTTCATCTCCGCCCACCGCACCAGACCCAGCCCGGCCAGCACCGCCGTGGCTCCCGCAGTCCAAGAAGATCGGCACCTGGGCTCGCAGGCGAAGGGTGGGAGTGCGCAGCGATCGACGCTGATCGCAGCCACCCACCATCGCCCCAACGGGAAGAACCGCCCGGCAGCGATTCCAAGGAGCCCGAAGCGAACATCCTGGAGCAGCACGGGCTGGCCCAGAGGCTTAAACCCTGGGAGCCCAGATGCCGAACCCCGCACAGCAGAAAAGACATGACAGCCGGTGCCCAGTTCCTTCTGCAGCCATCCGGATCAGCGTCCGGGCTCGCAGGCAAAGGGTGGGAGTGCGCAGCGCATTTTCCTGGCTTGGCGCCGATCCGGACGGCTGCAGAACGAACTGGGCACCGGCTGTCATGTCTTTTCTGCTGTGCGGGGTTCGGCATCTGGGCTCCCAGGGTTTAAGCCTCCGGGCCAGCCCGTGCTGCTCCAGGATGTTCGCTTCGGGCTCCTTGGAATCGCTGCTGGGTGGTTCTTCCCGTTGGGGCGATGGTGGGTGGCTGCGAGCCTGGAAGAGGTGGTGAAATGCAGAGCAATACCTCGTGGGGAAGGAGTCCGCCGTGGCTCCCGCAGTCCAAGCGACGCCGATCGCAGCCACCCACCATCGCCCCAACGGGAAGAACCGCCCGGCAGCGATTCCAAGGAGCCCGAAGCGAACATCCTGGAGCAGCACGGGCTGGCCCGGAGGCTTAAACCCTGGGAGCCCAGATGCCGAACCCCGCACAGCAGAAAAGACATGACAGCCGGTGCCCAGTTCCTTCTGCAGCCATCCGGATCAGCGTCCGGGCTCGCAGGCAAAGGGTGGGAGTGCGCAGCGCATTTTCCTGGCTTGGCGCCGATCCGGACGGCTGCAGAACGAACTGGGCACCGGCTGTCATGTCTTTTCTGCTGTGCGGGGTTCGGCATCTGGGCTCCCAGGGTTTAAGCCTCCGGGCCAGCCCGTGCTGCTCCAGGATGTTCGCTTCGGGCTCCTTGGAATCGCTGCTGGGTGGTTCTTCCCGTTGGGGCGATGGTGGGTGGCTGCGAGCCTGGAAGAGGTGGTGAAATGCAGAGCAATACCTCGTGGGGAAGGAGTCCGCCGTGGCTCCCGCAGTCCAAGCGACGCCGATCGCTGCCACCCACCATCGCCCCAACGGGAAGAACTGCCCGGCAGCGATTCCAAGGAGCCCGAAGTGAACATCCTGGAGCAGCACGGGCTGGCCCAGAGGCTTAAACCCCGGGAGCCCAGGTGCCGAACCCCGCACAGCAGAAAAGACATGACAGCCGGTGCCCAGTTCGTTCTGCAGCCGTCCGGATCAGCGTCCGGGCTCGCAGGCAAAGGGTGGGAGTGCGCAGCGCATTTTCCTGGCTTGCTTACCTTAGCTCAGTGGTTGGGGGGGTCAAACAACCCTTTCACAGGGGTTTTGATGGTGGTGCAATACAGAAAAACGAGCGCAGCCCTCGCCATCCGGAATGAATGGTGCTGTTGTGGCGGTGGGGGAGGGGGCGGCAGAAGCGGGAAGAAGCGGCGTTTGCGATGGCTGGAAGCTGTGGGAGTGAAGCACAACTTTCATTTGTATGGCAGCAGCATTCCGCCTTGGTATATTTGTGTCAGGAGTGGCGCAAGGCAGCCTTTGTTTCCTGCTGCCTGGGACTCAGAGTGGTAAATGGCGTCTGATCCGGAGAGCTGCTGGATTTTGCTCTCTAATCCGGATGCCAAATCGGCCCCCTGCAAACTCTCGTCTCTCAAGGAGCGCTCCCTGAAGCGGGGCTGGAAACTTTGGTTGGACTGCTTGAGAGAGGAGAGCTTGCAGGGGGGCGATCTGATGTCTGCAATGGAGAGCGGCATCCGGCTTTTTCTCTCCGCTGTAAGAGCGCTGTAAGAGTGGCAGCCCTCATCTCCTAATGCTCGGGACTGCAAAATCCAGCTGCTCCCTGGACCAGTCACCATTTACCGCTCCGAGTCCCAAACATTAGGAGATGAGGGCTGCCGTTCTTACAGCGCTCTTACAGCGGAGAGAAAAAGCCGGATGCCGCTCTCCATTGCAGACACCAGATCGCCCCCCTGCAAGCTCTCCTCTCAAGCAGTCCAACCAAAGTTTCCAGCCCCGCTTCAGGGAGCGCTCCTCGAGAGACGAGAATTTGCAGGGGGCCGATTTGGCATCCGGATTAGAGAGCAAAATCCAGCAGCTCTCCGGATCAGACGCTATTTACCGCTCTGAGTCCCAAGCAGCAGGAAACAAAGGCTGCCTTGCGCCGCAAATATAGCAAGGCAGAATCCTGATGCTGCACTTTCAGCAGACAGATGAGGGCTGCCTTGGCCATCGGCTGGCGCAAATATACCAAGGCGAATGCTCATGCCGCACAAGTTCAAGTAGTGCTTCGCTCCCACACTTCTTCCGGCCCTCAGTCTCTCAGGGAGATGCTTGACTTCCTCTCAGCCCCAAGACACTGGCTGGCCCATGAGATGAGAGAGAGAGAGAATGAGAGAGAAAGAGAGAATCAGAATAAGACAGAGAGAGAAAGAGACAAAGAATGAAAGAGAGAGAAAGACAGAATGAAAGAGAATGAGAGAAAGAGACAGAGAGAATCAGAGAGAGAGAGTGAGAGAGAGAGAATGAGAGACAGAGAAAGAGACAGAATCAAAGAGAACCAAAGAATCAGAGAGAGAATGAGAGAGAGGGAGAGAAAATGAAAGAGAATCAGAGTGAGAGAATCAGAATGAGAGGGAGAGAGTGGGGAGAGAGAGAAAGAGGGGGAGAGAGAAAGAGAATGAGAGAGAAAGAGAAAGAGCGGGAGGGAGAAAGAGAAAGGGGGACAGAGAGAAAGAGAGAATGAGAGAGAGTGGGGGGGAGAGAAAGAGAGTGGGAGAAAGAGAGAGAGAAAGGGGGGAGAAAGAGAATGAGAGAGAAAGAGTGGGAGAGAGAGAGAAAGAATGAGAAAGAGGGGAGAGAAAGGGAAAGAGTGGGGGAAAGAAAGAATGAGAAAGAGAGGGGGAGAGAGAAAGAGAATGAGAGAGGGGGAGAGAGAAAGAGAGAATGAGAAAGAGTGGGAGAGAAAGAAAGAGAGGGAGAGAGAGAGAAAGCGAAAATGAGAGAGAGAGAAAGAGAGAATGAGAGAGAAAGAGTGGGAGACAGAGAGAGAGAGAGACAGAGAGGATGGAGAGTGCCTGAAGGACCCCATCCCGTACTGGGAGTCCAGGTGCTTCAGCAAGCGGGGCACTGGATTCGTATTAGTGGTCTGCGAAATTTAAAATTATGAAGTTGGTGGTCCCTGAGGTCCAAAAGGTTGGGGACCCCTGGCCTAAGACCATCGGAAAACAAATATTTTTGATGGTTTTAGGAATAACTTTATCGTTGGGGGTCACCACAACATGAGGAACTGTATTAAAGGGTCGCGGCATTAGGAAGGTTGAGAACCACTGCCTTAGCTGCTTGCCTTGCTTCGCTTGCCTGAATCCATTCCATCAGCAAGCAACTCCCTGCCTACAACCAAGCAGGCAGGGAGTTGTGGACTTCAACTCCCAGAATTCCTCAGCCAGCAAAACAAAGCTGGCTGAGGAATTGTGGGAGTTGAAGTCTACAAGTCTTAAAGTTGCCAAGGTGGGAGACCCCTGTTCTATTGGGTACGTAAGTTTTTTTCCCCTTTGGGATCTTTAAAAAAAAATAGTTAATTGGGTTTTTTTTAAGTTCTTTTTTAGACCTAGCCATTTAAAGTTTAGGAAGTTTTAAATTTAGCTTTCATATAAAAATAAAATAAAATAAAATAAAATAATATTTGTGCAGCTTTCTGAGATTTAGTGTGTTTCTGTAGTGTTTCACTCTAACTACACAAACACACAAAATCTCACAAAGCTGTATGTGGAATTTTGTGTGTGTAAAGTGTGAAAGTTGGGTTTTGGGGCTTTTTGTGGCTGTGTGAAGTTCCTGCTTGTTGCAGGGGCCATTTTGGGTCTAGCACAGCTACTTTTACATTGTGGATGAGCCAGTTGTGTTGTGTTGTGTTGTGTTGTGTGTGTGTAAAGCGTGAAAGTTGTTTTTTGGGGCTTTTTGGGGCTGTGTGAGGTTCCTGCTTGTTTCAGGAGCCATTTTGGGTCTAGCACAGCTGCTTTTACATTGTGGGTGAGCCAGTTGATGTTTTTTTAATTTTTATTTGGTGTGCGTTGGAAGAGGGATAGTCTTATACGGCGAGTATAGCCCAAACCCTATATTTTAACAGGAAAAGTAGGGGGTCGTCTTATACGCCCAGTCGTCTTATACGCCGGAAAATACGGTAACTTTGTTTCATAGTCATCTTGCCTGGAGCCTTATATTTTATTTGGGGTTTAGTTTCTTTATCTGAGTTACTGTATATATATTTCCATGAACACGAGAGCTTTGTAACTTTGATCCTTCAGTACCAAGAGTTTGTATTTTAGTAGCTGAAGTTAAAGTGTTTTCATTTTACCTTTTCCTTTTAAAAAATGATTTTGTTTTCTGTGAGATAACTCTGCAGTATTCAGTCTCCAGCCCTAGTAACCGTCTAGTATAACACCCAAACGTCAGAAGACTGCTGTTCCTTCCCGTTTCCCCAAAACAGATTTTTTTTCCCCCTTATATGTCTGGAAGAAACTTCATCTGTATAATTTTAGGATCCTTTTTTGAGATTAGATTAAGTCCTATCTAAGCCATCTGCGAGATGAAATTGGCAAAGCCTTTCTGAAGAGCATTTGGTTTGGCATGTGTAGGGGACAGTAATGTATTTGGGGTGCTCACTGTATATCTTGCCTTTCTGTATTCTAGTTTTAATTCTATTTGCAAGCTGCCAAGGATTAGATAGATTATGGAAAAATACCATGTTTCCCTGAAAATAAGACCCTATCTTATATTTTTTTGAACCCTGAAATAAGCGCTTGGCCTTATTGCCATGCGCTCAAAAGCCCAATTGGGCTTATTATCAGGACATGTCTTATTTTGGGGAAAACAGGGTAGAAATCAAATAAAGAAGCCCTTGGTTAACAGGACTAGGAAAAAACAATTACTTGACTGTTGCATTTCTTTGCATATCAAAAATACATCAAACTGTGTAAAAAATTTTTTAGCTATTTATATATTTTCACATTACATACATAAGTGCTTAGTGAACAGCGTATTGTCTGGATCAATTTATTTATATACAATAATACTTTTCCCACTTCTAATTTCTATCTCTACTGTTCGAAAATGCTCTGTATCTTCTTTTTCTTTTATTTTTAATGTCAAACTGTCCATTTCTGCGCAATCTATTTTTTAAAAAATTACATCATCCTCTGTAGGTGTTTTCTCATTTTTTCCACTACTGTGCAAATACAATTCTTGCTGCTGTCAAGACATGTAATATTAAGTATAAATTCCCTTTATCATACTTTTCCAGTATTATGCCTAGTAAAAATATTTCTGGTTTATAAATTATATGTTGTTTTAACATTTTCTCCAACCATGTATGTATTTTTGTCCAATATTTCTTTGCTTTTACACATGTCCACCATATATGATAATACGTCCCCAATGTCTGGTTAAATTTCCAACATTTGGCAGATAGATAGATAGATAGATAGATAGATAGATAGATAGATAGATAGATAGATAAACACACATATACACTCTGATGGTCTGCTTCTTCTGACTTTAAATCTTGCCAAAAGTGTTCAGCAAATTATAAGGTTAATTAAGACAGAAAGGCTGATGGGTGATTGACCTTCCTTTTATAAATCCCTCATTGTTGCTTCATTTAACTCTGCCAAGAAATCTTATTCTCTTTGATGTTAATGTAATGGGATTAAAATAAACTTGCTACCCTTCAAGGCTGAGGTCGCAGGAAGATTCATTAAGACAGGTTTGATTAACATGGCTGTTCTTCCTTGGATAAAAAGCCCTGTTACAATGTTTATTAGTTCTGTAAGTTTTAGCTTGTTCATGATGCATCACCTGGATTTTTTCAATTGCACTGGACAGTATTTGTGAAACCAGGACATTTTGGATATGTCAGACTATCATTTTGACTTGAGAAAAACATACACTTTGGAAAGGATGTGCACATTCTTTGTTTTAAGTGGTTTATATTCTGCCTTTGAGTACAAATTAGTCTAAACTGGCAGTGTAAACCAAAGTCTGCTGGTCCATGGTCCTTTACATTATAATGTATAGATAAGATCAGAAAAATGTACAAGCTTTGGAATACTATTTATATTCCATACCAACAGACCTTCAGTAAGTTCAGTTGTTTTGATTTTATACTTTCTATGTAAAATGATGATCACTGTTTCGGTTAGGGTAGATGCAAGGGAATTTTGAGAATATGTTGGAAGCATTGTCACAAGATGGCTGCAAAGAATGGGGGCCAATCTGTTAATGAAATGGTGTGATCAGTCATAAATGCTGAATTGGTTGAAAGGCAAATGGGTGAACTCTCCCCATTTGTCTTCAACAAAATATCTTTTAATTCCTAGAATGGTAATTACTTCACCTTATCATTATCGGTCTATTTCTTGAAGCAGTCTGACACACTTGTAAACAAAGAAATGGACCCTCCTTTTTCATATTGTCTTAACAATGCCTATAGAGAAGTGCCCCCCCAACCTTTTGAGCACCAGGGACCGGTTCTGTGGAGAGAGATTTTTCTGCAGACCAAGGGGGCATAGTTTAGCATGCTGCCTGCATCCTGCAGATGGGCCTTCACTTGTTTCTAGCATGGCACAGACTGATGCTGGTCCAAGAGACCTCTGCTATATAGGAGGGGTCTCAAACTCAATTTCATGGACAGCTGCATCAGGGCTGTGGTTGACCTCGGGGGGCCAGGTGGCCATGGCCGGCTGGGTGGGTGTGGCCATCTTGGCGCCACTCACTGGGCATTGCTGACTGGGTGGGCGTGGCCAACTTGACGCCAGTTTCCAAACTATTGACATGTTTCCTCTTCTCATTGGGTAGACTGGGCCGAAGCCACACTGGCCCAAATGTTTCCTCTTTTCATTGGGTAGACGGGGCCAAAGCGATGCACTCCAGCCCCTTATATTTTCCAGGATTCCCCCATGGGCCATATCCGACCACATTGCGGGCCTTCTGTTTGACACCCCTGCTATAGAGTATCTGAGGGATCTAGAAAAATTCTATTAAATAAAGAGTTGCTTTAAATGAAGTATTGCAACTGCTTTGCTTTGCAGAAGGCCAATGCTTCTTTAAAATGATTTTAATGAAACCCTTGCCCTTGCTGGTAGTAGCCAAGGAATTTAAAAACTACACAAACCATGAAGAATGGGATAGGCAGAAAAACATAAAAGTGGCTGCTGAATTCTCTCATTGAATTTGTACCATTCCTCATGTGAGGTACAGTAGATGAAATAATCATCTGATCCACAAAGGGCTTAGGGGTGAGGAATGGAGACCCAGATAGATCTTATCAATTTTCTGTAGATTCACAGGAATTAATCCGTGAAGGCCAATCTGTTGCTATTTAACAAGTAAGATCTACAAGTTTCAATTAATGATGAAGGCAAATGCTCAGCCGGAGTCCAGCATAGCTGATGGTATTCACAGCCAGATGTTAGCTTTTTCTGTTGATTTATTAATCCTAACTTAATTGGTCTCAGCCTGTATATAAATGATTTGATTTGATTTGATTTTCCAGCTGAACAACTTTAGTTTTATTATGGCTTTATAGGTAGTGCTTGATTTACGTCCAATTTTTTTGTTGCTAAGCAAGGCAGTTGTTAAGTGAATGTTGTTCCATTTGTGATCTTTTTTGCACAGTTGTTAAGCGAATCACTTCAGTTCTTAAATGAATCATGTGGCCATTAAGCAAAGCTGGCTTCCCCCATTGACTTTGCTAGTCAGAAGTCAGCTGGGAAGGTTACAGATGGTGAATACATGGCTCCAGAACACTGCAAATGTTATCAATACATGCCAGCTGCCAAGCACCCAAATTTTGATCATGTTACCATGGGGATACTATAACAATAATAAGTGTGAAAACAAGTTATAAGTCACTTGTTTTAGTGCTGTTGTAACTTCAAACCGTCACTAAAAGAATGGTTGTAAGTTGAGGATACCTGTATATTTAAATGCCAGACTTATTAAATTTTGCAGTTTCTATTATTCTTGATTTTTCCAGTGAACTATTAGCTCTATTATAGTCACTCATGCTCTCATTATTTCTTGGCTGGATTACTGCAATGCCCTCTACACGGGGCTGCCCTTGGGGTGCACCCGGAGGCTCCAACTGGTCCAGAATGCGGCTGCACGGGTAGTTACGGGTACTTCCCATTACTCCCATATAACACCATTGTTGCGCGAGCTGCACTGGTTGCCGGTGGTCCTCCAGATCCGCTTCACGGTGCTAGTGCTCACCTATAAAGCCCTTCATGGCATGGGCCCGGGGTACTTGCAGGACTACCTCCTACCAGGCTCCCACCGCCCAGTGCGCTCACATAGCACTGCCCTCCTCCGGGTCCCATCGGCCAGACAGTGTCGGCTGGCGGCCCCCAGGATGAGGGCATTCTCTGTGGTCACACCGACCCTCTGGAATGGTTAACCCACTGGGCTCCGGATGGCCCCCGACCTCTGCACCTTCCGCACCGACCTAAAGACATGGCTCTTTCAGCAAATTCCCTGATCTGCCGTGCATTTTAATTTGGGGCATTTGGGGTTTTAAATCGGATTTTAACATTTTAATTCTAATTATTGTTGGGTTGTTTTATTCTGTGAGCCGCCCCAAGTCACTCGGGAGAAGGGCAGCATATAAATATGACAATAAATAAATAAATAAAATATTATTCTGTAGTATATGTACATACACACATACATACCTTTGTGTCAAAAAGTTTCACACATTGGAAGCAGCAATTTTATATTTTATATTTTATATTTCTATCGACATTTCTTTTTTTCCTCCACCTTGGTGCCTACTGTTATGTGGATAAATTTATGTTGGTAAATGGCTAATGCCGTTTTTGACCAAGGATATAAGCTGCTAAGGAATTTTGTGTTTCAGGTTGCATATTTTCTTCTCCTTAAGAGACAAGGGGCTCACATATTCTCAGCTTTAAATAGTAGCAGCTTTAAAGGGAAAATAGAGGCCTAATTTATCACCCTTAGGGCAGATTGCTCTGGGTGTAAGAATCATATAATCTATATTGATCTAATACTTTCTTTAATCCCTTTTAAATAATCACTTGGTGTTTGCTTGAAACCATCAAAGCCATAAATTCCCTGTATTTGTTTCTCTTCAAGTCCAGCATGTAATTACAAGCTTTGGAAGTGACTGGCTTCAACTGAACTTCAAAAAGAACGTCAAGCCATTTTAATCTTTCCTAGATTACATGAAAGTGGTAGCTGTGCTGTTTGAAGGATTAACTGACCGGCACTTTAAGCTGTGCCTCCTGCAAAGTGGTGGCCCAGGTTTCATTCATGTTTAAACTAAAGAACCCAGATTGGTGAGCAGATGATGCTAGCCCTTCAAAGCTGCATGCTTTGTTGGTTTTTAATGGGAGACCCTGATGCAGAAAGATTTGAACTATAACCTTGACCTCACCAACCTTGGATCAACAGGAATAATTTGTTAAAGAGATATTGTTTGTCCAAAATCTGTTGCATGTTAGTTGCTCTGAAAGCAGGGGAGAGCCTGGCCACTTAATTTTTTTAATGTGATTTGTAATTTCTATTTACTTAGACACCAATTTTAATCATGTCTGCACCTTCCTTTAAAATACTTTCATGCTAAGAATAATCTACCTCTCCCTTTTCTGTGAGTTACTTATAATTTTTATTATAGGTTAGCTGCAATCATACATTCCATCTTTACAAGCTCACCAATTATTTTTTTACCATTCCTCCCTGTTTTAGGGCTTTCTAGACCTCCCAGAATGCTGTGATTTAACTTTCCCAAAATCTCAAAAAGAAAGCATTGAAATCTCATCACATGGGCCACCTTGTAAAGGTGCATCTATCGACACTGCTGCTATTGTTATTATTTTAATGGAGCAGGTAGAAATCTGTGTGCTTATTTCCTGTATTTGGGAAGATTGTTGAATTCTGATATAAAGAAAAATGTACCTCAAATTGTTGCTTCTAAGGAGGGAGAGGGGAATAGTATGTATATATGTACCATGCTTCCCCGAAAATAAGACCCTGTCTTATGTTTTTTTGAACCCCAAAATAAGTGCTTGGCCTTATTTTCTGGGAGGTCTTATTATTTTGGGGTGTGTGGAGCAAGATGGGTGTCTTATCTGATTTCCAGCTCTGCATTTAAATATTTTCAGGGAGGGCTTATTTTCAGGGGGAGGCTTATTTTAGCGCATGCGCTCAAAAACCCGATTGGGTTTATTATCAGGGGTTGTCTTATTTTCGGGGAAACAGGGTGTATATATGTAAAAGGGGGGCAAATTAGACTTGAGCAATTTATTAATTTTTTTCCAAGTGCCTCCCTGGTTTTCTATGTTATAGTGTATTGCTAACACTTACATATACATGTATTTAATTCTTTCCTGTTAATTAGTATAACAATAATCTGTTTTAATATTTGAAATGAATAAATGTTGATTATCATTAATTAAGAATTGTCTCTAAATCATAATTTCAAATCGCAGTGTAGGATAGATGGTCAAACTATGGTTTGAATGCAAACTTGCTTAATACCGATTAAGGAGGACTCATTCCCATTAACCACTTAAATCAAGCTCACTACTTTTATTCATCCATGTATTAATAGACAACACTGTAGTTAATCTGCAATTTAAGATTTTTTCAGCATTCCTTTTTTATTTTCTAATATGAAAGAAATACCAACTTTTTAAACACAACAGAAACTCAAGTGTATGACCGTGCTGGTATTCAAGAATCTAAATTTAAAGCCTCTCTAACCAAGAGCTTTCTAGCCTCTACTTGAAATAATCCAGTGAAAATGAGTCCACCAGCAAACATTACAAACTGCAGTGACATCAACATGATAATGTGCAGGCAACAAAATCATTATGGAAAAGCCCTAATGATATAATTGTGTCACCACATCTGATACAAGAACTTAAGTTATGGTGTTTACAAAGTGTTGATTATCACCTATGTAGCCCTAAATGACACATGGCCAAGTTATTTGAGGGATAGCCTATTTTCTACTTTGTCTGGTCATCTCATTAAGTTCAGCAGAATGGCTGTACTCAGGGTCCCCTCTATGAAGCAGTGTCACCTATTGGGATGCAGGATAGGTGCCTTCTGTCTTGTAGTCCTCTTTTCTGAAACAGCATCCCATATGACATGGCAGCATGGTCCTGTTCCTCTTTAGCCTTAAGGAAACCCTGGCTTTCCCCCCAGCCACTAGGGCCAAGATACTAAGGGAGCCAAGAGGTAAAGTGTCTTAGTGCAGTGTCTCAGTGGCTTAGTGACGCTGGAGACGATTTCTGCTCTGGCGGTTCAAATCCTAGCACTGTGTGGCAGGTTGACTTCCTGTCACTCTCTTCTGTCCACCTAACAGTTCGAAAACATGTTCTATGCAAGTAGATAGATAGGTACCATTGTGGCAGTGAGGCAGATTGGTGCTCTGTGCAGGCAGGGAGATTCTTGACAAATCTGAACCTTCCCAGTTGCAGTGTCCATTTAAGAAGTATCTCCGGGAAGTAGCTGCAGTACTGCACTCTAACCACTGCGCCACCTCGGCTATATATATATATATATATATATCATCACTTCCTGTTTCTTTGTCTGATATTGTGCATGCAATATGTCTGTGAGTTGGTGTTTCTGGTGACAAATTAAGGATCTTTTTTCCAACTCTTATCTGATATCAGTCTTCATTGTCAAGGTGGCGCAGTGGTCAGGGTGCAGTACTGCAGCTACTTCAGCTGACTGCTAGTTCAGCAGATCAGCAGATCAAATCTCACCGGCTCAAAGTTGACTCAGCCTTCCATCCTTCCGAGGTGGGTAAAATGAGGACCCAGATTGTTGGGGGCAATATGCTATTTAGTATACTGTCTTTGGTGTAAGCCGCCCAGAGTCCCCGGAGAGTGGGCAGCATAGAAATAATAATAATAATAATAATAATAATAATAATAATAATAATAATAATAATAATAATAATAATTGTCTTCATTTCTGCAATAATAATGAAGAAGCCTAGCCTTCTTCTATGTGACTTCTTTTCAAATATTTGAAAATGCTATCATGTGTCCCCTCAGTTTTCTGTTTTCTAGGCTAAACATTCTCAAATCTTTTCATCTCTCTCTGTGGGACAGTTTTAATCCTCTAATCGCCCTTACTACTTTTCTCTGAACCTGTTCCAATTTGTCTAAATCCTTCTTAAAGTGAGGTGCCCAGAACCAGACACAATACTTGAGGTAAGCTCTGTCCAAGGTAGAATCAAGTGGAACCATTACTGTGTGTGATTTCTGTTAATGCAGCCAAAAATGGCATCTTTCTCTCTCCCCCTCCCTCCCCCCCCCTCCCTCTCTCTCTTTCTTTCTTTTTTGGTAGCCTCTTCAAACTGATGACTCACTGATCCAATTTATTCCAATAACTATTCCATTTTTGCCCTGGAGCACTATTTTGAGCTCATTCTTTGTATATTTTATTTCCGTCTCCAAAATGGGCAATTTTGTTTTGTCTTTAAGATTGCTTTCACTCCATTTAACATATCAGACCATTCCAGAGTTTGGTTACCCCATCTAGTTTTATGTAATCTGCATATCTATATGTACAATTTATAAATTTTCCTCCATGTCATCTAAGTTATAAATAAATGTGTTGAAAACTACCACGTCAAATATTCAAATATATGATGCTGTACTCTAATTTGATAATTATTAATGTTCCACTTTGAGTATGGTTTCTGAATCAGAGATGTATCCAGTAGGTTTTGTGCAATCCAGACTACATTTAACAAACTGTGGTACTATGACAAATATTTGTTGGAGACAAGGTATAGCTACAGCATTCCACAATCTACTAAGGAAGTTCCCTGATAATGTGAGCAATGTGAAATATATCATTTATATGTAATTGGTGTAATGGTGAAATAAAATCCTTATTCACTTTCAGAAGGAATAACTCTGTTACTTCACAAATGCATAAAAGTTGGTGACATGATGTTGTGATGGTACCCACTGAACTCCAAAATAAAGTGATTTAAAAAATTAAAAAAGAATGGATGACTCCTTATTGGATGGACAAACTATAGAGCTCATGTGTGTTATCTTGAAACTTTAGCTGTTTTTTTTTAAAAAAAATTAATAAAAAAACCAATTTTATTTATGCCATGCCACCAACAAGGTGGTATGAATTTATGCACTGTTGCCTAGTGAGGTTATTATTTCTCATGCCACTCTCAGTCAGAGCATTTGAACCCATCCTCACAAGGGACAGCAGATTCTATTTCTATGAATATGTGAACACTTCATTTTCACTTTTGCCGCAATAGAATTCTTATTTATTTTGAAGGGAAAAAAAGAAATATATTTCCTTGGAGTTCTAGTCTAACTCTCTGCTCAAATAGGAGACAAATGGTTGTCCAATCTCTTCTTAAAAACCTTCAATGTTGGAACATCTACAACTTCTGCAGACAAGCCTGTTCCATTGGTTAATTGTTCTCACTGTCAGGAAATTTCTCCTACGTTCTAGATTGGTTATTGTTTTGATTACTTTCCATCCTTTGGTTTTTGTTCTGCTTTCTGGTGCTTTGTAAAATAGGTTGACCTCTTCTTCTTTGTGGCAGTAATGCAATGAAACCTTTTCAGACATATAGTGCTAGACTCTTGCTGTAAATTTGCAACTTTGTCTTCCCTTTGTAAAAGGGATAAGGATTACTGAATTACTGAGGTATGATATAAAACCTTGATTTAATTATGATTTATTGAGTATGCCATAATTGACTGAATTCATGCCTCAGACTAAGCCAGACCCAACACACCATTTTATAGTTTAGTGCAGTCCTGCCATTCACTTTGCAATCCTTGGAGAACCAAGGGTTGTGTAAAATGAGATGAAAGAGAAGGATCCAGAAGTAACTTGTAAGTCTGCATTATGTTCCCTGACCATAGTCTGCAGAAATGACTTCTCAATTGCATCTGGATGTATGCCTGAGACTGCAACAATCATCATATTTCAGTTCAAGGAAATGTCTGTTTTTAGATTGGAAATGTCTCTTTGAAAAACTGTTTACGAATCTGGTCCAGACTTGGCTTTGAGAAGAAAACAGCTTTACAAAACATCAGTTCAAAGCAGAACATTCCAAGCTTTTCCAAATGGCAGGTATATGTTTTAAGAGGTTCTTGAAAAAATAAAGTGCTATTTTGAAAAGACGCTTGACCTCTGTTCAGTAGCATCTGTTTTTCGACTTAGTTTGTACCCCTTTGGATGCAATCCACAAAGCATTCCAGCCAGAACTGTGTTTATTTCAGGCAGATTTGCATGGAACAGTATTTAGCAGGTTGCACCTTTTTGCTTATGTTTAGATAGGTATAACTAACCATTCACCTGGTTGTCAACCCTGGAGCCATCTTGGAATGTCTTCAGGGTTGCCACAGCAAGGCTGGCTAGACCTGTGGGAAAGGGAGAGGGGAGTAGGGATAGCTGGGGAAATATGTAGCCAAAATAACATTCTTACTTCTAGAAACCAAGGACACTTTCACCTGTCAGGGTGTGGATGGGAGTCATCTGGGTTTGGGACTGTGACCTGATTGGGTCATGTGATGGTTGTGTGTAATGGGGGGGGGGACCTTAAGATTTTGAGTTGCGTGGGAAAAACCCGGGGAGATTCAGAGTCGGGTTTTCACCAGTTGTGCCAATATGACATGCCTAATAAATCTATGCTTTGAGGATGCCTCTGACCTTGGAGTTTTGATTTCATCCGGGCTGTTACTTGGAACCCTGACACTGGTCATCTGAGGAAACTATGGCCTCTTAGTGACTAGCAGAAAACGTAAACTTAAAGTCTACTTTGCCAAAAAAAAAAAGTTTTTTAAATCATTTTTATTGAACTCCCTGGAAAAGAAATCATCTTCAAATGTCCCATCTCCAAAGGAAAAGACAATTTTAGTGGCACACTAATGGCTTTGGAGAGTGCATTTGGTCTTAATGTCTTTTTTTCTGCTACAGTTTTGACTTAAATATCAAAGAACAATTTCAGGAAGGATTTTCCTATCTATTATTGTTGTCCAATATAATTTGGCTGGAATCACATGGAGATGACCCATACTGGTGCCACTGATAAGCTACTGGTGTGATTCTCCAATCTGCATACAATCTGATCAGCATGTCAGCATTCCAAGTAATGCACCCATAGAAAGCAGAACTCTGAGGCAGGCAAATTCCTCAAAGAACAATTTATTGGATACATCATATTGGCACAACTGGTGAAAGCCAGTGAAAGTTCCTGCGGCTTTCACCTAATTAAAAAGTAAAAGTTTCCCCATTCCCCCAAGTCCCTGGTCATGCTGTCCAGCCAAGGTGCTGGTCGAGTGCTTGGTTACTTCACTCCTCTGGCCAGCCACCTGTGAGAATGTCCTTGGTTCCCACAGGAAAACTTTTTTGTTTTGGCTACAAAACCCCATCTAGCTATTTCTCCCTCCCTGTCCCTTCTTCTGCTTTGTGGCAACCCTGAAGCCTACAAGATGGCCTTAGCCAGGTTCACTTCAGGGTTGATACAGCACATATTGGAATTGCTTATTTCATAGAACAGTAGTATCTCAGTACTCAACTGCTTGAATTTGGTACTTGATGCCAGGGTGGATTTGATTTAAATCAAACTGATTTAAATCACGATTTAAATCACTAGTCAGTAAGGCTTGATTTAAATCATAGTTTTCTACATAAAGACTAATTCTTGCTGGCATAACTTTAATATGCAAGTAGATGAAGATTTTTAGAGTAACAACTTTTCATATTAGTATTTTTATCCCCAGTTTAATAGGTTAATCATTCATATTTGGACAACTTTTCTGTTGTACTTAAGAAGGAGAAAAATAATCATTACCTTAATAATAACAATTTAAATAGATTTATTCAACTGAAACAATAACATTACAGCATATGTTATTTGCTTAAACAAACATCCATGTTTGTTAACTAATTTGGCTAAACAAAATATATATATTTTAAGAAACTTAGACTGTCAGCCCAGCCTACACATGAAAAATTTAAATACTGTCCTCTATAGCTCACTCGTCATCTTCATCTTCTTCTTTGTTCATAATCTGGAAAAGAAAAACAAGCTTTCCTGCTTTATCGGGTCCCAAACAATTTCTCAATTTAGAATGAATGAGTCCAAAAGAAGAGAATGACAATAACATGCAATAATAATAAGAAATATAATTTTGCTCAAACATGACAGTTCAAGGCAGTCTTTAGAAATATGATTCAATAAAAATGTTTACCAACCTGAAGATCCTGCCTGTTCAAATGTGTTTCTTTAGTCATCTTCATCACAGCACTTCTCATGATGTTGCCTCATTCGGGCCACCAGGCCTTGCATTTCTTTGTTGCAGTGTTTGCAGTTTGCACGCATGCCTGCCTTACCGATAGGTAAAGGAACTTCATTAAAATATTGCCAAACTGGGTCTCTTTTACGGCCTGCTGCCATTATAGGTTTTTTCCTCCAAGGAAAGAATGTGATAAACCTCAGGTCATACACACAAAAAGATCCAAAGACTTGTCTGTCTGTGGCTGTGCAGTATTGTGTTCAGAAAGTTTCACTTTCATTTTGTACTGCTTGTCTGCTTGCCCCTTCCTCCTCACACTTAGTTTCACTTTCTTCTTGGGCAGATCTATTCCACTCCAAACAATCAGAAAAATATTGTTTCTATTCTATTCACTGAACTTCTTGAAACTTAGCACTGAAGGGGTTGATTCTGTATTCATAGGTTTGTAGAACAATAGGATTAAGGTCTTTTTCTCAACTCTGTTCATGTTATAACATTTTTGCTGTGAAGAAGAGGCATGTGATCTCTGCTGAGTCAAATTCAGTTTTGAGAACTGCAAAAGTAAACCAAGCATCTGTGGTAATATCTTGTAGGCAGAGAAACTGTCCAATAATCTTACAAAAACCTCTGGAAGAGCATGACATTGTGAATGGATTAATGGAATTTATTTACCAAAAAAATTAAACATATACAGCCTACATAATTAATACATAATTATGCCTACATATACAGCCTACATATTCTACATAATTAAAAAACTAATCTTTATTTCATGATGGAATAACCTTTGGATGGTAATATATTTTCCTCAAAAAGCATTTTATTTAAAAAAATCCGATTTAAATCAAAAAAAACTGATTTTTTTGATTTTTTTAAAAAAATCATTGATTTTTATCCACCCTGCTTGATGCATTTTGATGCGAAACTGTTGTCCTGGTACTTGTAGTCTGTACCTGTTTTGTACTTGACGTGCTGTGATAGGAAAAGGGGGACAGCCATGAGGAATAGACAGAAAGTTAGCCATGCTGGGAAGGCTGCTGCTAAAGGAAGAGGGGGATGGCGTCAGAAGGAGGACAGGAAGTCAGCCATGCTGGAAAGGTCACTAACATAGGAAAAGGACAGATAGAAAGTCCTTCCCTGCTGGAACAAAGAGTCATGTGGTAAGTCAGTGGTTTGTTTTAGACTCGTTTTTAGTTGTCATAGTACCTCCTGGAATCAATAAACAATGAATATCAAAGTACCACTGTACAGTGTTCTTATTCAAAAAGGTTTAAGATTGTTATCCATACTAAAATATTCCAAGATGCTACATTTCATGCTTCCACATATGGTTCTCCCCATCTTCAATACTGTAATCAGTTAGCATTCCACTGAGTACTTACAGTCCTCATCTGGCTATTTTTTATTATGAGATATTATGAGAAAATTATTTCTTAAGGTAACATTTTCCTATCTTGGGTGTGAACTCACATTCCCAAATCCCCCCAGCTAATGTATCCAATATTTAGAATTCAAGATGCTTGTCCACACATTTGAAGATTTTAGAGTATTCAACACACACACATTTTGTAGCTTTGCCAACCTGGAATTATACCATGTCTGCCTCTGTTTTTCTGTTGTTTGTGGCTGGTAATGTTATCAGACTGTATGGCAATCACATTTAACTTTCTGCTCCAGCTGTAAACTGCAGAAATAGTGAATAAAGTTAGTTGTAATATCAACAATAACATTTTGTTAGTAATTTAATGAGAACTTCTTCTAAGTTATATCCTTAACTTAATTTGCTTGCATATTTTTGCCTTTTCCAGTTCTTTGGAATCCCCTGTTGTCATTGCCTTTTCAAGTCAAACTCATTTCATATCCCTGGACCATTAACCTTTCAAGAGTTAAATATTAACTATGATAGAATTTCAGCTGAAGTAGCTAATATAGAAGGTTATATTATTTAGTAGAACACCAAGTGAGTGGGAATCAGTAGAATTCAATGCAGCAGAAGGAACAATAGGAATATATCTGGTATTGTGTGTGTCCAATAAATGAAATTCAAAAATGGATGATTTCAGAATGTCTAAATAACTTTATTGTACTTAAATGTACATTTACCCATCCCACTATTTTTTTCAGAGGAAGAAGAAGAATGTAAGAATATGCCAAAATTAAAGTTATGAGATGAGAAAATAAAGGAGGAAATAGAGCTAAATGTAGTGTTCTCCATGCCTTGTTATTCTCTCAATCCATTCTTGCTTTTATTGCATCCATATAATAATTCATACACTGCCTTTTATTCTTTAAATTTTTATCCTTTCTCTTTTTAAGGATCACTAACCACAACTGTCTTATTCTCCCATTCTCTCATCTAATCTGTGATTTCTTCATACTTTTGTTATGCAATTCAGTCCTCATTCTCTTCATGTGATCAGACCTTATTATTGTAATTCACTTGAAGTACTCACTTACTTTTGTATTCAAATTACAGTGGTACCTTGGTACTCAACTACTTTGAAAGTCATTAAACTTGATACTCAACACATTTTTTGTCCCGGTACTCATCATTTGTTTGGTACGCAACACACAAGCTAGAACTTGTCTGTATCAGCTGCCTTGCAACTCACTACATTATTCCTTATGGGAAAAATTTGTTGGGTACTTATCGTTTTTGGTACTCATCGCATTTTCCCAAAACTAATTAATGATGACTACCGAGATACCACTGTACATTTATTTGCTTCTTATTTTAGAGACACATTTCTTAAGTATGCTATTCCTCCTACGTTCAGATTTGTGTTTTTACTGACATATTGAATTCTGAATCCTCATTAGCATACATTCATTCCTCTTAACAGACTGCATATCCCTCACTTCCTCTCTACTAGCATGTCCATAACTTCATGTTTCGCTATCTATTTTCCTATCTATAGTAAACATTCAACAGATGTGTTTTAGGTTTTTTTGCCATTTATTCATTTTCCCTGTCAAACATAATTATCTTGGTTTTTCATGCAATAATGCTCAGAGCCAAACTCTTTATTTCATTGTATGATCTACCTGACTCTCATGGGGAATCCTTTAATTTCTCAAATCCCTGCTCAATATTAAATCTTTTGCCAAGCATTCTGAATATGTTCATGTATTTCTATCAAGTATTGCTCTTACCATAACCAGCAACCAGTCTTCAACTTCACATTTGTACCAAAACTTCTATAATGCAAACCTATTCACTTTATTATACACTTACCCCACATCAACCAGTCAATAGTACAGGTAGTCCTCAACTTACAACCAGTTGTATAGTGATCGACTAAAGGTATGAATTATCTAAAACCTGACTCCAAAGTTCTGGCAGTCATCCCTTCCTCTGGTCACATGGCTGCACAGCAACCCAGACTCATTTATGGCTGTTTGCATTATCCCATGCTCACATGAACATATTTTACAACAGTTTGGGCAAAAATTGGCATTTCCAGTTTTGGGCAATACCATGAGCATAGCAAATAGTAGATTTGCACTTAATGACCACTGCAAAAAAATAAATAAATCATAAAATCAGGTCCATCATGTTTTACAACCGTTAATGACTTACAATTATAATGGGAAGACTCCAGTACACTTTTAATTTGAGGATTACTTGTAAATAAACTTTTGATAATTTTCATACAGTTTTCAATAATCTGCTAAAGAGAGGAAGACATTCTCCCTACCTGGCATAAAGCCTCAATGTACTTCCCGAAATTTTCACATTGTCCATTGAGCATTTCTATCAGAAAATGTGTGTAATACCTTCCAGGCATTCCTGGAAATACCTTCCAAAATATTGTCTCCCTGTTTTTTTCCTTCACTTTTTCTGCCTTTCCTTTAAAGAGCAATAACACCATTCTCCACACACATATTCAACAAATTTCACAGCCACAACATATTTAACGTTTCTCCAGTTACACTATGTACGTCAGCAGCCTTTCCACTTTTCAACAGAATTTATGTCTTAATTTTCATGCATTTTCTTTCTTCAACATCAATATTTACCCCACTCATTTCAGTTCTTCTCTTCCCTTTCATAGCTATTATTAATTTAGAGAAACCACTGTTATTTCAAATACTTTTATCACTTATCTGAGTTCACAATGTCTCTTATTACTGATGCCTAAAAGCAGAGGATGGTGACTTGATGCCTTCTAGATACTTTGAAGTCCAGCTTCAGGGTTGACAATGGCTCCCACAATCCTTTCAGAGCATGGAGCTGGAGCCAATGGGAAAAATTCTGATTGCCTATCCATACCCAGTTATCTTGGATTATGATCTGCAGATATTCTAAAGTTATGTTCTCTCTTCCTCTTCCACTCTTTCAGAAATTGTGAGTTTGGACATCATAGTCTGAAAATCTAGTTTCTTGCTATCATTAGCTACTTGTTTGCATTTTAAAATATGTCAAAACTACCACATACTTCCTTGGGAGTTGTTCACTATTTTTTTCAGCTTGATATTTTCCTATTCATTTGAATTATGTTGTGTTTTATGTAACTATGTTTTAATATGGTGATGATGATATTGTGGATGCAATAATAACAGGAAAATTTATAATAGCGGATGATAAGCATCTGGTATACATGCCAAAAATTTTTTATTAAGAATAACTGTGAGCTTTTAATTTTAGGTTTATTTTGCAAACTCTCATTCTTCTTTGCTATGAAATCAGATTCAGCTAAACCAAGTTTCCTTCCATACAAAAGTACCTCCCCCCCCCCAAAAAAAAAGTCAAAGTAAATTTAGCGGGGGTGGGATTACTTTTCAAACCTTTCATGTAACGTTCTTAAGTCAAATTATAACTAGTGTTTTATAAACTCTAAAGCTTGTTTTGAGGATATTGTAATATATTCCTGTTTTAATTCAGGAATTTGCAACAATGTATTTTCTAATATCTCTGTGGATTTGATATTATATTCATAAACCTTAGGCAAATTTGGGAGTTTAAAACTATTCCCCAGTTCAATTCATATTAATATTATAATTAAAGTTATAAAATTTTGATTGCAAAACCCTGGACAAGGATGCAAATAGGAAGCTTTAAACTGTTTGCTGCCCAGAAGTGGGAGCCCTATTTTTTTTTTTTTTAATTTATATGCCGCCCTTCTCCGGAGACTCAGGGCGGCTTACAATGTGTTAAGCAATAGCTTTTATACTTTTGTATATTTATACAAAGTCAGTTTATTGCCCCCATAATCTGGGTCCTCATTTTACCTACCTTAGAAAGGATGGAAGGCTGAGTCAACCTTGAGCCTGGTGAGATTTGAATTTGCAGTAATTGCAGGCAGCAGATGTAAGTGGATGTTAATTAGTCTGCTGAGCCACCAGAGCTCCTTATAATTATAATACCACAATAGATTCAGTACCATTTTGTGTAGAATGTATGTCTGAGGCACACAGTACACATTCTGATATATTTTCAGTGGGATTTACCAAAGCAATCACAGTTGTCTGCTTCACGTAATAGGCAGATGAAAATCTATTTTATATGAATTAGTATATATGTGTTCAATCTGAATATATTAAGTCTTCTTTCAATAGATTTGTATTTATGTCTTTTTATAAAGAATATTACAGTATGTATGAATAATAGAGACTGTTTTACCAGTGTGATGTTTTCAGAATTTTCTCCCCTGCACCCACCCACCCACCTAGACATTTAAATTATATTATAAAGTTTATACTTTAAGCTTTAGTCATTCAAGGGACATCATACTGGGCCATTCAAAATGATCAAATCTATTTCACCATGCTGTGAATCTACTCTGTTGACCCCAAAGCCCCACTGTATCTCTCCACTGTACTCAAAGAAAAATCTCTTTAAGATTTTGGAACAGAAATAATTGGAAGATTCTGGAGCATTATATCAAATATGAAATATTAAACGCACCCATGCAATACATTTTGGAACTTTCCAGATGTTACAGAATGTACCTGATGTTTGATAAGAAGTTTAAAGAGAAAAGCAGAAGTGTGTGGGAATCTGTGTAAAGATATACAAATGTAACATGCCATAAAAATATGTATTGAAAGGGGTTTTCAATTTTGCTGCAGTGTTTCTTATGTATATTTCCTTTACATGTGTTGGAAGAAAAATCCTGTCTGGTACCAAGCCAGGAGAAAAAATAAATAAATGGAGGCTGGCTACAAGGAAAGAAGTTCTCTGTTTATTTGGTTATTCAGAAACTTCAGTGACAGCAGCATGTTTCTGGGGTGGCTGACAAAATAGCTGAGTGAATGGATGGATCTTTATAGGGTTCTGGGGTTTTGTGATTGAGATGCTCCAGGGGGTTGTGCAATGTAGTGAGCCTTGTGTCTTTTACTATTCTAGTGGTGATGGGTTAATCCTATTATGTCCTAAAGGACATGTCCTGTCCTTAGAATTTGGGTGGGGAATGTAAATTCTTAATCCCATCAGCTCCAGCCTGGGGGAGCTGTGGCTGGAGGCAATTTGTTTGTGAATAGATTGGCCCAGTCTTCCTGAATGGATACAAAATCTGCATTCCTAAAGCTAGCTTCTTCAAGCTTCTTGGTGTGAAGCTCTTTTCCTATGGCAGGAAGCCTGGGGCTGCTTTCTGCCTTTGTTAAGGCTTTTCTCCATTTCTCCTTTGGGGAAATATTCTATCCTGCCTCTTTTTAGCATTAAGAATAAAAAATATTTTTAATCTGGGGAAGAGGGGGCTTCCTTGACATGCATCCAATGCATATTATAGGGGAATTGTATCTATTTTTTCCAGCTAGAGGGAGAGTTTCTATCCAAGCTTGTAGTAATGTGTTTTGTTTTGTTGGCTTTCACCAGTCTGTGGATCCGGGCATAAAATATTTAGAAACAAGTCTTTTGCTTAGAAATAGATGACTTTTAAATATTAACTTGGCTCAGAGAAATAAAGAAGGGGAGGGTGAGTGGGGTGCTTGCATGATTTGTTTATCATTACCCTTAATGGCAATGTTTTATGATTCAGAACACACTCCGGCTGTACAGGCTATCCACCCATTGCCACAGTATAGGTTACATTCATATATTCCTGTTGGGCTTGTCCTGAACTAAGTTCTTCTTGTCAAGTTGAAGTTAGGTGAACACAGTGCTATTTGATATCTTAGGGACCAGGCTGGTACATATCATTTAAGTAAAGAGAATATAGTCACAAATAACGTTTTCACTTTCTCAAAGCCTTTTGCAGATCTAACGTGCACAGAACATTTGGGAAACAGTTTAATATAAGACTCAGGACAAGTTTGCATTGCATAGATTTTAAGCCTCTTTGTGTGTTAGTTTTATAAAAACTGAATGGATAATTCGCCTGATACGCCAGTTGCGCCCCTTTCTGGACCGGGACTCCCTACGCACGGTCACTCAAGCACTTGTCACTTCTCGTCTGGACTATTGTAACGCTCTCTACATGGGGCTCCCCTTGGGGTGCACCCGGAGGCTCCAACTGGTGCAGAATGCGGCTGCGCGGGGGATTATGGGAGCGACGGGGTGCTCCCATGTGACTCCTCTCCTGCGCGAGCTGCATTGGCTTCCGGTGGACTTCCGGGTGCGCTTCAAGGTGTTGGTGATCACCTTTAAAGCGCTCCATGGCTTAGGGCCAGGGTACTTACGGGACCGCCTTCTGCCACCAATAGCCTCCCACCGGCCGGTTCGCTCCCACAGAGAGGGCCTCCTCAGGGTGCCGTCGGCCAGACAATGCCAGCTGACGACCCCCAGGAGGAGAGCCTTCTCTGTGGTGGCACCTACCCTATGGAACAATCTACCCCCAGAGATACGAGTGATCTCCGACCTCCGGATTTTTCGTCGGGCCCTAAAAACTCATTTTTTTCAGCTAGCCGGTCTGTCCTGATTTTAGGGTTAGTTTTAAAATTTTAATATTTATTTTAATTGACAAGTTTTAAATTATGGGCCAAATTTATAAATTATTTTAACTTTATTTTTAACTGTGATGTTTGTATAGATGTTTTTTATCTGGCTGTTCACCGCCCTGAGTCCGAAAGGAGAAGGGCGGAATAGAAATTCGAATAAATGAAATGAAATGAAATGAAATAAGAATCCAATCCAGTCTATTTGAAAACTTAACAGTGTGCTCATAGTGATGCTATTTTACCACAAGAGCCCAGGTGTTTCCTGTCTGAAGTTTGGAATGGCTGTTTGGTTTTCAGTCTCTTTAGAGGGACATACTTTTTATATAGGTTGAATATGCAGCTATGGAATATTTTACTTCGCGTCTACTTCAGCAAAACACAAATGACAAGAATTACTAAATGGAGCCAAGTCATGTAACTGAAATAGCATGCAGCTAATAAGCATTCAGAACAACTGGATGCTTTATGCTGTAACTCCTTAAATATGGCTTCCTGGGGAATTCTGCTTAAAAGAAGCAATTCTTTTAAAGGCTGAAATGTTGTTTCAGTTGTATCAGTGGTGATACCAATATAGCTGGGTGTAATATGTTGATTGCTTCATCTGTTATAAAGCGGATGCTTCAAATTAGTGTAAACTGTTTGGGATTCAAATGTTGAAACGGAGCAGCCGTGCTGTTGAAATCTTTATGGGTGGCTAGCTTATTTTCCTGGCTGCTGTCAATGCACAATAAAAGGGTGACTGAAACAAATGCCTTCTCAATTGTGGCCCCTAGGTTTGGGTCCCCTGCCTTTGGAATTGAATGGGACAACTTCAGTCATTGCACAAAAAACTCAGATAATTGTGACAGCAAATAGTAGAAGACAATGTTACAACACTCATGCTGTTTTAATGAAAGACTTACATTTTATTCTTTCGCTGCATGTAGCAATAACCAAATGCAAATTTTCCATATTTCAGCTTTACTTATAGCCTTTTCCCTTTTAAAAAAAGTTGTTGATCAAATAGTATCTAGTAAGCTTTTGGACAAAGTAACAAAGCTTAGTTGTTAATTCTTTGTACTTGACATTGTGTAATGGAAGTTGTTCTGTTATTCATAAGAATAGCATCTAAGCTTTCATCAGCCACTTCTTTTGATGGTTCTAACCAGGGTCATTTTTTTTATAGCTTTAAATTCATTATAAGGAAGCCATCTAGTGGCCATTTATATGTTGGCTAATATTTTGTATCTCACATTTTGAAATCAGTTCAGTTCGTTTTTTTAAAAAAATGCAAAAAGTGTAGACATGTGAACAGTCTCAATCAGTATCCCTAGATCTCTTAGTTATGCATGGGGAGAAGAAGAGGAAGAAGGCTGGCATGATATACAAACACTGTCTATAGTACCAAGAGGAAAAGATACAGATATGCAGATAAATGTGTTCTGCAGATACTGAGTTTTACAGGACCTAAGACAGCTGTACCAATAAAATACATGATGACTGATTTCCTCATTTTTGAAAAATGCAAAGTACTGTTTCACTAATTTTACACTGAAATTACAAAGATCTGTTTCTTCAGAAATAAAGTTAGATCTCACGAGAAAATATTCTCATTTTCAAGATTTTCTCACAGTTCAAATATTCACTTCTCATTTTACCATTTTTCCCCTCCCCTGCCTCCCATTCTCCTCATAATAGCTGTATGAATTGATAAACCTACTGTGTTTCCCCAAAAATAAGACCCTGTCTTATATGTGTTTGAACCCTGAAATTTATTTATTTATTTATTTATTTTATTTTATTTTAATTTGATTTATATGCCGCCCTTCTCCGGAGACTCAGGGCGGCTTACAATGCATTAAGCAATAGCCTTCATACTTTTGTATATTTATACAAAGTCAGCTTATTGCCCCCACAATCCGGGTCCTCATTTTACCTACCTTAGAAAGGATGGAAGGCTGAGTCAATCTTGAAATAAGTGCTTGGCCTTATTGCCATGCACTCAAAAGCCCGATTGGGGGTATTATCAGGGAATGTCTTATTTTGGGGGAAACAGGGTATTTTCTCTGTGATATATGACATCCAGATGGATAAACTTGTATAGATCACACTCCACTCTATGTAATAATACATTTATTCTTCTTTAGATACCCAAGGCTTCTAAGACCCTGACAGGACAGTAGTGGAAAAGGTAAACTATATACAGCATTGTTTTTTAACCCTGACAATTTAAAGATATGTGGATTTCACCTCCCCGAATTCCCCAGCCAGCCATGTTGAAGTCCACCCATTTTCAAGTTGCCATGGTTGAGAAACACTGATGTATTGTGTTTTTGTAGAATTGAAGACTTCCCAAGTAACATAACTTTTGGGAAAACTAGTTCTCTTGATCTGGTTTATTTCTCATTCCCATTTTGTCTACTATTTATTGTCATCCCCATCCTTCTTTCTTTAAAAAAAGGGGGGATGACAAATGTTTGTCCAATCTTTTCTAAAAAGCCTCTAGTGATGGAGCACTCACAACTTCTGGAGGCAAGTCATTCCACTGATTAATTGTTCTAACTCTCAGGAAATTTCTCCTTAGTTCCTTGTTCTCCTTGGTTCTCTCCTTGATTAGTTTCTATCCATTGCTTCTTGTTCTGCCTTCAGGTGCTTCGACGCATAGGTTGACTCTATCTTCTTCGTGGCAGCTTCTTAGATATTGGATACACTTGCTATCATGTCACCTTCTAAGCCTTATTTTTAACCTAATGCAAAGCTCCAATGATTATATTTTGGGGGGTGTATGCCCTATCCAAATTAGTTGGATTTATGATGGGTATGCTTCTGGAAGTCAGAGTTGCAAATATAATAACATCTGCTATCTGACAGTAATTTCATTAGAGATTAAAATTATGATGCAGGATTGCAATATAACTTGTTTTATACCAAAGTGGTAGCAGACTTTTCTTTTCAACCTCACCTTTAGTAAAAATATTTTCAGAACTTGATGAGAGAACCAATACGAAATATAACTTAATTAATAACACCCTATTAATTACAGTGGCATTAAAGTTAGATATATCGTTAGGGAAATCCATTGTGAAATTCTGAAGAACAATGCTGCACATTTGCTTTGATGTTGTATGCTAAGGAAAAATCACCTGTGTAAATAGCCAGGTCAGTTAGCAAACAAGGTTTCTATTGCTTAGAAAAAGAGTTTTGTCTTCCTAGGGACAAATCCAAACTTCATTATTTTCTTCTTTACAAAGAACATTGAGTTTTTGAAAGATGTTTGCATACAACTTAATAAAAAGTTTAATGTATTTCTTAACTGGTAATTATTTGTTTTCTGCCTGTTAATGACCATTGAATCAGATTTGATCTTTACAAATTAGCTTTTAAAAATTCTAACATTTGATACAAATGCTGTAATGTTCTTTGATTCCAATATAACCACTGTAGACACTAGAGGAACTAACTAAATGCTTTTGAAGTTTATTTGAGCATTAAATTATATTGTTAGTTCATGTAGCAGCTAATATTTTGGCAAGTAATTAGGCATATCCATCATACAATATTTAAGATATTATTCAAACAGTACTTTACTATATAAGGGCAAATATATATTATCTATAAGGATTTGGCACCTGGAGTATTTAATCTGGTAATCATTACATTCACAATGGTGTGAATATCATTTAATTATTGCTTTGGAAAAGGAAAAAGAAAATTGAAAACAGAACATAATCCAAAAGAGCAGTGTAGTGTGGTGTAAATAAAAGAAGAATTGTGTCTTTTAAATTGCTGCCACCACAAAAACCTATTCCGGATTTATGGAATTGAACAGTTATTTCAAGATACATATAAAAAAGTCAAAACTTGTGTAAGGCCTGAAAGGAAAGGAAAGGAAAGGAAAGGAAAGGAAAGGAAAGGAAAGGAAAGGAAAGGAAAGGAAAGGAAAGGAAAGGAAAGAAGGAAAAGTTTTTTGTTTTATTTTATTTATTTATTTATTTGCTTTTATGATTTAATGATTTAACCTGAATAAAGTTTTTTATATAAAATAAATATTTTATGATTTAACCTGAATAAAGTTGTTTATCTTATACTATTTGCTTGGAAAGTTAACAAATTGCCTTAATAAAGTGCCCTATTTTATTTGTCATATGGATACTCTTGATATTAGTTCTGAATTAAGGCAAGGGATTATGGAAGAGGGAATGTATTTCTTAAATTCATCACAACATTTTCCACCTGCAGTCCTAATCACAAGAATCAGATAAATTAGAAACTACAGTAATAAACAATTACCATATAGAAAGTTAATGAATATATATTTTTAAATATGACATACAACGTACAAAAACAACAATACAACATACAAAAAGTACACCATACAATTTTTGAAAAAATAAATATCGGCTTTATAAGTAAATATACATTGCAAGATAGCAATAGCATTTAGACTTATATACCACTTCAAAGGCACTTAGACTTATATACCACTTCACAGTGCCTTACATCTCTTTGTAAGCAGTTTACAGAGTTAGCATATTGCCCCCAACAATTTGGTTCCTCATTTTACCGACCTTGGAAGGATGAAAGGCTGAGTCAACCTTGAGTTGGTGAGAATCGAACTGCCAAACTGCAGGCTGCCGGCAGTCAGCAGAAATAGGCTGCAATACTGCACTGCAACCACTGCGCCACCATGACTAATTAGCAAGCTACTTTTTTCTTTTTCACAGTCACATTTGCTCAAGAGTTATCTGTTTGGAGCCACATTCTAATTAGAAGTATGTTTTTTTAAAAAAAAATAAATCCCCCTTTTCATTGTTCTCTTTCCCATTCCATCCCCACATTCTTTTTGGCCCCTGTAAACAGGCTTCCAGGAAAGACAGAAAACATTCTTAAGAGAGATCTGATTGCTTTCTTGCAAAAGACAAGAGTGCCAGATCAGATGATAATAAGACCACCATGATCCAAGGGCCCAAGTTGCTCAACCCAGCTTTTAGTTAAGTTGTGCAAAAGAAGAAAATTATAAGCAATCATTGAAAGATTGCTGAGCATTTATCCTAGGAGAACAGGACACTCTTGTTCCTTGTTGTTAAATAGCACATGAAGTTCTTCTGCACATTTCAAGTTCCATTCAGTTCTGAAAACCACACAATAAATCTGTTGAAATTGGGGATATTCAAATATAAGTTATATTCTACGATACTTGAAAGGGGATTTTTTTTTTGAAAAAGAAGAAATCTGGGCTATCCATGTACTCTTTTCCTTTAAGTTTACTTCAGTCCTGATTGTATACACAATCCACAGTTGTATCAAATTAGAGTATTTCTAAATTGCTGATCATATAAACAGATCATGAAATGTTTATATAATCCAGTGTTAAGAGAAGGAAAGTCCACCTTCAAATACATGTTATGGGATTCTTGGAGGGTTTATATTCTACTTCTTTTGTTACTGCATTTTTGGAAAATAATTACACCCATGGAAGCTTTACTTTGGTAGCATCTAAGATATAGTTTCCATACAACAATACAATGTGCTGTAAACTTTCACTAGATGGCACTAGAATGCCATAATTCTTTGAATGAGTCCTAATTTCCAGCTCATTTCTAAAATAACCAGATGTTAGGAATTAAATTTACCTGTTTAAGGTAAATCAGAAATCAGGGCATAGATTGCAGAACCATATAATTCCCATCTATCCATAGACATACATTCATACCCTTGATAAGCAAGGAAAAATATAGTTTTACTTTGATGGTTTAATATGACAGTACTACAAAATTAAACAACAGAATTAAGGTTTAAAAATATTCCTTTGTATAGTTTTTCATTTCTGGGGATTACATGGACTCATCTATGTTTTATTTTATATCATCTATCTTTTTATTCTTGATGAATATATTTTATTCTCCTTATGTACACTGAGAGGATATACACCAAAGACAAATTCTTTGTGTGTCCAATCACACTTGGACAATAAAGAATTCTGTTCTATTCTATTCTATTCTATTCTATTCTATTCTATTCTATTCTATTCTATTCTATTCTATTCTATTCTATTCTATTCTATTCTATTCCATTCCATTCCATTCCATTCCATTCCATTCCATTCCATTCTGTTATTTTCTCGGCAAAATTACGGAAATGGTTTGTCACTACCTTCTTGTGAATTTTTTCAATTTCTCGGTTTAGTTCTGTGCTATAACAGTTTTTTCTCTTGCAAATAGACCATTAATACTAATATTTTGCATACTTTAAAGCAAAATACTTTAAAGCAAAGTAATTGAGCATTCACCTCAAAGAAGAATATAACAGTAGAATAAGTAGTAGATAAGAAGCATAGATGTATAGTCACAGAAATCATGTAACAGAATGTACAACAGATGTAACAGAAATCATAAACACTTTATCAACATAAATACCTGTCCCAATTATTATATTTGTGAAGAACTTAATGTTGCAAAACTCTAATGTCTATATATGATTATCTGAATCAAGATAGTGGTTTATAATGCTTCCTGTGCAAATATTAAAGCAAAGTGTCATTGAGATTTTAAATACTGCATACAGCCTTGCCCATATTAAGCTGATGAGGTTTTAGAATTTAATGACCTTTGACCATTTGTTTCAGACCCAATGTGTTAAACTACAATTCCCATAAATCTCAGTCAGCAAAGCCATTAGTCTTGGGAAGGCTATATTATAATCTTAGTTTAAACTAGCAGTGAGTGACAGATGCATTGAAGATTTGATTAGGAAGTGCATTCTATTATAATCTTATTCTTTTCTTTCCCCTTATGTTATTGCGCATGGAACAAAGTAACTGCTGTCCATTTTTTTTTTAAAGTGTTCCCTTTTAATTTTGAAAGATAGAACATGCCTATTCAGGATAGCAAGTTTTTGAAACAGAAGATCTCTTCTCCTCTTAAGCTGCCAAGCTAGAATTTTACACCGTGCTAATTCAGTGACTTCAAAGTTGCAGTATTTCCCATTTTGACCCTTTTGTTATATTTTCTAAGAGAGAATTAATGCCAACAAGCTCTGTCCTGATTGCCAGGAAGAGAGATGCATTTTGGCTGAGCCTCTCTGCAATTTACAATTAAGTCAAAGCTAGCACTAATAATTGGAAGGCTTTAGCTGGGCAAATAAACAAGGTGACTCTATTAAATTGGTGTGATCCTTCCTAAATATTAAGATCTTCCCTGGAAATCCTGCTTAGAGTAGCCACCCACATCTGGCTAAAAAAAGGGAGAGAAAATCTTTTTGATACGACAATCTTTCTTGACAGATGACAGGTCTATTCAAGCTTTTAATGGAAGGTCTTTTAATTTCTTCCTGGATGTGTAAGAATGTTAAGCTTTTAATGCCTACTTCTGTTGCTGTTAATGTATTGTTTTTATTGGTTGTATTATTTTTTAATACCCCCTTCAATTTTTAATATTACTTTTTGTTTGGGTTCTTAAATTTTGTTTTATATAACATTGGGAGGCAGGATTGAGATAATTAAGATGCAGAGAGCAGGATTTAAATATGTGGATGGGTAGTCAGACAAAGAGACAGAGGTAGGTAGCATATAAAGGGAATTAATCATGCCCTGACTTAAATAATTTCCATAGAGGTAATTTGATAAAAGGACATTGCTCTGCAATTTTTTTCAGTCGTTCTTATTTCCAAGTGATCTGTTTAAAAGTTTGCTCTGCGTTACAGAAATCCTTTGTGCTTTCTTTCCAATTTTTATAGCAGATTTTACTTGATAATCCCATTAACGAGCATGAAGTGAGCACAAAACCATAATATTACCTGGCATTACAGATTCGTTCAACATCAAAAAAAGAAATTGATGGGGTAGAATAATCCTATTTAGCATCCTTCATTGAACGTCTTTTGAAAATAATTTTATTCATTTAATTAGAAGATTTCTCCAAATGAAGATTGCTCTGGTTTTATCAGGTTAACAGAATTTGCTTTGGTGATGCAAAGCACTTCCCCTTTCCTTTTACTTAAGTGCCTGGGGCTGCATCCTGGAAAATATCTTAGTAAATTGATTCTTATTTTTCAAAAAACAAATTATATTACTTAGGGTGTATTCAATAATAAAAAAGCAGAATATGTCCCTTTATGGCTTCCTATGTAGAATTTCGCCTCCAGTACATGGATTAGTCATGGCAAACAATGACATTTATTCAACATTGAAAGGGATTATCCAATATCATTTTCACACTGGAAATTTACATGCATAAAATTTAGCATCAAATAAAGGAGGCTTGCAAATTAGTTCCATCTTTTTCCTCTTTTTAAGAATGATTTAATTCAAAAATACCATTTTAGTCTTCAGAACTATCAAGATTGACTCATTAGGAATGCGACATTTTCCTGTGGTCAAAAATTGTAATTCACATTCCCTTTAATTTGACCCACTAGTTAACAGGGAATAAAGTTGAGTTCTTACAATTATTTTTCTTTTAAAAATTCTTTAATGTTTCTCATTCTCTTCCCATAATGGTTTGCATACTTTATATTTGCATGGAGGAGAAAAATAGCATGGCTCTGGCTTGACATTTCAATCATTAAAGAAACATACTGAAGAGCCCATATACATCTGGTGGCCTTAGATGTTTTGAACTTCAAGTCTTATAATCTAATAGCCGTAGCCAAAGTTTGGCACAGGAGAAACACAGTTCGTTAAGGTTAAATCACATGTATCTGGGAGAGCGCTTGAATAGAGGAATATTGTATCAAGAAAGATTCTATAATCAGAAAGTTTCTGTCTCTCTTTTTGTAAGTGTGGTTGGCTGTTCTAGCTGCAGGTGCAGTGAAGATACTGGCTAAGGAACACACAGCCCCCATTCCCAGGGAAACATATGAATCATGTGTGGACCAGTTTTCTCATTGTAAAAGTGATCAGTGTCCAAATATGGATAGTCTTATTTATTATTATTCATTTACCGCATTCATATTCCACTTCTTTTCTGCAAGCTTCAGGCAAATAAAATTGGTCTCCAATCCCAATAAGATATAGATTGGATTGCCAGTGACTGGGCCAAAGTCCTGCAATGAACTGAGTAATGGGGTGGTGGAGGTAACGACAATGAGAGAAGCAAAAGAATCAGTAGTGTTATGCTATCATGATACAAACTGCTCCTTTTTGTATATGAGTATAGTTTCATGATGCGAATCACAAAGAGCTAGACCCTACATTTTTATTCATTTGATATATATTCCCCCTGAATTACAAATAATTCAAGTTTGCAAACATATCTAATAGTCCTTGCTCCTTCTATTTTCTCCATACCAACAACCTTGTCACGTGGGTTGAACAGAGAGTATCTGGCCCAAAGATACCCAGCTAGCTTTCATGCCTAGGGCAGAACTAGAACTCACAGTCTCCTGGTTTCTAGCTTGGTGCCTACACAACCAATCTGCCTTCCTTGCATTGCATTTGCTTTTGCATTGCTATAATTTTGAAAGCATCCGTTCCTGCAAATGCGTCTAGTGGTTGAACCAGGAATTGGAACTTGGGCTCTCCTGGTTCAGTTCAACAAACCCAAAATCAGAAACAGAAGGAAAAAAGAAAGGAGTAAGACATACGATACTGTATAGATTAGAGAACAATTCCGAAGAGAAATGAATGATAGGGTGGCAATAGCTAGTGAGTTGGGGATAGGACAAAGACTGGGGAAGACAGATCCAAAATACAAAGATATACTGGTTTCTCCTTCTAGTTCAGTTTATTGTACTGTTTCAAAATTATAGTGTATGTGCATAATTATATGCATATAATTATTTACTTTTGTAAGAGGTGTGAGAATATATCAGAAGTGTTCTAGGGGTGCAGGGTATAGAAAAGTTTGGGAACCCCTGATATAGAGGAAGAACATATAAATATTTCATCAACAAGGCCATATTTGTTCATTCTGGATTTAGCCATACAAATTCATTTTCACTGCCGTTGTAACTTTGAATGGCCACTAAATGAACTGTTGCAAGTTTAGGACTACCTGTATATGAAGGAGTTATTTGTTATAGGATAGATGAACCAGAAATGTGCATACCGCTGTAACTGTATTTTGAAAGGATTTTTGTTGTTTCTTTGTTCCATTCAGACTTCTGGCTGAACAAGCAACTTATTTTAAGTCTTGACAAGTACTTTGTCTTGACCAAGTAACAGACTGTAGCAAATGTGTCTGTTTACAACCATGCACATTTGTTCTTGCTGAGTTTAGGCTGTTTAGGATTGTGGTCAAAATCTGCCCATAAATCTATGTAATAAATAGATAAAAAGGTAATTCTGCAAGGGAAGTTTAATGCAAGTTCATTCATAGACTTTTGCCTGACTTTGTACCATTTGATTTTTCCAGTTACCACAAATACAGATTTTAGGTATGTGTTCCTAAGAAATGGATTTTTGTCCTCTTAACCGGGAAGAAGTCCTTTTTTATGGATCAAATATTACAGTCCTGCAAATTAAAATATGAAAAATGGTTTTCAGTTTCTCCCAACTGCTTGAGAAAGGGGCACATTTTTTTCTTCAAAGCCCCAATATTTGAGCCGATAATTCATTTTTATTTAAAAATCTATTTCAGGAGATTACAGACAAGTTTGACATTTTCCAGTTTTTAAAAAGCCCTATTATAGCTGAATTTTCCACAATAAAAAAAGAACAAGATAGGAGAATTAAATCAGCTTATTCAGTTTAAATTATCCCAGATTTGTTGTGTTTTAATCTTTGGTTTATACGGTATATAATAGGATTCCAATAATAGTGACTCATACAATGTCTATTGCCAACGCTGCGTGCAGGAGATTTTGTTTGCAAAATCAAGGTGAAGATGAGAAATGATTCATGTCTATCTGCTTCCTCCAAGGTTCTCATTAAAGTGATGCTTTTTTGACCTATGCCATTATAAACCAGCCTCAAATGCGAGAGGGCTTGTACTAATGAGTACCAGGCATACCTTTGCTTCTTACAATTAAGGTAAAGTCCGTGGCAGAGCCAGATGGGGCATTTATCCAGAAGTCAACAGTGGCATTAAAGAGGTAATTTAACTGGCTCATCTCTAGAGTGGCTTTGTAGTTTAGTCCAGTATTTAATAAGATACGTTTATTAACTGAAACCTTTGTTATTTGAAGCAGGTTAGAGAACATCCATTTTAAATACATAAAACATAGCTATGCTATGCTGAAATCAACCAGAAAGGTTAACCTCATCAGAAAACACCTGCTGAGTTTCAAACCTTTAGAAATACAGAACTGACACAAGGTTGGCTGTCATAAATCCTGTTAAGGCATTTTTCTGAGCACATGGAAAGTCTAGGTTGGGATTGACTTTGTAGCCCCATTTCTTTTTCTCTCTCTAGCCACCATGCTTGCTGCTAGAAGGATTAAACACACTTTTGTCTGAATTTGCAGCTCAAACAAGACACTGCTTGACTAAAAGTCTGGTTTAAATTAGAACACATACAGTTTATTTATTATTTAGATCCTGTCTTTTATTATTTTTACAAATCACTCAAGGCGGCCAATATATCTAACACACCTTCCTCTTCCTATTATCCCCACAATAACAACCTTGTGAAGTAAGTTGGGTTGAGAGTGACTGGCCCAAAGTTATCTAACTGACTTTCACAGCAAGGATGGGACTAGAATTAATGGTCTCCCCTTTTCTAGCGTGGTGCCTTAACCATTATACCAAACTCACTTCTTCCAAATGAATGAATAGAGGTCAAAGTAGTGGTGAAATCCAAATTTATAAAAATTTACATTTACATATACATACTATTTCCCTCTCCCTCCTTAGAAGCAACAATTTGAGGTTATCCAAAATTTTACTACCAGTTCTGTGGGTGTGGCTTGGTGGGCGTGGCTTGGTGGACGTGGCAGGGGAAAGATACTGCAAAATCTCCATTCCCACCCCATTCCAGAGGAAGGATACTGCAAAATCCCCATTCCCTCCCCATTCCTGGGGGAAGGACATTGCAAAATCTCCATTCCCAACCCACTCTGGGACGAGCCAGAGGTGGTATTTGTCAGTTCTCCGAACTACTCAAAATTTCTGCTACTGGTTCTCCGAACTGCTCCAAAACCTGTCAGAACCTGCTGTTTATCACCCCTGGGTCAAAAGCAGGAGAGGTAGCCAATGTAATGTTTTCTACTCTGTGTGAAGTCCTCCATGCATTCAGATAAATTCTCTATAACTCTTGCCCTTTTTCTACCTTTTCACCTATAACTCAAGATAGCCTGAGTTTCTATGTTACTCATTCTTGAGCCTGAATGGCAGATCACTTTCCCAGTTTAAAGAAGTCTTAGATTCAGTGAAGTATCTCTGCATCCATTGTGCATTTCTGAGCATAGATGTGAAGAAAGTGGCAATGTATAACCAACTTGAACATGAAAGAGCCTGCAGGGGAATAATTATTCCAATTTAGGATAATATGCACCTCTTCAAAGAACATACTCAAAAATACACACAAAACATACTTGGAATGTTTTGGAATTAGCCTTTAAATATTTCATGTACGATTAAAATAATATGCAAATGAAACAAACTAAAAAAAGTTATGATATTTATGTAGTTACTTACCAAGCAACTATCTAAATTATATTAAAGTAACCAAAATATCTTTTCAATCATAACGTTTGGCATGTCATAACGTTTGAGCATCCCTAATGTTTGGAAATTGAAAATTGAAAAATTTGACACACCCTTTTTATACCATGTACCATTTCTTTTTATTAAGCCATGGTTAACTGTCTTGATTTCCACATTTTCATTTTTCTATTTCTCTTTTTTTCAATCCAGCTGAATCTCATGAATTGGAATAAAATAGTTTTGGTTTAAAATGAATATGGCAATAACACTTAACATAGTTAATGAAAGCCATTTCTCATACAGTGAAGAGAGTTTTGTTACACAGTGCTGCAAAAATGTATGATGTTTTGCTATGAACTGTGGAACATAATCATGATTATTTATATGGTGATAATGATAAAGATTTATAAAATGTATATGTTGCCCAATTTCCAACTAGTCTGGGAATGATCCATGCTAGAATAATCAAATGAAAGAAGCTGTGGATCAATAAAACCTGCACGTAAAAGAACACTGCAAAAATGAGTATGAGAGAAAGATACTGTGTGAGATAGATAGATAGATAGATAGATAGATAGATAGATAGGTAGGTAGGTAGGTAGGTAGGTAGGTAGGTAGATGATAGATAGATAGATAGATAGATAGATAGATAGATAGATAGATAGATAGATAGCCTGGCTAGGTGGCTCAGTGGCTAAGACGCTGAGCTTGTCGATCAGAAAGGTCGGCAGTTCGAATTACTAGTATAGGTCTCCTGCGTGAGCAGGGGGTTGGACTAGATGACCTCCAAGGTAGATAGATAGATAGATAGATAGATAGATAGATAGATAGATAGATAGATTAATTGAACAATTGTGTTGGAAATGAAAAATATTCTGGAAATAGATGAACAAAGATCCTGCAACAGAATGAAGTGTGTGTGTGTGTGTGTGTGTACACACACACACACACACATATATACACACACACACACACATACATACATACATGTATTTAAAAATGGCTCAAATTATTTGGAGTGAAACTAAAGTGGGGGAATGCTGGAAGGAGTATTTTAGAGACTTGTATCAAAGGTGAATTTGAAATGAATACATAATTATAAAAATATGACAAAGAAGTCATAAATTGAAAATGGTAAAGCTTGCTTAACATTGTGAAGACTACATTGTTCTCCTCTATAAAACAAAGATGTCTAGAGTAAATACATAATCAGTTTGTTAAAATACCTGGGAGATTTGAACTCTGGTTAAAAGGGGAGGATCAGGAAATAAAATTTGGGAAGTTTGGTGCAGCTTTATGATGGGTATTGGAATGCACTCCAAATTTTTGCTTTTCAGCCATTCATTGAGAAATGTGTGAATGTGAGCAGGTATGTTTGAGAAACAATGTTTGCCAGTTTTGATGAATTTATGATAAACTGTATAGGTTTGAATTATGAAACATTTTACAAAATTGTCATTGTGTTCAACCCATTGCGACCCCATGGACAATGTTCCTCCAGGCCTTCCTGTCCTCTACCATCCCCCGGAGTCCATTTAAGCTCATGCTGACTGCTTCAGTGACTCCATCCAGCAACCTCATTCTCTGTTGTCCCTTTCTTCTTTTGCCCTTAATCTTTCCCAGCATTAGTCTCTTCTCTAGTGAGTCCTTCCTTCTCATTAGGTGGCCAAAGTATTTGAGTTTCATCTTCAGGATCTGGCCTTCTAAAGAGCAGTCAGGGTTAATCTCCTCTAGGACTGACCGGTTTGATCGCCTTGCAGTCCAAGGAACTCGCAGGAGTCTTCTCCAGCATCATAGTTCAAAGGCCTCAATTCTTTGGCACTCAGCCTTATCTTATGGTCCAACTTTCACAGCCATACATTGCACTGGGAAAACCGTAGCCTTGACTATACGCACTTTTACAAAATTAAGGAAGACTATTGCTGAATACAGTAAGATCCACCTAAAAAAGAAGTAGAACATGGATGAGATCGAAGAGAATGCTTCAACAATGGAAAGACAGTAAAGCAGGAATATATGATGTCTCCTTGGTCATTTATTTATGAATACAGGTAGGCCTCAATGTGCAACTAGTCACTTAGCGAAGGTACGATGTACCTCCCCCAAAAGCTATTTATAAACTGGTTTCAAGGTTACAGCTGCTGCAGTGCAACATAGTAATTCACCCTTATGACCGACCATAGGGATGCTATTGCAAAGTTTCTAATATAATCCTTTTTTTGTAATGTAACCTTACAAATGTATTCAGATATTTTGGATTGAGATAAACAACTGTGGGCTTAACAAGACTGTTGCTTTATTGAATTACAAGATGATCTGTATTGCCTAGATTTGATTACATAGTGTTAGAACAGCAGTACAGTTTTTGCACCAACACTAATACAATTACAGTGGTACCAGGATTTAATATGATAAAGTCTTAATATGATAAAGTCTATTTTCCATTATTGTTGTTGTTTTTTGTGTGGTTGCTTCCCAGAAACACCATATCAGAAAATATCTCCAAAATGAATGAAATATATTTATGAATATTAAAGCATATACTTTAAAGAACTTCATTTCCTTTTGGTTCTATTTTTCTGTAGCCTTATTTCAAAATTGGAATTTCTAAAATCAGGAAATACGATGTAGGAACAAAGAATCCTTGCTATTCAGAGTAGGATCATGTATCTGTTTACTATTGTCGATAGACATCTACAGGGAGATAAGAGAGTGGGGTTTGGAAAGGACAAAATATGGCTTAACAGGTTGCGTGTGATACAAACTTCACTTATATGCTTGCATGCAAATGTCATAAAAGAAGTATGAAGCAAGAAACTTTGTGCTGTAAAGTCACAATATGCATTTTGTCATTTTGATGTCAGTTGTACAGGTAGTCCTTGACTTACAACCATAATTGAGTCCAAAATGTTGCTAAGCGAGACATTTGTTAAGTGAATTTTGCTCCATTTTACGACCCTTTCTTGCAACAGTTGTTAATCACTGCACTTGTTAAATTAGTAACACAGTTGTTAACTGAATCTGGCTTCTCCATTGCTTGTCAGAAGGTCATAAAAAGTGATTGCATGACCCTGGGACACTATAATCATCATAAAATGAGTCCGTTGCCAAGTGTCCAAATTCTGATCACGTGACCATGGGGATGCTGCAATGGTCATAAGTCACTTTTTTTCAGTGCCATTGTAACTTTGAGGACTACCTGACTATCCTTAGGAATGGATACTTGTGATGTTCTCTTATTGGAATTGACTGGATACAGACCTGGATACAGGATGGAAGCAACATTAATTATCTTGACAGATAATCTGTGATGGAACCCAGATAGTGGGATGTAGTTGTATATTCTGGCAGACTTCCATACCATTTATTATGGCATCCTAAGCTCTTTGTAGGAGTGGGGAGTGAATAGCTAGTCCTTAGTCAAGGTGTGGTCCATGGACACACCATTGAGCGGTGCTATATTGTTCATCAGCCAGTAGAAGGGTGTCATCAAAATGTGAAAAGTGCAGCTATACATGTCTATCCCAGGTCTAACAAGAGTTATGGTGGAGGCCCTGACCTTGTGTGTGGATCTAGATAAGGAAAACAGGATCGGGCATCATAGACGTTGTAGTAGAAAAATAAATAGCCAACCATCTATGAGAGGTTTTTTATCCTGTGTAGTACACTATGTAATAATAATCATTTTATGCATGAGTGTAATAGTATACTCATATATAATAGTATAATAGTATGCAAATAGTGAAAAATGAATTTACATGGGCTGTTCTAATGTAATCGGTAGCTTCCAGATAAATATTTCTGTATAAACCTTTTTGGGAGGAAATGGAGATTTAGCTAAATATCAGTATTTCTTTCCCTCCCTCTGTGTGTGTATGCATGTTTATTCTGGTATAAATAATTACATAAATGATTCTGGATTATCACTACAGCAGCTCCCGCCAATCTTAGGGACTTCAAATATGCTGTTTGGAATTATGGGCCCATCACATCTGGAGAGCACTAAATTGGGGTGCTTGTTCTAATCTCTGTGCACAGATGTATCCAGACGATGAACTACTGCTTTCCTCACAGCTTAGTAGCAACAAATGTCCAGAAGGAAGGAGGGGTGGATAATGCATGAAATAGAACAGAATTGCTCTATTGAATTTGGAGAGAGAACTATACGAATAAATTTTTCTGTGCTCCATAAACATTTAGACATTTATGGGCACAGAATGCATTTCTTCCCTTATAACCTCTCTGTGGCCCTGGATGTATCACTTGGCTACCATTATTCTGCTTGCTGAAACACACCTTGTAAAGTTGTTCTACGTGAATCTTCACAGATCCATGTCTGCCAAGATTTTACATCCTTATAAAATTGATTGCAACCTGCCCACAATGGGGAACGGTGGAAAATTGAACTCAGGTACCTCGCTTGTCCATTAAACCGGAACTGATCAGTTCAATGATCGCTAATTTTTCCCATAGCATGATAAAGTTATTTCTAACATTAACTATGTTGCTTGATAACATCATCCTCATAAGAAACTACTATCTTGTGAGCTGATCAGAAATGAGGCATGTTTGCTGCCTTTATCTGATCTTAATTATTCCTTCAAAATTATAGTTAATTTTGAAGAAAAATCAGTATTATTATTATTATTATTAGAAAGATAAAGCTGCCCCAAAGACTACAGGAAGCCTATTGAAAAATCTGCGAAGTAGTACTGTTCTTTTCAGAATTCAGTTGTTATCACCAGGAACTACATAATCACTAAGCCATCATAGGCATGATTGCCATAATGACTGTTACTTCCATTCCTTTCTAAGTATATAATACTTGAAAGGTGTAGTAAATTTATGGAGTCCAAGGGTATTAAAACAAACGCATTAATCACGAAATCTCCAGAACCGTAACGCCTACAAACTTGAAATTTGCCACGTATGTTCCTCTTGGCTTCTAGGTGCTCACTAAGAAAGGATTTTTTGAAATGACCATCAGAGCATTATTTATTTATTTATTTTATTTTTATTTTATTTCAAATTTATATACCGCCCTTCTCCCTGAGGACTCAGGGCGGTGTACAGCCAGATAAAAACATATAATACAAACATTAAAAACAATTAAAAGAAATATCTCTGTTTGGCCCCAAATTTAAAAAGACAAAACCAATTAAAATTATTAAAAGAATTTGTTAAGCCAGCCCGGCTTGCTGAAATAAGAAAGTTTTAAGGGCGCGGCGGAAGTATTAGTATTTCCTATATTATTATTAACATGCTCTGATGCTAAGGAGTTCTACTCCCCCTCCCCCTCCCCACCTGAAAAGAAATCTGTTCCAAATGCAAAACACAAGCAGAGGAGTTTCACTTTCAGTATTACTTTCACAGCAGGAAGCAGCTTTAATACAGAACACTTGAGCTAAGCCACGCCTGGCCTCCTTCCTGTCTCCTTGCTCACACAGCAAATACTGTTTCACTTTCCAAACAGCCCTCTTGCACACTCTCAACCCACCACCTCATGTCCTCTACCTCAAGGTTGGCACTCCAATCATGCTGTTATGCAGTCTAACCTCTCCGAAACTCTGCAATGCCACCAGGTTTCAGGTGAAGACTCTGTACAAACACGTAATCAAAGCCACGATTTTCACTGGCGTCAATCAGGGAGAAACTGTTTTCATACCCTGAATTCCTCTGATCCCATCAGACTACCACTTTGAGTTCAAACGTCTACAATTTCCCGTTAAGGTTTGCTATGCCATCACCATCAATAAGGCACAGGGACAGACTTTGAAAGTGGCTGGTGTGCGTCTGACGAGTGACTATTTCTCCCATGGCCAGTTCTATGTGGTATGCTCCAGAGTCAGTTCACCTGATAGCCTGGTCATCCTCCAGCCAGACAGCAAAACCAGGAATGTTGTTTACAAGGAGGTCCTGAGCAATTCATCTGAGGGACAAATTGAAAGTCTATGCTATGCAACTTATTAGCCTGGCTACATAGACAAAACAGCCACAGTTGTTGCTGGGATTAAAGGGTTTAAACCCGTCTATTTCATTGTTGTTACACTTACAATAATGTCTTCATCTGTAACAGAAACTTACTTTACCATCTCTTAACAAAATAATACAGTCACTTTTTTAACTACTCATTAATTTTCAAGCTTTAAGTGTCAATTTATCAAGCCCCATCGCATAGTTTCGTAGCGAAGCACGGGTATCCAGCTAGTTTAGGGATAACTATGACTTTCAGATGTATTAAGCATACAATTCAAAGATCAAATGAGGGTTTCAGTGCAAAGATATTTTGTGACTTTAAGCCCATTAAAAGTTCTCAAACGAAACATTCTCTGCTTTATAGTGTCATCGAAATACTATATGATCTGATTCAACAAGGAAGATCTGACTGTAAAGCTCACATTTCGCTAGCGTTTATTATAAAAAATAAGTTCTAATGCAAGGTAGTGTGTAATGTTTTGACTATATTTTCCATCCTGTTCCCACTGTATGTTTCAAATTCACATCCAAAACAAAAGATGAGCTTTTTATTATTAAAATGTTTGAAACATTTATATTCATCTTTCTTTCAGGACCTCCGGGTGGCATGCATAGTCTTTCTCAGTCCAATTTTGTTTTCATTACAAACCTACAAAGGAGCTTAGGCTAATAGTGATTGGCCCTATCACCAAATGAATTCCACTCCAGAGTAGGTTTTTTTTTTTTTTTTGCTTTAATTTATGTGCCGCCCTTCTCTGGAGACTCAGGGCAGCTTGCAATGCATTAAGCAATAGCCTTCATACTTTTGTATATTTATACAAAGTCAGTTTATTTCCCCCACAATCTGGGTCCTCATTTCACCTACCTTTGAAAGGATGGAAGGCTGAGTCAACCTTGAGCCTGGTGAGATTTGAACTTGCAGTAATTGCAAGCAGCAGATGTTAATAACAGTGCTTTAGTCCACTGTACTACAGGCTCTTTGAATAGGAATCTCCAAAGTCCAGCCTTCTAATCAAAAACAGACAAAAGGAAGGAAGGAAGGGGAAGGGGAAGAGAGAGAAAGAGAAAGGAAGGAAGGAAGGAAAAGAAAGAAAGAAAGAAAGAAAGAAAGAAAGAAAGAAAGAAAGAAAGAAAGAAAGAAAGAGAACACCCAAGTAGCATATTGGATTTATTCTAACAGCAGACAGAACATTGCATTTGATTTAAATGTAAATAAAGTAGATACACAAATCAGCTAAAAAGCCATATCATGATGCATTTGACTTTAAAACCTAGCTTTTAATAGTATTGCCTTTTATACGAACAAGATTGGTTTCTCTTTTGTTATTGGAAAAGTGTGCTACTGTGCTACTTAAAATTACAAACATGAAGCCTTGTTTTCACAGTACTTTAATATGTATCTTTAAACAATCCCTCTCTAAGTAGCTGCATTTACAGAGAACAAAACAATTAGAATGTGTAGATTATTTTAGGATTTACTTTTCATGCCCGAACACACCCATACACATTCTTTATTGGCCCTGTTTCCATCCATGTCAATCACATGAAACATTTTTTTAAAAAATTACTATATAATATGTTTACCCTTTTTCTTAAATGTAATTGCAAAATATATTAACACTGAGATAGGATCTTAGTAGAGTCCTCCCAGTCACCCCTTTACAAGAGACCTAGATGAGATCAGGTTTTCCATGCGTAATCTCTACTGCTGGAAGATTTCTATTCTATTTTTAACCAGTTATTATTCCTGACTAAATTGGGAAACCTTCGTCAGAGTGTTCCTTTACTCCCGTCTCCCGTTCTAAGAAAACCTAATCATATCTTATATAAAGTAAGCACACCCTACTTTCCTGGGAATGGCCCAAACCTGTTCTAGTGACTCTTATATTTATGATTCAGATCTTTTCTATCAGGAATGCCATGCTTCTGATTCTCTCTCCCTGGATAGTTGAGGGACAGGATCACGGAATTTTTTTGATGGATGCCCCAGCCTTGAGTAATGTAGTGACTCATGCATTTTATCCCTAATAATATTTTGTGGTTAGGGTTAACTATTTTTTTTACCTGTGGTTTGATGGTAATGGCTATCTGTCCTGAGTCTTGAGACGAAGGCAACATACAAATATTGTTAACTGTTAAAAATTAATTAATTAATTAATTGAACAATGAAATTTATAAAGGTAAGCAAACTTTGAACTACATCGAACTGGGTTTTTTTTTTTTTAAAAAAAAGATGTGTTCCTTTTCGAAACATACGCTTTATCCAGGATAAATCTTCCATCCCATAGAACACCGGTGTACTTGTATGGTAGTATAAGCTAGTAAACCTGCAAGATTCTGTAATAAATTTTCTCCCCCTCCTCCAGTATGTATTACGTCAAAAAGGTTGCCAGATCCTGTTAATTTATTTTGGACTGGCATGATGTAATCGTTAACAGGCCATAATGAAGATTGAAGGTTTAATAATGCCAAGTGTTACAAATTTCTGTTTAATCATTTCTAAATTGATTAGTTGCTCTTGCCCAAATGCTTAGCCACTGAAAGGCAGGGAGCTAAAAATCCATGCTCCTGTGGTCAAGCTTTGATGGATGTAGCTTTGGTACAGTGGTAATTGAGTTATTGAATTTACTCATCTTCCAAATGATGTTTGCATTGTCTCAGCCATATGTGTTTAGGGCCAAGGGAAGGTCATTAGGAGCTTCAGTCCGGGGGCATGTTTAGGTTAAAGTGATTTGGAACAGCCCACACTGAGCTGACTCAATTAAAAGGAATAGCACAGCAAGAAGCGAAGGGCGACAGAGGAGGGAGTTAGGGTGGATGTCACACGCTGGTCAGTTGGTGGGTCCCAGCGGTCTCTTTAAAAGAGTCTGAAGGTCCTTTAACTAAATGTCTACTTCTAGCCACAGGCTCTTTAGCCACTGACAAATGGCTGCTGTAACTGGGAGCCAATTTTGTATGAAGGACACCTAGAAATGAAACCCTTTGTTTTATAGCTGAACATGGGAGATGCAGGGCCAAGGTAAAATATCAACTAATAAAACTTCCCTGTTCTGTGAGCGAGAAGTGCTTTCATACAAGTCTAAATTGCTCACAATTTAGAATTATTCTTGGTGATACGTATAGAGATACATCTCTTAAGTAAATGGAACATCTTTGAGCCATACTCAACTATTATTTTTGAAAGAAATCTTCATTAAAGATTTAAGATCTTACTTGAAAGCAAACTTGACTGAATTTCCTATTCATCAGCTTTCAAGTCTTTTGTACTAAGGGTTGGCTTAGCAGTTCTTGACATGTGTGTGAAAAGACTAATAACACAAGGTGATTTTTCCACTTCTAGTAAAGTGGAAAATTGTACAACGTTGCACTTAATTTGGCATTTTGAAAGGGTTAAACTCAGCAGTTGGCTAATGCAGACTGAGATTATGAAATATAATTATTTCTTTTCAAAGATATTAGAAGTTCCTTTAATTTAGCACCCAAATGGCCTAAACTTAGTATTGCTGAATCCTTTGATATTTTAGTAATGTCACTTTATGAAATCATACAAGAATGCTAATTTCTTTTCAGATTGCTGATATTCTCAGATAAGATATTAGCTGAGTCTACTGTAAATCTCACAAGACTGGCCAGCCTTGAAAGATTTCAACCACTTTTCATTTTTTAATTGTTATCTTACTTAACTGGAAGGTGTGCCCTGATCTTCAGCAATCCGGTATTATCAAGAGTTCCCATGTACTTAAGTGGTTTTTTTTTTTTAAAGAAAAAAAAAGAAAAAGAATTGTGATATACAAGTTTGGAGAGGAAGAACAGTCTCTGTTAATTAATGTTTTTACTGTGCAAATTATAGGAAATCTATTCATTTTTAATGAGATATAGAGCATAATATTTTTTTCATACCTCAATGTTGTGGAAGTAAGAACTAATATTTATAAAATGAAATGATAATAACAAAAAGAATTAATATACTATGCATGAGGAGAACACACTTTAAATTCATCAATCTGTAGCCTATCCTACAGATGGTGTACAGTAGGCCTACGTATACAGCATCTTTCAAAATATACTGTAATCGTTTCATTTCCCTTGCCCCAGAAGGCAGAGGAGAAATATAGATGCCTGCCTTCTAGAAAATCTGTTTTTAAAACTGTACTTATTTTTATACATATCATAATATCCTTCAGGGAAGAAATATTCAAGGAAGAATCTTATCATTCTATCTTAGATGTAGGGGAAGGAAACATGATCTAAATCCAATCACTCTTAAAACACTTCAAAATATCTCAAATATTCTAAATTAAGGCTGGCTGTTTCAGACGGTCCAGACTTAAAAGAAACAGATACTGTGTAAACACTGCTTTGTATCTGATTTCCGTCTACTAAACAGTATTAAAATCAACAGTAATATTTCCTAATCCTTTAGACCAAGAAAGAACAGCGGCTTTTAATCAATAAGCATTTGATAAAAGCATTGCTTGAGGATATTGCACTGAGTGATGGACAATAATTGTGACACTACATTGGTACTTCCGCACTGAGGCTTTTTATGAGACACCAACTTTCTGAATGCTAGACACATTCATGGCTAATGAGAGTTATACTTTCAATATGTTGAATTAACAGACCTTGCCATGAGCAAGTGAAACAAAAACCATTTTCTCACACATTAAAGCAGAAGCCTACAGCCTAAATATAGCAAGGGGGGAAAGCCTTCCCCTTGCTCAATTTTGTGTCTATCACTAGTGATGGCAAAAATCACAATTTAAGGGCAGTTAGAGAGACCCACTGGAGCGATTGTTATGGATAAAAGATGGCACTGCTTATTCATCCTTCAAAAATGTCATAAAAATATGACTTCAGGGGATTTTAATCAGTAGTTGATTAAAAGGCAGAGGCTTTCACTTCTCCCTCTTCTTGACAACCATTGTTGACCAAGAAAGAGGCATCCATCATGTCAAATTGTTATCTTCTCAGGAATCTTCCATTATGCAACTTCTTAGGATGATTTAAGGGTCTTCTATTTTGAACCCCCATTGTTCATCTCTGTCCTATCTCTCATTTACACATATTTTCACTAGCCTTTTCTTAATGATAAAGATGTTCCAGCATTGTGGTTGCCTTCCTTTGGTTTGCTATATATAATTTACTTCATAATTCTTGACTTTTTTAAATTAGATTTTTATTCTGTTTTTATTACTATATAAGAAACTCAAAGTGGTAAACATACTCAGTTTTCTCCACAACAATTGGGATCAGAGACAACAACTAGCTTAAAGTTATCCAGCTGGCTTTTGTGCCTAAGGCAGCACTAAAATGCACAGTCTCCTGGTTTCTAGGCCTTCACCTTAACCACTACACCAAACTGGCTGTTTTATGCTGTGTCTCTTGTATTGTTTGTGTTGTTCATGGCTATTAAATGTTAAGCCTTATTTAATTTTATGTTGTAAGCCTTCCAGAATACATCTGAAACTGAGTTATCTACACATGCTGTAAAAAAAGGGGAAAAAAATTAAGGCAATATAATTTCTTACCCTGTGTAATTCTCATTAAACATATAAACTGGATGCATCTGGCATTTTTATGGGTGGAAAATGGGTGATGGAAAATATGACATTTTTGTTAAATCTAGTTTTGAATCCATCTTAAATTCTTCTCTTGATATGCTCAGCTTAAGGGTAGCACACACCATTTTTGTAAGGCTATGTTAACATGTACATTTTATGTTCCTCCATGAAAGAGTTACAATCTTTGCAAGGAGGAAAAAAATATCAGAAAGGATCATTAAGTCACTTCCTGCTGTGAAAAAGAAAAAAAAAGATGCTACTGTGTGGCTTTACAATGCAGCTCAGGACCTCTTTCAAGCCCTGCTTCTCTTTGTGAGTGTTATGAATTGTGGCACGTCTGTTGCAGGGAGCAGAAGACAAGTGAAAGCAATCCAAATGGTCTCACTTTCATTCAATTCTTTCAAACATCTTCTGCCATCATGACCACCAGTTAGCTTAAAGAAAGAATGACTGATAGTTATTTGTCTAATGAGGAACAACTTGAATAAAAGAAATATTGGGGCATTTGAATATATCATATACCATGTATTACTCCAACTGGAAAAAGCCACCCAAGGTAGCATCTAAGATGACAGCTAAGCAATTAAGGAAAAATATGTCCAAGCTCTTCCCCTGTCAAACTGAATCATGACCCTTCTTTTGGCAGACCTATAGGCTGAATCCCTCCCAGAAGTGGGGAAGGGGCTGTAGACAATAACTGACATGTCATTAAAGATGATATGGACTTTTATGCACACATGACATCATATGTACTATTGGGTCATCACTGGCAATGGAGCAGATCATGCAGACCCTTTCATGAATAATAGGTGAAAGCAAAATTAGTGTAACGAAAGAAGTGGGCATTATGCTTAGGTTTTTGACAATTTATATTGTGCATATTCTATACAGATTTTTCATTTTCTGATTGGCTGTGGTTTTAGGAAAGAAAAAGAAATAGAATATGAAGCTGGACAAAAGAGACTGCCATTTTTTAAAAAATCAGGAAGATAAGAGACCTTCCCTTATCCAAAAGACACCAAGCTCCATAAAACAATTTTTTTCTGTACTGCATTTTTGCATACCAAAAAATAGGAAATAATATTTTTCAGACACATTTCTATTTAAAGAACAACTTGCTTACATTTGCTTCCAGCTGAGGTTTTTATGCTCAACAGAAGCAACCTCCACAATCATAATAGTTACTTTGAAAAGGTTCAGTTTTAATTATCATGTTTTATAACATTAACTAAAATTAATAAATAGATACTTTGTGGCCTGTAGGATGAAATTACTTTTTTTCTAATTAGTCTTAAGACAGTATTGTATTACAAGCTGAAAGAAGAAAGAACTTTGCCCGGAATTTCCAAAGAGGTTCATCTCAGCTTAATTTGGCTAATGGCAATTAACACAGATGGCTAAAAAAAAGTAATTATCTCTTCTGGTTTTCTGCCACCTGTCACAAGTGAACTGTTTTCTTTAATTGCTTCAAATTACTCTTAATCACACAAAACAGCTATTTAAATCAGAATCTGCATCTTGAAGCTCTGGAAGTAGATTTAACACCTGAGTGGTATGGCCATCTTAGTGGCATAAGGTAAAGTCCTTGAGATTGGCTTCAAGGATTAGAAATTCAAGTAAATACCAATCCTGGCTGATCTAAATAATTATGAAGTCAAGCAAAAGGTTATCTGTTTGTCAGGTCTATGGTTCCCCTTCATTAATTCTCCTTCATTAACTGTCCTCTGCTCTTAACTGTAGTCAAAGGAAGACATCTGATGCATGTGCAATCTCAAAAATTCATACCAAGTTCAATCTCCAACTGCTTTTACCCTGGTATATGCTATACAGTGGTTACAATGCATGTACAGATCATATATACCAGAGTAAAATAGTACGATTTTAAACAAAAGTTATTAAGTTTGTCTAAAAGCGGTATTTCATTTCAATAAATTTTCTGGAGCAGGTAAATTGTCAACTTATTGACTAAGGCAGTGACCTCCACAGAGTGGATTCTAGTAACCTTAAGAATTTGTTTTGAATATGAGAACTGAAGGCAGCCATTTAAAAATCTACTCTTGGCAGCCAGGCTTTCTTCATTTCAGCTACTTAATTTAAAGCCGTTCAAAAAATCACATATATCTGTGTATTATATTATTCATAAATCTCTTGGTAGATCTCAGTTTTGTCTATTTTGCTCTACTTCAGCATGAGAGTTTTGTGAGTCCTTGATGATATGTAATGCTTAATTTTGGACGGATATAGTCTTGAATTATAAAATAGTGTGGACCCGGAAAAAGAAAACCTGTGTTTTGCATAGATAATCAACTGGAATAATTTTCTTTACCAGCATGGAGGCTGTCTTAGTCACTGACTAAGACTAACTTACTATCACTTACTAACTTAGTCACTGACTAAGACTAACATTAACTATCCCCCAAAGGAGTTACTATGATCACACACACACACACACTACTAAAAAAAATGTAAACACAAGCAGATGGAAAGTAAATAGTATTGTGGGAATGTCTTTTGTTTTTCCACTTTATATTGACATTTGTTATTCATTCAGTCCATTCCTTGGTGAAATTGTGAGCAAGTATTATGCTTAGAGTGACACATTTTCTTTGTTCAGTCAATGTTCTAACCCATAATTTGTGTTCTCATAGGACATCTGAAATCCAAATATTCACCTACTTGATAGATCCATCATCTTTCTAGGATGTTCATTTATACAATACACATGATTGTTATGCTTATACAAATATTGTCTCCTGTTTTATTAAGCACTTTTGTGTTAATGTATTTAAATAAAAGTAGAAAACTATTTTTCATGCATTACAATAGATTAGATCAGGGCTGTCAAACTGTTGGCCCGCGGGCTGGATATGTCACATGCAGGCCATGCCCACCCGAGCTCCATGAAGAGGAAAAATGTCACGATACATCACGTGATGGCAATGTGATGCCGCAAGTTTGATACCCATGGATTAGATGACCATAATGTAACTCCATTCAGTTTTGCCTCTTCTCTTAGGAAGGAAATTTTCAGTAATAATAATCTCCCTCTTCAGTTTTCTAGATCATATAGATCAGGGGTGTCAAACTCGATTTAATTGAGGACCGTATCAAGGTTGTGTTTAACCTTGGGGGGCCAAGTGGGTGTGGTTGGGGTGGGCATGGCCAGATTGATGTCACTCGTGTCAGGGGCATCTGTGGTGGCCTGAGCACTCTGCCAGTGAAAACAGGTTCCTGAGCTCCATTTTTAGCTGCGACGGCTTCCTGCCTCTCTCTGCCAGTGAAAACAAAGCTCAGGGAGGCATATGCACATGGTCCTCATGAGCTCCATTTTCACTAGCAGAGGCACCATGGGCCAGTTCTTTGCTGTGTCTAGGATGGGTCCACAGGCCAGATCTAAGCACCCGTGGGCCGAACACCCCTGATATAGATCTATAGAAGATTCTACAGGTCTTGTAGATCTATATCTTGTAGACCTGTGCTCTAGGCATTCTTTAGATCAGGAGATAGTGCTCCAGATGTTGATGAAATGTAACTTCTAGCATCCTTCACCATTGATCAGGTGAGCTGAGATTGCTGTAGTTCAGCCATGTATGGAGGGCTAATTGTTATTCACTCCTATTCTGGGCATTCATTGCTGACTCTTGTTACTTATTTTCCTGAAATGTGTGTCTGCCATTAATATTTTGAAAACTTTAAATGGTTGCAGCATGAAAAGTTATGGGATTGATAGTCCAAACCACCTGGAGGCACCAGGTTGTAGTTTCTGATCCATGTCTTGCAAGCCAATACAACCAGAAGATTAATTTAAATTAATTTCTCAAAACAGCATGCCTATTATAATTACTGTTGAAATCCTAGCATTTCAGAAAATATTTGGAAAAAGAGTATTGGAAAAACATTCAAAATAGAAAAAAAAAGCTGTTTGCTTGTTGGCAAGCAGCTAAATATGTAAAGCCCAATTGTTCTTTTATTCAAAAGTCAGTGGCTAAGAGCTTGTCAATCAAAAGGTCGGCAGTTCAGCAGTTCGAATCCCTAGTGCCGCATAACGGGGTGAGATCCCGTTACTTACCCCAGCTTCTGCCAACCTAGCAGTTCGAAAGCACGTAAAAAATGCAAATAGAAAAATAGGAACCACCTTTGGTGGAAAGGTAACAGTGTTCCGTGTGCCTTTGGCATTTAGTCATGCCGGCCACATGACCACGGAGACGTCTTCGGACAGCGCTGGCTCTTTGGCTTTGAAACGGAGATGAGCACCACCGCCTAGAGTCGGGAACGGCTGGCACATATGTGCAAGAGGAACCTTTACTTTTACCTTTATTCTGCATTAGATAATTGTTGAACAAACCTTCCTTTCTGTTGAAGTACACAACACAGAGTTTAAAACTAAAATCATGGAGGAAGTTAGTTTAATTTAGCCACTAGAGCTCAGCTGGTGACTGAAGATTTCAATAATTCAGGTAATTTGATATAGTGCTTAGAGCACCAGGTTAGAAACTGGGAGACTGGGGCCAGTCAGTCTCTCACAGCCCTAGGAAAAAGGCTGCAATGGCAAACCATTTCTGAAATCTTGCCAAGAAAACTGCAGGGACTTGTCCAGTTGGCAGTTGCTAACACTGATTCGAAGGTGCACACATACATAAACACCACTGGATTATGTGAACACTGCTTTGGGCTTTCATATCTTTAGCTTTCTGTGAAAGATGCCCATAAAAGCATTTCCAAGCAGGGGATTAATTGACACTGACATTTATATCTGTGTATTTGGAAACAAGCCATTAGTAACTTTAAATTGTTTAAGAACAGCAACAATAGAGCCAATATCTTAGCTGTGTTATTAGTTGATCTTATTGATGTCAGAAAATGAGGGGTAAGTCCTGAGGAAAAAAAACCCAGCAGTCTGCAATGTGAGGAGATAATTGTATTATTGATCTTTAAGGATTATTGTTCTTGTGGGATTGGGAATTTATTAACAACTGCCTTGGCTCACAATCAATGAACTAGAACAAATTCCTCTCAGCCCCCTCATGGCGGAGCTTTATTAAATACATATTTACGTCCTGTATGAAATCAAAAATGGAATAACTTTTCCTAATTTAGGAAAATAATCCTTTGTGCAAAAAAAACCCCAACAATAATAGTGTGGCAAGAAGACAATAAGTATGGGTTGTTTTGTGAGGTGTGCCTTTTTAAATAGGCCATTCCTCATAATCATTCAGAAATCAGTATGTACCCCTGGAGATCATCTTTTTCTCTCCTGGTAGTAGTTTGCGCAGTTCGGGTGGCCTTTGCTCATTTCCCTATGAATGGTAATGGTGACCACCTCGGGCCACACAAAGCAATCTTTTAAAAAAGAAAATGTTTAACTATAACCACTGGGATTAGAACCACTGCTCCCTGTGTCATAATATGAATACCAATAAGACACAGGTCCGTGGAGCTCCCTGCTTGATTTGACAGATAAAGGATCACTTAGTTAATTAGAAGATGACATAGTGTGTTTGTGCCCCTTAGTTATACCTTGCCTTCTGCCTCATCCTTTTGTTTTCCCTATGTCCCCTCTTCCTTTTTTGACAAGCTAAATTACATCATTACTGGTGGTTTCGCTTGTTAAGCACACCAGAAACCGAGAATATTTTTAGCAGTAATGATATCCAGTTTCCCATCAGATTTATCTTTCCTTCAGAGACAGAAAGGAAAACACCAAGTTAGATGTTTCAAGCCTTTGATAAAATGTAGTAGTCACTAGCCTTCATCTGTATACTTTTAAAGAGATTATTAAACACAGATTGGGAAGCTGCTTCTTCAAACAGCCTGCACATTCGATATCACTTTCGGTATACGTCTTTAAGACCCCAGTCTTAAACCTCACATCTCTTTGTCTTGTTGTCCCCAGTTGGGTTATGATTTAAAGAGTTATTGTATATCACACATAAACAAGCTTCCCTATTTACAAGCCATATGGAACATTAACTGCACTGTACAACATGCATAAAGCTCGTCCATTTCAGAATCAGCACTTGAGCAAATAGATGTGTATCATCTAACATCAAACTCAATTCATAATTTAATGCTGATAAGAGAACAGGAAGTCCACAAACTCTTCTGATGAAGATATTTCTTCCTTGCCCTTTTATTTTAATATTTATCGAACTCCTATCCTAAAAGACAGAGAAATTGCTAAAAGGGTTTTGTAAGAATCGTATTGGGGAAGGAGCAAGTGTATTTATTAATTGATGGATCTTTTTACTTTGAGGATACATTCATGCATGTATGTAAAATGATTAAAATAATGTGCTCAACATCAAAAGCTCTAAGATCACATATTCAGTGGGGCTGCATACTTTTCAAAAATATTTTGGAAGAAGTGCTTTGGACCACTTATGAGTACACATCACCTCACTGCTATTAATTAAAATATAAGACTGCAATATATATATATATATATGCACTTAACTTTAAAAAACGTACTTGTTAAAGTTAATGTGCTTCTTCAAGCAGTAACACCTTTTATTTCGAACTCACAGAGAAGGCTTAAAAGTATCCACTTCAATAAAAAAAAAAAGACACTGTATGATTGTACTTGTACAATACCAAAACCACTTTTTTCAAATCATATTTGAAGTGTGCAAATCCTTAACATGGAGTGAAAAAGAATTTAATAGTCCATTGGTTTTCACAGTTCACTTAGAGAATCGAAGCCCTAAGAGAAAGAAGGAAGCAGGAGAATTCAATAGTAGAAAAGTAATGGTAAGGATAATTACCCAAGATGCTTTCATCTCATTAAGACTTGGGAAATCCACATGAAAGACTAATAGGTTGCTATGGTGTAGTAATATAAACTTGGGCCACAAATATTGAATCACAGATAAATATAGCTGGAACAGTCTTTTCCCTTGTTATTTCAAATGTCTCTATATTTGGATTCACTTATTGAACCAAAATAAGATTTGTTTAAAAATGATTGGCAAAATAAATTAACCAAGTTGGAAAGGACCTTGGAGGTTTTCTAGTCCAACCCCCTGCTCAAGCAGGAAGCCCTACACAATTTCAGAAAAATGGTTATCCAACATCTTCTTAAAACCTCCAGTGTTGGAGCATCCACAACTTCTAGAGGCAAGTTGTTCCACTGATTAGTTGTTCTGTCAGGAAATTTCTCCTTAGTTCTAGATTGCTTCTCTCCTTGATTAGCTTCCATCCATTGCTTCATGTCCTGCCTTCAGGTGCTTTGGAGAATAGCTTGACTCCCTCTTCTTCGTGACAACCCCTTAGATATTGGAACACCGCTCTCACCCTAGTCCTTGTTTTCATTAAACTAGACCATGGGTGTCAAACTTGATGCTTCACATTCCCATCATGTGATGCATCGTGAAGTTTTTTTCCCTTCATGGAGCAGGGTGGGCATGGCCTGTGTATGACGCATCCATCCCGCCAGTTTGACACCTCTGAACTAGACATACTCAATTCTTGCAACTGTTCTTCGTATGTTTTAGCCTTCAGTCTACTAATCATCTTTGTTGTTCTTACAACACAGGAAACCAATCTTCCCCATTCTTTAGTTGCCCTCTAAATTTGTGAATCTCAGTTCCTAGAATTTCCAACCAGTCTGAATCTGTAGTGACAATTTAGAAATTGAAATCTATGCATCTGCACACTGCTCAGGTTGGAGAAATCGGTGTTAAGCCTCTCAAGATATGCTTTATGTATATGCCACAGAGGCTTGATTTGCACAACATAGCCAAAATCCAACAAAGACTGTTAGAGTTTAATATGATATTTGAACTCGTTCTCTCCATATGGTATTTTTCAAATATTTGAAAATCAGTGATTTACAAGCTACTATATTTTGAAGCAAAATTATTTATATTTGCTTATATTCCATTTTTATTTATTTGTATCCCGCCTTTATTATTTTTACAAATAACTCAAGGCAGCAAACATACCTACAACACCCCTTCTTCCTCTATTTTCTCCCCAACAAGAAACCTGTGAGGTGGATTAGGCTGAGAGAGCGTAATTGGTCCAAAGTCACCCAGATGGCTTTCATAGACTTTTGCTGATTAGGACTAAATGTTTATATTTTGTTTATTGATAAGAGAGAAGATGTTGGAAGGAAAAAAACCTTTCATTGAAATATCAGAGAAGATGATCTGTTACTGAACATATTAGTACTTGTCTTGATGGAGGTAGATATCAGTGTGTGTGTGTGTGTGTGTGTTTTCTTCTTCTGTATTTTTTATTATATTTTTCTTAGTTTGTATTATCTTTTATCTTTGAATGTATAAACTTCAATAAAAATTATCATTAGAATTCTAATATTTCTTGTGATGTCTCTTTCCTAAGCTGGTCTACCTTGAAGGGTTGAACAACTACAGAGCTGGCCAAATTATCTATATGGAAGTTTTATTAATATTAAAGATAAATTTGAAATCATGGAATTAGAGATGAAAATATGGCATAGTAAATCCTATCATTTTTTTTTTTAATTTGATTTATATGCCGCCCTTCTCCGGAGACTCAGGGCGGCTTACAATGCGCTAAGCATTGTAAAAATTTGTTACTAAAGTTAAAATGTTATTATTTTATTTGGTTGTACCAGAATTTTTTATATTTTGGTATAAACAATAAATGTCTATGGGATCATCTGAGATATTTTATTGATTTACTACAGCCTTTTAACCTATGATATATTTACAGTATATATCCTGTTTTCCTGAAAATAAGACATCCCTTGACAATAAGCTCAGTTGGGCTTTTGAGCGCGTGTGCTAAAATAAGCCCCTCTCGCCCCCGAAAATAAGCCCTCTCCGAAAATATTTAAACATGTGCAACCAGTCCCTGCCATTTCCTCTGGTTAGGGTTAGGAAGGCAAAGCTGAAAATCAGGTAAGACTGCAAGAGGAGCCCTGTCTTGCTCCATGTGCACCAAAATAATAAGACCTCCCTGAAAATAAGGCCAAGTGCTTATTTCGGGGTTCCAAAAAATATAAGACAGGGTCTTATTTTGGGGAAAACACAGTATTATGAAGCACTCTTCTGTTGAAATATACAAAAATCTCAATTATTGGTTTTCCCTTCTCGTTTATCATGGTATAAGTAACAATCTTTCCATAAAAATATTCTGAAAATAATAATAAGTTTTCATAATTTTATTTAAAAAGGGAGGTTGGGCAGGTTACTTGCTTGCTTCTGTGATGTGAACATAAAAAGAATATTTCCAACAAATGTTTCCAAAGGGTATTTTTTATAATTACAATTGGTTTATAAGATTCCAGAGAAAAGATGAGAATATTTGATTGATTCTTTGAAAATATAACTTTGAAAATATATAATATAATTTTATTGAAATGAAAAGCAGATGTAAAACCTTGGAAGCTCTGGATGAGATACAGGAAATGAGGGGCCCACCAGAGATCATGAAGGATATTATCTTGTCCACTCTGATCTAGGCTATTCTATCAATATTGTAGGACTGTCTATTTTTATTTGCCTGGCTTTCATGAAGATGTAGCAGCTTGTTGCTGGCATTTCTTAGCATGCTAAAATTGGCTCCCGGATTGATCATTAACAGTTTTTTAATTTAAAATAAATACATGTGTAAATAAATCTAATGATCTTTTCCCAGTTGCCCACTCAGAGATTGCCAAAACTTTACATTATCAATGGGGCATTTTGTGGGTGTTCAACTGTATAGTATACAGTACTAAATCATGGATAACATCTTTGTATTCATGGGAAGACCTGAGATGAAATAACATGGATCTGCTTACACAGAGCAGTTGTAATTCCTGAATTGTAACAAAATAGCTGCAGGAACTCATTGCACTCGTTTAGTCACTGTCAATGACAACTGTAAACATGAAACTTTCTTGATTTTAATTGTGCAGGAATAACAGGACAAAGGAGGCTGGCAGGCAATGCTTTTAAACCAGCGAGGAGATAAAAGTTGGATGGAGGCCATCTGCTTGGTGTAACTGTGGTTTGAAAGGCATCACTTCAGAACTATAGTTATAATGAAAAGGTTGACCTCTGCCTAAGTATTTGAGGACAGGTAAAATGCTGTAGGGAGTGGAGACGTCATCCCTCCATTTCTGAGCCTCAGACTGATTGGATTCAGGTCAGCTTTTATCACAAACTTTCTTGATTCAAAAGAGTTTTGACTGCCGAACATGAAGCACACACAATTTCCCATTGATTTGCTAGCCAGAGCCTTAGGTTCAAAATAAATGCTTTCAGACAAATAATTCTTTATTTATGATTATTTCAAATAGGTTTGGAGAGTGTGTGGGGAGATTCAACCACCATATTTGCTTTCAAAATTATTTGAAATGAGATTTCAGAGCCCATATGTTGAAGAAAGTATATTGGGTAAATACTAAAAGTAAAGGAAATCTTCTCACTTAAGAACACAATCAAGATTGCTCTTCTTGGTGGCTTCACTTAAAACTGAATTCATTCCAATAGAGGGCAGTAGTGTCGCACTAGACAGTAATGAAACTTATTCCATGGAAGGAATAATGTTTGCCTGTTTGACACGCACACATTCACTTTTACATGAATTAATTCCTTCAGGTAGAAAAATAATTAATAGAGTTAATTCAGAATAAAACAATATTCCTACAACTACACAGAATAAGAAGGATTTCTCAGGTAGTCTGCATTTTAAATATCCTTTTGAAAAAGAGAGATATTGTAGCTCTGCATGAAGGTAATGAATGTCTGGGACGGGAGATAATATTATTCTTGAAGATCCCCATAATCCAAAAACAAACTTGCGGGTTTTGAATATTCATTTTTAATGCATTTCAAATATTTATTTGCCAAAACTGTTTGCGAAAAGTATCCTGCCTTTGATTTTTGCTAGATTCTAATCCAGTAAACTACTTAATTGCACTGTGACTAACTCAAACACATGGTTTTGAGTATTCCTGTCCAGCATATCAAAGAGGATAAAATTGAACAAAAACTGCTGTTATTTACTTACATAGCATGTGTCAAATCCAGAAGGTTTCAGAAGTATTGTAATTTTTATAAGAACAAATCTGTCAGCGCCACTCTTTTTTTAAAAAAAATTCCACTTACTGTGAATATTGCAACAAAGTTTTTTTGTTGTTGTTTTTTTTACAAATCTTCCATTTAATTAATGAATATTAGATCTGTGCAGTGTTAAAAAGTGAATCAGTGGGGATATTTTGGAATATGAACATAAGCGAAAAAGCAACTTTAATTTTTTTCAACTTTTTGCCTGAATCTTTTGCTTTTTTAGTGAGTCATCTGTTTAAAGCAGCCATGTTTTTGTTTCAAGCTGAAATAGAAGCCTGAAAAAAGATATAGCTGTTTTAAAGTGGTCTTATTCACCTGCTTCTTTGAATCCTGAAGAATATATTTCGTTTCATTTACAAAGCATGTAACACTAAAGACAGTAATTTTTAACTCATGTAATATCTACTTTTTTTACAGTTTTATTAGTTTACAATATAAAATACAAAAATACGAAAGCGAATAGTAGGAAAATTTAGGGAGGAAAAGGGGAAAGGAGAAGTGTAGGGAAAAAATGAAGAAAAGGGGGAAAAAGGCATTGAGGTCTAACTCCCTCTGGTGTTAACATCAAATCTCAAATTTTTAATTTTACATAATAGTATAAAATAGCAGTTTCTATAATAACTAATCCATTCAATGAATAAAACCTAAAATCAGAGATTCATTTTTTTCCCCACTTCAAGCACAAAGTCCAGAAATGGTTTCCAAGTAGAAACAAAAATACTAAAGTGTTGTTTTTTTCTTTAATCAAAGCAGTCAATTTAGCCATCTCTGCTAATTCCATCAACTCTTGCAGCCATTTATCCATTGTGGGGATCGAAATGTCCTTCCATCTTTGTTAACTCATACAATATCTGTTTTATACAGAATGAAGCTGGTTTATCTATAAATATTGGTTCAGTGATTGGAGGATTGTTCTGTATTTCAGTCTGATCTTTTCCACTTTAATTGAAAACTAGACTCTGAACCTGGGATTCTAATATGAAAAGTAGACAGTTATCTCTTTCTTATGTCTACAGGAGATGATTATGTGGTAACTATTTCAGCACTAAAGCCGCATAGTTATGTGGAATTTTAACATACCATATTTTTCGGTGTATAAGATTCACTTTTCCCCAAAAGTGGGTGGAAATGTCTGTGTGTCTTATAGAGTGAATGTTGCCTAAGCCCTGCCCACCCACTAGCCCCCACCCTTCGGTCTCTGCCTCCCAGCAATTTGCCTCCTCACAGCAAACAGCCTGGTCAGCTTCAGCACAGCCTGATTTAGCATGACCAGCTGATTGGCAGTTGGCTCTGCCTCCTGGAATACTGCCTATCAGCTGTTCCAGGCTGTGGGGATCACCACCACCCATCGCCGCTGCCACCTATCGCCGCCTCTGCGCACCCCATTTTTAGCCTCTACATGTCCCATTTTTGGCCCATTCTAGGCAGCAGGGATAGGCGGTGGCGGCAGCAATGGGCGGCGACAGGCAGTGGTGATCCCTGCAGCCTGGAACAGCTGATAGGTGATATTCCAAGAGGCCGATCCAACTGCCAATCAGCTGCTTGTGCAAAATCATGCTGTACTGAAGCTGACCAGGCTGTTTGCTGTTTGCTGCAAGGAGGCAAATTCCTGGGAGGCAGAGGCAGATTTTTTTTTCTTGTTTTCCTGCCCAAAAGTTAGGTGCGTCTTATAGTCCAGAGTGTTTTATAATCTAAAAAATACGGTAATTTTGGTTTAAAAAAGATAAAGATCTCGTGCAAATTTCAGATGAAAGAGTGCCATCTAAATATATTTATTTATATTTGTTTCTCCTTTCTCCTTGTAAATGTATTTATATAAAAATGTCCCTGTAGTCACTTTGGAAATTATAATAATCTGGGACAGAAAACTTTCTTTTAAATATCATTTTCCAAAGCATGGAAATTTACAATTGCATAATATTGAAAGCTTCTGGAGACTGTCTTCCATCAGCTTAAGTAGAGAAGGACTGACTTTTATAGCAATCAAGAGCCTTATATGAGATCACAAATAGGCAAAGAAGATAACATAAGTAAACAAATAAATCAACTTAATAAGGAACTAAGGACAATTTACACTGAAAATAGTGATGAGGCTCTTGTAGTATACTTTACCAGAAGCTATCAAAAAGTCCATAGAACAATTATCCCTAGGCTGCTGCTGGTATCACACAGATTTGTGGTCTATAGAAATGACACTAAACAACATTGACATGACAGCAACAATGTGATGAGGGCACAAAAGCCAGGAAATGTAGGAGCTGGAGGATAATTAAACTGATGATAATAAGATATCAGATTGGGGCTGCAACTAGATGGCAATGAAGTAATATTCGTACTGTCCACTAGGATGTTTGCAACCCAAATCTTGTAGCCATATAGCAACTTAAGAGGAAAATGAAAATTCTGTTCAGCATAGGAGGACTAAAATTGGCATTAGATGTATCTTCATAGATTTTGCCTTTGGTGTCATTTTTCTTGCATTTTGCCAGTGCCTCCAATTATTCATAAGTTTAAAAAAACCTTCCATCTTCACAAATGACTAGTCTCTAATTATAAAGAGCCAAACTCTAATGACAGTCATAAGAGTTTTATGAGCATAGGAAAGACCTGATAAATAGCCTTATTGATGGTGGAATACATTCTTCACATGGATTTATAGTTATTTCAGAGTTGATTAGGTTGCCCAATTTCTGTGGCTGATTAAAAATAATTTTGTATGGAAATGAAAAATCTAGATTAAGAAATAAATGCTATTGCTCAAAGACATGTATGTTTTTTCTTTTTACTTTGTTTCCAAGAGTGGTCATCATCATTAAATGAACTCAGCATATATAAATGGTATGATTTATTACAAAGGAACAGCTGCTCATGTGTTCTGCCCTCTTTTCATATGAGAAATGTTCAGAATGAAAGAGAGTTAATTAGGCTATTGATACAGTCAGCCAAACGTACATTGCTCCCAACATATAAGAAGCCACTTTCCTCAAATCCTCATAAGGAACATACATATTATAATACAAGTTAATTTAAGAAGTAAAAATATATTAAGATTAAGAGTTGGGTGCAAAATGAAAAAGCCAAATCTGTTTATGCTTTTTTGCTTGAATTACTGACTTGATTCCTAGCCATGTGGACCTTATTTCATGGACGTTGCATAGTTGAATGAATATTTGTTAACAAGAACATGAAGTGTCAGTTTCTTGACTTATCCTCCCAACTGATATTATGGAACATTTTAAAAGTATACTCTGATGTTCTAATTTGTATTTCTGACGGGCTGCTTACATGTGATACCTATTTTGTTTCATTTTCTTAATAATGCTAAAATAAACTGATGGTTTATTTCAGTTGCAACTGGTGCAATGTCATTCAGATCCTGGAGAGGTAGATATTGAAACTACATGGTGATGCAGCAAATGCAGAAGAGCATATACACTATGACACAAGAGAGGGAAAATTTACCATGCAATTTAATACATCTCACTGGGCACAAAATAGCATTGTAAGGTCACTACCTAAGAATGCAAGACTCAGTAAGTGCAGGATTAGACAAGTCTTCTCAACACTGTCTTCTTAGCACTTTACCCAATACTTGTTATCCTGAGTAATACTTTCCATGCTCAGTGTTTCCAGTGTTTAAGAGATAAATTTCTCCTACAGAACAATTTCTTTCTTTGCATTAATAAATAGGTTACTAGAGATTGTGAGTCTTCCTACCACTGCCGTAAATTATCTGAAAGCATGCAGATCACATTCATAAAAATGACAGTATGTTCATCTTCATAGTAAATGAAACTTGGAAAAGTGAAGACATTAAGTGTACCATAACAGCTAACCTCACTACTCTATCTTTTAGCACATCATCATGGTGTGTCTTTTAACCCAGTGTACACTGAGATCAGCATAGCTAGCAAGCAAGATATGGGCCTCATTGGAGCATTTCAACTGAAAGTTGTCCTTTATATGATGCAATATATTTACAATATAAATGTTTATTTGAAAGTACATCATTGTACAACCTTAGATTATTCACATTTCATGTGGCTTTCATACGGAATATAAAATATCATTTGGTGAGCTAAGCTAGCAATCATATTTCTATAAGGAATACAATGGGAAAGTTCCATTTTAAACTCAGAAGTTTATTGCCAGTTTGGGACAGGCTTTTATCTGTTGCAATCTTGTGGTATATCTAAAAAAAAATGGTCCTCCATGTATGTTAGCAAAGAAATAAACTTGCAAGTCATCACTACATATTCAGGGGGATGAATCATCTCAGGAATAGAAGAAGTGTTGCTGGAATTCTGGGTGAGCTCTAGAACTTAGCAGAGGTGTAAACTAGATTCTAGTTCAGAAGGTATTTTAATTGCTAGAATGCCCACGTTTTTCTGTGCCCCATTTTATCTTCACAACAAACCCGTATGCTAAGTTAAGTTATAATGATTGGCCTAAAGTCATGAAGTCTAGTTCTGTACCTATAGTGTCAAACCATCTATCTCTCTGGTTAACTTATGAATAAGTCTTACATAACATATGAACCAATCCTTGGTATGTTGTAGCATAGGTATTGTGCTCTAATTATTTCTTGTCGGTGCTTAACCTGAGGGCAAGAATTTAGACAAAGACAGTATGAAGTATTTATCAGATGAAGGCAATAAATCAGTATGTCTTGATGCATCTGAATAGCCAAGTGTGTTACAAGTGAAATTCTAATTTATAGGTTGAATGCTTGAAGAGAATTTATAACAGTCACTATCCATTTTGAACACATATTGTGGGCTTTAAAGGAAGCTGCAGTATCTTCTTCTGTTTTTTATATATACATAAATACAGCATAGCTATACAATATTATCTGATATCATTAGGTGCTGTAACCACATTCTAATTATTATGATACTAATGGGAATTGAGGTATAATAAACTTTGCTATTATGGGATTCTCTGGTAATAATTGGCTTTAAAAAAAGGTTCAGGTTGTCTTCCTCCCAATTTTCACAGCACAGAACAGTGTTTCTTGACCTTAGCAAGACCTTTAAGTTGTGTGAACTCCCAGAATTCCCCCACATCCTGACTAGGATCCTTGGGAATTGAACTCCACACATCTTAAAGTTGCTGGTGTTGAGAAACATTATTCCAGAGGGTCCTCGGTCTTAAATACTTTTGTTCAACATCTGGCATCTTCACAACAGACTTTTCTTTAGTTGTAGCTGAATCCTTTTAAATATTCGTTGTTTTTCTTAACTTTGCTGCATAGGTTAATATTGCCCATAATAGTTGTGTTTCTGCAGCAGAAGTGTTTGGGATATGACTTACATTTAAAATGTACTTTTAATCTGCTTAAGTATGCTAAAAAATTATCCTTAGGGACTACAGTAAAATGCAGTTGTGTTTATTTGTAATTGCTACAAAATGGTTTACAGAATTGTTAGTGTCTTTTATTATGCCCTGCTACTGAAGTGCTTGCTTGTTAATTAGAGAAATTTCAGCTGTCATAGGCAGCAATTATAGCCTCCGTATCTTTGCCTGTTATGAATAGTCAATGAGAGCTGATTAATATGCATGAATAGCAGTATATAGTGTGTGCATTGGACTAAAGCAGGAGAGGGAGGGTTGTATACCGTGAGAGGGCGTGTGTTAAGGAAGAAGGCAGAGCAGTGATCAGAGCATCTCCACTCCGAGTCCGTTCAGTTTCATCTGATTATCTTGTGTGTGCCAGAGGAGTATTTGCCTGCATGCTTGGAAACAACAACTTTCTGGCTCTCACAGCAAATAAGGAAGACTCTTTTTCTGAAACATGGGATGCAGCTTGTGCTCTCTTCAGAAGCAAGAAGAACAATACAAATTACTGTATGAAGTTTGCCAGGTAATCCTGTTTTTTGCTTCCAATTGCAAGGATGAGGGTACATTAACTTATCCTGGTGATAACTGGTGGTAGTGGTTGCTAGAACAGGGTGAAGGAATGAATGGGGAATTTTAATTGATTTCCTCAGTGAGATTTCTTTCTTACTTCAGTGGAAAGGTTTGGGCATCTTGTTTTGCAGCATGCCTTCTGACAGAAGTTTAAATATTTGTTGAAATGCACAAACCTATCACTACACTAGGGGATGTTATTCCCACTGGAAGGTTTTTTTAAAAAAAAAACCCATCAGCCAGGTGAGCTTTGGTTAAGCTCTCTGTACAATTTTGGAGTAAAATGAATTATGATTGACAGATTACATTGGAAGCTTTCTGTTTACCAATAATATTGTAGTATTTGTTTCTACAGGTCAAGTACATTGATTTACTTACCTATAAGAATCAGATCAATGATTGATGTCGGAGTCACAAATTGTGGGAAAGATGGCTCTATAAATAAAATGAATAAATGTTTCCTCAAATACTTACCCAAGTTGTACTCTTAGATTCCAGAAATCTGTGAGTCATTGGTGGGTAGTTCTTTCAGAATTGTTTTTATACCATTTGATAAAATTGCTTGTTCCAAGTTCCCAAGAAAGAGGAAACAAAGCTTTTAATAATAATTAATCCTTTTTGGGGACTTTTTTTTCTCCTTTTCACATTGGTTGCTCTGCCTGTTAAGTTCTTTCTGAAGTTCCTTCTGAAATATCCATTACAACCTACTATAGATTTGTACTCATGATAAAGGAAGATGCTGTCAAAGAAACCATAATTGTGAAAAGAAAAAGAGCTATTTGATAGCAGAAACTATTTTAACTTCTCTTTATAAAAAATATTTACAAGCTTTGACAGATCAAAACCTCCCTTTAGAAATACATCTCATTATCTGTACGTAAGTAATGTGTGCACTGATTTTTATCTTACAAAGTAGTGTTTTACAAAATGAAAACACTTAAGTAGTTTAACAACAATGCTGCATGTATTGTTAAATACAAAATCTGGAGGATTTTTTTTTATACTTGCCAGCAGAGGGTGTTATTGTAAATCATTGAAAAAGGTGATTTTTCATAGCATTCACAATGTAGTGTAGAAAATGGATATTGTTCTATTGCTGGCAGAAATAGAAAATGAATAGAATTGCTTTTTAAACCCTCCTATGGATGTATTGCCTGTCCTGAAAGATGCAATTAATCCAGAAATGATTTTGTAAGTACAAACACGACATTGAGCTCACTGTCAGGATGCTTTACAATAGCTGTCTACGTCCCTTTTATAAGCAGTTTCATTGTATATCTTATGTTTTAAACTAAAGTAAGAATTTTTTTTGCCTGTCATTCTGGCTTCAGAGGATAGAAAATATAGATTAGTATAATGAAGCCTTGATCCTAATTTAGCGGACTTCGGATGCAGTAGAGCAAATTTTCATTTTATATATTATCCTCAAAATAAGAAATATATCCATTGCATACAAATGAACTGGACAAGACAGTTAATTTTATCTTAATTTTATAACAGCCATGTGATGCAAATTGTTATTTGTACCAATTTCCATGATTTGTATAGTAACATCATTATGCAAATTATGTAAACCACCATAATAACATCCTTCCATATTTAACGGACACTTGGAAATAGCAAATACCCTTTCTCCCAGACCGTATACTAAAAGAACCATTATTATTTTATTATTATGTATTTTGTGGAAGGTGGGATTTTGGTTCTTTAGGGGTGCATTAGAGTATCAAGCCCTTACATCACATGAGCAAACTTATTTATTTATCTTACTTTTTATAGGGCCACCCACTTGTAGAGTGATTCTGAGCAGCTAATGGGGTAATAAAGCCTCACATTGCAAAATGGAATACTGAAAATATAAAATATAAACCACACTGAGGAGAAAACATATCAATCATATATTTATATTTACAGTTGGCCATGCATATCAATTTCCTGCTATAGGGATTTTTAAATCTATTACTCATACAATATCACAAACGATCTTCAACTTTGTCTGGCTATGAAAAAATATTTTTCAATGCAACAGATTCTCCTTCTCTGTATAACTTTATTATAAGCCTCTTATCTTAATTGGTTCCAGACAGTTGAGAGAACCTCTGGATAAGATTTGGGGACTTGATGAGAAATGTGCTATAAAGGGTAAAACTTGTGTTTTATCCACAATAAATCACAGTTCTCCCAAAGCAACAAATACAGCCGTGGTGGGCTGCTGCCGGTTGTAACTGGTTCGCCCAGCACCGTAAATGTGAGCGTGGGCCCGCTTGCTTTGCTCATGCACATGCCTGGATTCAGCACAGCAATATAGGATGGGACAGCACGGGGGCGGGTCGCAACTACCGGTTCACCCGAACTGGCAGCAGCCCACCTCTGAAATATAGTAATTTTTTCATTGTATATATTTTTTTCCAAAGTAGCCTTTCCCCCAAGATTCCTCTCTTCTCCCACACCCTTTATTTGTTGAGCAATTTGATCCACAATTACAATATTTTTTGATCTATAAGACGCACATGACCATATGACACACTCCTGTTTTCGGCCTCCACGCATCCCTTTTTTGACCTCCATGCATCCCGTTTTTGGCCTCCTTCGTGGAGCTGAAAACAGGGCACACAGAGGTCGAAAACTGCCAAAGGGTGGGGCCCGGCATATAGACGTGGCTTCAGCAATATTCGCTCCATAAGACACACAGACATTTCCACCCACTTTGGGGAGACAAAAAAGTGTATTTTATGCAGCAAAAAATACGGTAGTTAAAATGAAGTACTTGGGCTTCAACCAGTTTATAGTGTTACTTTTGAACCCTCTATTTTGCTGGATTTAAGATAATAGTCTTGGGCCTTTTGATAAGCTTTAGCAACATAACAAGTGATTTGTGTACTGCAAGTTAAAGGAATGCACAGTTTAAGAATAATCTCCTGTCCTTTCTTTAGAGTGCATGAATGTTCCTGTTTGTTTTTTTTTGTTGTTGTTTTTTTGCTTTAATTTATATACCGCCCTTCTCCGGAGACTCAGGGCAGCTTACAATGTGTTAAGCAATAACTCTATTTTTAGAGTACAGGAATAATTCCTGCTCCCCAAGCTATTCAGCAGTTGTTAGGATGATTACAAACAGCCAATCCATGGCTCAAGCAAACCATGGTTAGACCAGTTATGAAAGAAAGGAAAAGAGAAGGAATACCTACTACTTTGGCATGTGGTTATCATCATATTCCAAGAAAAGAATTTTCTTCTCTCTCAAGTACAATATACTCCTTGATCTTTCATGTGCTGCTTCAACTTTATCAAAATATTAATGGATACAGTTTCTCTAGTGCAGGGGTCACTAACCTTTCGGACCTCAGGGACCACTAAATTCATAATTTTAAATCCCGCGGACCACTAATACGATTTTTTTAAAAAAGATAAATAGTATTTAGTGCAATATAAAAAATGCAAATAATTTTTCTGCAGACCACCAACTTTTTCTTGCGAACCACCAGTGGTCCACAGACCACCAGTTGATGACCGCTCTAGTGGGTTGTGTGGAGGGTGGTTCACTACCAGAGAATTATTGGACAGAAATCCTATCTGAAACAAGTGTACTCAAGTGGCATAAACTAATGATGTGAAGAAAAATGAAAACTAAAATAATAACCAGATGACATAATTTCAAAGTGAATAGCAATCATTTATCTTTTTTTTTTTTTAAGAAACAGTGAAAGGGTCTTCGTGTCTGTGGGAGAGAGAGAGAAAGAGAGAGAGAGAGAGAGAGAGAGAAACCTAAAAGTGGAAATATTTTGATAAACTGTAATGACTTCATTTTATTTAATGTTTTAGAACTGTTTAAGGTTGTAAACATTAGCATATAAGGCAAAATATAATAGACTTACCCTAGCACATTGTCATTAAATTGTAACATGTAAATACTACTTGCTTTTGTGCCCATATGCAACAACTTAAGTATTGTTTCAAAACAGGATGAAAACATACATGGTTAATATGAATAGCTGACCCTATCCTAAAGTCCAAGAATGCAAATGCTACAGAGCTAGAGGGATTCACGTGCAACAGTGTGTTCCAGATCACTCTACATAAGTGATGGCTAACCTTTTTGCCATCGCGTGCCAGGAGGGGGATGGGGGAGTCACGTGCACGCATTCCCACACTCATAATTCTTTGTGCCCCTCACATGCGACACCCCGCCCCCCCGCTCCCAGCACGTGATGGCCCGGTAGGCCCGTTTTTCTCTCTCACCTGGCTCCAGAGGCTCTCTATGATTCTGGGGAGAGTGAAAATGGCCTTCCCCACCCCTCGGAGGCCCTCCGGAGGCCAGAAATGGCCTGTTTCCCAACTTCCAGTTGGACAGGAAGTGACGTTTTTTGCTGTCCCCAGCCTCTAGAGCCTCATGTTTGACATTGGCTTTGTTTTCAAAGCACATATAGTATTCATGCATATTCATGGCATTTACGAGTTATTGTACATATATATTCTCTACAGTTACAACCATCTGAATGCAAGTTGTTACATGACAAAAGCTTAATTGTCAATGCTTTCTTGTACAACCTCTCTAGGAGTCTCTGCCATAGGTTCGCCATCACGGCTCTACATGTTTGACATTGGCTTTGTTTTCAAAGCACATATAGTATTCATGCATATTCATGGCATTTACGAGTTATTGTACATATATATTCTCTACAGTTACAACCATCTGAATGCAAGTTGTTACATGACAAAAGCTTAATTGTAAATGCTTTCTTATTCAGTTTGTTCTAAGGAGACAGTCTTTCGAAATTTGAAACCAAAATGTTCTCATGCTGCTCTAGACGTTACAGAAAGGTTTTATTTGGAGCGGTTGGGAAGTTCTGATTTGTTTTGTTTTTTGCCATTATCAACAATAAACAAGATTTCAATCGATGCTGGCAATCTGTGGCCCCATATGAAACTGGTGCTCCATATGTTTTGGAATTGCACCCAAAGAGCCTATCGCTATTGGTACTGTGTTTGCTTTCTTTTGTCGTAGTCGTCTTCTCAATTCTGACTTTGCATGCATTTGTTTTTAAGGCTTGGTCTTGTGGAGGCAGAATTAGTTTCTCTGTCTCTTTCTTCAACTTTCCTACTCCATTGCCAGATCTGCTTTGCCTGCTATTTTGTTTATGTACTGTCCATGTAACACTTTGACATGTCATGTCTCTTTTCTGTTCTTCATTTGGTCTTTCCTGTAGACCAGCTTGATGTCTCCAGTAGTCAATAAGTCATCCTGGTATACTAGTTTCAGTGCATCTTCTTCATTGTCCTTCAGATCTTTGTTTTCAGTCTTTGAATATTTACAATAGGTAAACAACTTTTCTTCCAGTAGTCCTACAGCTGCTCAGCCAACAGTCAACAGGCAACATGCCTGTAGCCTGTTTGTCATCAGATGTCAAGGAATTCCAACTCTAGCTAGGTCCTTGTTGACCTCCACAACAACTGATCCAGTATGGCTTTCTGTAAATTACATAGCAATAGCACTTAGACTTATATACCACTTCATATTGCTCTCGTGTTTAAATTGCATAGCAATAGCAATTAAATGTATATACTGCTTCATAATGCTTTACAACCCTCTCATCTGCCCTGCCTACTCTGATAAGACTTGGCATATCTTCCTCAGAACATACAAGCCCCCAACCACATTTTATTTACTCCTCCCAGGAATTCTTCTGATTTATTATAATTAATTGTGAGAAACTAAGGTGATACTTTAGCTGAAGAGGACTTTTCAACTCATCAATGTCACATTATGAGTGAAAATCTATCAATCGTATTGTTTCCTGGTTTCCCATTCTGACAATACACGGAATTCAATACACACAATGTAATTCCAGACATAATTTTTAAGGAAAGAACATGTGTACATGTATGAACAATTCCAGCTATCGATTAATTTATTCATTGAGTTGATCAATTCTGGCCAAATTAATCAGTGAAGCTATTTTTAATAATGGTGGGTTTGTAAAGAAATTGAATAAAACATATAAAAACATTGGTGGCCAATAAAGAGAACACAGGGTGACTTTGAAGGACAGTCGGAAGCTCTGATACCAAGGCAGCAATCAGAGAAGCACAGTTTAAGCCTACTCCAAGAAGACTTGCTTAAGGAAATACTTTAGATAAGATTCTCCCCTAATTCACACAAGATAAAGTAAGGGAGGAGGGAAGCACAATCACTTGTAAAATTCTATTACTATAGATCCATGTTGGTGAACCCATGGAACACGTGCTGGAAGTGGCATGCAGAACCATCCGATCAGGGATGTGCAGCCTTGCTGGCTCCTCTTCCACATTCCTGTGCACACATGCACGTCAGTCAGTTGGCCTTCTCACACGCGGTATCGCCAAAACTCGGAAGAGCAGTGTTCCATCACGCATGTGTGAGACAGCACCCAAACTTTTAGGTTTATGTTACACACATGCGCAATGGCCAGCTGTTTTGTCGGGCATGCATCCATGCCATAAACCGGAACTTTGGATGTCAGCTCGCGCATGCACGATGGAACACTGCTCTTCTGGGTTTCGGCACTCCCATGCGCATGAAGGCCAGCGAGGCCACACAGTCCAGGCGGGATGGTTTTGCGTGCCATTTCCGGCATGCAGGCCAGCACGTGGTAATGTAAAAGGTTAGCCATCACTGCTATAGATAGTCCTCAACTTACAATCACAATTGGACCAGAGTTTTGGTCACTAAGCATTGCAATCTTTAAGCAAATCATGATGTGACTCTACAATCATTTTAACAAATCATGTAAAGTAAATCATGTGGTCATTAAATGAACCACCCAGTCATTAAGTGAATCAAGATTCTCCACTGGCTTTGCTTGTCCAAAGCTAGCTGGAAAGGTTGTAAATCATGATCATGTGACCATAAGATGCTGAAACTGATGTAAATGTGAACCAATTATCAGTGGCCAAATTGCAATTATGTGACCATGGAGGTGGGAGGACAAGTCACAACTCAAGTTTTCTGAGGTAACTTTGAACCATTGTTAAGCAAATGGTCATAAATTAAAGACAACCTATATACTTAGGCTCTTCTAATAAAAGTAATTTTAAACTTATATGGCATTGGTTCCTTAGTCTGGTCTACTCTGTCATGCAAAACAATTGTATGGAGTTTTTTTAATATATTTTTCTTCTCTCATAGATACTTTTAATGAGCCATTTTCTCCAGTGTACACAATATTTATTTATTTTTTATTTTTATTTGATTTGATTTTTATACCGCCCTTCTCCAGCAGGACTCAGGGCGGTGAACAGCCAAGGTAAAACATAGCATACAAAATTTAAAACAATTTAAAAAAGATATTAAATAGTTTCGGCCCACAATTTAAAATCAATTTCGAATTAAAACCGAAAGATGGGATCAAGCCAGCCCGGCTTGATAGTGTGTGAAGCTCTCTCCCATGTGTACAGAATTGTGTGGAGTTTTCTCTGATGGATGCATTTTATTAGATAAGTCCATTACAAAATCTGCAGGAAGGGAGGGAAAGTGAAAAATAAACGTTGATGCATCAGCCAGATGAACATCTCCAAACTTAAAAGAGTTCCAGGCATACAATATATATTTTGATAGCCCATTCATGTGTTAGCAATTCTGAGTATTAAAAACTTGGACATAGTATTTAATGTACTATCATTAGTGTCTATGGCATGGTTGGTAAATAATAACATTTTGGGAATTTGAGAAAGCAGTGAATTCCACCTGGAAAATGGACACATTTTTCATTAGAGAACAATGTAATAATAAAAGACAAGATCCTAAAGCCAAGGATTTTGTTGTAGACAGTTTTCTGCAGATGAAGTAGCTCACCATTCTCACTAGTGAGAGAGCTATAACTTTCTGAAAGATGGCTCATAATGATATTCATGTCTCTCTGTGGCTTAGAATCCATTCTTAATTAGAACATTTCAAGAAACTGGCAATAGGATTTTTCCTGTTCATTTATTTATAAATAATGCAATATTTTTGTTCAGTTATCTACAGAAAAATTCCTTTATATTTCATGATAGAAGGATTTTATGTATACATGGCTATGTATTGAAAAACAGCCCCAGCATGCATTAAAATAATAATAATAGTAATGCATAAAGACTAAAGTAACATGATAGATGTCTGTTCCACTATATTCCTTCGAAGAATTGTAGTATGTTTAGTTAAGCTAAAACATTAAACCAAAGATGATGTAGCTATTGTGCTTTGCTTATAAGAAAGCATCTTTCCTCCTTAAAATGATAAATGATTGGGTGAATAGATTTCACAATGTTTTTATACATCTGTTCAACGCTAGGAAGCAGGTGGCAAGAATTCACAGGGGAGGAAGCAGTGGGGACATTTACGTGACGCTTTACTGTCACATGTCAAATACTGGAAGGAAAAACAGGCATCAGGAGCAGAGGGGAAAGTACACGTTTAATAAATGGGTTGTGTTATGTTCATTAATAATGAAAAGGAAGGTCATGGCTCATTTTCAGGAGCACCAGAACAAGCAGTAAATCTGGGTACATTGAAACTGAGTCAATTGAAGGATGGTGCTGTAAAGCATTGATCCATATTTTCTGACTTGGCTACTCAGCCAGATTCTGACCCGGAGAAGAGTTTATGGTGAAGATGGTAGATTCAGATACCAATAGAAGATACTTCCCCAATGTATATTTATTTATATACTAATTTTTTATGCTGCCTATCTCTCCTACAAGGTGACTCTGTGCGACTTACAAATTAGTTAAAGTTAAAATATTATTAAGAACTATACTAAAAATCAAACTAAGAGAGCTAAGAGCCAGATAGGAAGGGGGTAAGGTTATTATAAGTCACCTCCATTTTTAAATAATTAAAAAAATAATTATTTTAAAAATTTATATGATCGGCCATCTCATAAAGTGACTCGATGAGGTACAACTAAGTTAAAAACAATAATGGATGGATGGATGGATGGATGGATGGATGGATGGATGGACGGATGGAAGATTGTCTACGTACTTCAGTTAACTCTTCTTGTCTTTCTATCCTGCCCATGGTTCTGTGACATAACTGTAAAATCTGAAAGCAGTTATCTTAAAGAACTCTGTTGAATATTTCCAAAGAAATTTCCCATTTGTCTCTGAAGTTACTTAATTGGTGAAAGTTGGCATCAGCTAACTTTCTAAGAGTTTCATGCAGGTTCATTATTTCTACTAGATGTTCAGTATACCAAGGGAAGAAATTGGCTGTGAACTCCAAATCAATAAATAAAAGTTTTCAGGTGTCTTTTTAACAATGAATGCATCATGAAGAGGAAAGCTCTCTTAAAATAAATGCATTTTGAGATAAGAGGATATTCTAGTGATACTTTCTCTGTGTCAATGTAAAAAACAATGCAGTCTTTTGTTGTTGTTAGAGAAAGGAATCATAGTATGTTTTAATGTATTGCAAATACTAGTAAGTTACTGGGGAATCAAAACCTAGCCAAGCCCATTAGTTGAGGCATGGGAAATAGTCCTTTCTTAGTCAAATGGTTTATCCATCTAGTTCAAAGAGAGGTGTTTCCCCCGCCCCCCATCTCCTATCTGATTCTTTGAAATGAACTTTCTGAAAGAAGATATGTCATACCATATCATGATTTTCCTACTCGCCGTTCAGACACTCCTCAGTCTGGGTTATGATCACTCCTATTTGCACAGCTGAGTGTCAATCAAATCCCTCTGGAGCTGCATCCACCTCACTTCCTGCTTCCTCCTCAGACTTTTTCACTCAGCCATTGCAATAGCATCGAGTGTCTGTCTTTCAGTTTTAATTTTATTCTTTATTTTACTTTTCCCTTTAGTAATTTGGCTTAATATCCTTCATTTATTACTGGAAAGTGCTGCGCTTCGACTGCCTTCACCTGGTGAGGTTTAAAGCGCATATCGGCGGTTTGGGGCTCCAGCCGCCGCTAGCGGCTTGGTTTGACTGGCGGTTTATTTCTAATTCATTGTTACCGCCATTTGCCGCCATTTGCAGCCATTTTGTTACCAGTCACTGTGCGAGGCTGTGGATTGATTTAGCGGCCATCGAATATATCGGCTTGAGTCCCTGCCGGCTGGCATACTCATTAGCCATTTTGGGAGATTGTGACTGCTCCGTTCAGCTGCAGCTTCAGTCCGGCCGTAGGCGCTGTGTTTCGCCTGGCTTAGGACTCGTGGAAATTCGCCTCGCGGGCCGCCATTTTGGGCCCTGACCATCGCCGCTGTTTTTGGCTGCTCCGAGGGCATAGCGACCTGGGCTTTGGTTTCCAGGGTCGCTAGGTTGCCGGCAGGTGGGGACGCTGTCCTGATCGTACCTGCAATTCACAACTATCTGCAGAAGGGTGCCTGAAAGTATCCAGGGAAGTACATATTGCTTAATTTTATTTACATTTATTATTATTAAAAAAAAAAAAGAAGAAGAAGAAGAAAAGGCCGTTGCCTTGTTATATTTGATAGCCCTGTTTTTTCTTGTAAATAGTTATTTGAATTTATTAAAAAAAAAAAACCAATATCAGATATACATATATTAAAATTCATATTACTAATATTTAATTATATATATAGAATTGATAAGTTTCTATTTACAATTAATTAATCAATAAATATTAATTCATTGGGGTGATTGATTATGGCTGACAGGGAGGAAGTTGCTCTTTCTTCTGATATGGACAGGAGTCCCTCTCCCTCCCCAGTACCTTCCCCTAAACAGCTCAGGGGGAAGAAATCTAAGGCTTCCAGGCAGGTGAAGGCCTCCAAATCTGCCACAGCAGATAAAGATGCCCAAAGGAGGCATAAAGCATTAGAAAAGCAGTTTGCTAAGGCTAGGCAACGGGCCCAGGACCCTGGTCAAGGACCAATTCCTGAAGGCTTGAGCCACGAGGTGACCTGTGAGCCCTCGGCCTCTCATACTGTAGATTTGTTGGCCAGTGATCTGAGGGAGGATGGACCATCGACCTCTCAGGAGGTTCCAGTTTCGGCGACTAATCAGTCAAGGGCTAGTGTCAGGTCCCGCTCTTCGAGTTTTGCAAGCCATTTTTCTCAAGCTTCTAGGTCAGGCCCTGAAGCTACCTTTACACCCACTGCAGCCGGCCTCCGTCCTGAAGCGGGCCCAGGGGTCTCTCAGCCTGTGGATTTTCAGTCCTTTTTTTCTCAGGCCATGTCCCATATGTATCAAATGGGATTGCAACAAGCCACTGGGGCCTTTCCTGCTCCTACGTGCCCTACTACTTCTGCCTTTTCCATGCATCCCCCTGGTGCACAACTTCAACAGCAATCTGTTGCCTGTAGCCCTGTGCCTGAATCAGCCCGGGCGGATGATTTCCTAGATGACTTTGAGATGTCAGAGGATGAGGAAGAGATTCAGGACAAGCCGGCCTTTCCGGGTCTATTTAAGCCTTCTTTGTTTCGCTCTCTCCTACGCAAGGCAAAAGCTGCCACTAATATGGATTCCTCGCCTCTTCAGGGTTCCTCTTCATCTATTCCATCTGGTCCCAATAGTAATTTGTTCAATCTACCTCAACCTGATGAGGACTTTGTTCCCTGTCCGGATCTTTTCTGCCAGGTTGTTCAAAAGCCTTGGGACCGCCCCGCCTCGTTGTCGGGTCCGAATTCTTTTGATCGAAAGCTCTATGCTTCGGCTCCTGCGTTGGATGCCCTCCTGCAGTTACCTACAATTGATGATCCGGTGGCGAGTCTCACATCGTCTTCCGTCCTGGTAGGTGAGGCTGGGGATGGCCTCAAGTTTGTGGACAAACGAGCCGAAATGGGATTTCGTAAAACACATCAAGCGGCAGCTTGGGCCATTCGTGCTGCAACCTCCTCATCATTTTTTAATCGGGCATCATTGGTGTGGTTGCGTCAATTGAAGGAAAGACTTCCCCCGGAGGATGCACGATTACAGCAGGACCTGGCCAAACTGGTCGCAGCTGCGGAATATTCGGCCGACGCGTCCTTGGACGCAGCCAAGTTCGCTTCCGTCTAGCTTCGACGGTATCTTCAAGACGTCTCTTGTGGCTTCGTAACTGGAGAGCTGACGCCAAGTCCAAATGGCGCTTGACTGCTGCCCCTTACAAGGGCTCTGCCTTATTTGGCTCATCCCTGGACTCTGTGTTGGTCGAGAATAGGGATAAGAAGAAGGTGTTACCCACGTCTTTCCGACGTCAGGACAGGCGCTATGTACCTTATAATCGACAGCCCTTTCGACAAGACCAAGGCGCCGGGGGCGCCTCTTACTACAGATCTTCGCAGTCTCAGTACCAGTCAACTTCGGACAGGGCGCCCTTTCGTGACCGCGGTCGCCGACAATCCAACTTCAGGCGACCTTTCAGACAGTCGGCGGGCCGTTTTTCCAGGCGCGGTAAGTGACTCACCGCCTCTGGTCCCAATCGGGGGCAGGCTCCAGGCATTCTCTCACCTGTGGCCATCTACCACCTCGGATGCCTGGATTGTCCAAACTGTCACCGAAGGGTTACGTTTGGAATTCACCACCATGCCTCAGGACTTTTATCTTCACTGCCCTTGGCCACTTCAGCCGGAGAAGCGATCTCTTCTGTTGCTCGAGATTCACCATCTGCTGCAAATCCAGGCCATAGAACAGGTTCCATTGCATCAACTCAAGACCGGCTTTTATTCAACACTATTCCTGGTACCGAAATCCTCGGGCGATTGGAGAGGCATTTTGAACCTACGACGACTCAATCAACACATCTTGTACCGTCGGTTCAAAATGCACTCCCTCAAGTCTCTGCTAGGCTGCATTCGTCGGGGAGATCTGATGCAATCTGTGGATCTAAAAGAAGCGTACCTGCACGTCCCCATCCATCAGTCGCACAGGAAGTACCTCCGGTTTGCGTTTGGCGACCATCACTTTCAATATCGGGCTATGCCATTCGGCCTCTCGTCCGCTCCGAGGACCTTTACGAAGTTGCTGGCGGCGGTGGCGGCGTCGCTCAGAGAAATTCCTGTTCGTCTGGCATGCTACCTCGACGACATTTTGATCCTGTCGTCTTCTCCCGAACGGGCGATCCAGGACCGGGAGCTAGTACTTCAGTCCCTTCAAGACCACGGGTTCACTTTGAATCTTGCCAAAAGCCATCTGGTTCCCACAACGCGTATCCTGCATCTCGGAGCAATAATAGATTCGACACGGTGTGTGGTCTCCCTGTCTCCTGACAGACAAGCCAGCATTCGGGAACTGACATCTCAAGTCTTACTACGCAGGACTGTAACCTTACTGTCTCTCTCCCAACTTCTGGGAAAGTTGATATCAAGCATAGACATTGTTCCGTGGGCGCGGTTTCATCTTTGGCGCCTCCAATGGTTCCTGCTCCCTTACCAGAGACAAGGTCAAGCAGAGTCTCTTCTCAAGGTAAAGGTTCCAGCTCCCGTTCGTCTTTCCCTGAGGTGGTGGCTGTCTCCGGCTCTCGACAAAGGTTCCCCCTTCCTGGAACCAATTCGACTAGTGTTGACCACGGACGCAAGTCTGCGAGGCTGGGGAGCTCACCTCAACCGTCAGCTAGCCCAAGGTGCCTGGTCGTCGACGGAAAAGCTGCACAATATAAATTGGCTAGAGCTCAGGGCGGTCCGACTCGCCCTGATACACTTCAAACACCTTGTCTATCGCCAGGACCTTCTAATTCTAACCGACAATGTGGCCACCAAGGCCCACATCAACAAACAAGGGGGAACCCGCTCCTGGACACTAATGCAGGAAGCGGAGCGTCTTCTGTCATGGGCGGAACTCCACCTCTCGTCGATAAAAGCCGAACACATTTCAGGGACTCTCAATCAAGAAGCAGATTGGCTCAGCAGAGACCAAATAGATCACGCCGAGTGGAGATTGGACCCCGGCCTGTTCCAGGAACTGTCCAGGAGGTTCGATCTTCCCCTAGTGGATCTGTTTGCGACGGCTCGGAACACCCAATTGCCGAGATTATTTTCTCGCTACCCGTTTCCAGCAGCAGAGGGGCTGGATGCTCTTCGAAGTCCGTGGCCCCGAGGGCTCCTTTACGCCTTCCCTCCCCTCCCTGTCATCTCCAAGGTCGTGAGGAAGGTCATTCAAGAACGGGCGAACCTTCTACTGGTAGCGCCGTATTGGCCCCGTCGAGAGTGGTTCGCCGACCTCAAGAACTTATCAGTCGAACCACCGTGGAGGATTCCACCAGACAAGATAATACTGACTCAAGGAGCCATCCGTCATCCGGAACCAGAATGGCTTCGATTAGCCGTGTGGCATTTGAGCGCATAAAGCTCATCAAGGACAATTTGTCTGACGATGTTATCTCCATCATTCAGGCAGCTCGAAGACCATCAACAATTCGTATTTATAACGCCTCATGGACTGCCTTCACGAGATGGTGCGGGGATCACCACGTAGACCCCACAACTGCTTCGGTTCCGGACATTCTGTGTTTTCTGCATGCGGGTTTCTCCAAGGGCTTGGCTCCCGCGACTCTACGCCGACAGGTGGCGGCTCTGGCCACTGTCCTATCAGGAGAAGCTCGTGTTCCTTTGTCTCAGGACCCCAGGATCCGTTCCTTCCTCCAAGGGGTCTCAAACTTGCGGCCTCCGCCGATTCACCGCTACCCCACTTGGGACCTTACCTTGGTGTTGCAGGCCTTGACGGGTCCACCGTTCGAACCCATCGCTTCGTCCAGTCTACGCTACTTGTCTTTAAAGATGGCCTTTTTGTTGGCAATAACTTCGGCGCGCAGAGTATCCGAAATTGCTGCCTTGTCCATGAGAAGTGATCTCTGCATCTTCTATCCTGACCGGGTTGTTCTACGTCTCGACCCGGCTTTTGTTCCCAAAGTGAATACTCGTTTTCATCGAGCCCAAGAACTCGTCTTGCCTAACTTTTGCCCGAACCCGCGTCATCCTGCTGAGAAGCGGTGGCATACTTTAGATGTGCGACGGGCATTGAGAAGATATCTTAAAAGGACTGCCCCTTTTCGAAAGACTGAGGCTCTGTTAGTGTCCTTCCTTCCCTCTTCCCTGGGTCAGAAGGTTTCTTCAACTACAGTAGGAAGGTGGCTCAAAGCCTGTATATCTAAGGCATATGACTTAAGAGAGGCCCCTGTCCCGGGTGGTATACTGCCCCATTCTACTCGTAGCGCCGCAACCTCTGCGGCTTGGGCTACCCAGGCTTCGGTAGATGATATTTGCCGGGCAGCCACATGGTCTTCCCTTTCATCCTTTGTAAGTCACTATAGGCTGGATAAGTTTGCTTCTGCAGATGCTGCCTTTGGCAGAAGGGTATTACAGGCTGTAATCTCTCCACAAGGCCAGTCTACGGCTTAATTCCCTCCCTTTTCCTTTCTAACTTGGGTATGTCCCAGACTGAGGAGTGTCTGAACGGCGAGTAGGAAAATGGTCGTTGCTTACCTGAACGACCCTTTTATACTCGACGTTCAGACACTCCGTCCCTCCCTTTTTCTTGGCCGTGCCTGGCTTTGGTGGAGGTCTGCTTTTTCTCCCTCTGTAGCTGTCTGCTTCCTGTGTGTCTACCTGATGGAGTTTCTAATGGTCGATCCTGCTGCTATTGAACCAAGTTGTCTTCGTGAAAAGTCTGAGGAGGAAGCAGGAAGTGAGGTGGATGCAGCTCCAGAGGGATTTGATTGACACTCAGCTGTGCAAATAGGAGTGATCATAACCCAGACTGAGGAGTGTCTGAACGTCGAGTATAAAAGGGTCGTTCAGGTAAGCAACGACCATTCTCCACCCAAGGCCACTCCTTTGGTAGAGGATGAAGTAGCCAGGAATCGCTTACCTGTGTCAATGTTTTGTTAATTTTCTGCAGATGAAAAAAATGGTAGAGCTAAAGACAAAAGGAAGCCTTGAAAATATTTTGAAATATTTGTCAGTTTCATTGAAGAGTCAAGAAAAGTTTGGAATCATCTTTATTTTTATTTGATTTGTAGAATTTTATATTTTGCTAAATGGTATTTTAAAGGAAAAAAGCAGTGATTTACAACTTTTTTCAGTGCAGCAGGCAGGGTTGAAATCCAGCAGGTTCTGAAAGGTTCTGGAGAACCAGTAGCAGAAATTTTGAGTAGTTCGGAGAACCGGCAAATACCACCTCTGACTGGCCCCAGAATGGGGTGGGAGTGGAGATTTTGCAATATCCCTCCCCTAGGAGTGGGGTGGGGTGGGAATGGGGATTTTGCAGTATCTTTCCCCTGCTACACCCACCAAGCCACATCACACCCACCAAGCCACGCCCACAGAACCGGTAGTAAAAAAATTTGAATTCCACCACTGGCAGCAGGTACATGAAAAGCTATAACCTCAACCTTTTGCTTAAACGTTTCTAGTTAATTCAAATCATTTCTATAGCAGCAAAATCAATATAATCATCAAAACCTAAAATTAAGGTTTCATTTTCATTTCTTTCGTATCTGCAAAAACACTCTGGGTCACTTTACCTCATTTTCCATGGCTGCTCCCTGATCTTAGCTCAACTTCTCGGTTGCATATTTCTTGGTGAACAAGGGTATTCTTGCATGTTTAAGAAAGAGAATGGACACTTGGAAATAAGGATGTAATTCAGTATTGGAAGTGTTATTTGTTAGTTTCTAAGGCACTTTAGTTTAAAGCAAAACAATTTAAGAAAGCAAACACCTTTCAGTGAGCTCAGACTTTAAGAGAAGCACACAATGTTGTGTCTTTTAATGTAAGCATGAAAGAAATCACTCAAGGTTCATTCTAATTAATCCACTTCAATATCATTTTTTAGATCTGAGACTGCCCACTTGGAAATTTTTACTGGAAAGTTAAATAGGAGGGTGACGATTCATTTTCCAAGCTTGTGGGTTGGTTTCAAATGTTGGTTTCAAATGTCTAGGTAACATCTTCAGCAGAGTTTAGGGGATGTCAGTTTTCTTCTATTTGTAAGGGCTACAGGTATGGGTGTGTCAAATGAGGGTCTTGTGATGGGTCTTGTGATGAGTCAGGTGTGAGTCATCAGTGAGTCTTGTGATCCATCACATCAGGTCAGAGTCATTGGGAGGTGACCTGCTGGTGGGGGAGTTTTGTGGGTTGTTTGAGAATTGGCACTGTCTCTGGTTGGCTGTGTAGTTGATTTGGATTCTTAGGGGTTCATAAGCTGGTTGTAGGTCAGTGTATCTGTTGATGGAATTGCTTGTAGAGTGCCAGGCTTCAATAAACTCACAAGTGTGGTGGGTGGTAGCCAGAGGTGGTATTCAGCCGGTTCACATCGGTTCGGCTGAATCAGTAGCGGCGACTGCAAATGGGCCTGCCCACCTGCCCTGGCGTAATGCTGCCCCATTTAGCCATGTTTTCGAGGACGGGTGCATGCACGGAAGGCGCGTGGTGAGCAAAGCATATGCGCGGAAGGCTGGCCACATGTGCAGAAGGCACATGCAAAACAAGCATGCCTGTGCACGGCGAACCGGTGATAAGAATATGTGAAACCCATCTCTGGTAGTAGCCATCATAAGACTCACTGATGACTCACACCACAAAAACTTCACTTGACATACCCACACCTTATAAACAGAAGAACACTGACAATGACATCCCTTAAACTCTGCTGAAAATGTTATCTAGCCTGGTAATGAAATGTTTGGGAAACCAACCCACAAACTTGGAGAATGAGACTTCACCCTCATCCTATACCTGAGCTACAGATATTCGCCACTATTGCAAAGTTAAATATGTTTAACAAGTGAATGTTGTTCCATTCAATTAAAAAAATTGTTTTAATCTTAATATTACTCCTTTGCTATTTATAGATGATAAGATAAAAGGGACGTATAGAGGCTCACACACACAGATACTTAAAAGCCTACTCCTAAACAAAACTGCAGTTGCACTTAAAAAAAAAAGACTGCCCATTCCAGTGAATTTCTTTCTTTAAAAAAATTAAATGAAGCTGTAAAAGGGATTAACCTTAATTTTGAACCTCTTTTCTCTTTACCCGAGGGAGAAAAAGAGATTTAGAAAACAGGTGTTGTTCCCAGCTGTGTTTGTAATAAAGTTAGTGTTTTTCCTTCCTCAAAATGCAGATATCTTTTAAAGTAGCTAAACCAGGACATCAAGGAATCCAAACATTTGTAGTCTAACAGAATTGACATTTTTGATAATACAAATCCCCAAATTACTATGATTTTATATAAAGTTCTTTGCTTTTTTTCATAAGGACAAAGTTATCATACTCAGAGGTTAGCCTTCATTTAGAGTTCAGTGGATGTTACTCAACAGAGCAATGTAGGTAAATTGTAACCTAAATCACATTTCAGTAATGAACATTACAGTTGTTTCTAGGCCTACTACTAGCTCTACTCAGAGAGAAATAAATCTCTCTAAGTTTAATAGTCTTACAAGTAAATGGGTAGACTGTTAATAGCTTATTAATAAAAACGTTACTCATACAAACAGTTGCTGTTCATATAAGCAATATATATATTTACAAGAAAACTGCAGAGTAGCAGGGGACAAAGCTCAGTTTTTTACACCTTGCATTTTACATCCAAAAAATCCCAAATTCAGTTCCAGCATTTTCATATAGGACTCCATATGCATTCTTATCTCGGACCATATAGTATTGCTGCATGTCAGAGTAGATACCAATAATGTACATGTATACATTCAAACAAGACTGTTGTTTCTCTGTGTCATATAATATATGTGGGTATGTGGGTATATGCTTGCTTATTCATTCATTCATTTATTCATTCATTCATTTGTCATATTTATGTAGTATATATTGGAGGTGGTGACCCTTTTGAGAGCTGTATGCAACTAAATTTCATTTTAATGTATGCCAATTAGTGTACATTTAAAGTGACTATAAAGTTATTCTAAGTCTAACTCAAATGTATTTATGGGTAGTTTGTATTGGTCAGCCAGCTAGAAGTAGATGGAGAACTTTTAAGAGCAAAAAGATGGCGGAGCCACCTTTTACTAGTCCAGGTGAAAAACCAACAGTAACCAGGTCAGGATGGACCACTGCTAGAAGATGAGAATAAAAATATACTATCAGGCAGAGTCAGCATGCTTTGGGTGATATCAATTAAACAATGTAACCCGATGGGATCCAGGAAGTGCCATAAGAGCTGAGATGGCGCAGTGGTTAGAGTGCAGTACTGCAGGCTACTTCAGCTGACTGTTAGTTGCAGTTCAGCAGTTCAACTCTCACCAGGCTCAAGGTTGACTCAGCCTTCCATCCTTCTGAGGTGGGTAAAATGAGGGCCCGGATTGTTGGGGGCAATATGCTGACTCTGTAAGCCTTAGACAGGGCTGTAAAAGCACTATGAAGCTGTATATAAGTCTAAGTGCTATTGCTATTGCTAAGTGGGTCTTCTGTGATGTATTGCCTCTCTCTGGAACAATGTCCCCCTCAGAGATTCCCTCAACCCTTTTTAACAAAGATCATAAAATCTGGGTCTTCCTCCAATCCTTGGAGTAGAGTAGTTGGTGACCCCTGTGTTTTCATGGCATTGGCTCTCTTTGTATGGATGTCTGTTTTATATAGTCTTTTCATTACTTTATTCTTAATTATTTCATGCTGTACTCTCCCAAGAGTCAGGATGGAGTCAGACAGCTCCACACATACTCATTCACTCACTGAATGGGGATAATACAGTACTAGGAAATGAGTGCCGTGTAAGAGGGTCTATAAGATTAAAGAGGTGTATAATTATATGTTATGGTAGACACTTGATATTGTGTCTATCATAACAAAGTTCACATTATAATACCCAAGTTTACAATCCTTAAACAGATGAATAATTTTTTACACCCTGGCTTCACCAGCCAGTATGGTCATTGATGAGAACTCTTGGAAATAGAAGTTGACTCAATCTTGTAAATATTCAGATAGGGAAGCGTGCTACACATGTTGCAGTTAGTAGGTATAAAGTGGAGCTTAAAAAGTCAAAATAACATCTCCATCATGACACTTTCAGTGGCTCTGGGGAAAAGAATGTTTTGATGCACTATGTAAGTGACATAAATGGTTTTGCTTTCTTCATCTCTTTACAGAACCTCTATTATGACATATGCCTTTCTTGCTCTGCCTTCACATTCCTCTGGGATCAAAGTTCTCAAACAAGAGATGTCATATTCTATTCCCTTGTTCCTCAAGTGGATAATAGTAGTACTAGGAGGATGTTCTTTTGTACTCCAAGGAATAAAGAGCCATGATATTGATAGCAGTAAAACTGTGATCTTATCTATAGAAAGTTAGTCTAGAACAGGGATGGCTAACCTTTTCTGGACCGAGTGCCCAAAGTGCGTGCGTGCGTGTGCGAATGTGTGTGTGTGCACTGAACCCCCAAAATGCAATGTGCGTGTGGGGTCCCACAAGTGCCCCCCGTGCATGCATGTGTGCCCCCCACATGCGCCCCACTCCGTGCATGCACAGCAGAGATCCAAAGACCAGCTAGCCAGCGGGAGGCATGCGCACATGCACGGCGGAGCTGAACTGGGGCGACGGCTCACATGCCCACAGAGAGGGTGCTGCGTGCCACCTCTGGCATGCATGCCATAGGTCCGCCATCATGGGTCTAGAAACTGCTGCTCTGTGTAGTATCTTTCTATAGAAACAAAAAAGAGGTTGCATTGGTAAGGAATAACTGATTCCTTGTTGCATAACTTGCAGTTTGTGATATGTTGATGAAACAAAATTCTCTAATTATGCATAAAATAGACTCCTGACTTGGTCGGTTAGCATAGTACAGATAGTACTCAACCTACGACCACAACTGAGTCCAAAATTTCTGTTGCTAAGTGAGTTTTGGACCTTTATGACCTTTCTTGCCACAGTTGTTAAGTGAATCACGGCACTTAACTTAAGTTGTTAAGTTAGTAACACTGCAGTTGTTAAGTTAGTAAAGTGAATTTGGCTTCCCCATTGACATTGCTTGTCAGAAGGTCACAACAGTTGATCACATGACCCCAGGACACTGCAACATCATGAACATGAGTCAGTTGTCAGCGTTCAGATTTTGATCATATGACCATGGGGATGCTGCAACAGTCATAAGTGTGAAAAACTCACTTTTTTAGTGTTGTAATTTTGAATGATCCCTAAACAAAAGATTGTAAATTGAGGACTACATGTATAATAAAGTGTAGTGTAGTAATAGTGTAGTATAATATTGTACACACCACCAAGGCCTCTCTCTGAGGGAGATGGTCAGTTTAGAAATAGGAAGTTTAACATGACCTGACCTGACCTGACCTGACATAATATAGAAAACATTTTTCATTCTTTCAGCTGTACTTCTGGATCCTGTGATTTACCTTCCCATAAAGCAGTTTCCCAAAGTTTCTCAGTTCACATTACTTTTAGTATCTCTGTAATTGTTTTGGGGTACCTCTAGTGATTTCCAAACTCTGCACTCCAAGGACAAGACAGTTCTGTTTATTAAGTAGTAAAATATCTAGTGTCGTCCTGTCAACACCTGTGAATATAAATTGATACACAATAGGGATTAAATGTCAATACAGGTAGTCCTTGGTTTATGATTGGGACTGGAATTTCAGTTGCTATGTGAAGCAGCTGTAAAGTGTGATGCCACTTAGATCATTTAGTGACAGCAAACCCGATTGCCATTGTAACCCCAGAACTGCACAAGTTGTTAACAGGAAGATGTGAGAAACACAGGGGGGAGGTGTTACTGGGGAGGAGTGCTGGACGCAGTGCTACAGATTATGGAGGAGCCAATGGGGACCACGGGCGGGAGGTCCATGGACAGTTCTATGGAGCCACAATCAGAGACCAGCAGGGGCTTCTGGCATGTGCTATAGAGTGCAGGAAGAAAGGGCTGGCAGGGCGTATGAGATCTCTGGGATCTTGGACTCTGTGGTGGGGTTCCTCAGGAGAAAAAGCAACTTACAGAAGCAAGTTGTGACCTTCCCTGCCAATTTCCCCATTGACAATTCCCATTGGCTTTGCCTGCAGGAAGCTGGCAGGGGAGATTGCAAATGGGGGCCACATGGCCATGGAATGCTGCAATGGTCATAAGCGTGAGCTTGGCTGCCAGGCACCTGAATCATGATCAAAGACTACCTGTATATAAATGATGATGCCTTTACACAAATGCTACAACTTACATACACACACACATGTTAAGTAATTTAGGTAGATTTAGAAAGAATTACATTAAAAAAATTTAGAGTCAAATTAAAATGTCTCCAGGCATTCTGAATTTTGAAACCAAAGCAATTAACTTCTGTTTTAGGTTGATAGATTTTTAATGCAGGTTTTTATGCCTCTTAAGTTTGTTCGGTTATGTTATACAAGCTTTATAAACTATAATGTATAAACTGTAAGTATGTATAAACTATATTGATATTGTAAAAAGTGCTCAATGCATAAAAGGAAAAATTTAAAACAAACTGAAGAGGGGAGTGGAATAATTTTTTAAAAAGAAATTAAGAAAACTAGAAACAAAACAAAAATTCTAATATCTCCACTACAAATGTTTTAATTATGTGCAAATCTTTGCCATTCAAATTTTAAAAATTGCCTTAGGCCAAAACTATACAGAACTAAATACTATCCAGCCTTGCCTCTCAGTCAAAACCCAGTATTTGAAGATTGACACATTCCATTGAACCAGCATAAATATCTGGTTCATACATATTTCCAGAAGTATACTGTCACCCATGTTTATCAAAGTTTTCAAAATTGAAAAGCTCCATTTTAGATGATAGTTTGGCTACACACAAAAGTATGTAAAAGCCTTAGGTGAGTTCCTTCCTAGTTCACAGCAGCAATAATATCTAACTTGCCTCCTGAAGAGTTTGAACAGCAATTTAACCAGATGCTATAAGGCTCCTGCCTTCAGCAGCGGGTTGGACTAGATGACCTCCAAGGTCTCTTCCATTCCTATGATTCTGTGTTCTATGTTCTAACAGGTGGCATTTGGCTGATGACAATCACATTCTTCTCACTTGACTTTGCTGTAGACACTTCTGTAGAAATTGTTCATTCCTATACTCATTCTTTTTGCCTTTCACATGCATTATCACAAATGTTCTTTTGGCTTTGATCAGTATTTTGTTACTTCATTTTTTTCTATTTCCACATTTCACTTTTATCATCTCTAGTAAACTCAGAGTGGAGTAGCTAAAATTATAAAGCTTGTATAACATAACTGTACAAACTTAAGAGGTATAAAAAGTATAGAATATGCATTTAAAATTTATCAACCTAAAAGAGAAGTTAGTTGCTCCAGTTTCAAAATTCAGAATGCCTAGAGACATTTTAATTTGACTTTAAAAAGAATTTTATGCAATTCTTCATAAATCTATGTAAATTACTTGACACCCCAACCTTACGAATGTGCGATTTTTCTTAGATATTTTTCAGAAATTCTGTTTGCATTTAAGAAGGTTCATCTGAAAAAATGCTCTAGACCAGGGGTGTCAAACTCGATTTCATTGAGGGCTGTATCATTGAGGCCCCCACCTCGGGGTACCAGGGCAGGGGTGGGTTCTACTTACCCACGCTGCCACACTCACTTTACTCTCTCTCTCTTGTTCTTCTGCACATGCGCAGAAGCGTTTTGGTGACATCGGGGTCGGTGGGCGGGGCATCCTGACAGTTTTACTTCCAGTTCTATAGAACCGGTGAGAACCAGGGGCAACCCACCACTGGACCAGGGTGGGCGTGACCAGGGTAACATCGCTCCTGTCGGGGGCGCTGTAGTGGCCCGAGCACTCTGCCAGTTAAAATGGGCTCCCAAGCTCTGTTTTTGGCTGCCACAGCCTCCTGCAACTCTCTGCCAGTGAAAACTGAGCTTGGGAGGGCCACATGCCATTTTTACTGGCAGAAGCACCACAGGCCAGGCCTTCGCTGTTTCCAGGGTGGCCCTGTGGGCCAAATCTAAGTACCCCGCAGGCCGGGCCTTGAGTTTGACAGCCCTGCTCTAGACTTTTGACCAAACAGTAATCACCTTCTAGTAGCAGCCTTCTATGGAAGAAATAGAAATGCCTAACCTAAAAGGAGGTCAAGTTAGAGAGGGATATGGTAATAGGTGTGCTGCAACAGACACAACACTTGTGAACTTTTATTGCCTTTTGTCCTTGTTTGCCCATCACAACATAAGGGGTTTAAAAAAATCCACACACATGATTAATGTGTTTCAGATGTCCTTTGCATTCCCTTGCTTGGAAGACTTTCCATTTGGATTTGTGCCTAGGCCTGCCATTTTTCATCTCATGGTGTCATCTTTTCTTGATTAGGAACATTCATCATCTATTGCCTTAATGGTCTGTTCTATCATTCTGTTTCTCAGTCATGGCTTCATAGTATTGATGTCTTGTTACATATAGATAGCTCATTTTTGTGTTACATTCTTGACTGACCATTTGAATTACTTACTTTTCACTCTAAGTCATCTCCTTTACAATATTCTTTCTGAGTTTAACCTAATCCTTTCTCAGCTCCAAAACAACAACAACAACAACAACAACAACAACAACAACAACAACAAGCATACAGGATTATTAGTTGGCAGCGGCAAGAAGTTGGATTTTTCTGTATTTCTCTCTTTATTTTAATCAAGTGATCATCCAGATTTTTGCAGCCCTTTCAAACCAGCACAGAATCATAAAGTGTGCTTTTAAATAATGCTGGAAATAGACATTTTGTATTAAAAAATTAATTTCATAACTTCATTACCTGTTTTCTGGATCTTGCTTCACAGTTAGATAAATTGGTGAAATTACCAGGAGACAAAAAGCTAGTTTGAGCTGACTTATTCTCCCCAAGTCCCTCATCTCAGTGCTTTGTCATCAAAGAAGCTTTCCCATTATTCTTAGTCAGTTTTATCTAATATTGTCTCCTCTAATTGTGACATTAACAGCCACATACCAGCTCTGCAAAACTCTGGATGAGCATTAGATGGTAAGAAATGTATAGAGAGAATTGTTTCTCAGCTACAAATCCAGTGCAGACCAACCCTATCTAATCACCGCATGCGACTTGACCTTTTTAACTAATTGTACTTGGAGCTTTCTGCATGTAAAGTCTGGGTTCAGCTACTGACTTATAGCAGGTGTATTTGAGGTACATGGTCAATAATTCTTGAAGAATATTTTCTGTCTGCAAACCCCTAAGAAGCATTAAGAAGTTAAGCCTAATTTGGTGCTGCTGAATTCCACTCCATCTGAGTTCATTTATTTTATTGTAGAACCTTCAGTGAAATAGCAATTGCCTATTCTATTGTTATTAATTTATCCTTTTCTTGTTACAAGATCAGTCAGAGAGCAAGCACAATTTTTAAGAAACTGTAAAGATCAAATCTTCCCTCTATCTATACATGTTGTTTTAATTTTAAACGATTATGTGGCCACACATTATTCCTACAGTACAATTCAATTTCTGCAAACTATTAGTATAGTACAATATAATGCAAAGATTGATCGGGCCAAAGTTGCCTGAAAGTGAAGCATTAATTTTAAAAATATGTGTCCAGTTGCTTCACAATCACATATTAAGAAGGCAACCAATGAGACTATCTGGTCTATCTGGTAAGGTCAGCCTTATATGAACAAGATCATATAAGATAATTTTAGTTTATTGTAAAGCTATAACAGATTCTTGAAAGATTGAAGTACAATTCTCCCACTATCACTTTTATAGCCCTACAGTTTAGGGAAAGTGACTAAAGGCCTTAGCCCTACTCCACTCATTATGCAATTGTGGGCTATGCTCCCTCTAATCAGATTGCTCCCGAGACAACATCTCTTCACCCAAGCATTGGTCTCCCAAGAGCACTCCCCTATACCAGAGGTCTCCAATTTTTGGCAACTTTAAGACTTGTGGACATCAACTCCCAGAATTCTTCAGCTAGGCTTGCTGGCTAAGGAATGCTGGGAATTGAAGTCGATAAGTCTTAAAGTTGCCAAGAATGGAGACACTTGCCATATACCATTCGGAATATAGTGGTTAAATTGTTGGATTCCAATTGGAAGCCTTCCTTTAGTTAAAAATAAGGACAGAATATGAATAGAACAAACTGGAACAGATGCTTTCTAATACTGGTAGTCCTCGACTTAAGACTGTTCATTTAACAACAGTTCTAAGTTATGACAACCTCAGAAAAAGTGATCTATGACCTGTATTTTTATTCATGATTGTTGCATCACCCCCAATCACATGATCTCAATTTGGGAATTTGGTAACCAGCTTGCATTTACAATCAGTTGAAGCATTCTGCAGTCATGTGACCAAATGCCCATTGGGGAAGGTAGATTTTTTAACAACCACATAATTCTCTTAACAGCTACCAGAAAACTTGTAAAATCAGGTCCAACTCAACATATGAATTCAACAATTTTACGATGGCAATTCCAATCTCAGTTATGCTTATACATCAAGGATTACCTCTAAACCTCTCTGAGGATGAAGTATACAACATCCAGTTGAGAAGTTCATGTATGATCATGTGCTTTAGCAGCCTTTGCATTCTTTGATCTGGACTCATAGAGAAACTTAAAAGTATTATACAGTATATGTTGTTTTGGAATGATATTTCTTTTGCTTGCATTGACATTGGTCCTCACAGTCAGAAATTCTAGGGAGCTAGAATTCATTGTCATCTCATGCATACCGATCCAATGAACTTCACAATACAAGGGCTTCCCGTACATCCATGCATCCTTATTCATCTTTATGGCTAGGCCTAGCAATTTCAAAAAGCTGCTTTAAACTAGGTGGAAGATCACCCCATATATAGGGTGCGAATAATAATAACATTTGGCATTTTTCAATATTACCGCTCCAGATTTGTCCTTCCCTCTTTAAATAAGACTCTAAAATCTGGGCCTATTCCCAGATCTTGAATCAGGGTGTGGTGTGGTGTTTTGTCTTTTAAAAGGTTGTTGGCTTTTTTTCTGGATGTCCACTTTTGGGGTTTTTTTTTCCTATTTTTTTTCCTATTCTATTTTTGTTATGGTATTTTGTAAGCCACCTAGAAATTTCATAAATAAATCTTTATGGGATTTCCATCTTCATGGAAATGGTAAGCTATTTATTAAAAAAAATTAACCTACCAAATTATTACAGGTCTGAATGTGCTTTTTCAGTCACACACTCTCAGCTCAACTCACCTCACAGGGTGGTGGTGGTTGTTGTGGGAAAAATAGGAGGAGGAAAGTGTGTCAGATACGTTCGCTACCTTGAGTTATTTGTAAAAATAATAAAGGCAGGATACAAATAAATAAATTAAATCTTCTTTACACTCTGTGATCATGTTAATTGGATTCCTTGGGCAAGATAGACATCTTGAAATACCTCATTTCTCACTAATAGTGTTCAGAGGTTTCTTGCTAGTAAGAAATGATGCAAGATGTCAATGATTCTGACATTAATATAAATCTAAATAACTCCCAAGAAAGCAGTGGGATTGTGCTTGATTCACATGACTGATTTTATTTCCATACCTAGAATGATGGTTTCAGTCATACCAAATATTCCCATGTGATAAATCTAATATGCATTTAGTATGTCAGACATCCAGCACGCTCTTGTCAATGGGAAAAGAGAATGAAAGCTTCCATAATACCGAGTTCCATTAATATCTCACTGGGAGATAAATAAACACAAGAAGGAACAAGGAAAAACAACCACACACCAATTTAAACTTAGATCTTTTTACTACTGTGAAAAAAAAGTGGTAATGTGAGAAAATGATCTATATGTTTTTGAACATTTTGAAGGTTGGCAGCCTGCACATATAGCTAAAATTGTCTATTTCCAATTGCTAAAAAAACCAAGGCTCAGATATTTCAAGGTACCTTTGTATTCCCCACATGCAGTTTTCCTCATAACTATAGCTACTCCACCACCAAAGTTCATGTGGCCTTCACTGTAAATTAGACTTTTCCTATATATATCCTCCAAAGTCTTTTGAACGCCAGATGGCTAGGGAATTCTGGGAATTATAATCTCAGTAGTGAAAGGGTACTCCAGCTTGGGAACTAAATGAATTCAGAGAAAGCACCATGTGATACTCCACATCTAATCACTTACATGATTAATACATTTGAATAGCCATTTTGAACAACAGTTCCTTTGCCATACATGGTTCCAAAATGAATATGAGTTAGTTTAATGAGTTGTAATAATAATGGTAGGTATTCCATGACTAACCCAAGTAAAAATATGGTGAAACCTCTTGTTCACTTACAGATATAAAAGCTATATTATTAAATTTTTATTTGTGTTTGGTAATGTTATAGTTCCAGTACATAGCATTCTTCTTGAATTCCAAGGCCCATTGCAGACAGTGGTGGGATCCTCCTGGTTTAACAACCAGTTTGGTGATTGTGTGATTTGTGCACACCTGTGCCTGTGCGCAAATGCACAGTTTGAACAAATCTTCACGTCCTGGTTTCTTTGGAGGAGTAACACAGCTGATTCGTGCGGCAATCTGCTCTACCACGTGAATCAGCTGAGAAGAAAAAGGTAGGAAAATAGCGCGGCCAGGTAGGTGGGCCCATCTGATTGTCAGGGAGAACCGCTTTGCTCCCAGCTGATCGTCGGAGCTACCACTTTTGCCCGGACCGTTCCGAACCAGTAGAATCCCACCACTGGTTGCAGATGGATACACATACCTGGAATAGAGATGAGAACGCCAGGAAAAAAAAAACCAGAAAAAATGGGGGGAAAGTTGTTGGGGTTTTTTTCCCATTTTTTTTTTCTGGCTTTTTCCAAAATCATTTGGAAAAAAATGGGGAAAAACAGGGTTTTCCCCCATTTTTCCAAGTTTTTTCCAGGCGTTCCCGTCTCTAACCTGGAGTGAAGCCAAAGAAATGATGGCAGTACTGCTTACTTAATCCATAAATGTCAATGTCTTATACCAATTAAAAGCAAAACAAATTCAGTCAAAACACCAAATTCAGTGCAACTATTCTATGAGGCCACTGAGAACTTATCAAAAAGCTCTTCTTCATTAAAATAAATTCTGAAAGCAAATTCTGAATAAGAATCAATCCAAAAATTTTTTTAAAAAATCTATAGCAGAATTTTCCAGCGTAGCACTTATTTTAAGAAGACTTGGCTAGAGAATACTTTCCATAGTTTTCATTAACTTTAGACCAAGTAGTATTTAAATGTTTTTCTGCTAACAGTGATCTCAGGATGTTACACTCGATATAACATGGGTTGTTTCTGTATGCTTTAACTCTGATTGCTTTGTCACCCTAATTGCTTAGTCTTTTAAGGAAAAGATCACGACTAAACCTCAGGCATTAGCATTTCACATTTCATTTATGGTAAATAATAAAACTTTGGACACAATCAGCATTTCTTCCACTAACTGAATTGGGCTTAATTTTACAGCAGTACAAATAGTAATGTGCTCAACTGAGTGAGTTAATGACATTTAATTTGACCAGAACAAAATTGAGCATTCCTTTGTCTTATATTTTTGCAAATGCAGCCAACACCACTGATTTACCCAGAGAGTGTAGAAAAACAGAAATACATTAATTCCCAGGTTGGCTGCACTTTCTGGATGAGAAATGGCCAGCTGGGGTCACTCTGGGAGTCATTTTTCCATTTCTGTTAATCTAAGAGGGCAGTGCTACTGCCTCAGCTGACCCAGATATCTCTTTTTATTAATTTCCCATTTTTTTCCAATTTTCATTCTCTTTTTGCCGTAGCACAGCAATTTCTGCATATATTTTTCTACCATCCCTCATATGCATTCATCCTTCTCATGCATCTTTTTTCTCATGCCTCACCTTAATTTGCCCATTTTTCTTTCCTCTTTCCAAAACTATCTGGACCTGTCTTTTATTTGCCTCATTTTGTTACTCCTTCCATTTTTCTTTATTCTATTTATGTACTATACATAGTAAGCAATTACATGTATATGTGGCAGAGAGACGGTGTAATATAGTTACGATGCTTGGTATATGGTTAAGTTGCTAAACTAGGAACTATACGGTCTATCTTCTGCTTCTCCCTAAGGCAGCTGGGTAACCTTGACTGATCGCTCCCTCCTAGCCTTATTTTTTTTTTAAAAAAGGCAAGTTGTGTGATAAAAAAAATTACTTGTCCATTAATGCATTGACAGCTTTATCATAAGAAGTAGAGGCAGGAGCTGCAACCATGCAGGAACAATAAAAACAAAAAACAGCATACAGATAGTCCTGGATTTATGACCACAGTTGGGACTTGAATTTCTGTTGCTAAGCAAAGTGTGTCACTTCTGATTTTTTTTTAAAAAAAAAAACTTTCTGCCACAGTTGTTAAGCAAATCAGTGTGGTATTAAGTAACTCATGCAGCCAGTAAGGAAGTCCAGCTTTCCCCATTGACTTTGCTTGTCAGTGGGGAGGTGATCATGTGACAGGTAGAGATCAACTATGGACCTGCTACTTCTGAGGGGGTATAACCCAATTCAGAGTAAATTCCACCTTCAAGGTCCGTTTTTTTCCAATCCACTTCGGTCTTCTTGGGAAGTTGCTTTAATTTCAGCTTGTTCTGTTTCATCTAGTTTATTATTGAAATTAAGCAACATTCAGGGGTACTGATGACTTTGTTGGGGGTTAGGGGCCAAGGAGAAATAGAGATGGCCATAGCAAAGGCACCCACCTTCGGAGTTCTGAATTGCATTCCTCACAGTTTCATGCAGCTACTTGAAAAAGTACAGAAGCCATGATAGAACCCAGAAATGCCAGAGAAGGTGATGGGTGTTGAATAATAGTCTCTTAGCACCATCTTCTGTGCACAATCTGCACAGAAGCAATTTAAAACAATCCTACCAGATGATCCAGAACAGGTGTGTCAAACTTGCATCGACATGGCGGCATCACCTGATGTATCAGGACTTTTTTCCCTTCGCTAAACTGGGAGTGAGCATGGCCAACCCGTGACGCATCCAGCCTGCGTTTGACAGCCCTGATCTAGAAGGATACCATGGCTGACGGTATCACAAAAACACTAAGAGAGAATGTATCTCCATTAGTTCCAGGAGAACAGAATCCTAATAGAAATTAGTCCAGGAAGCATTTGAGATTACAGTAGCTAAAAATGTGATTTGAAGCAGCAGAAGGTTTTTAAAATATTTTTATACATTGTCTCTTAAAGGCACATAGAAGTGTATCCTATCTCAAGAAGACTTTGGTTAACCCGTCCCCCGCCTTAACCATGATATTAGTCCCAGCCTGGCTAATTTAATGAACTAGGAAAGGCCAAATAACAGAGTTGGAAGGGACCTTGGAGGTTTTCTAGTCCAACCCCCTGCTGAGGCTGGAAACCCTATACTTCAGTGGTTCTCAACCTGTAGTCCACAGACCTCTGGGGACCCATGTTGTGGTCACAGGATGTCCACGAAGACTTAAAGAAATCTTGATTTACGTTTTGGGGGGTCTGTGGCCATGGTCTATGGTATTTAAAGGGAGTCAGTGGTAAAGAAAAAGTTGACAACCACTGCTATACCCTACATATTAACCCTATATTTAAGCATTGAGTAAATGAGCAGTGGTCTTCATTTCTACATACATCTGTCTACATCTTTGAGATCTATTCCTATAAGTGTTTATATAAACCCAACAAGTGATAATAAGGTTGCCTCCCAGTGTCCCCAGATTGGGGTTCAAGGTGTATCAAATCAGTCTTTCAAATCTAGAATACAATATCTTGGTAAAGATGATATTAGACTGTAAAGTGCAACATTACTACTCTTTAGGGCCTTTTTGTTGCATCCATATGCACAGAGTAAGATCTCAAATGGGCCTGAAAAAAAAAACACCTGATTTGTCATCCATAAAGTCCATTTGCACTTTAGCCCTCTGTTCAACTCTCTAAGCCAAGGAAATCATTGAGCTCTGTTAGAGGTATTCTACTTGCCAGTTACAATTGAGTAACTCAAATTCAAATCATGCTGATCTGGAGATTTTATAGCCACTGTATCTTAATCTACATCAAAAGGTGGTCAAAAAGAAGATACTGGAATAAAAATCCATTTGTGTGATCCTTGGTGAAAAGAGATAAAGATTAATAGAACAAATTAATGAACATTCATAACATAACAGCAAAATGAGGATCGCAACTGAATCCACTTGAAAGGCACCTGAAGCTAATCATACTGTAGTGTGTATCAAAACATTACTTACATTTTCGGATATGTTTCCAAGCACATATTTGTAATATTCACACTATACAAAAATAAACACTCAAGCTGCAGAAAGCAACTGAATATCTATCTCACTGGAACAGAAATATGCATGGCTTTATGGTCAACAGAGGTATAAAGATTATCACATGGAGACTTTAGCTGCAGAAAAGCAGCCATCTTGCAACAGCAACAAGAATAAAATGTGATGCGATAAAGACAAACAGATTTATTGAGGCAGAAGTTTTGTGAAAGTACAACACTACAAAGGCATATGCTACAATAAATCTGTTAGCCTTTATGTTGCCCTAAGATGCTTTGTTCTTCTGCTGTAATTTAGAGCTCACAAATCATAAAAGTACTTATATATTATATTTGTATCCTGCCCTGCTTCCAAGGATCAGAGTTGCATTTTAATTGTACAGGAACTCTGGAAGCTACATTTATTGTGTTCAAGGCTGTCCTGTTTTGCTCTGCCAAAGTTCAAAGGCAGGTCAGAAATGTTCAACTCAAAAGCTGTCTAGGACAAGTGAACCCAGATGGTCAGGATAAAATGAAGAAGGCTAGTGGGAATGGCAATTTTCGGGAATATGAATTGAGCTCCAGACACATTATGTGTCTTGACCTCTTCCCATTTCCTGGAAGAGGTGAAGAGTCTTAAAGCAAGGGTGGTAAAGTCTGGCATTCTGTTCTCGTTTCAGAGCAAGCTCTAATTAGTTTGCTGGGATACATTAAGACCCTCTCAAATCAGGACAAGTGGTACCCCAAGCTTCTTGTTTCTGATAAAACATAAAATGAAAATTTCTGTCTACAAACTGTTAAAGGAATTTTGTAGTACTTCATGAGATGCTGATTAGAAGCTAGGTGACTTTATTCCATTTCCATACTTGTGGCACCTTCTCTGTCTATGTTCTCCTTCAGAATTGTGTGTATTTGTGTGTGAGAGAGAGGAAAAGGGGCAGAGAAGGGAGATTATTTATTTAATTATTCTGTTTCGGGAACAGAGTGAGGCGAGGCAGAATCAAAGTTAAAGCTAACCGTTTATTGCGCTGACAAGAGTAGCTAACAGTGGACAGCTCAGAAACGGCAATAACTAACCTCCGTCTGACAGCTCCTTTTATACTCAGCTGTCAGACGGCTTAGCCAATCAGATAGTGTCTTTTTCCCGCTTGCAATAAGCCTGAAGACACTACATTAATGACTCTTTCATTTGCCAGCACAGCAACACTCTCTCTCCCTTCTATGAAAACCTTTTCCTATGGAAAACTAATATCCTATTTTCAGGTACCCATTAGCTGATTAAAATAATATGATGTCTGGATGGGCTTTCTGTCCCCTTAATAGATTGACTTCCTGTACCATGTTGCAGCTCCATCCAAAGACCTGAATTGCAGCAGGTATTTTTGCCAAAATGGAAAGAAAAGATGTGCATGCTGCTGGCACCACCACCCAAGCTGGTGGTCTCCCAGATATTTAGGTGGAAAACCATGCTGGCTGGTAAATGTTGGGATCTGCCAAATTCCATCCATGTAGGATATATCAGGCTAGGGGAGCAAAATTATCAGTGTTGCAAACCCAACATATCTGAAGGGTTTCAGATTGGAGAAGTTCTGGGAATTATACATCCTACATTACCAAAACTTACCTTTTGAATGAAAGCTGATCTATATGGATCTAAATTTTGAAATTAATCAAAATATATACACACATACACACAGATGGAGCAAAGATGGTTTAATCAATCTCTTATCAGTAATGTTTATAATATTTATAATATTTATAATAATATTTATTGGAATAAGAATTGACATATACATACATATTGCAAGTCATTCCCTCACTAACTGATGTTGGCACTTCAACAATGCAAAACTCTTGTTACAAAGATGCTATATATAACCATGCTCTTTCATAGTGTTTGGTGTAAAAAAAGCCATTTGGACAGTGAAACATCTTTAATCTCCAAAACAGATAAATCTTGGATGAATAAAACTACTTTATATGGCACTGTTGAATTGAAAGATGTTTGCACCACCATATCTTTGCCAAGGCATAGGTGAATGCAGTGATATATTAAGATATACTCAGCATATACATAAGGCAATACTTCCACAGTAAAGATAAATAGTCAGCAGAAGATCCAAAATCAGGCTTTACAATGATTCCTGATCAAATATTCTTTATCTTTACTTTCCCACCCACCCCTAAATGTTTCTATATATAGTTGCATGCATTAAAATACCTTTATTTTTTTTATAAAAAATAGGAATTAAAATCAAATGTGAGAGATTTGCTTTGATACCCATTTTTCTTGATAAATATGTACCCTAATGTCTGACTAAATTGCAGTATGTTTTCAGATCTCAATGTGATTTATTTGTTAAATAATCTAAACAAAAAAAAAATACAATCCATTCTTCCAACATGCTGTCTTTCTTTTGAGTAACTCTAAAAAGGAGACTATTGATGTGCATGCATCATTGATTATAGGCAGTTATTATTTAGTAAGCAACTTCAGATAATTTTTGTCAAAAGGTAAGACAAAAACAACAACCCTATCTAGTTTTCATGAATATTAAGTTTTGCAAAAGAGCAAATTTGGAGTGTTAAAAGAAGCTGAGGGACTACCTTAACTTGGAAAACCTTGCAAGCTGCAAGGATATAATAGTGTAGGAGAGGACCAGGCTGAATCTGAGAATGGGGTCATTGTAAGTTTGAAGCAGGAGTGAAATCCAGCAGGTTCTGAAAGGTTCTGGAGAACCGGTAGTGGAAATTTTGAGTAGTTTGGAGAACCGGCAAATACCACCTCTGGCTGGCCCCAGAGTGGGGTTGGAATGGAGATTTTGCAATATCCTTCCCCCAGGAGTGGGGTGGGAATGGGGATTTTGCAGTATCCTTCCCCTGCCACACCCACCAAGCCACACCAAGCCTACCACATTACGCCCACAGAACCGGTAGTAAAAAAAATTGGATTTCACCACTGGTTTGAAGGCATTATGCTGCCATCCGAGACCTAAATCCAACCCCCCATGAATTCCGTTGACTCTTACTTAGCTCCAATTTGCCTTGACAATTAGTAGATCAGATTCTGGTGTATAGGTACCATGAAAAGTAGTATTTTTGAATTCTATTCCGGCTCCTGGATCTTGTGCCTGAGAAATAGGCTCCTTCTGATTGGTAAAATCATACGATAGCTGTTGAGATAGACACTGTGACACTTGCCGAATTAAAAAAGAGAGAATTCCAGGACAAAGAAGCATGGTACTAAGATATTTATAGGTCATACCTGCTCAGTTTGAGTCCCATTTATTTGCCACTTGTGAATTTTATGATAACACTAAAACTTTGGTTTTCTGATAGTTTATTGATAGCTTTTGTACTGTACAGAATAAAGCTAGTGCTCTAAGTGCTTTTCTTGTTCCCATCTGTGAAATAGACAATAACAATTACACTGTTTGGCATACTGTAATGCTGAAATCGCACAATCACCTAAAATAAATGGATGATGAACTGAAATAGCAAGTGCTTGGATTATGGATTTAAATATAGATTAAAAAGTAGTGGAATTTATATGCAACCTTGTCTTACACCTTCATAAGTTGGGACTGCTTTTGATAAACATCCCCAAAGAATACATCTAATTCTCAGGGAGACTAGAGTCACATTTGAACATATTCCCAGTATCCCAAAGGTGCTTTTCCAAAAGGCAACTGGACTTTCTTGGGTATTTTTTCCCTTGAAAACATTTTGCTTCTCATCCAAGAAGCTTCTTCAGTTCTAACTGAATGGAGAGAATATTTATAGATACTTTACCATTCAGTTAGAACTGAATAAAACATTTTAAGGGGGGAGAAAAACCAAGAAAGTCCATTTGCCTTTTGGAAAAGCACCTTTGGGACAACCATGACCTGCATGAATTGAGAATCTCCATAGACATTCCCAGTATAAGTACTGGAACGTTAAGAAAAGAAAATGTAATGTAGGACATCCTGTGAAAAGGATATGGGAAAAGGAGCCTTAAGTCACCTTTTGAAATGATGGAGGAAAGCAGGCAGAGCCATACATGATATTTGACAGGCATCACCTCCACTAGACAATGCACCAGTTGTTCATGCAGCTTAGTTCTTTCAGCTGAGTATCTCTGAAGTGCATTTTCGCTATGACTTAAGAGGAATAGGTGTCACAACAAAATGCTTTTTCACCTCAAAGAGACTTGAAATAGAAATGGCATAATGTTTTAACAAGTAGCCAAAACAATAACCAAAGGAGTCATGGTTAGTATGTACTGCAGCAGTCTATTTCTGCTGACTGCTGGGCTGCCAGCAGTTCGGCAGTTCAATTCTCACTTGCTCAAGGTTGACTCAGCCTTCCATTCTTCTGAGGTAGGGTAAAATGAGGATCCAGATTGTTGGGGGCAATAGGCTGACTCTGTAAAACTGCTTTGAGAGGGCTGTAAAACACTATGAAGCGGTATATAAGTCTAAGTGCTATTTTAAGAGAAAGAAAGCAATTTTGAATAAGCTACTTAAATAGTCTAAGGTCTTCTCCAACCAGGTGTTTTTCAGATGTGCTGAATTCTCAGCCAGGAGGAAAGCAGTTGCAACCCCATCATGACAATGAATATCAGGAATTTTTTAATATAGAAGTCTAGACTATGTATACCTTAATTATTCTCTGCTCCACAAACATAGGGATGATTAATATTATAATTGACAGGTTAGCTGATCAGCTACAGAAATAACTTTCCATGGCAAGTTTAAAATGAATCTGGAAGTTCCAAGGTTATTAAGGCTTTTATCTGTTATCTATGAATGGATACAGCTACTTTACCTTTTAATATTGCATTCTTCTTGTGCTATAAACAGAGCCAAACCAAGACAGTCTAAACATGTTGACCTCTGACAATGTCAACAGGGCAAGAGATGCTTTAATTCATCCCTTCAATATTTTCATGGGCGCTGTTGAAAAGGAAACCGATTTAGACATTTTAGAAGCTGCCAGCAGAAGAAAAGGAAAGGTTCCTCATCAACACCAGCCTTGTTGCATAAGATTTAGCCCAACCATCATTATTGCACATTACAGGGGTATAGAAGGGTTCCAAAATCAAAGTTTGTCCGTCAGAGATGCATTTATCTTTACAAGGATGGGAAGACAGGGGAAGGTGTTTATGTCACAAATAGTTTTCAGTGAAAGGAAAGCCATGTCCTTACTTGCCTTTTTTTCTGGTTTTGTTGTCTCCCTTCACAGGTAAATGGAAAAGATTTGTCCAAGGCAACTCACGATCAAGCTGTAGAAGCCTTTAAAACAGCTAAAGATCCCATTGTAGTGCAAGTCCTGAGAAGAACGCCACGGACCAAGATCTTCAGTCCTTCTCACGAGTGTCTCTTGGTAGACATAGGCACTCAGACTGAGATTACCTTTGAACATATCATGGCTCTAACCAAAATGGGCTCACCTACCCCGCCAGTCCTGGATCCATATCTCTTACCTGAGGAGTAAGTACTATGTTCTGTGATGCTGGAATTTCAGCTAATGCTATGAGTGCTATTAGTCACCAAAAGCAAGTTAGTAAACACAGAAGGGCTCAATTTCATACATTGGTGTCCTCAGCAGCTGAAATGCTAATATCTAACTCTATATTCAGCCTCCTCTAACTGAACAATCTTGTTTTTGTATATATGGGTAATGTAAGCCAGAAATCATCTTACACCCCCTAAAAGCAATTTCAGATTGCATCTGATGAAATTCAGCAACACAATTTTCTGTTCAAAACACACCACCACCATACAGACACACCCAAAAGAGTGAAAAATATGAGTTTATCTATTAGGCTATTTATTTTACTCTTTAAATCTGCACTCTTCATAAACAAAAACCCTGAATCCTTATGACATCACACCCACTAGACATGTTAGTGCATTCCTCTGCAAATTTGGGACCCATTCATTTGGCTTACTAGATGGAAAGAAAGAATCAGATTTTTTCATCTGCTTAAATCCTCCAGTTTGGCAATCCAGGTCAGGTATCTGGATATCTAAACTCTAAACCACAGTCTGCCCAGTAGCAAGCCAATTAAAAATAATATAATATATCATACTCCTGTCCATATTAGTATGGAACTTTAAGCCAGTTTCTCTGTGAGGATCTATAAATGAGAGGCAATCATTCTCTGAGTAATAATTCAGAATGTCCCAAGTGTAAAGTAATGATGGGTAGAAATATTTCTGCCACTTTTTCAGTAAGCCAAAATAACTATAAAAACTATAGGAATGAATATTGAATGATCAAGTAATTCTTTTCTGTGTGGACAAATTTGTTTTTGAAGATGTCCTTCAAAGAGCTAGTTCTATGAAATCTTCAGGGAGAAACTATATTAGAAGGATATTAAAATATTTCTCCTTGAATGTGTTCATAATATATATGTACGGTTACATTTTTATTGGAATAATTATTAAAATAATTTTTATTCCAAATAATCATTTTTCACCGTAACACTCAGTGAAATTAGGAATGGCCAATTAGGTTATCATTAGCAATTGAACTTTTAAATGAAAGCAAAATCACAGCAACTCAGAAATAGCAGTAGCATTTTATAATTGAACCATCCAAATTAATTTAAAAGACTGAGTAATTAAAAGCCTCCACAAGATTTTCTTTGCTTGGCAATTGAAACTAGAGCCAAAGAAGGGCAAACTAACCTTTTCCTGGGTGCAATTACTGGAAAAATCAACAGCAAAGAGACATCTTTTTGAGCCAATGTCACAATGAAAACAGGTCGAAATGAAAAAATATAATTCGGTGGAGTTTCCAGGATTACCCTTGCACTACTAATTCGAAACTGCAATAATTCAGGCAATACCACTTAACAATTTACTGCTTCATGAGTAGGAAACGTGCTGATTTTGTTGTTATTGTTGTTGTTGTTGTTGTTGTCGAAAACAGGTTGCTAACCGAAAGAGTATGCCCACTTAGTGTGTTTCCATAAACTTATCTAGAGTTTAATTACTACTAGCCCGCAACATGCAGATACAATCTGGCTGGCTACACAGTATTTCCTGCCATCTAGTGGTAATTTCTGTAGCTTAGATGTGGCAGGCCTAATGGCTTTGTGCCTAGATATAAGTAAAAGAGTAAGTATAATTTATTTATTCAAATATTTAATTGCCACTAAAGCAGGGGTGAAATGCTCCCGGTTCAGACTGGTTTGCCCAATCCGGTAGCGATGGCGGCGGGTGGTTCGGAGAACCGGTAGCAAAAATCCCTGCGCTCCCCCCCCACCATGCCCAGCTGAGCCACAGGATCATAACCGCTTCCGACGAAAAAATGCTTTTAAAAGTAAAAAAAAAAGCCTCTGATGATCGCACGACTCAGCTGGGATAGTCAGAGGCTTTTCAAAGCATTTTTTTCTGCAACCTCTTGGCCAAAGAGGTGGTAAAAAAAATGCTTTGAAAAGTCTCTGATGATCCCAACTGAGTTTCCTGATCGGCAGAGAGGTATTTTTAAAAAAGCCTCTCTGATGATCCCAGCTGAGTTTCCTGATCGGCAAAGAGGCTTTTCAAAGCATTAGAAAAAATGCTTTGAAAAGTTTTTTTTAAAAAAAAAGTTGGCCACGCCCACCCAGTCACATTACCACCACCACCACCAAGCCACGCCCACAGAACCAGTAGTAACAAATTTTACATTTCACCCCTGCACTAAAGGTTTTATATGCATAAGTTAACAAAACTAAGGAAATCACCATCCTATCTACTTGATAATTTTTTAGCAGTTCTGTGTTCACTGCTAAATAACTAGGTAAATAAACTCTACTTAAATCACTCATATTTTAGAACTGAGGTGGGGAACGATGGCTGTTTTAGGACATGTGAACTTCAACTCCCAGAATTCCTGAGCCAGCTATGAAATCCACAAGTCTTTCCCCACCTCTGTTTTAGAACAAGGAATATCTCTCACTGAATATTAATAAACCCCCTAGGATAGCAATAGCAATAGCACTTAGACTTATATACCACTTCACAGTGCTTTACAGCAGGAGTGAAATCCAGCAGGTTCTAACAAGTTCTGGAGAACCAGTAGCAGAAATTTTGAGCAGTTCAGAGAAGCGGTAGCGGAAATTTTGAGTAGTTTGGAGAACCAGCAAGTACCACTGCTGGCTGGCCCCAGGAGTGGGGAGGGAATGGAGATTTTGCAGTATCCTTCCCCTGCCATGCCCACCAAGCCACGCCCACAGAATCAGTAGTAAAAAAAAATGGGATTTCACCACTGCTTTACAGCCCTCTCTAAGCAGTTTATAGAGTCAGCAATCGGGCTGGCCTGATTTTATATTGGTTTTTAAAATTGATACTGATTTTAATTGAAATGTTTTAAATTATGGGCCAAACTTTATTTAATTATTTTAAAACTATTTTAACTTTTGTGTACAAATGTTTTATTTTTGGCTGTTCACCACCCTGAGTCCGAAAGGAGAAGGGCAGTATAGAAATTTAATAAATAAATAAATAAATAAATAAATAAATAAATAAATAAATAAATAAATAAATAAATAAATAAATTAAATAAATAAATAAATGATAGATAGATAGATAGATAGATAGATAGATAGATAGATAGATAGATAGATAGATAGATAGACAGATAGACAGACAGACAGACAGACAGACAGACAGACAGACAGACAGACAGACAGACAGATAAATAGATATTGCCCCCAACAATCTGGATCCTCATTTTACCGATCTCTGAAGGATGGAAGGCTGAGTCAACCTTGAGCCTTGTGAGATTCGATCTGCCAAACTGCTGGCAGCCGGTGATCAGCAGAAGTAGCCTGCAGTACTGCACTCTACCCATGCACCACCGCGGCTCATACTTGATATAGTCTTCAAATAAATAAATAAATAAAAATGATATAAATTCCCCCTTCCCCCCCAAAAAAAATGTAAAGTGCTGGTTGTTTCCTGCCTTGTTCATGAGAGCTTCTACTAGGAAGGACCATAAAATAAATGGGAAGAGTATGTCTGTCACATAGAGTTTAGGATCATCTGTCTACAAGGTTTCAGTTACTCAAATTGGAAGCTTGGTCTTCTTTCATCTGCAAGATATAAAGACCCTCTGAATTTGATGCAGAAATTTTCCTAAATTATCTTAGGATAGGTTCCCAAGGGAATGGGATGTAATGCTTGTTTGTACCCGTTAAGAACCTAACACCATCATTAAATTATTTTTCATCCCAGTAGGGAATGAAAATTTAGGAGAAAAAATTTAAAATGTTGGTTGTTCCTCCTTTTCAGATCAGTATTAATATTTTAACTTCTAAGATCTTTTTTCTAACACTGTACATTATTTTTAAGCATAAGTGGGAAACAAGAAAAAACATGTAAAAACAACAGGTAATCAATTCCTGGATCCAAACATTTGCTATGTTTTTATTTGCTGGATTGTTTTATGGTGGTTTTAAATAAGAAATAAATAATTATGTACTTCTTGCTTAGTCTCCCTTTTTTACTCCCTTTCCTTCCCCCCCTTCTACCTCCAGACTATACTACCAATAATTTCCTTTTCATGTAGTTTGCAGATGATAAGAATGGTTGCTAAGGGTGGTTGCTAAGAAAATGTATTCTATACTTTTCCTTGGTTTTCTCAATAGAAGCAGCCTTTATTTCTGCCTTTATTCAAATATAACCTAAAAACTGACACAACTACGTGTAAAATACAAATAAGGCGCTATCATGTTGTCCTCTTGCTGGGTTCCTTTTGAGAAGTTAACACAATGGGTTATTAGATATGTGTGCTCTCCCTTCCATATGTTCCAATTCTTTAAACATTATGGCAGGAAAATCTGTTTTCCACATTTACGAAAGTTTCTTTCTTCTATCACCAGAGATGAGGACTTTATTACCTCATTCCAAGTGGGCTTTAGTATTTCTTGTTTTGTTTATTCTCTTGTTGATTAAAAGTGGCAATGTCCTGGTAATGGCTTTTCTTCATGTTACATACCTGTGCAGCCTTTCGGATAGCTGACATCATGGTCTCTCTAGCGATCTTGTTTTCCGAATTGGATAGCAACTTGGAAATCATTCCTTCATGATCTTTTTCCTTGGGTGGAGTTTAGGAAGGCTGGAATATAATTTATTTATTTATTTAGAAAAATTATATAGTCGCCTACTTGCTCATAGTGACTCTAGACGGCTTACAGGCAATAAAACAAATAATTAAAGCGAGAAAATTTCTGCAATCTTCCAATATCACCACAAGCATAATAAGTCTTCCAAGTATTTTCTTCTTCTGTGAAAAAAGATGATTCAAAGTCTTTTTTAATCAAACCGAAGGATAGATAGAAATGATCACAATTTTTTCCTATGGTTCTAGACCAGTTACCCACTTTCCCCTCATGATCTTTTCAATGGAAGATTAGTGTGCTGCTGAACAGTCACCACACAATTTCCCATTGATTTTTCAAAAACACAACAATAGCTATGCGAAGACACAAATTGGCATACTGCATCTTACAGTCTAAACCTCTCAGGACCGATGCACAGATGGAAAAGAAGGAGGAAAAAAAATCCATCATCTTCAGTGACATCATTAATCACAGCCTTTACCTCTCTTATCTTTTGGCAGCTTTTTTTTTTTTTTAAAAAAAAGAGGGGAAAATGTGTCTATAATCATCCAAGTTTGCTTCGTCTGCAATACAATAGACCTGCTCCCTTCTGATAGCATGTTCCTCTTTTCTCCCATCTTATCATTCACACAATATCTTTTGCCAAGCTTTACCTCCCCTGAAGTTATATCTTGCCTGATAGTGAATTGGCACTGTTACTGGTAGTCTGTTCAAGAATGTTGTGGAATAAATGTTCTTCTGTCTAGTGGCAGCAAACCACACCTGGAGGGGGGCATTATAATATGATGCTGTTGCATTATATTAAGGAGGCAAGACAGCTTTTATATTTGGATGCTTTTAGGAGGTGGATCATTGTTTAATGTGCTAACAACCTCAGTGCCATTGATCACAGGCAGTGCATCAGTCTGGATGCATGCCTGACATATTAGTGATGATCTGCCATGTGACTGGGGGAGGATTAATATGCTAATTAGAATCAGGAGAGATAACCTAAACTGTGCTTTATTTTCCCAGGCATTCATCAGGGCATGAATACTATGACCCCAATGTTTACATGGGAGGCATTCATCAAGACATGGACAGAGAGGACCTAGAATTAGAGGTATGAGTAATAACTTGAAGCAATCATTTAGTATACAAATGTTTTAATATATTTTCACGTGCCACCACCATTACTGCTGCAATCAAATTAGGCGTTACATTATCCCAGTTTATTGGAAATATGCTTCTAAATAATCTATATTGTTCAGCAGTTTGCACTACAAAGAATAGGAAATTAGTGCTCATTTGCTTTGATATTTGGTTAATTAAACATTACATAATTAAAGGATAAGAAGCCATGTTTTCAGCTGGTTTACAAGCACAGATTTTCCACTACGTATTTCACATAAGAAAAGACTGGTAATAAAATTTGAAAGCTGGAGCATTCATTTGTAATGTTTCTGTGCATGTATAATTTTCACTTGGAAATGTGTTTTCCTAAATCTTAGCCCTCCTCATTTTTGTAGGAAAATGAAGAAAGTAAGGAAGTTGACCTTGGTGGAAATATGCAAGGACCTAAGCAAGGGGGGTTGAAATATTTTTAAGCCGTGGGAAATGGCTTCAATCTTCCGAAGTGGCTTAGTGTCAGCTAGTCTAGAGAAGAAGCACATCCAAAAATACTAGGTCCAAAATACTAGCTCCAAAATCACCAAGCTTGGAGAACACCAAGGATTCTACAGTTGAACATTGAACTACAAATATTTTCTTCTGTTGGTACGAGAACATTTTGCCAGGAGCTCTACTCAGGCATCCTCTAGATATACTTCAGATTTCCAGATCTAGCAACTGTGCAACAAATTGTTATTGCCATTATACAGCTGCAGAACAAGTTAAATAAGCAGCTACTTTCACAACTGACCCTTTGTCTAATGCATATTACTTAGTTTAATTCAATTCATAGCATTTTACTTCAGGAAGGTTCTTAAGTTTCTATTTTTTTTTAAGCCCTCTAATGTGACCAACTAAATATCATGGATAAGCTTGCTGATTAAAGGGAGTTTCTCATTTAAAAAGATTTTTTTCTAAACCCAGGAGACCAAGATCAATAGAAAGAGTCAGAGTGTTAAAAATGCTCAGGCAGTTCTAACCACATTGTTTGCTTATTGACTAATTTGTCTCAAATAGACCACCGGGCCACTTGCTTCATCGACTTAGGCAGGAATGTTGAAAAGAATGTAAAATATCAAATCAAACCACCTGGGCTCATTGCTCCATAAAACACCCTCTGACTTCCACTCCATCATCTGGGCTTTTATGGCCTTCCTAATTCACAATTAATGACTTAACAGATATTGTCAACAAGTCCCCTGTGTAAATGACTATCGCTCCTGCTAGAATGCAGTGAAATGCACTAGAATCGCCCACCAATCTGTACAAGCTGATAGCAGTCACAAGTATTGAGTAACTGCCAAGAACTGTCCATTAAAGACAACAGCAGCAAGCAAGCACAGCTCTGGATTGAAAACGGAAGTCTAAAGTTGCTGAGAATTCAGCAAGATATTCTATCACCGGTCTCAAAAAATAAAATTAAGCTTTAAAAAAAAAGCAGGCACAAATGACACCGTGGCAATATGTATTGAGATCTCTTATTTTGAAACTTCATTCAAAATGACCAAAGTCATAAAAAATATAAACAATAGTACTCTTTTCTATGAAACTTAGTATGATTGCAAGTTAGTTGGGGAGTATTAAAATACATGGCAGCTTGTGATGGATTTGAGGAAACAAAGGGCAGTAAGTAATGCTTAAGGATTGTTTCCAGTCACTTTTTGATAACTTACTAAGAGATACCATGAAAGCAAATAGCAGCTAAACAAGGCTTAATTCTACTTTACTGGAAATAAACCCTAGAACATGTAACTTTAGCTTCATGTATACAACATTATTGATTTAAAAAGCAACATTATTGATTTAAAAACCGAAAAAAGCATATAAGAGTAGTAAAAGTGCAAGTACAAATGGGGGCACATATACGTGTCCAAGGATAATGTTGCAGGATCCAATCTGGGTCAGAAACCAGGTTTAGTCTTCCAAGCTTTTGGACTCATGCTGGAGCCCATCCTCAGGGAACTTCTCACCAGAAGTCATCATTGCCAAATCTTGTGTATGATTGCACAGAAGTAACTTTTGTGAGATTTATTCCCTACCAATATATCTCAGATGGTAAACCTCATTTCCATTCAAAAAGAGGTGGGTGCTCCTGGATGTTTTAATATTCCATTTTACATTAGTTATTATGGAGACAGGGCCTATCAAAAGCTTCTGAAATAACTTAGGGAAACACGAATCAGACAATAAAGAGCTGACTCTACGGTCACAAGGAGTTAGAGATTTAAGCCATTTCTTAAGTATTGCCATCCATGCTTTCCTTACTGCCATTTATATCTTCAGCTGCTACTACAATTTTGGGTTATTATAAGTAAGATTCAAAATATTAACTACCGTAGGGTCAGAGAGATATTTGGTACTCTGGATCTGATCTGTGAGTAATTTGATTAAGAATGCCTAATTTTATCCAACTAAGTTTTCTCCCATGTGTCTGAATGAAAACTAGAAATTATTTATTAATTACTTCATTTCTATTGTTGTGGCCAAACATAATATGATGCTCAATCCCAAGGCTGTAGAAAGTCCATGGGCTCAGAAGATCTGGTACCTTGGGTCTTGAGATGAGAGCTTGATCAGAGATATTAAATATTCTGGGTACAGAGCATTCTCAAACTTCCACCATAACTCCTGTTGCCCAGAAAGATTACAATCCTGTTCACCCTCATCAGTCCCGCACACTGGCCTATCCACCCCCATCCCAAAAGCTCTTCACCATCACAGTACAGAACCATATTTAAAACCACAATTTACTGTACTAGGTTACTTTGACGTAACACAGTCCCCCAGACAATTGTTCCCTTTACCAGCCTCTTCCCTAAAGATGCCACATTGAGGGGGAGCCCTCTACTGCCCTCCCTATTCTCATAGGAGAAAGAAGGGCACAGAGAACCCCAGATACCCAATCCTATATCTCACCCAGGTTATAAATCACCAGGCCAGGTATTAAACTCAAAGGTACTCAGAATTTTCACATAGAGAGAAACTTCAAAAGTTTCATGGATTTATTTCATCAAAGTCCATGTCCCAGATTATGTCCTTATTCCAAATGGTGTAAACATGTCAAACAGTTGGGAATCTCATACGTCAAGTCCACTCCTAGATCAATTCAGTATTTCAGGGAGTCTTCACAGATAAGGAATTTGCAAGTCAGAACCAACCCACTGACATTATCTACCTTATCTACTTACTAACATAGCTGATTTGGATTTATATGCTGCTCAAATCCATGAAGACTCAAAATTGTTCACAAAGTTATTTATAGTAACAGGATTAAAACAGTGCATCCAAATAATAATAGTAATCCACCACTAAACATCAATATATGCCTATCCCAGGTCCTTGGGAAGGATTCGATAGACAGATAAAAATGCCAAATCCAGTCTGAACATCTGGCTGACTGTGATTAATCACAATTATAATAAGATGAAACAGATTATAATTGCAATACTTTTTTGCCAAAAGATTTTCCATGTAACATGGATGCTCCCTCTTGAAAATAATTTCCCATTCCAAGCCTAGACCTTGATACACTTCTGTAAGGTTAAAAGGGAAGGAACTAGTCAAATATCAATTAATTGAATCAACTAAATATCAATGTACATTTAAATATATTGGATGATGCAATGTTTTTTACTCAACTAATTGTGGATGGTTCTTACCCAACTTTACTTTATATAAATACTCTGACAATTAGGTCCATTATGACCTCTTATGTGCCTGTTCAGGATATCAGTCTGTAAGCTAGTGGCAATGTTACAGGATTAATTTCATGGAACTGACTACATAGGTACTGTATTTGCTGCACATCAAACAGCTTCACGGAGTTATTTTCTAAAGCCAAGAATGTGCCCCCTGGGAATATAGATGAGTTCATTGGTTTAGATTAACACCTCCAGACGTATGAATCCATTATCATCCATGCTTTAAATTTTGGCTGGAGAAAACACCATTATAAGCCCAGCAAGGATATTCTTTTTTCAATTGTGAGGGTCTTTATTAAAAGGCTCCTTAATAACAAAAGATGCTTACAAATGAAGGGAAACATCTAAGCTCAATACCTTACAACCTCCAGAGAGCACTTCATTTCCAATAAAAAGTGATCCTTTGTGTCATTTTCAAAAGAACAACTCTGTTTTATAAAGTTTAAAACTGGCCTTAACAAGGATTGTCTGAAATAACGTTCAATAAACTTCTGAGGACCAATCTCCCTTTGTGCAGACACATGTTCATTCATTATTATCTATTATTTTGGAATTTTACTGTTATGGGCAGCTATAGGCATAATAATTTATAAAATATTACTGTATCCTTGTCTAACAATCAATAGTGTTTGTACATATCAAGATTCATGCATTAGCTTTCCTTATCAGTTGCCAATTGGCAACTGATAATATGCTATTGTGTTCCACATTCAGGATTTTATATTTGTATTTTGTGGATTGTATAAGAATTCTATAACACAAGAATAATCTATGTCTCAAACTTATGTCAATGGTCATTCCTGGCTCTTAAAATGTGCATCATCTTTAGAAAATAGCAATCGCCTCCCAAAAAACATATTCCTGCTAGTGTACATTTTCCAATCATTCCAGTGAGCCTACAGAAGTTTCTATTGTAGTCTAAAAATGCAGTCTAGGAAGCTGTTTTATACAGTGCCATGCCATTAATCTATGTTATTCTTTCTTGAATATGTTTTTTTATAGATAGTAGACTACCAATCCTTTATTCTCAGCTAGGAATATTTAATACAAAAGTCTTTTCTAGGCTTTTTAGTGTGCAAAGGAGGATTTCTGGGTCAGAGCTAAATTCTTCATGTCAAAATATGCAATAGAATAAATCCTCCACTTTGTCATATCATATTGTTTTGTTCGCTTGATGGACGGTAACCATATGGCTCCATTAAAGGAATGAGATTTACCCTTTTTTTATCCTTGCTGCAGAGTTGGGGGGGGGGACGGAAAGCCAAAAATGATTTACTTCCCCTCCCCCTCATACTCCGCTGGATATTTATTTAATTCACTATCTCTATGGCTGCCAAATGTATGAATTGTAATACAGGGTAGCTAACAAGGATTAAAAGCATAGAACAGAAATAAAGAATAAATATAAAAACCCACAAAACGACAATATAATACAACAGAGCTTAAATTGCAATCATATCTACATTCCAAAGTCATTATAAGTGGGCTCCTTGAAAACCAGATTTTAATTTTATACTATTTCATTTTTACTCTATGGGCTTTATTTCAGGAAATAACTGGAAAATCTAGATGGTGTTTTGCTTAAAAGAAAGAGAATAACTTGCTTCACATTAGTAGCATTGATAACCATCAACTCTTGAAGGTTTATGATTAGATTATAACTTTTCTGAAATGCAAACAACTAGGAAACAGCTGTTATTCTTTCTCTGTACACCAAATTATCATATTTAGAGTGGCATCAAATCCCAGTTATTTCTCTTCTAACTAGAGCTGAAGCAATTGTACTCAAGGGTAAATCTGCATATAATTATTCATAAAAATCCAGATATTAAACACCTGTTCAGAATTTGTTCTGAAGGCAATTTTTTTTCTTTTCTAAGCTTTTTTTGTCCAAGCACCATTTCGTCAAATACCTTTTAAATTTTTATTTTGATGATTTACCCCCAGCATCGTCAGTCAAAAGTGCATAGCAGGGAATGAGGAAGTGATGTGAGCTGAATTTACGTCATACTGAAAAGAACAAGTGATCAGCTGAGATACAGGAGTATGAAAATATCCAAACCATTGCCATCTGAAATCTGAAACTTGGTCTCAGGCCTAAAACACATTCCATAAGTTAATTCACATTAGTGTGATCATCAGTGTGAATGCGATATTCCAGATAACATAAATAGAGCAAACCAAAGAACTGAAAATTATTTTTTTTGATGATAGCCCTGTGTATTTTTGAACCTTTTCCTCTACCAAGCAGCCACTAGTTTTTATATATATTACATAGACTTCCTTTCCCATTTCTTTCAGTGGAAAAAGCCTTTCCTGAACTTGATCTTACAGTGATTGGATAGAAGCCCAGAGTCATTATGAGAGCTGCATGCATGCTTCCACCTTTGCATGTAGCTTTTGTTCCCTCTTCATCAATTTTTAACCTAAGGATAGGTTAAACCTAGGAGAAAATGAACATTTCAAAAATAGCATATGTACTTGATATATTTCCTCCTATCCAGAATGTTTGCACCAGGATTTCTGCATAAATCACATTGTACATGTCTTAGCTGTACATTCCATTCTTGAGTACAGCTTTTCTCAATCTTTTTCTTTCGGAGGAATTCTTGAAATAATTTCCAGATCTTGAGGAATCTCTGAATAAACATTGCAAAAATTCTTCACAATATATGTTTACCTTATGTGTCCAAGTTTTACAATGTTTATAACATCAGAAAAGTGGCAGGCTGGCAACTAAGTTGTGGTGCATAAAAATTCACACCACTGTGAATACTAGCCTTGCGTGGCTAGTACTCAAACAAAATATGTTTTGTTTTTCCTAATCATGATCTCCCTAACAACATCTCATGGAACACATGGATGAGAAAGGCTGCTGTGATATATCACAGTACATAATGCACAGCGAATAAATATACTGTGGAATCCTTGGAGCTCTCTGAATGGAGAACTCGCCATGGCCAGTTCGCCACAGCCAATTCACCATGCCCAATTCATCACTGCTTACTCACCATAAGACAAGAGTTACACTAATATCAAAGAAATGGTGGAATAGAATCATTAAAGAAAGGATGCCAAAAGGAGAAACAAAATGAAATCTAAATGACAAAAAATAATGTTTTAATTATTTTAAATGAATTGTTGAATTGTCCTATGATGAGTTGTCCCATGGCAAGTCGGCCATAGTAAGTTGTCCTGTTGCAAGATCGCCGTGGTGAGTTGACCAGGTTGAGTTGGCTGCAGCGAGTTGTCCCATTCTGCTATAAACATGGTTGTTTCCAAGACGTTGCATTATTCAACTGAGTACTATCTTCAGTGGATAGAAAGCTACCTGAGTAATGAAATGCAAGCAAACAAAACTAAATTCAGAGACACCAAGGACTCCACAGTTCAACCCTAAACTACAAATATTCTCTCCTATTGATTAGACATACATATAGAACAAATTATTTATCAATCTGTTACATTTGTTAGTTTACATGGATTTTTTTTTGTCTTATACCATTATAAATGGCATAAATATGCATATAAGAAAATAAACCTTGAAGTAGGAGGCATCTACCTTTCCTTAACATTAGGTAAATAAAGCCTGATTTGGTCTAGTGGTTAAGGCATCAGGCTAGAAAGAGGAGACTGTTAACGCACTACCTTAGTGGCGAAGGCATGAAAGTCAGCTGGGTTACTTTGAGCCAGTCACTCTCAAAATGAGTTCATCTTCCTCTATTCTTATGGAAGATATAGGAAGAGGGAGGAATATTAGGTACAGTATGTTCACCACCTTGAGTTATTTATAAAAATAATAAAGGCAGGAAATAAAGAAAAACTTAAATTCCTTTTGGTATGTAACATCTAAAATAGTGACCCAGCATCTGCATTTGGCTGATATTATTTAATCATCCTTACTGAACAGCATCCCTCAATCCCTTTACTAAAAATAATGGCAAAGATTCAGAAATATGAAAATTTTTTCCATTATACTGATATTCAATCAACCTTTCTGTAACAAAAGAAAGCATGAGGAGAGAATGTGAAGCCATTCACAATCGCACCTATTGATTGAAAATCATTTAAATACCACCTCAAATGTCACTGACATTTACTGCTCTGTTTTTTTTTTTTCAAGACAAATTACACATGTTGACAAGTAAATAACAAGAGGTTGCTTATCGTGGCAGCTGTCATCTCGACATGCCAATAAATTATTCATGTCAGTGAGTTTTATTGTCTTTCCCCAGTGAATGACATAGCAGGTTGAAATGGAGAGGTTCTTGCTTGGCAGACTATTATGTTATTAGATCTTATAATGCATTAATACCAGGAAGGAAAATGAGCATTCTTGATCTGAGCACAGTGGGTGTGTTTTTCCCACATGTAGGAATGTGTAAATAGTTTTCAAGACCATTATCATGCATCTGTGCGACTTGTCTTTTCATTTCTTGCTCTTTCAAATAATCCTCAAATAAATATCACTTAATTGCAGTTCTAAGGCAGTAAGTTTATGAGCTGTGCATTAGGGGGTTTCCTGAAGCCCTGTTTGATTTGATCTGATTTATTAATTTGCATGCTACCTGAAAAAAAAGAAATGATAAGGGCTGGAATTCCATGCACTCCACCATTTAGTGATCAGTGATATTAGGCTGTAGAAAAAACAATGTTTCCCACTCAGTGGGACTTCTGAGTTCAATTGAACATATAGTTAGCAACCGCAGTTTCTATTGACAAAAACAAAATTGTGGAAACCAAGAAACTTGGAAGATAAATTGATATATGTAATTACTGTATAAAATTGCAGCATTTAAATAAATGTTGAGTAGATAGAAACTATCCAGTCAGCATGAAACCATGAGGTATATTTGAATAGACTAGGATTAAATGGGGCAAACAATTAAATTAACAAGGATATAAAAATATGAAATCATACAGTGGAAGTTATTCAAAGGTTGAAAATAGAGAGCTGTCCTCCCTGCTCTTGCATTCATACTGTCTCTTTCTGTCTATGAAGATTCTCGGTCATCCGGGTCATGGTTGTCCCAAAGGTGCTTTTTCAAGAGGCAACTGGACTTTCTGGTTTTTCTTTGAAGACATTTCACTTCTCATCCAAGAAGCTGCTTCAGCTCTGACTGGATGGTGGAGAATGGAAGGATTTAATCCTTTCCTCTTTGATTTCATTCTATAGTTTCTGGGGTTATCTGCTATTAAGGTTTAGGATTTCAAAGTGATTCCTAATGTTCTCCTTAAAAATGTTCTATACATACATACATACATACATACATACATACATACATACATACATATCATGGGAAATGGTTGGCTTTGTTCTTGGCTTTAGCTGGACTTTGTGCTTATACATGAGTGATCTGGGATCAATTCCACACTCAACTATGCATTTGCTGTTATAAATGAGTTCTCCTTATATTAATACAGTAGTCAATTCAATTTCTGTGTACTCCATATGATAATGTCAGGAATCATTCTGGTTCCTAGAAGAATGGTTTTGCAGTGAAGACAAAAGAAGTTGATTTCTCTTTCCTAGGTCATAAATTGCAGATATGTTTTCCTCATTAATATTTCAAACTTGGCATTCCATTACAAACAATAAGCAGCGCAACTTGCTTTACTGTTTTGTCAGTTTGAAATTGAACTTGACCATAACTCTCCACAGCATCCTGCTTTTCTGCATCAATGGTTGGAGCATAAAGTTGGGCAATTGTGATATTAAACTGACATGCCCTATAAATTACTCCAGGAGAAGATGTTGGTTGCTCCCCACCTCAATGATATGAGGATGGCCAATGGTAAAGGCATTTTTTAGTTAGGATCTCAATTGTTTGAAATAACCTCCCTTTAAAAATTAAATTGTCCTCTTCCTTAATTTATTACCTAAAATTATGAGAAATCAAATGATTATTATCATAATTAGCCTTCTTCCAGAGAGCAGTTGGTAATTAATATCTTGTCTTGATCATTATTGCTGCTATTATGCAATTATTTTGGATTGAACAATAGTAGCTCCATCAAACTATAGAATTATGTTTAAATTTAATTTTAAATGTAGGAGTAACCTTTGGCAAGATGGGCAATATATAAATTTAGTAATAAATAAAATAAACTAACTTAAGTATTTAACTTAGGTGGATTTTTTGTGTTTTCTTTACTATGGATATTTTAGTTTTAATTGATAATTATAATCTATTGGGAATCTCTGGCAGATTCAGTGGTATGTAAGTATATTAAATAAATAAATGTCTGTGGAGATTCTTAATCATCCAGGTCACGTTTGTCCCAAAGATGCTTTTCCAAAACACAATTGGATTTTCTTTTCTTTTTTTCTTTTTTTTTTTCCTTGAAAAGGTTTTGCTTCTCATCCAAGAAAAACTGAACTAAAGAAGCTTTTTGGATAAGAAGCCAGATGTTTTCAAGGAAAAAAACCAAGAAAATCCAGTTGCCTTTTGGAAAAGCATCTTTGGGATAAACAAACAAATACACCTTTAAATAATAGCACATGAAATGAAACCCTGTACACTTCATAACTGATTAGAGTTCTATTAATTCAATCCTTGCTCTTAAAGTTCAGATCTTTGCAATATACCTAAAGAAGGATTAGGGATGACATGGTAACAGTGTTCCAATATTTGAGGGGCTCCCACAAAGAATAGGGATCAACCTATTTTCCAAAGCACCAGAAAGCAATACAAGAAACAATAGATGGAAACTAATCAAGGACAGAAGCAACCTAGAATGAAGGAGAAATTTTCTAACAGTGAGAACAATTAACCAGTGGAATAGCTTGCCTCCAGAAGTTGTGGCTACTACATCACTGGAGGCTTTTAAGAAGAGACTGGAAATCCACTTGTCTGGAATGAAATAGGGTCTCCTGCTTGAACAGGGGGTTAGACTAGAAGATCTCCAAGGTCCCTCCCCACTCTGTTATTCTGTGATAATGATTACCCAAACATACACCAGCAATAATTCATGGTCCCCAGTGAGAAAGTGCATATACAGATACCCATATGTTATTTGGTTACACAGAATCAATAAGATATGCTTCTGTTGTTGTAAGTGTTGTACCTTATTATTCTTAATGAACGTATCTTTTATTTTATGTACACTGAGAGCATATGCACCAAGACAAATTCCTTGTGTGTCCAATCACACTTGGCCAATAAAAAATTCTATCCTATTCTATCTATTCTATTCTATCATGGTCATGTCTACTAAATGGGTTGGGATGAATTGTAGAAGTTGTGTTCTACAACTTTCCCTACCTTGTTTTCTTCCAGTGGAACAGAATGTTTGAAAAGAGAGTCAAGGTTCTGTTGGACCAAATATTAGAAGACACAACAGAACCAGAGAAAATCTGGATGAGGAGAGAAGCCAGGAAAAGAAGAATAGAGGTTGAAGATGGAGTAGCTCTGGTTTGGGGCTCTGGAGGGAGGAGGGCAAAATCCAGGAAAATTTTCTCAAAACATTCCTATAGGAAAGGCAAGGGTTCAGAATGCTACTAGCTTCTTTTCTCCTCCTTGTCATAAAACCCAGTAAAGAATCTGTACAGCATATCTATATTCCCAGTGAAGATATGCTCTCAAACACCATGCAGGGAGAAAGCGTAAACTCGCATTGACGCAAAGCTTCAAAATTTAACTGTCTTTTTCTACAACTATGTTTTGTTGTTAAATGAAAAACACCCCACATATTATCTATCTTGTACATCATCTGTTCAGCACCTTTTCTGTGAAGCTTCCAATCTTTTTTTCCAACAGGCTGTTATTTTGTGATTTTTTTGGAATCCAAACTATACAAAAATAGGAAATTGTGCAGAGCAGTAGCCTAAGTTATTATTGCATTTCAAAGTTAACCCAGAGAATATTCTTAGGAGTTGCTATGAAATTATTTAATAAGGGGCTTGGTTTATGGCTCAAATTTTCACTAGGGTATTTAAATGATGTTGGATGATTTGAGGATTGAAGTCTTTGGATCACAATCTGCCAGAGTTATAATTCATACATCATCAAAGAAATATACTAATAAGATGCATCCCTAGGAAAAATGCATCTAGCATTCATTATTCATTCAATAATTTAATTATGCTCATGAAATCTTTATTAAAGCCAAAAGATTTACATGTTCTGAAGAGAAACCAGTTCCAATTTTTATATCAAGGGATCTTCTGTATACACACAGTGGCAGCACCAAAATTAGAAGTTTTAGAAATTTTCTTGTCTTTTAGCTGAACTCTTAGCTTTTCAGGGGTTGGTTGACACACCATAAGAGGCAGACCATTTTTCTTCCAGATGATCAATAAAAGAGTGTATTTTCAAAATGACTTAATATTGATGAAGATTCACAATTGCTTTCAGTATTGACTGTATGTCCATAATCACCTCTAGGACAGTAAATTAATTTAATGCAGTCATTTTAAGCATTGAAAAAGAAACAATAAGCAAAGTGTTGTTACTTAGTCTGAAGAACAAAGCTGACATTTTACCTTGTTTTGTCCTTTTGCTCTAGGAAGTGGATCTACATCGAGTGAACAGCCAGGACAAATTTGGTCTTACTGTCTGCTACAGAACTGATGATGAAGATGATATTGGTATTTATATCAGTGAGGTGAGATGAGATTTCCTTAAACAACATGAGTCTTTTGACTGTAGCTACAATAGAGTTTTCTTTTGTTACATAAGTTTCGTTTCTTTATGTAACCCCAAAGGAGAATTGGTATATTATTTCTAAAAAATCATCTGGTGAGCTAGCATTTATACTCCCCATTCGTAGCTGAATTTTAATTAAAATTCCACACTTAGTTTTAAAAGGATATCCACAAAAGTCCTAGCTCAAGTATCCATTCAGGTCTTCATTACAAGACCTACTTGTTGTTATTCTTCGGTCAGGAATTAAGTAGGCAAGTTGTGCCTTATCAGAGTTGATTTCTATTGTGGGATGCTTTCTTTGTAGGCTTCCTAAAGTTGTTTCCAAAATCACCAATATGGATATGGGTGTTTTTTTCTTGCTGCTTATGTTCTGTCATTTCCTTCTGCTTTTATTATCTTTAATTATGGAAATAAATAATTGATTTGTTCTTGTTGAACACACCAGATTCCTGCACTTGTGAGACCCACTCATGAATTGCTTGATTCCTTGATGACTTTGTAATTGAATGTGTCAACTGTCACAACTAAAAGTATTTTTGTTTCAAGTGAGATGGATTAATATGAAAATAATGAGATTAACTAAATTAAGCCCTATTGATTTCAGAATGCCACAATTAATTTGTAATGGTTGCCTGTTAAGTCTGTTGCACAAAAAAAAAAAGATCCAGAGTCTTGTGGGACCTTAACCAGTAATAAACATTTCTCTAAATCCCACCTCATGAAATGCATGAAATGTCATTCTAAGTTAGCATGTTTGCACAGTAGCATTGGGATGGCTGTGCAATTTTAAGCATTGAAGTCTAATGAAATACAAGGATATAATATATTTACTTAGATCTAGGAGCACATAAAGTTTACACATTGGTTTTTCTGTCTGCAAATATTCAGGAAGAATGGATGAAGTGTGATTGAAATTTTCAGTTGCTTTGTGAGGAGATGTTTTAGTTAGAATACTATTGTTAGAGTACCCTAGCAACACTTTAGTTTTCTTAGAAGTATTAACAAAAATAGATACATTAAGCACTGCTGATGCTGAATGCAACTATTTTACAAATAAGTTCAATGAACAAAAATGTGTCAACAAATCAATATATTTTCCAGGTGCCTGAAAGCACCATTCAATTGATGATCTTTCTCCCTCTCCCTCCCTCCCTCCCTCCCTCCCTCTCCATGTGTATGTATGTGTTTAAATATGGAACGTTTATTTATGAATAGAAGACAACACTCAAGGCCTTTACAAGTGTTTTTCTACTTCTAATAATAATAATGCAATATGACAACATAAAACTGAAACATATTCAGAAGAAAAATATCAATTCCTTCTTAGGAGAAAGAGTTAAAAGGAACCAACCCAAATGGTCGATGGAACAGAAGAGTTTTTCTTGCTAAATGAAAACTGGCCTTTATATCCCTTAAGGCCAAGAAAGAGAAGATTGTTTGAATGCTGGGGGTGGGTGGGTGGGTGTTGTTTTCCCTAGGAGGGACAACTGAGAAGGTTCAAGAGGACACAAATAGTATTCCCTCTGCTAGGTTTTATCAGGCAGGTAGATGTTACCGGGAGAAGAATTCAGTGCACAAATGCCACAGCAGTCTTGTCCCACAATTGTGAATGTTGCTCTATCAGGATACCCAACTATAGAGAAGATAGTAAACTTGTGCACCTGAATGCTTTCCCGACCTTCTTTCGATGTTCATATGAAACATATGGTCTTTCTGCAACATTCAAATGTGAAAAAATTGTAGACTATACTTTAGCTGTTTGCCTAAGTAAGCAAATGCCTACTTAAGATACAGTGCATGATTAAATAGGAGTGCCTAACCTGAACTATAAGATCCATGATTAAATTCTACCTTATAAACTTATAAACCCAGTTTAAAAACTACATTACCCTGAGGCAGGGGCAGGGGTGAAATTCAATTTTTTCCCCTACCGGTTCTGTGGGCGTGGCTTGGTGGGCGTGGCAGGGGAAGGATATTGCAAAATCTCCATTCCCACCCCACTCTGGGGCCAGCCAGAAGTGGCATTTGCCAGTTCTCCGAACTACTCAAAATTTCTGCTACCGGTTCTCCAGAACCTGTTAGAACCTGCTGCATTTCACCTCTGGGCAGGGGAATAAATATTAGTTAACTGTTAAAAACATGCTGGGTGGATGGGAATACAGTTGAGTCACTGCTTTCTGTTCTTTTACAGATTGATCCCAACAGCATTGCTGCAAAGGATGGCCGTATCAGAGAGGGTGATCGCATAATTCAAGTGAGTTCTCAAAATATTTATTCATTTATTGCTTATAGTTATATATATCTTTCCTCCAGGAGCTGAAAGCCATATGTATAGTATTCCTTTCTCCAATACTGCCCACAGAAGTAAACCTGTTGAGAGAGAGGCATTAGGTCAAAATTACGCAATGAGATATCCTGACTGACTTTCTAATCCAAGCATCTTCCTTATTAGGTGAAATCATACACTAGCTTTTGTATTTATTTATGTATCAAATTTATATATGAGGCCATATCACAGATATGACGCTGATCTGGGTGGCTTATAATAAAACAATTGCATATAAAGGAACAGTGTAAATAATTTAAAAACAGATAAAAATAAGGCGATGGGAAAATGGGCCAGCATCCTACAGACAATGTGGACACTGTGAAGGTATCTTATTTTCCTGGGATTCCAAATCCTGCTGGAAGAAGAACCAGGTTTTGAGGAAATATGCAGTCCTTTACATTCTGATTTTGTACACCACTAAAGTTAAAGTTTCATTTGAGATGAACAGCACTTTTGGCAACTTCATGGGCCTGTGCATGTAATTTTCTTGGCAGAAGTGGTTTGCCGTTGCTGCCTTCTGAGATTTTTTTTTTTCCCTCAACTTCCCCAGTCTAGATTTTACCAATCATATTTTGAAAGTTCCCCCTGGAGAAATCCCACCAAAACAGTCTCCTGGTGAAAGGGCAGATGCGAACCGTTTTAGGCCAAATGCAGTTGTATTTACTCTCATAGATCAACCATGAAAGGCAAAGTGTTACTTGACAGCATTATGTTTGTGAAAAACTACCTCAGGGGATAATCCAACAGTCTCTTAACACTGGTGTAATGTTATTGAATTTGCCATCATATAGCACTTTTAGCAGGCATAGAGATTTATAATCCTTATTTTATTCAGCCTCACAACAGTCCCGTGAATCCCAAATGTCACATTACTTTTTGATGCAATAAAGTTTATGTGGCAAGAAGATGTATTTATCTTTCCAGCACAAAGTTTTAAAACTAGATTTTTCCTTGACATGGAAAATCAGCTCATTTCATGTTAAGATGCTCCTAAAATAAAAACTGGTGTTCCCCCCCCCCAAAAAAAACACTGTAGCTGCTTGATTCTTTTGGAGAACCAAAGAAGAATATAGGAAGTGGGTGTGAGGTAAATTCAGTGGTGGGACTCAGCCAGTTTGCACCAGTTTGGGAGAACCGGTTGATAATTTTTTGAGCAGTTTGGTGAACTGGTTGTTGGAAGAAATCATTAGGGCAGAGAACCGGTTGTTAAATTATTTGAATCTCACCACTGGGTAAATTCTTTCCATTTTAGAGATTCAGAAAGAAGATAAAAAGCAATACTGAATCAGTGGTTTGGGGGAATGCAGAATTGAGCTCAGATAGTTCTATTTGTTTCATGAAGATGCAAGTTGTTCTGATAAATTAAATGCCTTAGGCTGTATAAATGTCTACAATCAGAGTAATATATCTGTCGAAAATATCCACATAGCAGCAGGTTTTTCTGCACTTTCTAAGTGTTTTTCTACACTTTCTAAGTGATTGGAGAGGGTGACAGAAGTTGTTTTTTTTAAATTTTCTCTCATCAGATTAATGGAATTGAGATACAGAATCGAGAAGAAGCTGTAGCTCTTTTGACCAGTGAAGAAAGCAAGAATGTCTCCTTACTCATAGCAAGGCCAGAAATTCTCCAGGTATTCTCCAATATTTCAGTTACTGATGTGATGTTATCTATGTTTTACAGTAAGAAAATCTCTTCTGATGATGGAAGTTGATCAAGATATTTAAAAAGTATTGTTGAATGTTTCAATATATTAAGCCAATTACTGTACAGCTAGATGTGTGTGGACCCTTGGAAAAGCTGGATGGCCATAATCCAAGGGACAGTCAGCCTGGAAAAGGTCTATCTTTGTGTATACTAAGAGCCAACATCAAGTTGATATCATCGATTAATAAATTAATCAGTTAAACAATATATATGAGACATTCGGGTATTACCCACCTGATAGGATAGCCAAGATAGAAACTAGTGCAACAAAGAAATAATTTGCAGAAATGGCAGCACATAGTTAAAGACATATAAAGTGAAATATTTTTTAAAGATCCTGGGACTAGGAAATGGAAGACTAAAGAGTTAATGCAAAAAATGTGAAGGCATGAAGAATTTTTATTATTATTTATATAATAAGTAGACAGGGAGAAGCAAAATTATTTGACAATAGAGTTTTAATATTTTACATCTGCTGTAGCTCTTTTTGTCTCCATGGAATCGCTAGGCAGTGGTAGATCTCATCAAGATATGATAATGACATTTATTTATTAATTACTTATTAAATTTATTACTTATAAATTATAAAATTACCTATTAAATTTAGGGACGCGGTAGCTAAGACACTGAGCTTGTCAATCGAAAGGTCGGCAGTTCAGTGGTTCGCATCCCTAGTGCCGCATAACAGAGTGAGCTCCCATTACTTGTCCCAGCTTCTGCCAACCTAGCAGTTCAAAAGCACGTAAAAAATGCAAGGAGAAAAAATAGGGACCACCTTTGGTGAGAAGGTAACAGCGTTCCATGCGCCTTTGGAATTTAGTCATGCTGGCCATATGACCATGGAGATGTCTTCGGACAGTGCTGGCTCTTCAGCTTTGAAACGGAGATGAGCACCGCCCCCTAGAGTCAGGAATGACTAGCACATATGTGTGAGGGGAACCTTTACCTTTACCTAAATTTATATGCCACCCATCTCACTACAAAATAACTCTGGGTGACTTACAATTAAAAGCATAAATGTAAAATATTTAAAACTTTTAAAACATTAGGTACAGAAATATGAAGCAAAAGACAAGACTTGATACGGTGGTGACATCTTCTGTGTTAGTCTGCCAGGCACCTCCAACATAGTGCTCCCATAAGGATCCCAAGCCAACTGGCAGACCCAGATTTTAATGCCCTGCCAGAAGACCAGAAAGGTGGGGCAGATCTTATTTCAGGCAGCAAGATATTCCAAAGAGCAAGGACCATCATAAAAAAGGCTCTCCTTCTAGAATCCCACCCAGTGGTGGGTTGCTACCGGTTCGTCCTGGTTCCTCCCGGACATCTCTGCGCATGCACAGAAGCGTTGTGCGCACACGCCCACGAGCAAACCGGTAGCAACGGGATTTGAATCCCACTACTGCCCCCACCAGTCAAAACTCTTTGACCATTAGGGCTCTGTAGCATGCCCCTTCTGTGGGACCAAATGGGGTGGGCTGATACCATTGGAATGAGGCAGTATAGTATATAATTTTGAAAGGTATGATTTTGTACATGGCCAGAAGCTTCTTCTACCACCTCCAAAGGTTTACTGAACATAGTTTGCACAGCATAATCACTGAACTGATGCAGTCCTATCTCAGTCCCAATTGGTAGTAACACTATATTATTGCTGCACATGTCCATGTCAGAAACCATCTGAATTTTTTTTCTTTTCTACCAGTAATAAATTTATTTCTAGGAATTAATGGGATGATGGGGATTCTGACATTTGAGAGGGGGACTTAGTGAAGAATTATTTATTGTTCTAAACCGGGATGACAGCAATACATAGGCTTACATTCTGCACTTGGGATTCACAGCGTGGAAGAAACTTAGCAGGACTTCTGTGGCAAGATAATAATGCATAAAGTTTCCTAAAGGGCCATTGCTAAATTTTATGCAGTACAGCTAGCTAATGTAGATGAGCACTGCCTCTACAGTTGGATATGATTGGGCAGGGGAAACTTTTTTTTAAAATTTATAATATTTTTAAATTTATGTACCTAATAACCGTGTTTGGTTTGGTTTATTTTCTTTACAGCTAGATGAGGGATGGATGGATGATGACAGAAATGATTTTCTGGATGACTTACATATGGACATGCTGGAGGAACAGCACCACCAAGCAATGCAGTTTACTGCCAATATGCTACAGCAGGTAAAAAACATAGTTAGGCCAAACGTTTGATGAGGATATTGAAAATATGGAGAGTGTGTTGTGTTCAGGCTGCAGGTATACAGCATGTATTATATGGTGCATGTAACCTGTCATAAAACACCTGTATACCAAAAGTAAGTTGTGGGTTCTGTTCACCCAACTACCACTAGTTCTAATGATCTTCTCCATCAACTCAACATTTTAAATTCCTTTCAGATTAGGTGAATACCTTCCTATAGAAATCACTGGCTTGTAGCTACCATTTTCATTTTAATTTTTTTTAAAAAATCTGAGCGAAGACCAGAAATACTGTGATCAATAAAGTCTATGATACAAGCTAAACCTTGGCTTTGCATCACTGAGTTTGAGATTGCATTTGTAAAATGAACAAGTTCTGTTATGTCTTATACTAAAATAATTTAATTTTTCGCTGCCCAAGAATTGTCTTTTTGTAGTTGGCATTCCACTATTGGAAGATAGGCCAAGTCAATCTTCCCTACCGTAGGAACTTAATAAACAGTGGCCCATTCCATACGTAACGATTAGGCTAAAAAAAAAGAAGAAGAAGAAACCCATAGTTTGCATATTAGTTTTGCTTTTAAAAAAAAAATAAACTTCCCTGTTCTTAATTTTCTTTTTAGAAAAAGAAAAACGAAGAGGATGGTGGTACCACAGATACTGCAACCATTTTATCCAACCAACACGAAAAAGACAGTGGCGTAGGGCGTACAGACGACAGCACTCGGAATGACGAAAGCTCCGAGCAAGAGAACAATGCCGATGATCACGTTACTTCCTCAAACACTTTGGGAAGCCAAAAGAAACTCGCTTATAGCCAGGACACACTGGGCAGCGGTGACATGCAGTTCAGCAATGAGTCATTTATTTCAGCTGATTGCACAGATGCAGACTTCCTTGGCATCTCAGTGGATGAGTGCGAGAGGTTCCGTGAACTGCTGGAGCTGAAATGCCAGGTCAAATCCACAAACCCATACAGCCTGTACTGCCCCAGCAGTACTCTGGATATGAGTAAAAGTGACCATGAGAGTGTGGATAGGGAGCTGGAGATGCTGAATGAGGAGCTGCGTAATATTGAGCTGGAGTGTCTTAATATTGTCCGAGCCCATAAAATGCAGCAATTGAAGGAACAGTTTCGAGAGCCGTGGATGCTGCATAACAGTGGCTTCTGCAACTACAATACCAGCATTGATGTCCGCCGACATGAGCTCTCGGATATTACTGAGCTCCCAGAAAAATCAGATAAGGACAGCTCCAGTGCATACAACACTGGTGAAAGTTGCCGAAGCACACCACTCACGTTAGACATCTCCCCCAACAACTCTCTATGTAGGACAGCAGACCCTCTCACTTTACAAGGCAGGGAGGGGGCAGAAGGCACTCTGAAATTGTTGTTGCCTAGTTCAGAAGATCAGGAATCCAGCTTGGCTAACCCGCCTCCTCCAAAAGATGCTGACCTTAGCCAGCCATCGGAAATCAAGGAAAGGAAAATTAACGAAGAAAGCAATAGCTCAGTTCCAGCTCCCAAAGCAGGTGGGTCCTCTTTGTCTTCATATCAGCATTCTCCGTACAAGCATGCCCATATTCCAGCCCATGCCCAACACTACCAGAGCTACATGCAGCTGATCCAACAGAAGTCCGCAGTGGAATATGCACAGAGCCAGATGAGTTTGGTGAGCATGTGTAAAGACTGGAACTCTTCAAACCAGAGTGAACCCAGGATGGAATGGAAAGTCAAGGTCAGAAGTGACGGTACTCGCTACATCACCAAGAGGCCAGTCAGGGACCGGCTGCTACGAGAGCGTGCTATAAAGATCAGAGAGGAGCGCAGCGGCATGACAACAGATGACGATGCCATCAGCGAAATGAAGATGGGCCGTTACTGGAGCAAAGAGGAACGAAAGCAACATATTGTGAAGGCCAAGGAGCAGAGAAAGCGGCGTGAGTTTATGATGCAAAGTCGGTTGGAATGCTTAAAGGAACAACAAGGGACTGAGGACAAGAAGGAAATGAATATCATAGAACTGAGCCACAAAAAAATGATGAAGAAAAGAAACAAAAAGATATTTGACAATTGGATGACAATTCAAGAACTCCTAACCCATGGCACAAAATCACCAGATGGGACAAAAGTTTACAACTCTTTCCTCTCAGTGACTACCGTATAATTTTTCTGTGCCAAAGCTAAATACGTAAAACCCTTCCGTTGGGGTAGAGATTCTTGCCTCGTTCAATGTGGCAACACTTGTTTTTGTTTCCTTGTTTGTATATATAAGACACGTTCATCGGATCTACCATCCAAATGGAGAATGGTTTCTCAAGCATTTTCTCAAGCATTTTCAAAGAGGAGAGAGACATCATCCACCCCAAATCTTTGAAGGCAATACTGAAGAGGCAGAGCTTACTTGGAATACCAATAGTACCTTTTTTTTGTAACTTGTTATCCTTTTGCATAAAGTGTTTTAAAATAACAGGAAAACATATTAGTCATACTTAACACAGGTAATATCTTTTTATTCATATATTCCTATTTTAAAAAAAGGTTACACATGCAGAAACGCAATGACAACCTCAAATATGTATTTTTAACAAGGCAGTATTTTGCAATATATCTTTGCTAGTAGGTCCTTTTTCCGCAGAGGTTGCTGTTTTAATCAATATTTTTAGCTGAACTAGCAAACCCTTCATAGAATCATTTTGCAGTAACATATCACACCAGCTGTGTCTTTGGAGTTGTACTGGCCTGCCTGTCCATCATGGTACCTATGCTAGGTAAACTAAATACAGCTGGCAGATAGGATAACTCTTGATGTACCTCCCTAGATTTGAAGCCTAATTGGAATAACTTGGATTGCGCTGGCTGGACTGGTAGTATTAAAATCTCACTGTGATTACTATAAATATTTGGGTAACTACCGCCCTGTTTCAACAAAGTAGCCAGAGATAGGTCATTGGATTAAATTACAGAGACTATAGAGGAAGCTTTCCATAAAAGTGTACAGGGACAGGCAATACCTAGGCACTGACAATATTATGCATATGACTCTTTAGGACTCTCGCTAACAGCTGCACTCTTTCAGCTTCTCTCTCTCTGGTTTCTGAAGGAAGAAAGTAGGTATCACTTGAAAGAGCAGAAGGCAACTACTACATGCTGCAGCTCTGAAAGGTTTTGAAGTTTGCCAAGGCTGTGGCCTGTTGAACGAATGTGCATGTGTGTCTAATGGTGTTACAAAACCAATTGTGTAATTTGAAATGCCAATTGTAGTAGCTGTCAGCTTTGTAGATTGGAATGTATTGAAATTGAGAGCAGTTTTCATGGGAAACATGACTAGTTATTAACAAGTAAAATGAAGTTAAAATAAATTATTGTTTTATATTTCAACTCAATTGTAGTAGGCTTTATTTTGTCTGTTTTAATCCATTATTCCCAGCACTGTCACTGCAGAGCCTTACATTGTTTTATACAGCAATATTGAGATTTCTCTAGCTGTAATCGTCAAATGTTTATTCTTACGATTGGAAAAACAGTGTGCAAGCATGTACCTACTTGGGAATAAACATTGAGTTAACAGTTGGAATGTACCTTGTAGGTCATCTAGTTCAACCCCCCACCCAAGCAGGAGACCCTACACCATTTCTGACAGATGGTAGTCCAGTCTCTTCTTGAGACCCTCCAATGATGAAGCGCCCACAATTTCTGAAGACAAGCTGTTCCATTGGTTGGTTGTTCTCGCTGTCAGAATATTCCTCCTTATTTCTAGGTTGAATCTCTACTTGATCTGTGTCACAATCTACCTTGCAGTTTCTCAGAAGCTTCTTTCTCTGAAAATAAGATTCTTTTGTTGACCATGTTCTCAGAATGATTTTTTTTCGTTCAATTTTCTCTTGCTTGTATTTTTGAGCCTAGTTTATTGCTACCGTTGGCAGAATTCTGCTTTTGGCACTCTTTGCCTTTAAAGGTCTGTTCTTCATATTGATCCTTGAAAATGTATAGAGAAGAGCAACAAAGATCATAAAGGATCTGGAGGCTATATTGCATGATAAAGTAATGGGTGGAACTTTGTTCAAGAGACATCCAACCTAGAAGCAAGGAGAAATTTTCTGACTGTGAGAACAATTAATCAATGGAATAGCTTGCCTCCTGGGTTTATGGGTGTTCCATCACTGGAAGTTTTCAAAAATAGACTGGGTTGGTATAAGGCTCTTGCCTGAAACAGCGTGTGGGGTTAGAAAATATCCCAGCTGATTCTATGTGTCAGATTAATCAAATGAAAACATAAATAAAAGAATTACCTCAATATCTTTTTCTGAATCATAAAGACCCAGATGGACACCTCATTCTGTCTCTTAAGTATTTTTCAAAAAAGTCACCTCCAAACTTGCGAGCAACAAGGTAAATTTAATCTTATATTCATCTCATTATTTCATTCATTAAATATATATACTGCCTCTAGGCTAGGGGTGTCAAACTCAAGCCCTGGAGGCCAGATCCGGCCCATGGGGTGCTTAGACCTGGCCCGCGGGGCCGCGCTGGAAACAGCAAAGGACTGGCCTGCGGTGCTTCTGCCAGCAAAAATGGATGCCCTCCCAAGTTCCATTTTCACTGGCAGAGGGTTGCAGGATGCTGTTGCAGCTGAAAATGGAGCTCGTAAGGGCCGTGGGTGGTCCTCCTGAGCTCCATTTTTGCTGGCAGAGGGTTGCAAGAAGCCGTTGCAGCTTGGGAACTTGTTTTCACTGGCAAAGCGCTCGGGTGCATGTGATGTCGAGCTGGCCACGCCCACCCTGGCCATGCCCATCCTGGCCCTCCAAGGTCAAACACAACCCTGATGTGGCCCTCAATGAAATCAACTTTGACATCCCTGCTCTAGGCCCATATTTGGATTTTTTTTCGTAGCTTACTTCAAAGTAGTCATGGAACTAAATGATAGGTATGGGGATGATGAAGACCCCAATACCTTATCAGCTCTTCTAGGCACCACTATCTAAGCATGCAGTGTTCCCTAGGGGGAGAAGGGTGGTATATAAATTCAAATATAAATAAATAAAAAATAAGTGTTCATGGGAGTAAGTTCCATTAAACCTGCAGAAACTACTAGTTAATTTAAAAAAAACTGATCTGCAGTATGTTATTTTTATAACTACGAAGTTTGATATTACCATGCCTTCACTTTCCTGTATGGTAAAAACGGTAGAGTCCACAAAGGCAGAACTTCTTCATCAGTGCTGCCATCCCTCTTTAAATGCTATCACATGCTATCACATATTAGAACTCGCAACCTGCCTAGGGATTACTGGCTGGAGAATTAATTAGGATGATAAACAGAAAATATGTAAATTAATCTGATCTTCAGTGGCCTTTGAAAAGAGGTTACCAGATTTTTGTTAGCAAAATTGTTCAAATGTCTGGGAGCCACACGAAAGGAAGCCATCAGCAATTTAAGCTCCTTTACTTATTTTGATTTCAAAAGAGTTCTTGGGGGTGGAGGGCAGATCCTTATGGAAAACAAACTAATTAAGAAAAGACATTGTCACACTAAAAGGGTGACCATCAGAGATAGGAACAGTGTATGTCTTACCTTCTTTCTCCTCCTGGCCCACAAAAGTGATTACATTTAAATTCTTTGCAGCTGGAATGACAAAAAAAAATCAAGTCAGATTGTCCTTATATTTTCTCTGCAACCCACAATCCCCATATATCTTAGCAAAAAAAACTTAATTTTCATGAGAAAGCCCTTGATGAAGACTTTTAAATTGTACCTCTGTATTTTGAAAAGCAATTTATATTGTGAAGTGAAAAGAAATATACATTTTTAAAGTGCCTAAGGAAAAAAAAACACTGTAGATTTGTATAACAAAACTCAGTTATTTCTGAGTTGAAAACCCAAGGAGGCAGACAATTTATTTCCACCCCATTTTGTGTAGCCAAAATGGATCCACCGCTCCAATCTACAAAAGTTTAGATCAGTGGTGAAATCCAATTTTTTTTACTACCAGTTCTGTGGGCGTGGCTTGGTAGGCGTGGTGTGGCTTGTGGGCGTGGCAGGGAAATGATACTGCAAAATCACCATTCCCACCCCACTCCAGGGGAAGGATATTGCAAAATCTCCAATCCCACCCCACTCTGGGGCCAACCAGAGGCAGTATTTGCCGGTTCTCCGAACTACTCAAAATTTCCACTACTGGTTCTCCAGAACCTGTCAGAACCTGCTGGATTCCCCCCCTCCCCCCCGGCTTAGATTCATTATTGTAAGAGGAAGTCTTTTAGTATCAGGATTTTATTGCTGGCATACATGGTACCCCATTCTGGGAAGCAGAGCAGAAAGTAATTGTAAGGATAGTCGTAGTGGTGATGATGATGATATGATAGCAGTTGCTTTTTTCATTCAAGAAAATGGTTTACAGAATCGTTCTTGGAGGTATAAAAGTCACATAGTTGCTTCGTAATCAATATCTTCACTTGGGGCTTTTTGTCCTATAAAAGATAAAGAGAAGGTGGGTCCATCACTGTTTAACATTTTAATATCCCACTTTTACTAACTTTTTTTTTTTAACTCATGGAAAAAGCATGAAGAAGAGGTGTGCATTTCTAGAAATGAACATCCACCAGTAAGTTACCTTGGAATGGCATATAGGATTATGCAATGCTACAACAACATTTCAGTATATGTACAGTAGATACTGCTGGGCAGAATGGAAATTACTCTAAACTCAGCCTTCCTTTGGCTGTGGAGACTCGCCACTCACTCGATACATTACGCTAGTCTAGGAAGCCATCACCTGTTTGACTGTTTTACATCAGGAGCTTCCATCAAATGGTTGAATATAGAAATTATTGCCACTATACCCTCAAATTGAGAAATATTTGAGAAGCTGTCATAAAGAAGGGGAACATCTATTCTCCAAAGCACTGGAGACAGTGGTGAAATCTGAACTGGTTTACTACCGATTCGCTGGCTGCGCATGTGTGCTGCATGCACGCATGCACAGTGTACACCACGCACGCCAAAAGGAGGCATGGGGTAAGTAGAACAGTGCACGGGGGTGTGTGATCAGCTGTGGCGCACAATTTTTTTTTTACTTTTAAAAGCATTTTTTTACAACCTATTCGGCCAAATAGATTGTAAAAAAAATGCTTTTAAAAGTAAAAAAAAAAAGGCTCTGACAATCAGGCAGCTCAGCTGGGATCGTCAGAGCCTTTTTTTTTTTACCTTTTAAAAGCATTTTTTAAAAGAAGCGGCAAGCAGGCGACCGGGTGATTGGGTGGGCATCGGCGATGTGGGGGTGGGGGGCAGGGATTTTTGCTACTGGTTCTCCAAACCACCTGCCGTCATCGCTACCGGATCAGCTGATCCGGTCCGAACCAGGAGCATTTCACCCCTGACTGGAGGGCAAGGCAAGAAGTAATGGATGTCAACTTATCAAAGAGAGATCCAACCTAGAATTAAGGAGAAATTTCCTGACAATGAGAACAATTAATTAGTGGAATGTTTGCCTTCAGAAGCTGTGGGTGCTCCATTACTAGAGATTTTTAAGAAGAGATTAAACAACTATTTGTCCTGAATGGTATAGGGTCTCCTGCTTGGGCAACGGGTTGGACTGGAAAACTTCCAAGTTCCCTTCCAGCTCTATTAGTTGTATTCTGGAAAATACTCTGGCTTCCAAGTAAGTGGTGTTTTACCCAGCCACTGATTACTAAAACTAGCCCCATTCTTCCCATCCCTTCTTAATTATGGATTGAATTATGGAACAAGACACACGTTCAATCTATTTTATATTGAGAATCTATGTTAGCAACAAAACACAGCTGTATATCTTGAATATTAAGAAAGTTGGGGAACTTCATTCATTCTTAGAGTAAACAAGACTGTTTCTAGTACCAGCATCACCCTGAGACAAATTTCTTCTCTTGACAGTCATTCTCTTAATGGTTTTAGATGACTAATCAGTTAAAGGACTTTTAAAACAACTCTTTTGACAAATCGTCCTCTTTATGGTTTTTTTGCCACCATGGACTCTTGCAACGGAGAGCCCCATTAAGAATAGGGGAAGAGCACTTCTGTCAAAATGAACTCTCTGTGACCTTCCCTTCCAATATGTGCTCAATCAGATGGGAAAGTGGGCCTCCCAGGTGTCACAGCAAGACTGGTGACTCGGGACGAATTCTATTGTCTTCAACAGGAGCGCTGGCTTTGAGATTTTGGATAAGCCATCCTTCAGCATAATATCCTTTGGTTAATAAGCGGGGACCTACACAAAGGCCTCTCAAAAAAGCAAATCCAACAATAATTGTTTAAAAAAACCACATTCTAGAGAATATCACATTAAAAGCTTCACAATGATTGGTTCCATATTGAGATTAGTGGACTCTACAAGAATATGGCCTCATATAAAGTTCAAAAGTTGACATTAACTGATTACCAAAAAATGAAGTCAGAACTGAAAACATTATCCTATATTTGGCTATGTTTTTTTTTTCCAAATTCAAGAAATAAGCTATTTTTCATTGCATGTGTAAAGTCTAAAATCAATGTAGTCCACAAGATTAGTAAATAATTAAAGAATTTGTTCAAAGTTCTTTAAGACATACATGAACATTATTTTACACATTAGCAGAAAGCTCTTGATTAAGATAATAGTGTTTTTAATAATATTATTAAAACAATGTAATACCTTATTTTAGTTATCAACCTCCATTGATTCTGTAGAGATATATTCACATTGCTGCTCATTCCTGCTTGGGCAGGAGTTGGCTAGAAGACCTCCAAGGTCCCTTCCAATTCTTATTCTTTATTCTCTATTTTATGCTGTTCTTATTTCATCATTCAGAGTCTACATTTTAAAATACCATTGATCCCCAGAACAACTTGCTTCTGAACTAACTACTCAAGTTGTGTCTGCTTAATCATGGCTGATAAGTATTGATCATCCATGACAAAGCTGAATATACTCCAAAATTTAGGACATGCCAAATTTAAGAAGTGAGTTTAGTGAGTTGGGGTTTCATGGCAAATTCTAATCCCCATGCAAATTTTAAAGCAATAATGCTTGAGTTAATCTTGATTTATGATAAATACTTGGATATGTTCTTGCCATTTCCTTGCCCACAATACAAGGGAAGTTTATCACTGCCTTTATTTGGGAATTTTTTCAACTTCCTAGTTTACTTTGCAGCCTAACTATTCCTGAAGATTTCCAATTTAAGATCCTGTTTTGCTTTTTGATGTCACCCACATTGGATATATGCTGCCTCTGACTGAGCAAAGTTTTAGGAGTTGGTAATCAGGACCAATGATCCCCAAGAGGAGCAGATGCAGTTTGAGCTCATACCTAGAGGAAAACAAGAATACAGAACTTTCTTGCAAAAAGTATTAACTTTGAAGTGGGACATACTACAACAGAGACTATCTATATGGCTTCATAACCGAGAAATACTAAGACTGATCCAGATCAGCATAAAAACTTATCTTGGTTTGGAGATCAGTTTTGGTTTGGAATGGAACAGTTCAAAGTGGTTTTGTCTCCCTGAACATGGGACATATGTGTCTCCATTCATTCATTCATTCATTCATCAAATTTAAAGACTGCTCATCTACTCTCAGAATGAATCTGGGCAGTGTACAATTTCCTATCTGTAAAATCCTACATGGAGCTGCACTAAGCTCCAATAAGTAGATTCATGCATCATGGAGCAAAGAGTCAAGGGCAAGCAGTTGTATACTCTGGACATCAGAGGACATCAGTCTAACAAAATAACAAATGTTGGTGCTTGTTTGCACACAAAACATCTTAGTTAGAGAGAAGGAGGAAAGAAGATACTAAATTTAAGTTTCTATGGAGATTCTCAGTAATTCAGGTCATGGTTGTCCCAAAGATTTTTTTTTAAAAAAGGCAACTGGACTTTGTTTTTCCTTGAAGACATTTTGTTTCTCAACTAAGAAGCTTCTTCAAATCTTCAGAACTGAAGAAGTGTCTTGGATGAGAAGCAAAATATTTTCAAGGAAAAACAAAGTCCAGTTGTTGTTTTTTTGTTGTTTTTTTAAAGCAACTTTGGGTTGCTGGGTTTAAAAATCAGCAGGTCAGCTCTTAAATTGTATGATAGTATGTGAAAATGGCCTTAAGAGACAAGAAGGCTTACATCCTAGGTAATGGTGTAATAAGAGGTAGTTCAGTCTGCAAGTGGAGGAAAAGCACAGGAAATGTTTCAGAAGGGATCTTCCCTAATTTTCTTTTCAGTCTTACAAGATTCTGTTTAATGTAATCTTACAATAAAGATAGTGCTGATACTTTTAGTTGGCTTCTAGTCAACAAATGGTCAGCACTAAATTGGAGCTACATAAGAGTTAGCAACAGTTCCTCATGTTGTGGTGACCCCCAACCAGGGGTGGGCTCTAAATTTTTTTACTACCGGTTCTGTGGGCATGGCTTATTTTGTGGGCGTGGCTTGGAGGTCATGTGACTGGGTGGGCGTGGCTAGCTGGTCATGTGACCGGGTGGCCATGGCTATGTGTATAGGGACTACTCAGAGGGCTGAAAAAAGTCATTTCTTTTTTCAGGAGGTTAGTACCTACCCCTTTCCTAGAAGAATGAAATATTTTGGGAAATATTAAAAAGGCAGAATATTATATTTCCCTGGATGAGAAATGGAGAAGCATATTTTACAGACAAAGCAGCTCCCACCTTCCTGCCCCCCACCCTTTGTTAATGGGCCAGAGGCAGAAAGTCAATCCTTTGTCAAAGGACATTTGCAACACAATAGCAACAGAAAGTAACACAATGGGCTCCATCAAGCCATGTGATCCTGTCCACCATTAAACCATCTTTCCAAGCAGTCTCCATGTTTCCAGTGTCTTTTTCCCCACTTGGAGCAGAACCCAGAAGGATATTTCTTCCAACACAGTGTTTAGTCATTTCAATTAAATTTACAATTTCTATATTTCCTTTTTGCCATATTTATTCCTCATCTATTTTTTAAAAAAACCAATATTACCCTTCATCCTCATTTCTAATCTTAATCAAATTCAATTTTTCCCTTCTATTCTATATTATACCCCTTCTATTTTTATATCCATCTTCACATTGGTTAATTATGTAATTATGTAATACAGTTGTTTAATACAAATTCAACATTTTAATATAAATCAATTTATGCTAATTAACCTCTGCTGAAGCTGAAAGAGGCTGTTTTTTCTATTTTTGCAGCCACCGATCTTCTCATTTGTTTTCTTTTAACACTGATCTGTTGTAGGGTGGCCCTTTGAAGCCCGGCGGCAAGAATTTAAACAGTTTTTTTTTTCCCTCTAGCCATCAGCTGGGACTCAGGAGGCAGCAATAGATTGGGGGTGGGCGGGGTAAGCGAACGGCGACCGACCGGCGATCCAACAGAGGCAGAGGGTGAGGGTGAGTGAAGGCATGGGGGGGCGAGAGAGGGCTTTGGCGACCCCTGTGAAATGGCCGTTCGACCCCCAAAGGGGTTGCGACCCCCAGGTTGAGAACCACTGTTCTAGGCTAATTCCTCTCTTGACTCCACCCCCAGACTCTGCCTGTCCTACAGTAAATGGGGAAAAAGATGGGGAGAAAACATAAAAATCCAGATTTTTCTGTCACAGTATTCACACCTTATTGTCATTCAAGCCTTCTTTTTGAGGGATTCTGTGCGCAATAATACTCTTCCTGATCAACAGATTATTTTAAAATTCTCCTTTACTTCATATATTTATCCAACCTTAACTTTCTATTCCTCTCTTTTTTTTCATCCCTTCCTTTCCCCCGCCCCTTCATGCACAAAATGCTCAATTCAAACTGTTTATTTCTTTCAAATTTCAATCCCATCTCCTTCATAACAAGAGTGTTGCATATTTATGATATTTTTCTTTTTCAAGATGATGGGTGGACAGAGTGAGATTTCACGCAAATTGCTCCAGAATGAAAAATAATTCACGCCCAGATTGGCGCAAAGCATGTCTGTTTATTTACAGAGCTGAGGTTCTAATAGCAAAAAGGTGTCCCTTCCATTATTTTCCCCACCTTTCAGAAACAAGATCCAACTCCACTTTGTTGGAAAAGCACCAGAGACACCTGAAAGCATAAAATTGGATGAAGGAGGGAAATAAAAATGTTATAGCTCGGTCTGCAAAAAAAAAAAATGCTACCTAGATACCAACATTTGCAGACTGGGGTCTCGGCTCTGTAGAAATCTATTTGATGCCGTATAAATCTGTACCAAAGGGAACAAAGGTAAGGAATGAAAATAATAAAAATAAGAATTTTCTGTTGCATCTACTTCTAAAACATAATGAAAAGTAAAGCTTGACATTTACTGAGGCACTATTGACAGCTAGAACTGATCACTCAGAAAAGGCAGTAAAAATGTGAGGACATTATTTAGTATATCACCTAGCTTCAGGATATTAGTTGCCAGTTTGATTGCTTATTTATAACCTGCTGTATATGGGGAAATGCTGCACACTTTCTAATAGCCCTCTTTAAACATCAGTTGATGGGGAAAAAGTTACTTTGGGCAAAATATTAGACACACAATTTTCATCAATTATCCTTACTAATTTTGAGTGTTTGAGTTTTTTCTACCGATTTTTTTCCCCCTAAAGTTTTGTGCTCTATACTCAGGGATCATTTCCCTCTCTGGCCTGCTATACAAATGTTACCACATGGAAGTCTGTCAGTCCACAGTTCAACTTAAAATATTTGTAGCTATTTAATCTCTATTATATTGTTTGTTTGAAAGTGCAGATGAAACATCCGTCAGACGTTTCTGTCAGGAAAACAGCTTTTTCTCCACTTGCAAGGCAAAATGTTATTTTAACCTGCACCATAGAAAAGGCTTTCTAACTGATGAGGAGAGAAGATTATCCGTTCCCACAATCACCAAGATGAGTTTTGCCATTATGTCAATGGAAAGAAAATGACCGATACTGACTAATAGCTGCATCTCGGTCCAAGACATTTTACGACCGTGTTAGGGTATGCTTTGTAATCATGTGAATATAAGCTGAAAAACCTAATGGATTCTACCATAGACTTATGATAATTTCAGATGAATGATGAGCAAATAATGGCAAAAGCATAATGAAATGTATGTATTTATGGCCTTGCTCAGAAAGTAAAAGCTATAAACGCTGCCTTCACTAAGAGCAGTGGCACCTATTACCATTGATCAATACGCTGCAGCAGAAAATGACAAGAAGGGTCACTTTTCAAAACTTTGGCTGATTCAGTACTAGTAGTTTCCTTATAACCATTGTAAAAAGTAGAGATGTTAAGTCATGTAGAACCAGATGTGATGTAAATGTAAATAAATGAATGCATACATGAGGCAAATGTAATTTGCATTAACTAAAATATCTTCATTCATTCATTCATTATTTATTTACTTATTATTGAGGGTCATTAGTCTCAATGGTAGAACCAGCCTAAGGGGATCACAATTGATAATGAAAGACGCCTTATTTGTGACTAGGGACTTTGCTCTTGAGGTAGCCTATATATTAAATTGATCCTTAGAGACAAGTTGGGAATCCTGATGGTGAACTGGCCATCCTGTGGCTACCCAGTGGGTCACTTTTTCACAATTGATTGATGCTCATTACTGGTTTGCACTAAACCAGTAATGCTTGATTAGTGACTTCCTTATTTATCAGCCACTCACAGTTACAATGATGATGAAAAAAATAACTTTGCCATCCGTCCTCATACTTATGGTCTTCACAGGTCTGGAAAGCAGAGGAAAGCTGAAGTAAGCATAGCCACAGTTTCACTTAGAGACACCTTTGCTTAACGACTAACTTGACAGTCCAAACTGATATTGCTGAACCAGGACTGTAATTGTACATTGAGAGAGAACTGAACCTTCACACTAACGGAGGACGAACAATGGTTTTTAAATGGCTACAACTGAACATGCAATTAAGATGCCTTCAGCTCTTTGGACTGGGGGTTGAATTCGAACAAAATTCCCCAACCTTTCCAACTTTGCGGACCAGTGGCGAGGAGCAGAGGGGATGGTTCCACGTGAGCAGCAGGAAAATGGAGCACACTTGCACATGCTCACCCGCTGCTCGTGCAAGCGGGGATGCACGTGCACACACACTCACTTTTTCCATGGCCAGGTTGCAAACAGCTCACGGGACACTAGTGGGCCACCGTGGGGATCCCCGAACTAGGAGACCTCCAAGATCCCTTCCAGTACTAAGATTCTATTATTCTCTTTTAGCCATGCGGCATCTAAAAGCCTATGCACAGATTCAAACCTGGAAGCCTTTCCAAGCCATGCTGAAACAAGTATCTGGGAACCATTGTTGAGTTCATGTCAGAGAATCAGACAGCATCATCTAGAGCAGTGTTGTCATCAGACTTGGCAACTCTAAGATACACTGACTTCGACTCCCAGAATTCCCCAGCCAGCATTAAAAGCATTAAGAGCCATGGTGATGCAGTGGTTAGAATCAGTATTTCAGGCTAACTCACTGTTCACATTGCCAGGAGTTCGATTCTTTCCATCCTAACTGGCTCAAGGCAGTGGTGAAATTCACATTTTTTTACTACGGGTTCTGTGGGCATGCCTTAGTGGGCGTGGCAGGGGAAGGATATTGCAAAATCTCCATTCTCACCTCACTCTGGGGCCAGCCAGAGGTGGTATTTGCCGGTTCTCCGAACTGCTCAAAATTTCTGCTACCGGTTCTCCAGGACCTGCTGGATTTCACCCCTGGCTCAAGGTTGACTGAGCCTTCCATCCTTCAGAGGTGGGTAAAATGAGGACCCAGATTGTTGGGGGCAATATGCTGACTCTATAAACCACTTAGAGAGGGCTGTAAACCATTATGAAGTGGTATATAAGTCTAAGTGCTATTGCTATTAAAGAGCACTTCTGTCTTTAAATTAAACTCAAGAAGGAAGCAGTGTCTCCCCATCCTTTCTCAGCCAAACCACTCAGATTCTATGAGATTGCAGGTGTAATATAGACAAAGAATAGCTGCCTTTTGCTGCACATACCACCACATAGTAAGACCTCTTGTTGTGATTTATTGGATTCAAGTTAAATCTTATTCCACTTGTACTCTTTTGGAACTTCAGAATTTGACAATTCATTCATCTCACGAAGTGCCATTTCTAAGGCAAATTAGAGAGGATTCTTAGAAACAGTTCATTTATTTATTTATTTTAAGGTTTTGATCCTGCCTTTATTATTTTTATAAATGACTTAACTTAGCAAACATGCATAATATTCTCCCCTCCTCCTATTTTTCACAAAACAACAACTCTGTGAGGTGAGTTGGGCTGAGAGAGAGTGACCACCTCAAAGTCATCCAGCTGGCTTATAGGCTTCAATAGACTAGGAGACTAGGACTGGCAGTCTCCTTAGAATAAGTTTATTGTCATTTTGAATATACACTAATCGGCATACATTAAAATGAAATTTCGTTGCATACAGCTCTCAAAGGGTCTCCGTCTCTAACATACACTACATGGTTTGAGTTAATTGTCCTAGCAGGTTCTGCAGTTCAGAGCTAATCAAGGAATTGGCAGAATTACCAGTGGAACCAACCCCAAATTCTTTTAAAGATCACATTATCAGATATACCTCCTACAGACAAGAGGTGTAATCCGGGGTCCCCAACTGTTCTGGTTTGGTGGCCTGGGCAGATGGATGGATGAGAGGGAATGGTTCTGTGTGAGTGGCACAATGGCGTTTCACACATGAGTGCAAGTGCTTGACACTTGTGCAAGTGGAACTGTGTGCGCACACACACTCACCTACCACTTGCACGGCCTGATTATGAACAGGCTGCAGCCTGGTAGTAGGCCATGGCCCATGGGTGGGGACCCCAGTGTAATCTATCACACAATGTTAATAAAAAAAAAATAAGTAACTATAATATTCACTTGTTAAATTTCTATTTCCATTTTGTAAGAAGTTTATTCCCTGTGTGAAATCTCATTCTCAAAGAAGTCTATCGTCTCAGTTCAGATTCTCTCTTAATGCTACAGAAACTTCTACCCCAAACCAGAAATTGATCTGATCTCGTATGTTGGAGTCAACCTCCAAGACCTGAAATTGGGAAAGAGAGAACTTGGGAAAGAGAGAGCCAAATTTATTTAATTCATTTTATTCGATTTTAAATTTTTTATATGTATGTGTTTTATTTCGTGGCTGTTCACCGCCCTGAGTCCTCCGGGAGTAGGGTGGTATAGAAATTCAATAAAACTAAACTTGTTCCATAGTGCCTGAGTCAGTTTACTTCTCTTCAGTGGTTCAGCCATCAGAGATGGCTGATATACTTTTTTTTCCAGTATTTCTGCCTCAAACAGCTCAGCTTCAAAAGACAAAAGTGTCTTTGGGAAGGGAGACAGAGGTTCGGGCTGATAATTTCAAAACTAGGCATTGGAAGAGGGTAGGGATGGGAGAAACACTTAGATTGACTAGGCAGGATGTAGACACAGGTAGAGACAGAAATAAAGACTTAAGAGAAGAATATGGGAAGCAAGTTAAAAAAAGAATAAGAATTAAAGTATTCATGCGGGCAAGAGATGATGGATAGAAGATGGATAGGAAAAAGAAGAAGGAAAAAATCTCCCCCCCCTTTTTTTTTTTTAATGGTGGCAGGAGGAGAAATTAGAACAGAAATAGGAATGTGTTCAGTAAGAAATTGAGGGATTAATTGTACATATACCTTTACATGATGAAACAAAAATAATAATAAAATGGGAAAATTAGAGATTGAATTATGGTATTATTAAGTAAGTTTAAATAACATTGTGATTGGTAAACGCTGAGCAATTAAATAACAAAAGAACATATTTTAATATAAACATTTGTATTAATACTAGAACCATATAGATTGTATGAAAGAAAAGAATATGAATAGACTTATTTTGTATGTTTAAATAAAATTGTGATTGGCATTAGAATACTATATTGAAACATTGAATAATGAAGCAATGAAGGATAGTATTTTAATATAAATAGATTTGAAGAGTAAAATATGGGAAATATGAATAAGAACTAAGTATTAAAAAGGGGGAAATCAGAGATTGAATAATGGTATTATTGAATATGTTTAAATAATATTATTTGTAGTGGAATAATAAAGTGAAATAATAAGTAATAAAATGATGAAAGAATATATTTTAATATAAACAGGTGTATTAATAGTCAAATCATATAGATTGGATGAATGTAAAGAATATGAATAGAATTAATTTGTATGTTTAAATAATATTGTGATTGGTATTAGAATTGTATATTTAAATATTAAACAATGAAATAATGAAGGATAGTATTGAAATACAAAGGGAACATTTTTTAATATAATGGTGATAAAAGTTAAAATAAAGACAGAAATAAGAGAAAGGGGGAATATTAACATACACATTTTTATAAAATAAGATAAGTGTAATGATAAGAGAGAGGTTTAGAAACTGAACAACGGTAGTATTATGTATGTTTAAACAATATGAAATAATGAAAGATTATAATTTGATATAAATGTGTATTACTACTAGAAATATATAAACTGGATGAATGTGATAACTATGATTAATAATATTATTTTATCTGTACTGAAATGTATGGCACCCAGGTGTCACATTGTTCATGCATTGATATGTATATGTAATATAAAATAAAAAACTTGAAGGGGAAAAAAAAAGACTTTAAGTGTCTGTTATTTAATCTAACAATTATAATGATAAAATTCTCTCAATTCAGCTTGAAAGTGTCCTAAATTATTTTCATGAGAATAGTATACACATTTATTATAATTACATTTTAAAGCAAAATAGTCTTATGATTCAAGCAATTGGTCTGTTTTGATATAAACACCTGTTTATAATTCACCTGTGACGTGAAGAATAAAAAGTACTAATAGAAGGATAAAGGAACAACATAAATATCCTGATTCATTTCTATACAATGAACTATCTCCTCCAAATACAACAAAACCACTGAAACACTATTAAAATGGCTTGCAAATCTTAGCAAATCCAAATGCATGCAATAAAAACGATCTGCTGAAATACTATAGAAAAATAGACATTGGACACAAATCTCTGCAAACCTTTGGAAAAGATTGCAACTCTTGAAATATTTATAAAAGACACAGAACTAATCAGCCATTTAATGGGCCATCCTATAAAATGAGCAATGGTAGAAGACTGCTATCCGGAGATAAATGGATTTTATTTCCTCATAGCGTGTGTGAATTTTAAAAGGACAGAGCAAATTAAAAAAAAATATATCTGGGAAGCAATCTGAATAGCACCAGGAATAAAAAATAACTTTTGGAACAGAGGTTACTATGTCACTTATGTAGGCACTTTAAATCACAGGTAAGATTAGTTCAGTCCTTTTTTAAGTTCCTTTGGGAGAAAAAGAGAGGTATTTTTACAATGATTCAAGCAGACAAAAAAAAAAAAAAATCAGCTGTGCATGTAATATACCAAAGTCAACAGGCCACTCTGGAAACTAGACCCAGCATCAGGCCTGCCTCCATTCAAAACTCAAGAGAGAATCATATAAATTACTGTACTTCATTCCAGGTACTAACAAAGAACTCAGCAGAAACTAATGCCTGTGAGAGTAGTTAAATGGACTAGAAAAATGTAAAACAAGATAATAATAATAATAATAATAATAATAATAATAATAATAATAATAATAAAAATGGAAGCAGATAACATCTTGAATGGAAAAGTCAAAGAGTCAACGCAAATGGAATACATCAGGAGGGTCTGCAAAATATTAAAATCAAAGCTGAATGCTGAAAACATAATTAAAGCCATTAATACATGGGCAGTTCCAGTGATAAGCTACTCAGCTGGAATCATCAACTGGACTTTGGCTGAACTGGAAAACTTGGACCAGAAAACGCTCAAACTTTTGAATATGTACCACATTTTACATCCACGAAGTGACATTGACAGGTTGTACCTGCCAAGAAAAATAGGAGGCAGAGGACTATTGCAAATCTATCAAACTGTAGAAGAAGAAAAATGAAGTTTGAATGATTATGTGAACCAAAGTACAGAAAAATTGCTGCAGGCTGTGAAAACAGAGAACATTATAAAAACAACAGAAACAAAGGCAGAATATAAGGAAAAACAGCTGGATGACAGATTAAATAGATGGAAAACCAAAGCTTTGCATGGACAGCACTTGAAAAACATTGAAGGAAAATGTGATGACAACTTTACATAGGCATGGCTTAAGATGGGAACCATCAAGAAAGAAACGGAAGGTTTAATACTCGCTACTCAAGAACAAACTCTACAAACTAATGCCATGAAAGCAAAGATATAAAAATCCACTCACAATCCAAACTGTCGACTTTGCAACAACAACGTTGAAACTGTTTCACATTTAATATGTGAATGCAGCAAAATCGCACAAACTGATTACAAAGCTAAACATGACCGAGTTGCTAAATTAGTCCACTGGTCATTATGTAAAAAATACGACTTACCTGTATCCAAAAAGTTATGGGAACATAAAGTGGAAAAAGTTATAGAAAATGAGAAGGTGAAGATCTTGTGTGACTTTCAAATACAGACAGATCATCACTTGGAACATAACACGCCAGATATCACAGTTGTTGAAAACCAAACCAAAAGTACAATTTATTGACATCGTGGTACCAGGAGATGCCAGAATCGAAGAAAAAGAACTGGAAACAATCATGAAATATTGTGACCTGGCCATCGAAACTACATGGCTATGGATGAAACATGTAACAGTGATACCCATTGTCATCAGGGCACTTGGTACCATGTCCAAGAATTTTATAAGATACATCAACGAATTGCAGCTTCCTGCAATAACACCAGCAGAACTACAAAAAAACTGTGCTACTTGGAACATCGTACATCTTAAGAAGGTACTTGGTTGATTCCTAGGACACTGGCAGCAACCCATATCAACCATTAGCACCAGTCAATGGTATTTGTGATGCATTTTTGAATGTTCAGTTGACTGAGTTTCATGTTTAAAGAATAAAGTAAACAAAAATAATAACTTTATTTTCATTGTATGTGTAAACACAGTATACCCATACATCGAAATTAACTTAACACCCAAAGACCAGGTCCAACACACATAACAATCCCCAAATACACCCCCACCCACCACAAATTCCCGACCCCTAAACCACCCAACATCCACACAACAGGCCTAGTAATGCCAACAGCCAACAGCTCACTGATGGTGGCCCTTTAGTTCATTATTGAGTGCAATTATAGCTCTGGGATAAAAGCTATTCAGAAAACGTGTGGTCTGAGTTTTAATTGTTCTGTATCTTCTGCCAGAAGGCAACAGTCCAAAAAGATTGTAAGCAGGATGGGAAGAATCTCTGAGAATGTTATGCAACTTCCTCAAACACGAGATTCGAAAATGTTGTCCAGGGCTGGGAGCTGGTGCCCGATGATATTCTGGGCAGTTTTAATGATTCTCTGTAGCGCTTTTCTGTCCACTACAGAGCATTCATGATCTATCCATGATCCCATACAAAAGGTCAAAGCATTTTTGAATCCTATTTTTGAATACAGATTATCCATGATCCCATACAAAAGGTCAAAGCATTTTTGAATCCCTCCCTCTGTTTACAGATAGAGCTGTCATCTCTCTCTACCCCAATAATTACCCTTGTTAAAACATTCTGATCCTCAAATGACCCAACCAGAACAAAACCTAACTATGTCTAATGGCCTCATTGTAGGTATGTTGCATGTGGCTCAGTGGCTAAGACGCTGAGCTTGTCAATCAGAACGGTCAGCAGTTCGGCGGCTCGAATCCCTAGTATAGGTCTGCGTGAGAAAGAGGTTGGACTAGATGACCTCCAAGATCCCTTCCAACTCTGTTACTGTTATAAGCCCTGCAATTAGAATTTATGTCTCCACATGTGCCATTTTTATTTTACACAGAGATTATGTAAAGAGATGTTATTGCTAATCCTATTGTTGTATAAATGCAAAGGCTACTAAAAATGCTGGTTTGATTGAACTCTGGTATGTATATGTAGGTCTTGCATGCTTTTGTGCCTTGTTGCCGCACTGAATTCCCAGTGTGGAGTTAAAAATGTCACAACTAAAGATTCTGTGTTGCTCTGGATTACTTGGGGAGCACAGGCCAACAAAATGTCTCCACACAGCATTGCAACTTAAATATAAAAGGCTGGTCCTTGTTATGATATCATGATATAGGTTCCATTATTTTGATGTCTTTGTGTTTTTAGCATTAGATCCATGTGTTGGTGAATCTTGTTCTTGCCTGCTGTACTGCAGAAGAGACAAAAATTCAGTCTACTCAACCAGCTGCTGAGTCAGACACTATTCTTTTTGCAAATGTTTTACAACCATACTAGGTTTTGAACACTTTAACCTGGGGAAGTGAGGTTTGTTGTCTGTTTAGATATAGCAGGTTGTCTAACTACCTTGAATGGATTGAGCAGGATATATTGATTGGTAGTATAGTTTCTTCCTTGATTAACATGTTATCATCTGGTACATATTATTCTGATTAGATGCTGGTTTTGCTTCTTTATTTGGTTCATAGATAAGGGAGGAGGTGCTCTTCATATATCTTTTTCTTTAACTTTTTGAGTGACTCCTAAAAGGTTTATTTCTATAAGTCTGATTTGTCAATTCAAGGATTTTTATTTTATTTTATTTTATTTTATTTTTGCATTGTAGGATCTGGGTTGGTCTAAAATGCCTACAGCTTTCCAGCTGAATCTGTTTGAACTAGTCTGTATGCCGTGAAATTAATGGATTTTCATCATGACTTCTGACTCAACTGATGCTCATGGGTACATTCTTCCAATTTGTACAGTACAGTAGTTGTTGTTGTTGTTTCCAAACCTCACACTGTATGTTGTAAATACCTCCAATTTTGTTTTCTTTGACTACTGGGTCTTTGGCTTTGTTTAAAATGGCTTTGCAAGAAGCTGCAAGAATAGACTTCCAAGGATTCCAAATTTCTGATAGGAAGATCTATGATAGCATGGTTAGTGAAACTGTCATGAAATATTTCCAGTAACTGTTACAAACGCAAACCCTAATTATAGTAAAATCAAGGCTCAACATTCCTTTGCCTCTTTTGCATCCCTGCAAGAAACCACATTAAGGAAGGAGGGCAAGTGTAAGAGTTTTCCACAGGTCATCTTTAGGAATGTGTCGATCTATTATCAAGCAGTTTGCTTGTGATCACAACAAAAACATACCCCTTGCTTGTGTAGCAAAGGGGTGAGGAGAAATAGGGAGCGAGGAAGTCATATTGAGCTCCCATTATTTTCTACGGCTGGCATACTGGCAACATTTTCAGTATTTTCACAAAACAACACTTGTTGTGCTATTTTGAGTAATGTTCTTTCAGAACTCATGAACTGATGTCATACAAAACTGTTTTGTCCTGAGTGAAAAGCAGCATTCTGCATCTAACATTTGGGCCCATCAACACTAGCCTATAACTCCTTTCACCCTAAACTAATTTTAATATTATATTGGTTAGAAACCTTATCCAATGCATATTATTAATTAACAATAATATCTGTTCTTTGATTTACTATCCCTTTTCTCTTTTCTTGACTGCCTGTTATGAATATTAACTCAGACTCATTAAAATGTATTTTCCTAGAAATAAGCAAACCACATTGATATAATCTGTATCAACTATTTCAGCAGATAAAATCTCCAGAAATTGTTTGGTTTGCCACAGTGTTCATCACCCAAGAAGGTCAGAAGGGAAGTGAGAGAGTATTTCTGTGTTCAGCTAATTAAGCTATATAATAGTTAAGCTCTATGATCTCTTATATTTGAATAAGGTAAATTGCCAATATACATAACTAATTTGCATGGAGATAGGAAATCACATTTTGTACCCCTGGTATTGATGTTACAATACTGCAGAACAATTAATTTAAACTGAAAAGTCTAACTTGTTAATTGCTATTATTATCACGTTGCTTAGAACTAAGCTTCCTGCAGAGAAGTAATGAAGTATTCTGCAGCTTCAAAACCCCAAGGAATATTTGGATTAGCTCACCAAGAACTTGAACACCAATAACCTTCTCTGGACTAAAAGGGACCAAAACGGTTTGCACTACTTGAGTTAAGATGCTTAAATGGTTTAGTTTTAAGGTGTTGGACTATGATTGGGGAGACCATGTTTTTTTCTGCCATCTTCTATGGAAACTCAAGAGGTGATTTTTGGTCCAGTTATTCTCTTTCAGCCCAACCTGAATATACAAAAGTAGGTTTGGAAGAAAATAGGATCAGGGAATGCTATGAATGCCAGCTTGTTTTCTTGGTGGAAAGGGTGAGAATAAATCTAAGAGTTGTCTTTAATATTTCTGTTGCCGATATATTACATTCACAAAATTATTATTTGAAGAGCTATACAAGAATTAAGGTGAAGTTTCACATGAAATGAAAGATACTTGGATTATAAATTCAGTGTGATATAGTGGTTAAGATTTTGATCTAAGAGATCGATCTTGGTTTCCCTCTGAGATATGGAACCTTACGGTGACTTTCAGGCAGTCATTCTTTCTTAGCTCAGGCTTCCTCATAGGGCTGTTGTTGTGAGAATAGAAATTTTGTCAATGTAAAAAAAAGCGGAGATGAAATAATTAATACAGTTTTCAAAATTCACATCTCAATGGCAATGAGGCCTCCAGTTTTTGTAGGATCCAGTAACTATTCCCCAATATTATGTACTACTGGATGTGTGTCCAACATAACAGTCATCATTAAAAACTTCAGTTTTGTTCCATTGGTAGGGAACCTGAAGGTTTCCAGAAATTTTGCACTGCAACTCCCACAATTCCCTTGTCATTGACCATGCTGTGGCCCACAGAAATAAAAGTTGAAAACTTCTGGAAGATACCATGTCATTTTAGCCAGCCTATTCTGTTCCTACATCATTGGCTGGATATCTCTTTTGGGAGGCAAGAGAGACATCTGGTTTTATATTACAGAATTATCTGTAAATGCATTATCAATTCTTTAGTAGGGCTCTGATGCAGAACTACCAATTTAGAATGCTGATTCAATCTGGAAACTTCCAATTCCATGAGATCATTTGATTCAGAAAATCAATTCAGTTTGTAGATTGGATCAAATTGACTTCAAACTGGAATCCACACTGAAAGTTTACAAAGTTCAGAAGGCAGCAGTGTGAAATCACTTCTATGTTACTATCAAGAAAAAATACATGTACATCTTACTGAAAGCATCTTTACCTTTTTATTCCTTAGGGGAAAAAAATCATATATTTTTCCCTGTGAGTGAACTTAGTGTTGTGCAGACACATACTTGGCCTTTAAAATATTCTTCCTATTAAAGAACTTTTTTTATTTTTTCTGGGTACCATCTTCCTAGATGGTAAAGGATACTACACTTTTTTTTTTTTTGCCTTAAGTTTTTTTCTACCATGGATTAGGAGATGGGTGTCAAACTCGTGGCATCACATTGTCATCATGTGACATTTTGTGTTGTTTTTCCCTTTCGTGGAACTCGGGTGGGTATGGCCTGTGCATGATACATCTGGCCCATGGTTTGATCCAGTTTGATACCTCTGGATTAGGTACCCATGGTTCTTGAGCTGAAAAAGCCACATTAGGAGAAAATCTTTTATAGATCTTCTTCCTCATTTTTACTTGGGATTCTGTTGAACTGTGAGTGATATTTTCCAGTAAAAGAATAAATCATGCACACACATATCCGGGCCAGAGATGGGCTGCTACCAGTTCGCATCGGTTCTCCCGAACCTGATGTTAATTTTCTGAGCAGTTTGGAGAACCTGTTGTTGGAAGAAATCTTTTCCCACTTTACAGGGCTAATCCTGTAAGGGAGGCAGGAAGGAAACATTCTGGTATGCCTGTATTTCTAGCCTAATCCTTATCTTAATTGTCCTGCTGCTTTAAGTGTTTTCAGAAACTGCTTCTGGGTTAAGCTTGTTACATTGTAAGCCTTACGCCCAGACTTTCTGTCTGTAGACTGAGCTTCTCCGGAGTTCCCCCCACCCCTGGAAGTTTTTGGTGGCCCTTTTATTTCTGAGGCTTGACTTTCTTAAAGATTGTTAAAGCGTTGTTTTAAGCTTTTTGGAGTATACTTCCAATGTGGCTGGAACAGCTATTTACAGAAGGGTTGGCATAACCATAGAAGAAATGGCTGAGAGGCAGGATGCAAGCTTGGAATGCTGATTTTTTTTTTTATTGCTTTTCTGGGAGCATGTGATCTTTCCTTAAATCTTGATGATTACCTAAGGATATCTTGTGAGGTGAGTGAGACCAGCTGGTATCTTTAAGTGGTGTGAATGGATCTAATGATTGCTTCTCCTGGGTGGGAAAGGGTGCTTTGTCAGTTCATTGTGTGCAGGAGTCTCTTGTCTATGGGGATTCTTCCAGGGTGAAATGCTCCCGGTTTGGACCAGATCACCTGATCCGGTCCAAACCGGGATCATTTAACCCCTGGAAGAATGGGGTGGTTCAGAGAACCGGTAGCAAAAATCCCTGCTCCCCCCGCCCCCCCGTGCACAGCTGAGCCGCACAATCATCAGAGGCTTTTTTTTTACTTTTAAAAGCATTTTTTCTACAACCTCTTCGATGGAAAAAATGCTTTTAAAAGTAAAAAAAAAGTCTCTGATGATTGCGCGGCTCAGCTGGGATCATCAGAGGCATTTAAAAGAAAAAAACCCTATTTTTCTTTTAAATGCCTCTGACAATCCAAGCTGAGTTGCCTGATCAGCAGAGGCTTTTTAAGGAAGCCTCTGCTGATCAGGCAACTCAGCTGGGATCGTCAAAACCTTTTGAAAGCATTTTTTTACAACCTCTTCGCCGAAGAGGTTGTAGAAAAAATGGTTTTAAAAGTAAAGAAAAAAATGGCCACGCCCACCCAGTCACATTACCCCCACCACCACCAAGCCACGCCCACAGAACCAGTAGTAACAAATTTTAGATTTCACCACTGGATTCTTCAGTCATCCAGGTCATGGTTGTCCCAAAAATGCTTTTTTCAAGAGGCAACTGGACTTTCTTGATTTCCAGAAAGTCCAGTTGCCTCTTGAAAAAGCACCTTTGGGTCAGGAGTGTCTTGCATTGCTTCGGAGTGGGCAAGGCACACGATTGCTCACTGATAATAAGTGGAGCCTCCTTCCAATTTGTTTTAGTTTTCTCTCATAATAATATGGGATAGTAACATGGCACCAATTATAGAAAGTTAGCATCCATCCCTCTCCTAGAAGAATGAAATATTTTGAGAAATATTAAAAAGGAAGCATATATTTCCCTGAATGAGAAATGGAGAAACATGTTTTCTTAGAGGGAGAAAGCAACCCCCACCTTCCTTAATAGCCCACAGAAGATGTCAGCACTTAAGTGATAAAGAGATAGATAGCTATATTCATAGGCAAAAATTCCCTGCAGCAAGGTCTGAACAAAGGCAGAATGGGATTAGCCCTCACTCAAGATTTTAATTTGTTAATTTGTCTCTTTAGCTTGGCATTTTGTAGTCCAAATATGCCCACCCACTTTCTGGAGAGCTTAAATGACCTCTCTGCTAAAGGGTTTCACTTATGAGCAAGAGTAACTTGGCTGCTGATAGTTATCCTTGTATTTTAACTATTTTAATTCCTCAATGTGCTCTGGCAACCGGCCTGATTTGTAACTCTGGGTTGCAGATATTGCTGAGAAAAAGGAAGGTATTCAGACAGAATGGTTTAGGTTTCCATGACAGCTATGACTCATTGACCTTCATTGTATATTCCCCCATTTCTAATCTAATGACTGGTATTTCAGGGGTGGGTTCTACTTATCTTTACTACCAGTTCGCAATGGGGCTGCACATGCGCTCCCACTTTGCTCACGCACGCGCACACACTTCTGTGCATGCGCAGAAGCTTCCTGGGTCAGTGGATGGAGCGTCCCGCTGGTTTTACTACCAGTTCTAAAGAACCGGTCCGAACCGGGGGCAACCCACCACTGTGGTATTTAGGGCAGCTTTTTGCAAGCAAAGAAGCTTTTTGTATTTTTGTACAGGTAATTCTTGACTTACAATGGTTCATTTAGTGACCATTCAAAGTTACAAGGGCACTGAAAAAAATGACTTATGACCATTTTTCACACTTACAACTGTTGCAGCATCCCTATGGTCATGAGAGGGTGGGCAAGGCAAAGCGCTCCTCGACATAAGTGACATCGAGTTGGCCTCGCCCACCCAGCCATGCCCACCCAGCCAGTCATTAGGGCAGAGAGCCAGTTGTTAAAAAATTTGCAGTCCACCACTGCGTATCCCGATGATAAATGCCCAAACCCAAACATTTATTCTTTTTTGGAGGAAAAAAAATGGAAAGCAATTCCTTTTTCACGAAATTGAAATTTTAACTATACAGCATTATTTGAAAGCTTGGGCAAAATTAGTATTTCTTCATAAAGATTGCCACTTTTCCCCTGTCCTGCCCCATTTCCCCCCTGCCCACTTCTTTCATTTTCAGAAAGCACCAGCCTCAGAATTAATGCATTGTTTTTAACAACCAAGAAAAACCAATCTGCTCCACTCCTTAGCACAAGTGGAAGAAACTGTTCTCATCTGGATGCTCACAAAACAATCTAATAAGGATTTCTAAGGAGTTGCTTGAGCAACATCTCTCTCCCCATCTCTTCAGGAAACTGCATTAGCTGTTTAATATTCTTAACTGCCCGCATTAAGTGCATATTTTTGCATATATAAACATTATGCATTGTTTTTAAATACCCATTTCTCTACCATAAATGCTGTTCTTATATTACCAGTGAGGTCACTCCAGGGAGCACTGTTACCATGAAATAATAATTTCCATTTATAACAATTGTGAGAATGGATTCTAACATAGACAGCGTGCCTCTTTGTATGCCTTTTTCCCTAGCCTTCCAGCCACATTTTCCCTGCAATCTGCAGCCCTTGGCGCCTCCTCTAAGAATACAGAAGATGCACAGAAACAAGTAACTTTGCTGAAGTTATTACAGTATGTAGTCGACATGCTCACATATGTTTAAAAGCGGTTCATTGGTAATTTGGCCTTAGAAATGTAGTGAATTTAAGTCATTCCAAATCTATATACTGTTGGCGTTGGGTAGAATGCGATCAAATCAACTAAATGACATAAAGGAGAATTCTGGTGGTATCTCTGCATGATCCAATTGTTCTTTCCCAGCTTCATCCAACATAAAAGTAATCCTTATATAAACAGGGAAGATAATTAACATCCACAAAGGCAGCCACATTCTGCATTTGTTTGAGAGAGCCAAGGTCTGTTTTCACTTAGGAAGACTTGCTGTGATTCATGCATGGAGTCAACGGGTAGATTCTTCTGAGGCTAGCAGATTCTCCTTCTGAAAACTGGTTTTTTAAAAAATAAATTTTATTAAAAAATTTTCCTTTCATCATACATATTTTATGAACAGAGTGCTGACCGGGACACATCTTATACATACCGTAATCAAAATTATTCTGAAAACTGTTATTGAAGAGCCTTCTTTACGTGTCTACAGAAATCTATGTTGTGTGAGAATGACAACTGTGTCTCTCATTTTAATTGTTGTTTTTCTTTTTTTAAAAAAAGCCAGTCTAAATATCTTGGGGTAGAACAGATGACTTTTCCTAAACTCTGATTGAATATATTGATCCCCAGAAATTTACTGAAGTGTCCAATGGAAGAGTTCCTTCTTATGGTTGGAAGCCTTTTCTGATATAAGAGTCAGAAATCATTACGTTGCGTGGCAAGGGATGTGCAACTGAGATTCAAAAATCATTGAAGGCAGAGGAGCTCCTGAAGAATGGAGATTCTCCATTTCACAAAACTCCTCCGCATTTCATTAGGCTGGAAATAAAAGGAGAGAGTGTGCTAATGTCACCTCCCTCCACGAGGCACTGAGCGAAGAAATGTTTGAAATGGACAAACCTGCCTCTCTGAGCCCTGTGGCTCCTGAGGGCTCATTTCATTTCATTTCATTTCACGACCAGAAGAAATGCATACAGTTACTCCCTTTCTGAGGGAAAGGCACATAAATTGGCAGGAACCTGCAGCTACGTTTCTGAAGGGGGGGGCAGCCAATGGAGAAATTAATAGGATGTAAGATGAGGAGCGGCTGTGTTTGGTTACTGGGGCTGAGCACAGGGTACTATGATTAATGGGATGGGGAGAGTCTGAGGAGGTTCAATTGTTAAAATGAAATAAAAACGGCATGGCATGAAATCAAACTAAAAACAGCTATAAATATTTTAGGTACCTTAATAAAAGCCCGGGAGAATATTTATTTCTAACATAAATCCTGGGGTACTATCCTCCCCAGATAAGAAAGAATATGCTTATCCCTTCTTGTCCCCCCCCCCCGCCCCAAACTCTTATTTACATAGAAATACAGAGGCCACTATTTATTCAGGATGAAGACTTTCCTCCCGTGTACTTGGTTGTAAAATGTGATTAGCCTGATGCTTTGCCTCCTTTTTTTCCCATACAGCTAAATCCATCCTGATCTAGCCAACCTGTCAGGAAGAACAGCTTAGTCTACCACCATTAGGGAGAAGAAACTTTGAGGGGATAGTCATACACACTCCAGTTGAGATGCCGGATAACACATCTTAAAAGGGATACAATCAAAGTCATAATTAACTTGTGGACTAGGGCCTAACTAATTGGGTCTCTATCTGCTACTTATTAGAGAAATCTTTGACACAAATCCAATTTGTGGTTTAGAGATGGAAGATTTGATTATTGTGCCTCTGGGATGCTTACTACATAACCACTCGTTGTGGTAAAAGTTCCAACTGCTTCACAAATGTCAGGGAGCGATAGATTAGAAGTGTGTTTCTCCCATTTTCTGATTTGAGTTTCTTGGCATTTCCCATTGTTTAAATTGGCTATCCAATTTATCTTGTCTAATTTGGCTATCCTCTAGATCAGGGCTGTCAAACTCCCGGGCTGAGGGCCAGATGCATCACATCCTGGCCACGCCCATGCCCAGTTTAGCAAGGGGGGGAAGTCCTGATACATCATGTGACGCTGACATGACCACGTGAGTTTGATACCCCTGCTTTAGATATATACAGTAAATCGAATCCCAGAATTAGCATGACCAAGGCTGATATTTCTGGAGTCTGAGGTTTACAGTACATATCTGTAGATTATTTCTTTGGGGAAAGCTGGTTTAAAGTAATCCATTTGGCAAGGCTGACCCATGGCACATCTACAGTAGTTTGCTCTTAAATATGACATCATGCTTTTTTTTATATCAGAGGCTCTAAGTATCAGCTGCTAGAGATCATAGAGACACCCCCACCCCAGTTCTGCCACTCCTTCTCCTACATTTGGTGGTCTGGTTAATAGAGTCAGAATCTGCTGCTTGTCATAATGATTAATAACTTCACCAATTGATAAAAGATCCAACTGTTCCACTTTACCACATATCCAAATCAGAGGTGGTAGTCAGCAGGTTCTGACCAGTTCTGGAGAACTGGTAGCAGAAATTTTGAGTAGTTTGGAGAACCGTAAATACCACATCTGACTGGCTCCGTCCCCATCTATTCTCTGCCTCCTGAGTCCCAGCTGATTGGGAGGGAATGGAGATTTTACAGTATCCTTCCCCTGCCACACCCACCAAGCCATTTCACGCCCACCAAGCCACACCCACAGAACCTCTAGTAAAAAATTTTGAAATCCACCACTGATCCAAATCTCATTTTTTTAAAAAAAAGATAAATGATTTAGCAAAACCATAATAGTATTCTATCTTGAAAAGTTGGTTGTCAGGCTAGGACGAGGCCAGGAATGCCTCAGTCTTTGGGAACCAGGACATATTTGTAAAATTAAGATTCTTTTACACCTCCTGCCCAAAAATTAGTAGTGCCATGGGTATGGTAAACCACCCATTAATCAGAAAATCTTTTACAGGATCCCTTCCTACTAATATCTCTAGTTTTTTTAGGATAGTCCCTACTTTCTTGGTTCATCTCTGTCCTTTCTTTCCTCAGTGGAAGATTTCCAAACACATACAATTTCATTTTATTTTCTAAGGATGTCTCTGGGTCTCTCAGATGTTCCAGTTTTTTGTTTTTTTGTTTTTAATTTGATTGATATGCCGCCCTTCTCCGGAGACTCAGGGCGGCTTACAGTGCATTAAGCAATAGTCTTCATACTTTTGTATATTTTATACAAAGTCAGCTTATTGCCCCCACAAACTGGGTCCTCAATTTACCTACCTTAGAAAGGAGGTAAAGGCTGAGTTAACCTTGAGCCTGGCAAGATTCGAACTTAACTTTAATTGCAGACAGCTGGTGTTAAATTACAGTGCCTTGTCTGCAGAGCTATCCAGGCTCCTTTTGAAGATAATGTTTATACTTGAGGCTGGTACTTCACTTTGTAGGGTACCAGCTTCTCCTTTAATTTGAATTCACAGAAGCTAAAAAAGATGGTTGTCAGGGTTCCAAGTAACACCCCCAATGAAATAAGACTCCGAGGCTAGGAATTCTTCAACGTTCCATTTTATTAGAGATGTCATATTGGCACATCTGGGAAAATCCGAATCTGAAAGCTTCCAGGTTTTCCCCACCCAAAAGAAAGTCCAAGTCCCTGTCCCAGCACCCACATGTCCATCACATGGTCCAATCAAAGGACAGTCCCAACTGGAGATGCCTCCCAGTCCTACCACTCCAGGTGCAGAACAAGATGTCCTTGACTCTCAGAGAAAGGAATGTTATTATGACTCTATATCTCCCCTGCTCAATACAATCCCCCCTCCCAGTTTCCCACAGCACTAAATGTGGCAGGCCTGAAGATCCAATGCAAAAGATGGCTTCCAGGCCTGACAATGGTTGGGAAACTAACTCCCCAAGAAAATTAGATAGACAGGTGTTGGAAGAAACATCCTTCTGGGTTCTGCTCCAAGTGGGGAAACAGACACTGGAAACATGGAGACTGCTTGGAAAGATGGTTTAATGGTGGACAGGATCACATGGCTTGAGTTCCTGAACAGAAAAAGGGACAGATACAGTAAATCCTCGGGTTTTTATGCTCTCTCTGGCTCTGTATTTCTTGGGGCCCCAAAAGAGTATCCTGATTGGTTGTCAGACTCCCAGGGGGTGGAGGTCTTAGCTAGCCTTGCTGGCTGATGGTCACATGTGCTTCCCAGGTCGCATGTGGTGAGTTTCTGCTGCTATTGTGTAGAGGGCTAATCCTATCTTTGTTGAATCTTTGGCAATTCCTACTATGGCTCTACCTGAAGGAGGCAGATCTTTGTTATGTAGAATAGACTGGCCCAGGCCTTAATGCCCATTGACAAATGTGGGGGGCAGGAAGGTGGGAGCTGCTTTGTCTGTAAAATATGCTTCTCCATTTCTCATCCAGGGAAATATAATATTCTGCCTTTTTCATATTTCCTAAAATATTTCACTCTTCCAGGAAAGGGGTGGCTGCTAACTTCCTACACAGGTCATATTGGGATCTAGAACAGTCCTCCAGATTGCCCAGCTCAGCCTTCCCATGCTTATTGTCTGGTGTTGAAATGTTTTATTTGAGTTACATGGAGTGTAAAGGCTACCCACAACCAAACTCCACCAGCACAAGAAACCAGCCAAGCACTGTGCTACACAATCCTGTTGTGTTTGCTTTGCACCAAAATGGTTTCTTAAAGCTGAAGTATTTGACTGTTTAACACTGAAAAATCAGTTTAAAAGAGAAAGCAGAGCCAGAGGTTCCTTTCAGGCTGCTGTAAATGCCAAGAAAGCCTAAAATTAATAGCAAACATTGTAAATAGGGAAATAAAAGAAACATTTACTGCCGCAGATACAGCCTCTTGCTTCTGATATTTCCATATCTGTGGAACATCCTCCTGCTTTTAAGAGCAGAAAAGCATAAAACACACTCTTAGCGCTAGCGCCATGAATTTTTCTGTCCTTTTTAACTTTAGCTCAGTAAGGTTGCATATACTATAAAAGCAGAGCAAAAGAATGGAAGGACTTTTATTCTACATAAAGCAATTACCGTTGTTGTCAGCAGCCACAAAATTTACTGTTGAAGGAAAAGGGTACAGAGAAATGAATAAGCAAAAGAGCTGAGATAAAAGGAAGGCCAAGACAAACATTCAGAGGATTAAGTAATCTGCCAGTGGTCTAGGTTTCACCTCTGAGCACCCTTTGTTTCATTTCAATCCTTGGATAACTCTGAAAAATGCATAGTTTCATACTGTTATGGCACTCTTCCCGAAGATTTAGGTGTCCTGAAAGGTCTGTCCCACCAAAATTAGGGGCGTCATGATAGCAATATTCCAGTTCTTGAGGGGCTGCCACAAAGAGGGGGTCAAATTATTCTACAAAGCACCAGAGAGCAGGACAAGAAACAATGGTTGGAAACTAACCAAAGAGAGAAACCACCTGGAATTAAGGAGAAACTTCCTAACAGTGAGGACAATTAACCAGTGGAATAGCTTGCCTCCGGAAATCGTGGGCACTCCATCACTGGAGATTTTAAAGAAGAAACGAGACAGCCACTTACCTGAAATAGTACAGGTTCTCCTGTTTGAGCAGGGGGCTGGACTAGAAGACCTCCAAGGTCTCTTCCAGCTGTATTCTATTCTAAATTCGGGATCTGGAGGGACAATAATGCTGGTTACCACTGGATAAACCAGCTGAGAATAACATTCAGACCAATCTCTCTATTGCACCTCTGATTATTTAGGATCATCTTTCTTGTTGCTTTGTTCTGGGATTGCATTTTCTGTGTTTCTGTGAAAACTTCTGCTCTGCAGATACATTTTAATTTAAAATAGATGCATTTGGTTTTTCGAATAGAAGTGTCAGCCAATCCTATTCCTCAAAAAAATTAAGCATGAAAAGTTTTACTATCCCTATGACATGTTTATGATAGCTACTCATAGAACATAGAATAATAGGGTTGGAAAGGATCTTAGAGGTCATTTCAAGATAAGCCAGTATTGCTTTTCACCCGATATTAAAATGTTTGGATTTATATTACTACAGTTTCAGGTGGTTTCAGGTGTGTCTATTGGGGAGTGGAGGTAAAATGATGGTCGCCACAATTGTACAATTGAAGCACCCTATCTGTTTATGTGCCACATGCAGCCATAAGAAAAAGACATACCTGCCATCTTGACATCTTTGACCTGACATATTTCACACAATATTGCAAACGTGAGCTGCTTCATTTTCTGTTTCTTCATAACACATCAATATTTAATGGAATGTTTATTATTTTAAATACTGAATTGCATTGGTTTCCAGTTTTATGCCTTGAAATATTCTGGCTATGGGCATAGTTTAATTTCTAAATTATAGAAGTAGATCATAAATCTACACTCTCCTCCAAATCCCCTACTATAGACTGCACTTCTCAAAATACCTACAACTTTACATTTACAACACGCCAAACTTTAGTGCAAGTTTGGGGTGTTGTAGAAGCTATTGATAGGTCTCCCAATGGGAAAGTCAGGATGGAAGCTATCCAGTGGTGGGTTTCAAAAATTTTTACTACCGGTTCTGTGGGTGTGGCTTGGTGTGGGTGGCATGGCTTGGTGGGGGTGGCAGGGGAAGGATACTGTAAAATCTCCATTCCCACCCCACTCCAAGGGAAGGATACTGCAAAATCCCCATTTCCTCCCGATCAGGTGGGACTTGGGAGACAGAGAATAGATGGGGGTGGGGCCAGTCAGAGGTGGTATTTACCGTTTCTCTGAACTACTCAAAATTTCCGCTACCAGTTCTCCAGAACTGGTCAGAACCTGCTGAAACCGACCTCTAAAGCTAACATACAACTACAGATCTTTGCTTATCATAGAACAGCAGGTCACTTTATTGAAAGACTTCAAAGATCTACTTCCACTGAAGGTTCATAAAGGCAAAGAGCAGATGCCATGATGAAAACATTCTCATACGGAATAGCCAAATTTAATGCCATAACATCAGCACATAGGTGTTCTGGGCATACATACATGGAATTCTATGCTGCGATTTTGGAAAATGGATCAAAGAAAAGTAACTTTAACAGAATAAAGAGTTGGAAGAGACTTTGGAGATCTTCTAGTCCAACCCTCTGTCAGCACTAGAGTAAATGCAGGTTACTCAAAATGCAATTTATTTTATTTGAGACGACATCGAAACCTGACACCCTCTGCTCAACCATGATATCATTATATGATATATTATATGTATCATAGAATCTTATACCATTTTATTGAAATGGCTGTCCAGTCTCTTTTTAAAAGCCTCCAGTGATGGAGCACCCACAATTTCTGAAGGCAAACCATTACATTGGTTTATTATTTTCACTGTCAGGAAATTTCTCCTTAGTTATAGATTGCTTGTCTCCTTGGTTAGTTTCCAGGCACTGTTTCTTGTCTTGCCTTCTGGTGATTTGGAAAATAGGTTGACACCATCTTCTTTGTAGCAGCCCTTCAAATATTGGAACGCTGCTATCATGTCACCCCTGGTCCTTTTTTTCACTAGACTAGACATACCCAATTCCTGCAACTTTAGACAATAATGATTATATTAATGAAGTGTGCTACATCCTGGAGTTGCAACTTCAATATTTGCACACTATATACTCATGGTCAGCACACTATATACTCATGACCTTCTTAAGGGCTTCCCAAAAGTGAAAATACTATTGTCATTGGGCCATGGGTTTGATTCAGCAGGACTTTTTCTATGATTTTGTGTTCTCTAGGTTACTAGATTGCAAAGCAATTTTGCCCTGTCTCCCTGAACAAATCACAATAAAATTGGCTACCCTTGTCAAACCTTTAGGGTAGATGTTTTCTATCCAGACTGTTTATTGCAGAGTCTTTATTGTAATCTGTGAGCTGAATGACACCATTCTTTTCTTTTCTTTTCCATTTAATTTTCAGTCTGCTTGATTGTGAATATAAAATTTTTAAAGTATCAGTAAATATTTCTGAATTTTCTCAGTCACATAAATTGCTTTTTACTATCCTGGAACAATGTGTTATGTAATTTTTGCAGGATGCAAAAATAACAGAAAATAACAGAAATCAGAAATATAATATAACAGAAATCTTATATGAAGGTTAAATAAGTTTTTTTTCATAATATTGTAAGCAACTGGGAGTCACACGTAAGTGAGCTGGGTGATCATATATTTTTTTAAATAAATAAATGAAGTAGGAAGTGGAAGCTTTGTACATTTAGAACATTTGCAGAGAAATCATAGCAATCTCTTTTTAAGGGACCATCATCAAATATTTCCAGGATGGATTTATAAAGAGACCACCCTATAATAGACATGGGGGATAACAATTTAATAAATAAATTAAAGGAGATAAATTTCTCTCTCCATCCACTCCTTGATAGAGTATCAAAAGAAAAACATGTTCAAGGTCCCAAAGGTGTTTTTTTCCCCCAAAAGGCAACTGGACTTCGTCTTTCCTTGAAGACATTTCGCTACTCATTCAAGAAGCTTCTTCAGTTCTGACTGAATGGTGGAGAATGGAAGGATTTATATTCCTTGCAGACATCTGGTCATTAGCACTCTTTCTGAGTGTCATTGAGGCCACTTAGAGATTTATCTGTATCCTTTGGGACAACCATGACCTGGATGACTGACAATCTCCATAGACAATATATCCAAGGAATTACACACAGAAGCAGCTTCTAATTTGCCTTCCTTGGCTAAATCTCTTAATAGCCATAAACATGTTGGATTTCCTTCATTGATTTCATCCGTAGACAGAAAGTTCTAGGCAGAAGAGGAGATTAAATTCTTATACAATCTGTTCTTTTTCTGCTGCCTAAATTACTTTACAAGTCTACATGAGGGAATGCATTGCAAAAACTTTTTAGAAGCCATTCAGGAGTTCTGATGGGAAGGCAGGCGGTAGCGGAAAGAAGAATTATGAAGATCAATACTGACTTCCACAAGAAGTTCTGGCATTTTATGTTCCAATTTAGAACACCTTCTCTTTTACAGCCAAGCTGTAAATGGCTCAAATTAACACACTTTTCTTCTTCTGAAATGCTGACAGAACATTTCTTTTAATGGTGTTAGTAGGCACAAAGGCCCAGCCAAAACACTAATATGAGTCTATTTAAAATACAACAACTAAACCAAAATAGAGCTCATGGGGGTTTCTTACAGCAGCTCAACTGGTTTTACAGCTCTTTTTGCAAGCTTCTCAAGAGAGATCTGGCTAGTTGCCAGATGAAACTACACAGATTCTTCCAAATACAATTGGGAGTGGGTGGAGAATGCCCCCCTTCTTTATCGTGGAACCTTCTGTCACACTTGTCTTCTTAGAACAATCTAATTCTGAAATACAGATTTCCAGAAGGGCTAAAAGTGCTTTAAGTGTTGTTTGCTTTTATTTTGCCTATCAAGAAGCACTGGGGAAGGATAAGACTGTAATTTTAAGATAATTTCCGTGGTGGCGCAGTGGTTAGAGTGCAGTACTGCAGGCTACTTCTGCTGATCACCGGCTGTCAGCAGTTTGGCAGATTGAATCTCACCAGGCTCAAGGTTTACTCAGCCTTCCATCCTTCCGAAGTGGGTATGAGGACCCAGATTGTTGGGGGCAATATGCTGACTCTGTAAACCGCTTAGAGAGGGCTGTAAAGCACTATGAAACAGTATCGAAGTCTAAGTGCTATTGCTATTGCTATAATTTCAATATGATTAGCTTAAAAGTTATCAACACATTTGAACAGGATATTACCTTTAGAAGGGAATGGTTGATGAAGCACAAGTGTGACTTATGGCTCATAACCTATTGTGGGACGTATACCCTAAAAGGACAGTGCCAGAAACCTCACAGCACCAGAAACCTCAGAAAACAGTGCCAAGAAACTCAAGCCAGCCCTTTCCCCTTTAAGTAAACCAAGAAGCACCAGCTGAAAGAAAAACACAGAGCAGCCCTGCTAACAGAGCTGACAATAGAAATACTTAAGTAGAGCCATTAAGATAAGGGGAATCAGGCTAAAAATAGCTCATCTGGAACTCCCCTTTTCCTCTTTCCTGGCAGAATTAACCCCCAGGATAGAAAAGACAAAGCTCCAGGAACAGGATTAACCCATTAAGGCAGGAAGATAGGATCCAGGGCAATCACTTTAACTAGAGGCACACAAATAAACCCACCAAGCTGCAGGAGCTTCAAAGGGGAATTAAGAACAAAAGGTTCAGAGTCACACTTCCAAGTCTGCTTGCAAGCCAGGAACACTCGAGCTGTGTCACTACTTTTCTTGCCTTCCTGAATTAAAGGATCCCTTTTCTGCTGCTTCCATGTCTATTTCTTCTCAGCATCGGTGACTGCTTCCCAGCTAGGAACAAATCAGGGAAATTTCTTCCAACACTACTCCATTCTTTCTTTAATTAAAAATCAGTTACAGGATTTGAAGACTAAAGGCATGTGAGCAGCAAAGGCAGTGGTGGGATTCAGCCAGTTCGCACCACTTCGGGAGAACCGGTTGTTAACTTTCTGAGCAGTTTGATGAACTGGTTGTTGGAAGAAATCATTAGGGCAGAGAACCGGTTGTTAAATTACTTGAATCCCACCACTGAGCAAAGGTCAATATCTATGAGCTGACCTGATGACAAAATTGAGAATGGAAAATTGTGACTTGCAATGTAAGGAGGAATCAAGAACATGGGGGCATAATCTTAAACTGAGAGGAGGGAAATTCAAAAGTAATGTTAGAAAGTATTACTTCACAGAAAGAGTAGTGGAAGCTTGGAACCCATTTCCAGGGGAGGTAGTAGGTCAATCATCATTAACTGAGTTTAAATATGATAATCGTGTGTCCATCATCCAACAAAAAATTAAAAATGATGTAGGAAGTTAGCACCCACCCCTTTCCTGGAAGAGTGAAATATTTTAGGAAATATGAAAAAGGCAGAATGTTGTATTTCCCTGGATGAGAAATATGAGAAGCATATTTTACAGACAAAGCAGCTCCCACCTTCCTGCCCCCCACCCTTTGTCAATGGGCCATTAAGGCCTGGGCCAGTCTACTCTACATAACAAAGATCTGCCTCCTTCAGGCAGAGCCATAGTAGGAATTGCCAAAGATGGGATTAGCCCTCTACACAATAGCAACAGAAACTCACCACATGTGACCTGGGAAGCACATGTGACTATCAGCCAGCAAGGCCCCCACCCCCTGGGGGTTTGACAACCAATCAGGATACTCTTTCGGGGCCCCAAGAAATGCAGAGCCAGAGAGAGCATAAAAACCCGAGGATTTACTGTATCTGCCCTTTTCTGTTCAGGAACTCAAACCATGTGATCCTGTCCACCATTAAACCATCTTTCCAAGCAGTCTCCATGTTTCCAGTGTCTGTTTTCCCCACTTGGAGCAGAACCTAGAAGGATGTTTCTTCCAACAATGAAATAAAAATAATTAAAAATAATAAACACATAAATTTAAAAAAAAACCTCAAAGGACTCAGTGGACCACTAGATCTTTTTCTGCAGTTGGTTTTCTCTGTTTCTATGGAATCTTATCTAAATTAGTCAACAATCTGGCAACAAAAGAGATTGGGCTGACTAGGATCTGGCAGGGCAACCAAAACAGTTTCCTGAATGGAGGATTAAGGAACAGCAGAGGTAGCCTCTGGACTTTCTAACACTGCATAGCTGAGCTGTATGGAGGTAAGAGGCAGCTGCAACTTGAAGATTTGGCTGTGATTGCCTTGAAGACTTCCAGGGGTTAGGGAAGAGATTTAGAATAAGGCTGTGGGAGAAAGAGAGGTAGCAATGTTTTCACTGCTGCATAACTCCTATGCCAAGGTGGTACTACCATAGCAATAATAATTATACACAGAAACTATGTGTACACCCTAAAATTGTGGAGTGGGACAACTGGCTGCGGCCAATGCATCGTGGCCATCTTGCTGCAACCTACCTGGTGCAGCCATCTCACCGCAGTCATTGCACCACAGCCAACTTGCCATGGGACAACTCAACATAACCAACCTGCCATAGGACAAATTGCCATGGGAAAATTCACATGAGATAACTCAACATGATAAATATTAACCGCCAACTGCTTCTTCCACATTATTTCCATTGATAAAAAGCTGGCCGTGGTGAGATGGCCATGGTGACTTGTCCTAGATACCCCTCTAAATTGTGCCAAGACTACTAGCTTTTTCACATTTCTGGAGACTTGAGCACTAGTGGTTAAAAAAAAAAAAAGACCTGGTATGCTCCATCTTCAGCTGTGTGAGTTCTTAGTGGGTGTGGGAACATAACAATCACTTCACACAAATTCGATAGAGCTGGCCAAATAACATCCCTGTATATAAGAACAGTAAATGGTATAAATTAGCAAAGGAAATGAAGGAATGAAAAATGGATAAAGATATGTTGTGTTTGTGAAACAGAGAGAGAGAGGATTTAATTAGAAGGATCTTCTGGAATGGAGTTGATGAATATAAGCGTGACTGCAAAGTTGTAGATTTAATTATGAAAGAAAGAGTGAAAATGTTATGTCACAAAGCATAAATTGGCACAATTTACTTTGCGGTGGGCGGGAATGAAAAGGAGAGTTCATACGTTAGTGATAGCTGCATGTTATGCTCTAGTAAACAGTGATAATGGAAGAACCAGGAATGGATTTTTAGAAAATTGTGCAATGTTCTGAATGAATGCAATACAAGGGAAAAGCTTTTCTTTTAGCAGACATGAATCAATGGATGGGAATAAAACAATACAGTACAGAAAAAAAGCATCTGGACTAGACTTTTGCTCAGTTGATCATTGAAGAATGTATGAAAATCAGAAAGTTATTTTAGAAATATATAAATATATTTAGAAATATTTCAGAAATATATTTTAAAAAGTGCAGAACGAATTGGCTTGAATTATAAACTGTTTTGCATGAATATAAAGGCGAATATAAAAGGCTTGGTGAATACAGTAAAGGTAACATAGGTCAAAAGTAAAACATGCATGAGAATAAATGGAAGGCATAGTGAATAATTTAGCATTGAGCAGGAAATAAAGCAAGGAAGTATACTGTCCCTTTGGTTGTTTGATGTTTTTTAAGAGTTGACGATGATTTGATGGCACCTAATCAATCTCGTTCATATTATGTGTCCAAACATTTAAATGTTGCTTTATTGCTTCTAGTGTCAGCTGGATGGCATGACTTATTCTTCTCGTTGTCCAAGGTCATCTTGGCAATTTTCTTCACTGTTCAAAGCATCTTTTGGTCTTGTTTTTGTTCAGCTTTCACAGGCATGCATTACAACTGGGAAGACCACCGCTGGGACTATATATACGTCTGTTGTTATTATGTATTCATATTTATAAAAAAAAATAATATTTATTATAATGTTTAATATTATGCATTAAATTGATCCATATTATTTTATCTTTCAATTCTAAAATGATGGGTTTCTCCCTCACTGCTTCATTTGAGAAAGGTCTGGAGAACCTTTGGTGGGGCAGGAAAAAGAAACCTTGACTTGCATTCAACACATAGAAGAAGAAGAAGAAAAAAAAAAGATTATTTCCTCCACTTCAGAAAGAAAATAGGAACACTTCACCTTGGTGAAATACTATAATCTATCCTTTTTCAGTCTGCCCTGCTTCACAGCAGATTCACCACCTGCTTTCCTTTTACACAGGCAGGTTCAGCTCTGCAGGAAACCATCCTCCTGCTGCCTCCGTTTCAGTCTAATCAGCAACGGGAAAGTGACATCACAGTTCCAATCCTCTTCTCTGTGTGAAGCATTATCAACAATCCTATCAGCAAAGGCAGGGTGTGGTCAAAAAGGGATTTTCTTCGGTGCTTGCTAGCATGTTTGACCACCCTAGAGCTTCCTAATGGAAATAAAAACTAGAATTAGAATTACTATTGTGGGAAGCCACCCCACCCCACCCAGAAAATGAAATATTTTAAGGAATATTTTAAAAAGGCAGGATAAAATATTTCCCCTAGAAGAGAAATAATTTTTTTAACGGAGACAGAAACTCAGAGCTCCAGCTCCCTGCTCCCAGCAGACATTTTGTGCCCATTAAGAAAGACTGAGCCGGCCTGTCTACAAAACAAAAGACCTTTAGCTCCAGGGTGAAGGGATTAAGACATGACCCTTCAGGATATAATAGGATTAACCCACTAAGACACAGAGCTCTCTACATTGCACAATCTCCTAAGGACATTGCATCATCCTCAGAATCTTCAACCAAACTTAGCTCAGACAACCTAGAGAGTCAGCTATGACCCCTACATAACCCCTACATGGCCCCATGGGAGTCTGACAGCAGCCAATAGAATACATGTTCTTGCACAGGAACAGGAAGCTCAAGTGCAAAGCCCAAGAGAAGGTATAAAAACCCCTCACTCTCAACTCAATGTGGTCAGCTGCACCAGAACCATGTGCTTGGTGGTTCTGCTTCATCATTAAACCATCTTTCCAATCAGCCTCCATGTTTCCAGTGTCTTCCTCGCAGCTTGGAACGGAACCAGATGGATATTTCTTCCATCACTATGGATTATTGCACAGTCAAGCAGATGTTTAAACTGGATTTGGCCTTTTTATCCCACTTTCAAGTCCTTCTCAAGGATATTCTTATTAATAATACTGTATGCAGGAAACGGTTGCAAAACACTGGGGTTTGTACACTTCTATGTAACATCCGTAAAGTTTGCAAAGGTCGCTTAGTCTGAGCTGAGCTTCAATTAGTCAGTTGATCCGACTTTAGAGATAAGGCCATGAAGCTTTGAAAGAAGGCTATTTTGAACTATTTAGTGATTCTTTGAAGAGACACGGCTCCTCAATCAAAAAGATTATGTTGAGCTGTAAATGAAACTAGCAAAGAGTTGTACACGGAACTGGACACGGAACCACTGATTGGTTCAAAATTGGGAAAGGAGTCCGGCAAGGCTGTATACTGTCACCCTGCTTGTTTAACTTACTGTATATGCAGAGCATATCATGAGAAATTGAAGTTCATCAAAAGAGTCATGGTGGCACAGTTAGAACACAGTATGGCAGGCTAATTCTGCTGACTAATTCATTACTGTTACCTACCAGTAACTAGGTCTCAGAATTGTTCTGAACAGAATATGCAATTAATGGTTCTCCTGGGAACTGAAGAAAAGAAGCAAGTAAATTCATTGAAACACAAGTCATCCCTACTTCCTTCCCAATATGCTGCATCCTCAGACAAAAATAATAAATATTTCACTCAACCAGGGGTGGGTTCTACTTACCTTTATTACTGGTTTGCATCAGGAGCACGCGTGCGCAGAAGCTTCTGTGCATGTGCAGATCACCTATGGTGACATCTGGGTCAGTGGGCAGAGCCTCCTGCTGGTTTTACTATCAGTTCGCAAAAACCGGTCTGAACCGGGGGCAACCCACCACTGCATTCAACTATTTATTAGAAGCATCTTCCTTATTGTACATCATGTGTAATCCAATTTAAGCCCCTCTCATTTTAGCTACTTGCTTCTCACTGCATTCACTAGTGGCCCAGTGGTTAGAATGCAGTACTGCAGGCTAACTGACTGCTCACTCCATGAGTTCGATTCTAACTGGCTCCAGGTTGACCTTCCATCCTTCCGAGGTCAGTAAAATGAGGACCCCGATTGTTGGGGACAATATGCTGATTCTGTAAACCACTTAGAGAGGGCTGTAAATCACTGTGAAACGTGATTTCACGATTGCTATTGCTATCATCTCTGCTTCGTCCACAGTAGGACACTGAGAACATGCTGAAAACAGAAAAAGCCAATCGGTGACCAAGAGGAGCCAGGAAAAATAATCATGCCAGGATTTCTGGTTGCTCTTGGAGCACCAAAATCAGAGCAAACTTAAGTGGAATTGGGGCAGGGTTGTGTTTTAGGTGGGTTGGGTGGTTTTGGCAGGCACCCCAAGTAAAACATTCTCCCACATCTCCTTTGCACAAAAGCGTTTGTAAAAAGGTGTGAAGCAGCATGTTTCCCAGTTTTATCTAGTGGTTAAGGCACCACAGACAGCAGGTTCTAGTCCCTCCTTATGTCTAGTCCCTCTAATCCCTCCTATGACTATAAAAGCCATCTGGGTGACCTTGGGCCAGACACTCTTTCTCAGTCCAACTGACCTCACAGGGTTGTTGTTGTGGGGAAAATAGGAGAAGGAAGGTGTGTTGGATATGTTTGCTCCCTTGAATTATTTGTAAAAATCAAAATAAGTGAGATACAAATAAGTAAAAATGGTTGCCAGGCTGTTACTTATCCTAGATTACATGGCACCCCATTATTATTCAAGCATTTACAGTATATCCCACGTTTATTTGTATAAATAATTCAAGGCAGCTAACATACCAAATACTTCTTCTTCCTCCTATTTTCCCCACAACAACCACAACCCTGTGAGGTAGGTTGGGCTGAGAGAATGTGGCTGGCCCCAAAGTCACCCAGACTACTTTCATGCCTAAAGTGGGACTAGAACTCATTATCTCATTTCTAGCCTGGTGCCTTAACCACTAGACCAAAAACCGGAATTGCGCAAGATCTCCGACCTCCGTGTATTTCGCTGTGCCCTCAAGACCCTGCTGTTTCGCCAGGCCGGGCTATCAATGTAAAGGATTTTAAATTGGGTGTTTTAAATTTTTGGGTTTTAATTTGGCCGAAATTATTTAATAATTTTAATTATTTTTAATTGATGTCTGTATATTTTTGTGTTTTTAATAGGCTGTACACTGCCCTGAGTCCTTCAGGAGAAGGGCGGTATAGAAATAAAATTATTATTATTATTATTATTATTATTATTATTATTATTATTATTATTATTATTATTACTTAATCTTTAGTGAGATTCACAGCCTTTGAGGCTGGTTAATAGCTCAGCAACTCGAGTCCTAACCAAGGACCTAGGAACTGTTAAGATATTGTCGGAGGATGTAAGCTGTTCCGAGTAAGGTGGTTTTTTGTAGAGTCAAAATGTTCAAGTCCGGCAAATTTAGAATTTCTAAATAGCGGGGTAGCCCTTTGGGTATTGCTCCGAGGGCTCCAATTACAATCGGGACAACACACGATTTCTTTTTCCACAGTCGCTCAACTTCAATTTGTAAGTCCCGGTACTTTGTGATTTTTTCTTGCTGCTTATCTTCAATTCGTGCATCACCAGGTATTGCAATGTCAATGAACCATACTTTTTTCTTTTCAACTATTGTTATGTCAGGTATGTTGTGGATCAAGTGCCTGTCAGTCTGAATCCTAAAGTCCCACAAGATCTTGAGTTTCTCATTCTCTAAAACTTTCTCAACCTGATGTTCCCAGTGGTTTTTGCTGTACTCAAATCCAAACTTCTGGCACAATTTCCAGTGAATGATTTTAGCAACACGGTCATGGCGTTGTAGGTAGTCAGTTTGTGAAATTTTGCTGCACCCACTGATCAGGTGGTCAACTGTCTCTTCTTTTTCATTGCAGAGGCGGCATTTGCTGTTGGTGGTAACATGTTGAATTTTTGCCTTCATACAGTTTGTGGCTAGGGCTTGTTCTTGAGCTGCCAAAATAAAGCTTTCTGTTTCTTTTTTCAGTACTCCTGATCTTAACCAGTTCCAAGTTAGTTTCTGGTCAGCTTTACCTTCAATACTTTTCAAGTATTGGCCATGCAGAGCTTTGTGTTTCCAATTTTCAGCTCGCTGCTCAATTACTTCTTTCTTATATTCTGCTTTTGTTTTAGTTGTCTTTAAAAGGCCTCCTTTATTTACTTCCTTAATCATTGGTTCTTCACTTTTCTGGATGTAACCATTCAAGCTGCATTTTTCTTCTTCCACAGTCTGCTTTACTTGTAGGAGTCCTCGACCACCCTCTGCTCTTGGTAAATATAATCGGTCAACATCACTTTTAGGGTGCAAGGCATGATTCATTGTCATAAGCTTCCTTGTTTTTCTGTCCAAATTGTCTAACTCCATCTGGGTCCAGTCAATTATTCCTGCAGAGTATCTAATCACAGGTATAGCCCAGGTATTTATGGCTTTTATGATGTTTCCTCCACTCAATTTGGACATTAATATCTTACGAATTTGTCGAATGTACTTGGCTGAAGTTAATTCCTTGACTTTATTATGCATTAAGTCAGAGGCTTCTAAAATCCCCAAGTACTTGTAGCCTTCTTCTGATTTTACTGCCTTTATCATTTCTTCATTCTCTAGTTCTATTCCATCCTCTTCTATGATCTTGCCTGCTTTGGTTGCTATTGTTGCACATTTGTCAATTCCAAACTGCATACCAATGTCTTGGCTGAATTCTTTTGTGTTTTCAATTAATAAATTCAGTTCAGCTTTTGTTTTACCAAACAGCTTCAAATCATCCATGTACATCAAGTGCGAGATTTTCAGTCCTTTCTTTGCAAGTTCGTATCCACGGTTCATCTTCTTCAAAATGATTGTCAGTGGTAGCATTGAGAGTATAAAAAGTAGGGGTGAAAGGGAATCGCCCTGGAAAATGCCTCGTTTAATTTCAACTTCACCCAGTTCTTCTTCATTAGCCATAAGTTTTGTTTTCCAGAGGTTCATTGAAGATTCCATGAATTTTTGTATGTTGCTGCTGATGCCTAATATTTCCAGGCATTTCTTGATCCAGCTATGGGGAACTGAATCAAATGCTTTCTTATAGTCTATCCAAGCCATGAACAGGTTGGTTCGTCTTTTCTTTGAGTTCTTTAGGATTAGCTTGTCGATCAGCAATTGATCTTTTGTTCCTCTTGAGTTTTTGCAGCATCCTTTCTGTTCTACAGGAAGCAAGTTATTTCTTTCCAGGTATCCATAGATTTGGTTTGCAATGATACCAGTAAGAAGCTTGTATGTTGTTGGCAAGCAGGTGATTGGCCTATAGTTTCCAGGGTCCTTTCCTTTTTCTTTATCTTTTTGGATCAAAAATGTCCTTCCAGTTGTCATCCATCCATCATTTTCAGGTGTTTTTAGGATCTGGTTCATCTGGGCTGCCAATCTTTTGTGCAGACTTGTAAGTGCCTTTAACCAGAAGCCATGCAGCTCATCCGGTCCAGGTGCACTCCAGTTCTTCACTTTTCTTGACTGTCTTTGCACCATTGCTTTTGTTATTTTCACGTCTTCCATTTTATGCATTTTAATAAAGTCCTCAACCTGTTTGATCCATTTTGCATTTCTGTTGTGCTTCTTGTTGTTTTCCCACAAATTCTTCCAGAATTTCAGAGCTTTCTCTTTATCAGGCTTTTCATTTGTTGTTACTCCATTTCCATTTTCTAAATTCTTATAAAACTGGTGCTGATTTGCTCTGAACTGTGAGTTTTCCTTGAACTGAGTTACTCGGTTTTCATACCTTTTAATCTTTTCAGCGATGGCAACAACCCTCTGCTTCAGCTCTTCAATTACTATTGCAATCTCCTTATTCCTTAGATCGTATCTTGCTTCCAGGCTGCTTTTGACCTCTTGTTCTTTAGCTGACCTTGCCTTAGGTTCTTCAAGTTGCTCAAATCTCCACGTACTTTTTTTATCTTCAATTCTAACCGAATTTTCCACTTAGGCTTCCCCTTCTTGCCTCTTTGGTTCTTTTGTATTTTCAACCCCAATTCTTTGGTGGTTATGACAGCTGCTGCATACATCAGTTGGTTAGTTTCGGCTAATGTAGTGGTTCGAATAGTTTGCACAGCCTCATTGACCTTTTTTAGTACATTTCTCAATTCTTTCCGGTTCACTTGGTTCAGCTTTGGCAAACGTGTTCTTTCATCATCTTCCATTTGGTGCTTTATTTTTCCAGCTAATTGAGCACTATCTGTTGGTGTTTGTTCTTTAGTGCTTCCTTGTTCTTTATCTTCATCCATTTCAGTATCCCCTTCTTCCCTTTCTTCCTCAATTTGCTTTTGAGTCTGGAAATCATTCTTGATGTTACTCCTCTTTGTTGTTGTACTCAGACCATTAATTGCTTTCTCTTCTATTGCTATTAATTCTTCTGTAGTGAAAAATTTGTGGTTTAGGATTACACGTCGTTGGTCCATTAACCTTTGTTCACTGGTGTCACAGTCCGTATGGTTCATCTTCCAAATCTGATACATTCTTTTTTGAAATCCATGTTTTGCTGGTTCAGACTGATAGTAAGCTTTCATAATAGAGGTGTTTTCTTCCCTGGTCCAGATTTTTCGCTTTTTGGGTTTTTCTTCCAGTAGCTTGTCAGCTCCATGCCCTGGTTGCCTAGCAGAGGGAGTTGAGCCCTGTAACTCATTTTGCGTAGAATGCCCAGGAGCCATAGCATCCAACGGAATCCTTGTTAATCCGGGCGACGGTTCAGCCGGCATAAATTTCATTTTTTCTGTATTCACCATATTTGAATGGGTTGTGGAGCAGATTTTGTCTGGCCCTTCACCTAAGGTCTGTCTGATATGGTTGCACCTGTTCAGCATAGCCCTTAGGATCACTAGAGCACGCAAGCCCCTCCACCACGACAAGGTAGAGCTCCTCGGAGGGGATTATTATTATTATTATTATTATTATTATTATTATTATTATTATTAAATCTTTAGTGAGATTCACAGCCTTTGAGGCTGGTTAATAGCTCAGGAGCTCGAGTCCTAACCAAGGACCTAGGAACTGTTAAGGTATCGTCGGAGGATGTAAGCTGTTCTGAGTAAGGTGGTTTTTTGTAGAGTCAAAATGTTCAAGTCCGGCAAATTTAGAATTTCTAAATAGCGGGGTAGCCCTTTGGGTATTGCTCCAAGGGCTCCAATTACAATCGGGACAACACACAATTTCTTTTTCCACAGTCGCTCAACTTCAATTTGCAAGTCCCGGTACTTTTTGATTTTTTCTTGCTGCTTATCTTCAATCCGTGCATCACCAGGTATTGCAATGTCAATGAACCATACTTTTTTCTTTTCAACTATTCTTATGCCAGTTGTGTTGTGGACCAAGTGCCTGTCAATCTGAATCCTAAAGTCCCACAAGATCTTGAGTTTCTCATTCTCTAAAACTTTCTCAACCTGATGTTCCCAGTGGTTTTTGCTGTACTCAGATCCAAACTTCTGGCACAATTTCCAGTGAATGATCTTAGCAACACAGTCATGGCGTTGTAGGTAGTCAGTTTGTGAAATTTTGCTGCATCCACTGATCAGTTGTTGTTGTTGTTGTTGTTGTTGTTGCTGTTGTTGTTGTTGTTGTTGTTGTTATTATTATTATTATTATTATTATTATTATTATTATTGTCAGGAAATTTCTCCTTAGTTCTAAGCTGCTTCTCTCCTTGATTAGTTTCCACCCATTGCTTCTTTTCCTGGCCTCAGATGCTTTGGAGAAAAGCTCGACTCCCTCTTCTTTGTGGCAACCTCTGAGATATTGGAACACTGCTATCATGTCTCCCCTAGTCCTTCCCTTCATCAAACTAGACATACCCAGTTCCTGCAACCATTCTTCATATGTTTAAGCTTCCAGTCCCCTAATCATCTTTGTTGCTTTTCTGCACTTTTTAAAAGAATCTCAACATCTTTTTTACATTGTGGCGACCAAAACTGGATGCAGTATTCCAAGTGTGGCCTTACCAAGGCATTATAAAGTGGTATTAACACTTCAAGTGATCTTGATTCTATCCCTCTGTTTATGCAGTTTAGAACTGCGTTGGCTTTTTTGGCAGCTGCAGCACACTGCTGGCTCATATTTAAGTGATTGTCCACTAGGACTCCATGATCCCTCTCTCAGTTACTACTATTTTGGAGTCAAGTAAGTTGAAGTCAACTCCTAGTCCATTCCTTGTATTTTCCCCTCCTGCCTACGCCACATCTTGACCTGATAGCTATGGTAACTGTTAGGTTATGGTGTAAGTCTAACAAGTTGTCTAGGCAATATATGTGTTCTATAACTTTAAATGTATTCTGTAACTTTATGTAATGCTGTAACAGATATAATGCTGAGTCATTGTAATGACTAATGACTGCTGACTAAATGCTGACTGCAATTATCATAATTGTACTGTTGAGTCATTGCACTGCTGACTTCACTTATCTTAAGTGGATAATTACTAGTGTAAACTGTATATAAGGAGGAAGCCGAGCTATAGTCATTGTTGGACCTGCTCTAATCATTGCTTGAATTGCAGCTTGACTTGGTGGTTGAAACTGTTACTGTCGTGTGTGAAGAAGTGGATGGATCTGTTACCATAGTGATTTGTTACCAGCATTGAATTGCTGTTTATTACCTACTGCTGTTTGTCTGGTAAGAAGATATCTGTAACTTTGGATTGATTTGAATGGCTAAAGACTTGGATTGACTAAAAGACTATGCAACTGTTTTTCACTACAGAGTAAAAGCTTTGTTAAACCAGTTTGTATGTATTGTATTCATTGCTCTCAGTACCATTTCCCTGTGCACTTACTCTGCTGGTTGGTAACACAACAATATCCTTAACAGTAACTTCAGGTTCTTCTGATATGGTGCCTTAGGTGCTTGAACACCATTAGAATGAAAAGCATGAGAACCCCAAATATGACAATAGTGATCCAGGAAATTCTGGAAAGGATAAATATGGATCTTCTCCCTTCCTTTTTTACAAAGCAGGCAGGAAACACCCAGCACCCGTGGCTATTAACAAAGACAATTCTATATGGCTGATAGGAATCCATGATTTACTACCTGCAGGTAAAACTTTTATACAGTCTTAATTTACTACCCACTAGTGACCCTTTTTTTATAAGTCAGAACAGAAGAGATTAGATTTTGCATGTAAATTTTATGTTTTGTCATGCAGGAGATTTATGATTTTAGTTACACCTAGTGCATGCAATGAAGTAAAGCTTGTAATAGCAGAGCATGTCATCTTAAATTTGATGAAACTGCCTAGCATTAGAGGATATTACCCTTCTAAAAAGCCACCTCCAAGTATAGCAAAGGTTTCAAACAGAATGCAGCGCAGGTTGGTTACATTTTCAAAGGTACGTAGGTGCATGAGAGAAGATTATTATCACAAATGCCACAAAGTATGAATTATCACATCAAGACATTGATATATCACAGGTTTCTCATTGAAGTTGCCCAACAACATAGATTGCACTATAGTCTTTGTTTTCAACAATGGACAATTTACAGCTTTTGCAAATTGAACTGCCAGGGTGAGGTTCTAGGTCATAGGGAAAGATTTGAGAACTGGTTTCAGCACTGCTTTCTGTCCTGCATAGTTATGTAATTATTTATCCACACAATCAATCTTCTTTAACTCTTCAGTTCTGGAAAAGAAATTGGAATGTGCTGTGCTTCAAACTCCTACAGCTCTGTTGTTGTTCAGTCACTAAGTGATGTCTCACTCCACATGACCCCATGGACCACAATATGCCAGCCCCGCTGTCATCCATTGTCTCCCGGAGTTTGCCCAAACCCATGTGCACTGCCTCAATGACACCCTCTAACCATCTCATCCTCTGCCACCCCCTTCTCCTTTGCCTTCAATCTTTCCCAACATCAGGGATTTTTGTCTAATAAGTTCTCTCTCCTCACTTGGTGGCCAAAGTATTTGTGCTTCAGTATCTGTCCTTCCAAAGAAGAGTCAGGGTTGAGTTCCTTTAGGATTGACTGGTTTGATCTCCTTGCAGTCCAAGGGACTCTCAAGAGTCTTCTTCAACGCTCTTAGTGTAACTGAGGGATGTCAAACACAAGGCCTGTGGGCTGGATTCAGGCCTGTGATGTGGTCAGATCCAGCCCACGGGACCATCCTGGAAATGTAAGGGGCTAGCTTTTCTTCAGACCATTCTACCCAGTGAAAAGAGGAAACAACAGGCCAGCATGTCTTCAGCCTGGTCTATCCAATGCAAAGAGGAAACATGCCAGCAGTTTGGAGAATGGTGTCAAGCTGGCCACGCCCACCCAGTTGGCCATGCCAAGTGTGGCATCAAACTGGCCACACCCACCCAGTCGGCCATGCCCACCCAGCCCCCCAAGGTCAACCACAGCCCTGATATGGCCCTCAATGAAATTGAGTTTGACACCACTGGTGTAACCCATATGATTACCGAATGTATTCAGTAAAACCAGGATGAAATCGAGCTGAAACTGTCGCTGAAGAATCAGGTGTCCATGAGTTCTCACTTCCTCAGGAATAAAACAACTCCTTGAATAATTTGTTTTGACCATATAGGGGTTTATGGCTGTTTTTGTCCCACTTTGGTTAAGAAATGTAATATTCACTACAGGAAGACAAATAACTTTCAGATCTATTTTCCTAGTTTCTGAACTCACATTTAATCACCAATGTTTCTCAGTTCATGGGAAAGTTTCCCAGTTTCTGACTCTAGGTTACGAATTAATACAAGCCAGGAGCTGAACAAAGCAGCAAAGGAAGAATATAAAATGGTTTACGAATCAGGATTTATTGTCCAAATAAGGTCTATAGGATAACCCTGGAAAACAAAAACAAAAGCAGTTTGTGCAGTTTGATTTCAAAGCCATAGATATTTATGGCTCTCTTGATCCCAGAGCTGTAATATAAAAGAATTGGGGTGATTCTTTATAAAATAACAAATCAACAAGTTGTACAGTATTGGTAGTTGACATTTGATTTGAGAGAAAAAAAGTCTGCTTCCTATTGAGGCAGTTCCAAACTCCTGGCTGTTTTCTAAACTAATTTTCTTAAGGTTGTCTGAAGAGGTTCTCATGTCAAGCGTACCTTGTAAAGAAAGGACATATGGGAAAAGATCCATAAGACTGGAGAACAGATTTAACTTCAGCCTTTCCTTTAACATTTCCTTTAACAAAATATTGTTCTCAAATTTCATTTCCCAGCTGGATAGGCCACCTGATGTTATAAAAAAGAAACACCAATTGAACATGGAGGTGAGAGGAGAGTGACAAAACCTCTTTTACACACACACACACACACACACACACACACACACACACACACAAAATACTGGGTATTTTTTCCCCACTCATTGTCTTGTACATTTTAGAAGTTTTTTTCTTAACTGCAACTGAAATTGCTAAAACTTGTTATCATAATTTTTGGACTATAAGACACATTTTTTCCACTCCTAAAAGAGGCCTCCTGAAGCCCCGCCCAGTGGTTTCCATTTTTCGCAAAAACAGGGCACGCAGAGGCTTTGCGAGGCCTGCAGAATGCTCCTGTGGGCTGGGAAGGGCAAAAAAGCCCGTTTTTGCAAAAAATGGGTGGAAAATGGGCCTGTTTTTTGCAAAAACGGGGTGCACAGAGGTTTTGGGCGGCCTGCAGAGTGCTCCTCTTGGCTGGGGAGGGCAAAAATGTCCCTGTTTTGCGAAAAATGGGCCTGTTTTTTTGCAAAAATGGGGCACTCAGAAGGTTTGGGAGGCCTGAAGAGTGGTCCTGGGGGCTGGGGGAGGGCAAAAACTTTTTTTTTCTTGCTTACCTCTTCGAAATCTTGGTGTGTCTTATACACCGGTGCATCTTATAGTCTGAAAAATATGGTACTTAATTTAACAAAATCAGGATGAATTAAAACAAAAGTAGAATGTAACCTGATGACTAGAATGTCATTTAATAAGCTGTTATTATTTTAAAAAAATATTTTTAAATGAAAAATAAATAGCTCATTATAACAATATTTTCGATACCATGGGGAAACAAAACAGTGGTAGTTCTTTAACCCAAGGAAGTTTTTGCATTTTATTTAGTGCTTTGTTTAGTAACTGTTCAAAGTTACAACGGTACAAATAAAAAGCCTTATGATCAATCCCCGCATTTACAACCATTGCAGAATCTGCAATGCATCTGCAACCACCTGCAATCATGTGATAGCCATTTGTGTGCTTTGCAACTTGCTTGCAACAAGCAGAGTTAATAGAGAGGGTGGAAGTTAAATCATAACAGATTAACAAGAGTTGGAAGGGACCTTGTAGGTCATCTAGTCCAATCCCCCACACAAGCGGGAGACCCTACACCATTTCTGACAGATGGCAGTCCAGTCGCTTCTTGAAAGCTTCCAGTGATGAAGCTCCCACTACTTCTGAAGGCAAGTTGTCCCATTGATTGATTGCTCTCACTGTCAGAAATTTTCTCCTTATTTCCAGATTGAATCTCTCCTCTTTCAGTGTCCATCCATTATTCCTTGTCTGGCCTTCAGGTGCTTTGGAAAATAGGTTGACCCCCTCCTCTCTGTGGCAGCCGCTCAAATATTGGAACACTGCTACCATGTCTCCCCTGGTCATTCTCTTCACTAGACTAGACATGCCCAGTTCCTGCATGTATGTTTTAGCCTCCAGTCCCCTAATCATCTTGGTTGCTCTTCTCTGCACTTTTTCTAGAGTCTCAACATCTTTCTTATAGTGTGGTGACCAAAATCGCAGTCATGTGATGTTTCACTTAGTGACCACAGTTATTCAACTAGAGAGTGAAGTGGAAGCGAGAGCATAAGTCTGTTGCAGTCACATTATTTTTTTGTTTAGTGACCGTGGCACTTAGCGCTGGAATTGTCAGTTCCAATTGTGGTCACTAAATGACGACTTCCTATACTCTTGTTGTTGTTAGTTGCAAAGTCGTATCTGACCCATCACCACCCCATGGACAATGTTCCTCCAGGCCTTCCTATCCTGTATTCTATATAAGCAATAAAATGTCTTAGATTTATCTATATACAGTATTATAATTAAATTTCACTTAAACATTTCAAATATATGTGCCTTCAAGTGTGAAATGGATGTGACACCCAGTTGTAAATTGCTGAACAGGTAAACATATTGAGCAAAGAAGGACCTTAAAATGTGTGGCCTGCATCGTTTACCCCTATCATGCAGATGTGGGCCCTGAATTCCTCTTTAAAAAATAAACTGTTGTCAAAAATACATAGTCTAAATCTTTTGGCTGACACCGAATAAATGACTGCAGCTGATGATAATCCACGCATTGATATAACAATGAAGTTAGCCACAAAGCATAGGGCTATAAGTATTATCTTGTTTTAGCTACATAACTCATTTACATTCATAGTCAATTCATTGGTAAGCTTCATACCGCCGAACCATACATTTTCAGAAGATTAGATCTGCTCATTGTAATGAAGAAACATAATTTAGATTGGGGGTGGTTATTGGTTAGGTAGCAAATGCATATTTTTGAGATACATTGGAAAAGTCAGAGTAATATCCTGCCTGGAGCTTCAGAGGTGCAATGCTAATCTACAAGGGCAATAAGCTTATTGCTTCTCTAACTAGCTCTCATACCTGATGTAAACAGCCTGATGTCATCCACAAAGAAAACCATGACACTATCCTCCATACCTTGTCCAATTTCAGACAGACATGTTCCATTAATATCTGCCATCCAACTCATTTTCTAATATATGTTAAAATAGCAACCTTTTCTAAATGAAGAATGTCTCTTTGTCTTTATCCTGAATTGTGTCTGAAATATTTCTCTTTCATCTAAAGAGGCTATTGGATATTCCCTGGAGAACTGCAACACAGTTGTATCTAATAGGAATAAAGTCTGTAGCCTTGTAAGGAATTCAAGGATGTCTTTGGCCTAATTACTCTAGTCCAGGGGGGGTCAAACTGGTGGCCCACAGGCCGGATGCATCAGGCCACATCCATCCCACTCTGCAAAGGTGAAAACCGTTGCAATTGAGTTTGACACCCATGCTCTAGTCCAATGTTGATGCAGAAAACAAGGAGACTTCATTTACCTGAATATACCGGTACTTACAATGTACACTTTCCATGGCTCTGAAATCATTGCAAAAATACAGAATTGGGTACAGCTCATCCTAGTCACATTTCCTTGCAGATCTTCCCTAACAATGGAAGTGAAGTCAGGCTGAAGGAGGAAGATAGTCATATCAGTAGAAGAGAATATTTGTAGCTGAGGGTTGAACTGTAAGGTCCTTGATGCTCTCTGAGCTTGGTTGTTTTCTTGAAGTCATTTCATTACCCAATTAGGTAACATCATCAGTTATCAGTGATGTTGTTACCTAGTTGGGTAATGAAACGTCTGCAAGAAAATAACCAAGCCCAGAGAGCACCAAGGGTCCCACAGGTATCTGTATTGCTGTGTTCCATTATGCACATATCTCCAAAGACCTAAAGACAGCCACAGCTCCAGAGCACAGATGTGCAATGATCAGCAAATATAAATGCTTTACTTTTCATACATCACCATGTCTGATCTTGGCTGCCATGTGCTGACATTAATGTTGATTGATAGTTTCAGCTGTTGGCAAAAAAGGGGGGGCTCTTTATATTTGGTTATGGGGGTAGCCAAAGCTATAGCCAAAGCTGTAGTTAGCTTGGTCTAACTCAGCAGAAACAGTCAGTTATAATGTTTACAACTAAGAGTAGATATGTAAAGAACAGGAAAAGTATAATATTTGTCCTTCCATTTGCTTTCATGTCAAATGTAAAGATCTTCCAAATGATTTTAGCTTCTATGATATTCTATCTGCCCACTTTACTTTCTGAAAGATGTGACCATACAGGGCATGCAAACACTGACTTGAGAGGTAGAAAATATTTGGGGACCATCTTCTGGACCATTGGACTGTTTAAACAATTGAGGCTACTGAAGTCGTACCCTGGTCTGAACATCAGAGCAATTCACACACCAATATTAATAGGTTGATCTGGTAGGACTAATGTTTAAGTGTTATATGTGGTATGAAACATATTGGTATCCTTGTAATCAATTTGACTCTGTTTTCTGTTTCACACCTGTACATGCACACCACACTAGCCTGACAAATTAAAAGTGAACTATGACACTCTATCACTGCTGGATCTTATAACATCATATTCAGTGGTGGGATTCGAGTAATTTAACAACCAGTTCTCTGCCCTAATAATTTCTTCCAACAACCAGTTTACCAAACTGCTCAGAAAGTTAACTGGTTCTCCGGAAGTGGTGCGAACTAGCTGAATCCCACCTGATCATATTGTATTTTAAGGAGGAACAAAGGCTTGTGATTCAGTTAATTAAGTCAGAGAAAAGAGGCATATTCAGTGGTAAACAGACAAGTCAGGGCTGGCTGTGCAAGATTCCTGAAAAGACCCATTGAAGCTAACCAGGTTGGGGCAAGTAAAGCTGTACAGATTGGGTTGCATCCAGTGCAACACATAACTTTCTCTCTAAAGAATTAATTGACCCTCCAAAGTACTTCTATATGCACATCCATGCTCATTTTTATATTTTTGCCAGCGTTTTTCTCTTTCAGGGAATGACACATGTGACAACTGACAGCTGCAAGTGACAAGAGCAGGTGTCTGATTATACACAACATCACCGTTATTTACTGAGCTGCATCTGAACTTCTTCCAAATTAGAGAGGTTAAGAAAAAATAACAAGGGATGGCAAATTGTAAGTAACCCAGGCTGAAGGCTGTTTGAGCGTAGGTGCCATCTTCCATCTTTATTTACAGTTCAGACAAATCAATAAACAAAGGGCTTATCCTACTTTTATGATTAATTCTCTTCCATTTAAGCCTGCACCCTAAGATGCTCAAGCCATCTCTGCAAATGCAGAGCCCCAAAGACCTATCCATCTCCAGCCAAGGTAACCAGAGGCTGCCTTTAGGCTGTAAGCTTATCTCAGGCTCCCAGGCTGCTAACCTCTCTGCAAGTCACTGCATGCCATCCCTGAATTTCCTCCCTCATCACTTTCTTTTGAATGTGATATATTTCTACTTTCCTTGGCAGTAACAACCAAATCCTTATGTACAATAGCTACCTGTCTTAGGACTCAGAAGAAATGTTGGTGGTGTGGTCCGCCAGCAGCCTGTGGAGCTGGCAGCGGACTCGGATAGCGATGAGGAAGAACATGGGCCAGTCCTGGAGGCTGGGGAAGGCCCGAATGAGGGCTCTGCATCAGAGGCAGAGATGGGGCCAGGGCCATCGGGGAGTGATGTGCAGCCTCCAGAGCCTCCAGAAACTGATAGGAGTGAGGCAGAGGAACAGGAGGAGCCTGTTCCTAATGCACACATGAGAAGAGCTACCAGAAGGCAAGAGCAGCTCAAGCAAAGAGGACAACTTGGGAATGGGGCCAAGAGATGATTGGCCCCTCCCATAAGGCTTAAAACAGACCAGCAACAGCGTTTGGGCTTTGCCGAAAAACAACGTTGGTAGCTTTGTCTTCTTCTTCGTCTACATCTTATATTTATTTTTGTATCTGGGACTTCTGAACGTTTGCCAAGAAAGGCCTTTGGCAGTTTGGTTAATTGGACCAAGGTTTGCAATAGGACTGAGGAATTTGTGTTGGGAGGAATTTGTTTTAATTTAGTTGAACGACGCTGGGAATGAAGTAATTCTCAGCTGTTCGAATAAAGTTTGTTTGTTTTTTCACAGACTGATTTTCCTACTACTTACTTGGGCCTGGGTCACAACAGTTGGCTGAACTTGCCATTGGTGTTCCTGTGTGGGAAAGAAAGTGAGAATGAGTCCATACAGAGAGTGGTAAGGAAAGCTGAAGGGATTATAGGACGCTTGCTTCCTGTTAGTGAGGCTACTGCTTATAAGCACTATGGGCTTAGAGTCAAAGCATTATTAGAGAGACGCACACACCCCACACACACACACTTTATGGTCTGTTTCTGTTGCACCCCTGTGGGGGAAGGTATCAAAGTATTTCTGGCAGGATTACCAGATTCTGTAACAGCTTTGTTCCAGGGGTGATATTCACTTACCTTTGCTACCAGTTCACAAATGTGAAGGGCTTTTTACACATGCACAGAGTGTCAAAATCTAACCACCTCCATGCATGCACAGGGCCTTCCACACATGCACAGAGCATCAAAAATGTGGGTCATGATGACATCCGGCCGGGTGGACAGAGCCTCCCGCAGCAGCCGCTACCAGTTCACCCAAACCGGATAGAACTGGCTGAATACTTACCACTGCTTTGTTCCCTATATGCCATCTGTCTGGTAAACTCGCAAGATTCATTTTTCTCACCATGTACATGTACGCATCTGAACTAGACTGTCTTATATAATATATGTGGGTATGTACACATATACATACATATATATATATATTATATAATATATGTGGGTATGTACATAATTTTGTATATTTATTTATTATTTATTTATTTTGTCATGGTCATGTAGTGAAAGAAAAGCCACAGCTACACTGTGAAGATGGAAAAATGCTGCATTGGGTCCTTAACATCCTAAACGTCCTGGGAGATTCATATCGCAAGCAGTCCACGCAATATCGCAACAATAACAGAGAGTTTAAATGGGAATGGGACTGTAGGATCCAGAAAGTTGAGTTGTCCTGTTTGTTCCATACAAAATGGAGCACTTATTTAGCATCAAAAGAGAAGGGGGTCATAAAGGAAGACAAAAATGTGGGTCAGAATTGGGATTCTGCCAACCAACTTTCTACTCATTTCTATGCATATTGCCTAGACAATCTGCCTGCAATGCTAAGAGCCCATGTGTAAAGTTCCTATTATGCCACCTGGATTTGGACGGACTAGTTCTTCAGACAGAGGAATGCTGCAAAGTAGGACTGCTTTGAATGTTAGGTCAGATTTTTTGAGATTTCCATTCAAAAGTAAGCACTAATTGTACTGCAATTGAAAGTAAGCCTGAGCTTTCAATTGACTTTGGACCAGGTGTTTCAGACTTAACCAGTTTGTGGAATTGGGATGTTCAGGCAAATTCAGCAGGGAACCAGACACAGATTTCTATCCCACCCAATTCTCCTTATCCCGCTGAGACACTCAGCGGTGGCATAAAGTATCTGACTGACAAGAGTGGATTTTCTCTCTAGGAACTTCATTTAGATTATTTCCCACCACCTCAGATGCATGCCAAGCATTTGCTCGCGCCAATTACTGGGCCTCTCATCTGGATTTGTTTATTTAACATTGCTAATCATTCCATCTTTGCTGGAAGAAGAAAGAATGAATAGAAATGATCAGCTAATTTCCTGGCTGCCACAGAAAGGCCCGATAATGATGATGAGCTTTGTTGTCCCAGGGATGGAGCAAAAATGGTTCCGTTCTCTTAGCAAGCGGCAGAAAAGTCCGTTTATTTCCCTCCTCCCTTCCCCGTTGGCTCTTTCTTTGCTTTCCATCAATGGGGGTGGGGGGGAAATCCCCTTGCAGCCTGTTCAGGATATTAGGAAAGTAAAGAGGCAATCTACACCAGCAAAAGGGAGGATATTGGCCCACATCGCCTGCAGCAGAAGTCTTCGCAGGGAGGTAATATATTTAGGGTGACGGAATTGATTGCTAACCCAGGGTGGTTGTGCGTTGCGTTCATAAAAGCAGATATATGATGAAGAAAAGCCACCATGAAAGGCAATGTCAGATTTCATAGACTAGTGTGTCTGGATCAATGCAGAATTCTGTTTCTCACAGCAACCAGACAGAGTGCTTCTAGGATGCTTTCAGGCCGGAAAGAGTAAGAATAAATCTTCCAAACTAATAGTCCTGATAGATCTCTTCCACATGAATTTGGAGCAAACAAAATTTCTGATGCTAAACGAGACATTTTTTAAGTGAATTTTGTCCCATTTTATGACCTCTCTTGCCACAGTTCTTAAGTGAATCACTGCAGCTGTTTTGTTAGTGATAAAGTTGTTAAGTGAAGCTGTCTTCCCCATGGACTTTGCTTGTCAGAAGATCGCAAAAGGTGATCACATGACCCCAGGATCAGGGATGAAATCCAGCAGGTTCCGACAGGTTCTGGAGAACCGGTAGCGGAAATTTTGAGCAGTTTGGTGAACTGGTAGCGGAAATTTTCAGTAATTCGGAGAACTGGCAAATACCACCTCTGGCTGGTCCCAGAGTGGGCCGAGAATGGAGATTTTGCAATATCCTTCCCCCAGGAGTGGGGAAGGAATGGGATTTTGCAGTATCCTTTCCCTACCACGCCCACCAACCCACACAATGCCCACCAAGCCACGCCCACAGAACCGGTAGTAAAAAAATTTGGATTTCACCACTGCCCAGGATATGGTAAGAGTCATAAATATGAACCAGTTGCCAAGCATCTGAATTTTATCACGTGACCATGGCTGCAATGGTTGTAAGTGTGAAAAATAGTCATAAGTCACTTTTTTCAGTGCTGTTGTAAGTTTGAATGATCACTAAATGAACTGTTGTAAGTCAAGGACTACCTGTAACTGCATTATATGTGTTTTAAATGTTGAAATGTATACCTTTTGAACTGTTTTGGATGTGTGTCTCTATTGGTTTTCAAGTAGAAACAGTGATAGAATAAACATTTTCAAATAAATAAAACAATCTACTGTAGGTTATATGTACTGTAGCATCTGTTCTACTCACTAAGCACTTCTGAAAAATAAATATATTTATCCAAGCCTGCTTTTTGGGTTTTAAATTAACCCTTTCCTCTTTCTGCCTAAAAATGAAGGTCCTGTGTCTAAATGCCTTATTTTTATGATTATGAATTTCAAATCATAATTCAAATTATGAAGTTTAATCCAAATCCAGTAATTCACTTAATTCTAAATTATGAAGTGCTGTTTGATTTTCATATTAAAAGATGCAAAATTATTTCTGAAAACTAAAAAAACATCATTGCCAGTTTCTGTCAAATTAAAATATGAGGTAAATTAAACTTTCTAAGGAACAGGCACATACTGCACAGTCTATCAACTGTGAAAATAACATGTGTCCACAAGCCACCAACCATATTTTCTTCACTCCTCATTAACCAAAACCACCAGAATATTTATGGGTATCTTGTGACTACTAACACCTTTCGGAAAAAAAAAAGGTAATAATTTGGGTTTAGCAAGCGATAAGGATTTTGAAGTTTGATAGGATGCCACAAAAACATAAGAGAAGGGATGTTTTGTATGCATTATTTTGATTATCTGATTATTTTGAATAAGAATAATGGCTAAATTTCACTCTTCATTAAACTGTTGATACTGCAGCTTCCCTTCTATCTTTGTTATCTCATTTGTTTAATTTAATTCATGGATTTGTCAAGCCTGACAACTTCTAGGAGTTGTTGCTAACAGAAGGATGAATTTTATTTCAATGCCACCACAAATATAGGCTAGTTTTACCGATTTGTAAGAGCTTATATGTTTCTATGAGTGAACAAAGCTATTTCTACAAATATTTTATTCCATCAACCGGTGCTGAATTGGGTGTACTATTTCCTTACCTCTGATTTCATGTTGCCATACAGTTGGCAAGTCTTCAGTACCATCCCTGACATTATTATAGTACAAACCAGGGGTGTCAAACTCATGGCGTCATGTTGTCGTCACGTGACGTAGTGTGACTTTACCCCCCTTCACTAAACTGGGGGTGGGCATGGCCAGCGTGTGACACATCGAGCCCACAGGTCATGGGTTTGACACTCCTGGTATAAAAAATAGGCAGTTGAGTACCCGGTTTCCCCCAAAATAAGACATCCCCTGATAATAAGCCCAACCAGGCTTTTGAGCGCATGGCAATAGGGCCATGCGCTTATTTCAGGGTTCAAAAAAATATAAGACATTATTTCCAGGAAAAATAATAAATAATATTTTCAGGGAAACATGGTATCACTCCTTCAAAACTGTGACTCCATTAAAGGAAACCCTTGACCACATTAAATGACTACTCAAAATTACAATGCTGCTGAAAATAATGACTTATGATTGGTCTTCACACTTAGGCCATTGCAGAATCCCAGTGGTTGTCTTAAAGGTGCTTTTTGAAAAAACAACTGGACTTTGTTTTTCCTTGAAAACTTTTCGCTTCTTATCCATTAAGCTTCTTGAACAGAACCAGGGATTACATTATTGCAATTTGGATGCTGGAAAACAGGATGTATTTACAATAGTTGGAAGATCCCAGGGTCACCATCTGAGATTTTTCCAGCTGGCTTCTAAAAGCAAAGGTAATGGGAACGCTAACAGGAAAGGTCACAAATCAATGTTTCATTTAGCGACCATGGCAAAAAAGATTGTAAAATTGGATGCAGTTACATGATGTCTCATTTAATTACTGCCCCGTATAACAATAAATTTTCTGGTATCAACTGTGGTTGTGCATTGAGAACTCCTTATATTAATTTTTTAAAAATTAAATTTAAAGGCCACTTAGCTCTAGACATTTCCTGGATACATGCAGTTAAGTAAAGAACAATCAAATAGAAAAAACATGTACATCCGGGAAAGAAAAAACTACATAACACACCAAAATAAAGGCTGGCTTGGGTTCAATAACCATGTTACCTGAAAGGCTGGCAGGTTTTCAATGACTTTGGTATTCAGGAATAGCCAACACCCTAGATGATAGGCTCAAGATCCAGATCAGTGGTAGGTTTCAAAAATTTTCGCTACCAGTTCGGTGGGTGTGGCTAAGTAGGGGGCATGTGACTGAGTGGGCATGGCCAACTTGACATTACTCACACTCACTCAGTCACATGACACCCCCCCACCTAGCCATGCCCACAGGAAAAGGTAGGATTTTTTTTTTTTATTTCCATCTATCTACCTCCACCCTCCCTTCAGCAGTCGCCCCTGTTTCCCCTCCTTTAACAGCCCCGGCCATAGCCCTTCTTCTTCTCCAACCACCACCTCTTTGTTCAGGCTGCTTACCTTCTGCGGCAGTTGGTCCATAGTACGGAAGGCAAGCTGACGGGAGTTTTCGGCACCCCCCAGCCAGCCGTTGCTGCTGGAAAGTGGCTGGCAAAGAAGCCTCCCAGGCTGCTGAAAAGTACTGGTGGAAAAAGCTGCTGCTGTCGCTGCCATGTTCTTCGCACATGCGCATCCCATTGGACTTGCAAGGCAATGGGATGCGTGTGTGCAAAAAACATGGTGGCGATGAACATGGCGGCCAGGGTGAGCGAGTGGCAACCGGAGGACCGATCTGGGGGTGTGGCCAGCTGGCCATCACTACTGGTTCAGCGACTGGAACCAAATTCCCACCACCAGTTTGCACGAACCAGTGCGAACCAGCTGAATACCATCTCTGATCCAGATGGATCTTGACAGATCTGAACACTGGGCCCTATCTATCAAAATGAAATTCAATGTAGAGAAAAGTCTTACACTTAGACCAGAAAAACCGAAAGTACACATATAGACTGGATGAAACCAGGCTTAATAGCAGTAACTGTGAGAGGGAATCTTGGACTCTTAGTGGACAACCAATTAAATATAAGCCAACAGTGTGTGGCGGCAGCCAAAAAAGCTAACTCAATCCTAAATTGCATTAACAGAGGGATACAATCAAGATCAAGTAAGGTACTAATACAACTCTATGAAGCCTTAGTAAGAATACTGCATCCAGTTTTGGTTACCACACTATAAAAAAGATGTTGAGACTCTAGATAGAATGCAAAGAAGAGCAACCAAGATGATTAGGGTACTGGAGGCTAAAACATATAACGAACGATTTCAGGAACTGGGCATGGCTAATCTAGTGAAGAGAAGGACCATGGGAGACATGATAGCAGTGTTCCAATATTTGAGGGGCTGTCACAGAGAGGAGGGGGTCAAGCTATTTTCCAAAGCAGGACAGGACAAGGAATAATGGATGGAAACTGAACAAGGAGCGATTCAACCTGGAAATGAGGAGGAATTTTCTGACAGTGAGAACAATCAACCAATGGAACAGCTTGCCTTCGGAAGTTGTGGGAGCTTCATCACTGGAAGCTTTCAAGAAAAGACTGGACTGCCATCTGTCAGAAATCTTGTAGGGTCTGCTTGGATGGGGGGTTGGACTAGATGACCTACAAGGTCCCTTCCAATCTGTATCAGGATGACAGCCCTATATAGACCCCTGAAAGGAATGCTGTTCCAGAGGCAGGTGTCACAACTAAGAAGGTGGACTTCCTAGATCAGAAATTATGATCAAAAAACACTATCAAAAACACTGTTTCCAGGACTGAGCCACCCGTCTCACATTAAAGCTGCATTTCTGAATTGGAATAGGCTCTGCTGCTGCTGTGATGCAGCATGTTAGTAGTCTCCCTCTCAGATCCTGTTATACTTTTATCAAATTATCATTAAGTCAAATGTGGAATTAGTTTTTCATGCTTAATCAAATGCACTTCAGAAGAAGTTTATTAAATCTCACATCTCCACTCCCAGGGGGCTCACTTAGGAAGTCCACCTCATAATCCTTGGTGTTTGAAGCCAGTGGGCCTGAAAGTGCTTTTTACTTTCCATCAGCTTGCAGCCACACTGTGGTTTTAGCTGTGAGTCTTTTACTGTTCACATAGTAATTTAGAAGAAAGGAATGCATGACTTGTTAGCTTGACTAACTCTGTTTAAGCTACCATTTTCCTATGCCATTGCAGAGTTCATCTAAGCTTTTCTAGATTTCTAATTCTGCACATATTGTTATCTTGGTCCCAAGAGAAATTGTGGAGCAGGCTCTCTGCCAAAGGCTACATTGATATGACCAAGGTTCAGCTTCATAGTTTCACAAATAATGAAAAAAGGAACCTTACAGTCCTGGATCCTCCCTTGGGGACCTACTCAGGGTAGAATGAAATGAATGGATGTGTTCTCTGGGCACTGGGGGTTTTGCTTTGGTTTCACTATAAAAAGATGACTTGTGGCAGGGCCCATGTAGTGGAACAAACCACCACTGGAATTGAAGCAAAACCGCTTCACAGTGTTTTACAGCACTCTCTAAGCCAGAGGTGGGTTTCAGCAGGTTCTGGCCAGTTCTGGAGAACCGGTAGCGGAAATTTTGAGTAGTTCAGAGAACCAATAGTAAAAATTCTGACTGGCCCCGCCCCCATCTATTCTCTGCCTCCCAAGTCCCAGCTGATCAGGAGGAAATGGGGATTTTACAGTAACTTTCCCCTGGATTGGGGAGGGAATGGAGAATTTACAGTATCCTTCCCCTGGAGTGGGGTGGGAATGGAGAATTTACAGTATCCTTCCCCTGCCATGCCCACCAAGCCACCAAGCCACACTCACAGAACTGGTAGTAAAAATTTTTGAAACCCACCACTGCTCTAAGCAGTTTACAGAATCGGCAGATTGCTTCCAATAACCTGGATCCTCATTTTACTGACTTCAGAAGGATGGAAGGCTGAGTCAACCTTGAGCCAGTAGGGATCGAACTGCCGGCAGTCAGCAGAATTAGCCTGCAATACTGCATTATAACCACAGCTCCTATAGTTGAGAAGGCCTTTTTATATTCATATTGTAGTATTTCTTCATAAAAGTACTAGGGGTCATGCAGAGGTGGACGGCACATGAATTAACAACCGGTTCGCCCAGCACTGAAAATGTGAGCATGTGCGTGCACGCACACTCGCTTCTCTCGTGCACGCTTTCCATGCACATGTACAGCCTTCTGTGTATGTGCTTTGCTCATGTGTGCGGCTTGCGCACATGCACATGGCTTTAAAAACATGGCTAAATAGGACGGCATAGTGCCTGGGCAGGTGGGCGGGCCCACCTTCCGGTTGCAACTACCGATTCATCCAAACCGGTCTGAACTGGCTGAATCCCACCTTTGGGGTCATAATTCAGAACTGTCATTGTGTGATGGATGACATGCCATTTTACTACTGTCTTTCTTCTAGAAAGGAGTTAATAACCCTGAACATTCCTCAATCTTGATAAAGGGATGGATAAAGGAGAAACCGTTGAAATTAAACCCAGATTGGATGGAGGTGCTGATGGAAATGATAAACTGGACTTAGGAATCAAAAGGAAATCTGAAGGGGTTCCTCTCCGCTAGAAAGAGTGGATCCCAGCAGCTACGGGTAGTCCTCGACTTACGACCACAATTGAGCCCAAAATTTCTGTCGCTAAGTGAGACATTTGTTACGTGAGTTTTGCCCCATTTTACAACCTTTCTCGCTACAGTTGTTAAGTGAACCTGGCTGTCCCTTTGACTTTGGTTGTCAGAAGGTTGCAAAACGTCATCATATGACCCCGAGACATTGCAACCGTCATAAATATGAATTAGTTGCCAAGCAGCTGAATTTTGATCACATGACCATGGGGATGTTGTAGGTGTGAAAAACGGTCATAAGTCACTTTTTTAACTGCTGCTGTTACTTCGAACTTAAACAAACAGTTGTAAGACAAGGACCAGTACTCTATTTATAGCGTTCGAAAAACATAGGCAGAGTTGTATACTGCTTGCAACCTGTTTCTGAGCTAGTGGGAGGTAGCAACAGTTATTTGTACCAGGCTACCCTCAAAAGGTATCCGAAAATTGCCATTGGTGCTTAATGCAACGGCCAGGCTTTTGACTGGTTAAAAGCCTCTGCTGAAAAACCTGCACTATCTACTGGGTACAATCTAAAGCTTTGGTGTTAACCTTCAAAGCCTTAATTTATCTGAAGAATCATCTCTGCAGCTGTGAATCTATGAATTTTGAATCAGCAGGGAAGGGTCTTCGAAAGACGCTTTGCTGACAGAAGCTCAGCTATGGAGCACATGAAAAAGGACTTCCTGCTGGGTGGCTTCCAAGCTACAGAATGAGCATCCTGAGGAGAAGCATTTGACTTCCATTCTCTCAGAAGAGGGTTAAAAACTAAGCCAAGCTTTCAACTGCAAATTATTGTGACTTTATTACATGCTATCATTTTTACTGTTGAAAGCCATCCCAAGTATTGGTATTATGCAGAGTAAAAATGAAGTAAGAGCCAGTTTGGTGTAGTGGTTAAGGCATTAGGGTAGAAATCAGGAGACCGTGAGTTCTAGTTCTACCTCAGGTACAAAGCTCGCTGGCTGATCTTGGGCCACTCACTTTCTCTCAGCCCTAGGAAGGAGGCAATGGCAAACCACTTCTGAAAAACCTTGCTAAGAAAACTGCAAACACTTGTCCAAGCTGTCTCTGAGAATCAGACACAACTGAATGGAAAAACATATATACAACATATGAGCCGCCATTAACAATATAGGAAGAGGTATTCTGTTTCTATGGTGGCCAACTAGCTAACAAGGTAAAGTCTGCAAGAAGGGCTGGAGAAGAATGTTACTCATCTCATATTTTTCATGGCTAAAAGCTATTGATAGCTTTATCTTTTTTTAGTTTAGCAATAGCAATAGCACTTAGACTTATACTGTATATCACTTTACAGTGCTTTACAGCCCTCTCTAAGTGGTTTACAGAGTCAGCATATTGCCCCCCAACAATCTGGGTCCTCATTTTACCCACCTCAGAAGGATGGAAGGCTGAGTCAACCTTGAGCCTGGTGAGATTTGAACTGCCAAATTGCAGTCAGCCAGCAGTCAGCAGAAGTAGCCTGCAGTACTGCACTCTAACCACTGCGCCACCGTGGCTTACCTAAAGAGAAGCGTTTTCTGATGAAAACATGGACACATCCTTGTAATTTTCTTGGAAAAATATGGATATATTTGTCCAATGCCTGCTTGCTTGTCATCAGCTAAGACTGGCTAGGAGTCACCCTCTTTCAAATCCATCCTGTTTGGTTTCCATTGCTACATATTATGGAAGCAGATTCCATAATTTAACTTTTAAAAAAAAACTTTTAAAAAAACCCCTTGCTATATTTTCTATCATTCAGATTCCTAAAGGATGATCTCAATATCTAACCTTATGACAGAAAGCAAAAACACCCTCCATATTTCATTCATCCTAAATCTCTTTGAGAATCATTTAGAATTCTTACATGCTGCTAGTGTGAGTATGTAATACGCTTTGGCCCAGCACAATGGTTTCTGCAGAACAGAATATCCCCCGTGTACTGTTGATCAGCCAAGAACAACAGCAATCAAAAAGTTAACAACAGGAATGACTTCCATTTCTTTAACCGTATGATCAGAGTTAAATATATCCCCCCCCTCTTTTCAGAGCTAAACAGAATGATTGAGACCCAACTTAGAAACACCATGCTTATTTATTGCAAATACTAATTATCCCCAAAGGAAATTATCTTAGAAATATCAGCTAGCAATCACCAAGGACCTGTGATGTTTAAAATAAACATAGCACTTCAACTACCGTGTTTCCCCGAAAATAAGACCCTGTCTTATATTTTTTTTAATCCTGAAATAAGCGCTTGGCCTTATTGCCATGCGCTCAAAAGCCCAATTGGGATTATTATCAGGGGATGTCTTATTTTGGGGGAAACCTCTGTACATCCCAACATCTATCAAGGCAAATTTTTTTTTAAACTCAAATCCAAGTTTGTTCTGTTCTCCCCTCTACCTCCACCCTCCACTTCCCTATAGCAAATGTAGAGGCAAGGACTGACAAATCTCATTTGAGCTGTCTGAGCAGTATTGGATTTTATTTTTCGAAATTCTTAATCTAATTAAATCATGTACATGGATCATCGTGGCAGGGTCATTGGTCTTCTGCATTCCAACTTATTCAACCAACTCAGTTCTCTTAAAGTTCATCATCAGTCAGCGGAATGGCTGTGTTTAATATTATTACCAAGGGCAATCACAGGAAAAATAGTGGTGCCATTGCTCTATCTGGAAGTGATGAGCTGCAGCTTTGAAATATGCCACCCATACGTGCGTTTAATATTGAACAGGCAAAACGTTATCTATCTAATGCAGCCTTCATGCATGAGAAGAATAATGTTGGATGACACTATGGAAGCACATCCGTGTATGCACACATGCACTTGTATGCATCCACAGGTGCAATAATGACACTCCCCTAACTTGATTTCTTCCATGACTGTTGGATGAGTTTCTATGTACCTGCTGGGAGTGATATGAAATGCAGTCCTAGTACAGCTGGATGGTGCCAAGTAGAAGATACCTGCACTAGGGGGTCATCATCATCATCATGAGCCATGATGGTGCAGTGGTTAGGGTGCAGTACTGAAGGCTACTTCTGCTGACTGCCGGCTGACTGAAATTTGGCAGTTTGAATCTCATCGGCCTCAAGGTTGACTCAGCCTTCCATCCTTTCGAGGTCGGTAAAATGAGGACCCAGATTGTTGGGGGCAATATGCTGACACTGTAGATAGATAGATAGATAGATAGATAGATAGATAGATAGATAGATAGATAGATAGATAGATAAGAGAGAGAGAGAGATGATAGATATGTGTGAGAGAGATAACTATATGTACATTTATTAAGAAATTTCATTTCTTAATGAAATTTCCCATTCTGTTCCATATTGATATTCCCCTTTGTACAGCCCATTCCATATCATTCACCACATAATACAATTAAGCCTGATTTTTTTTTCTTTTAATTGTACCCAGGGTCTCCATTCGCTCACAGAGTAACTACGAATTTCGTAGTTAGGTAAAAAATATTAAGCTACATGATCATTAATTCTAAAACACGTAGCTCTATATTACAGTTTTATTCTTCCTTTTTGTCTTTGTTGCATAAATTAAACAGTGGTTCCACAGAATTTCGCAGTTTTTTTTTTTTTAAAAAAACCAAATTGCTCAGTTACTATCAACTTTTCCTTCCTATATTTAGTCATTTTAGAGGAAGGTCAGCCTTGCGATTCAAGCTGCCGCATTATGAAGCCACTTAATGACAGAATTGGTTGGCAAGTATTGTAATGAATCTTCATAGAAGACAGTCAGCATCAAAGTCTCATTGTCTAAGACATTCATTCTGTAAAGTAGCTTTTCTCTGCATTGCTACTGACAGCACTACAGTTGTTCAGGCTTATTCTCTAACTTCCACTCAATTGGCAACCTTAAAGCAAAGCCCCTCCTTCATGTATTTTAGCACCCAAGCTTCCAAAGTTGCGAAGTGGCTGTCTGGTGAGCTAAATATAAGGGGACTGCTGTGGGAGGGGGAATACGCTGGATAAAGCAGGTGGCTATAAAAAGGCTGCCATGAATAAACTCATTTGAAATTCTCTAGTGGCATCTTCCACAAAGTAACAATCTGAGAGTTTTCAGAATTACTTTTCAACCTCTGCCATCATACAGCACAAGAAGGGACATAATACGGGAGCCGTTCATGACAGAACTGTGATCATCCCCAAAGCTGTAGCTACACTGTAATTAAGAATGGCTGACACAGCTAAACAGACACAACTCTAACACACATCCCCTGCACAAAAATCGTTGTTGTCTTTGTAGAACATCTGTTCTTCGGTACTCCAAGCTTTGGCATATTTATATGTAGTACAGGCCCACCCGCGATCTCCGCTATGGGTTCGGGTGAACCAGTCCAAACCGGCTGAATACCACCTCTGATGTAGTAGTTTCCACTGGTTTTCCTGCATCTCACCTCCCTATATTTATTAGACATTAAGAACAGAGTTAACAGGGAATAAACAGAAGAATGTATTTTCGGAGGAATGTATTTTCCAGTAAAAAAAAGGATGCAGTTCCTTTTTTTTTCAGCTTCTTTCACAGGGGCTTTCGGCAAAGGAAAAAATGTATGTAGATAGGATGTGGGGTTTTCCCACAATCGAGACAACACGATTGAGATATTGGAGACTTTTCTCAGTAGCTCTCTTCACAGCCCCCTTGTTGAGTAGTGGGTGCAGACACAGGACACAGGACATGTCTGGCAGTTCAACAGCTTTATCCAGTAACAGCAATGGCAATGCGAGCCACGGCAGCCCTTTTTAAACTGGAGCTGTACGCGGCTTCAGCCACTGATGCACGCTTAATTTTCCCACTCTAGCTACTGGCTCCTGATTGGTCCCTGTGCCTGTCTATTCAATACTTAACACCCCTATCAGAGAAGGTGTCTCAGGAGGAGAGACAAGAAGATTGGAAGTGAAAAACTGGCTACAGAAAAGGTGCCAAAGGAAGTAGTTTTAATTTTTTGATAAGGGGATGTGTTCTGAGGTGGGGACTCCTGGTAAGAAATGGACTCTACCTTACAAGAATTGAGAAAAATATAATTGGAATGTATCTTGTAAACTCGATCTGGAAGGAGTTCTGTCGGGGAGAGAGAAAATAGTGCAGGAAATCAGGTGATTCCAAGCAGTCAAGAATGTAGAGGCAGCCAATAATGAACATATACCTCCTGTATATGTTTTTACAACAGTTCTTTTCGTGACCGTTAAAAGGTACAATGGCACTGGGAAAAAGTGACTTTCACACTTACAACCATTGTACAATCTCCATGGTCACATGATCAAAATTCAAATGCTTGGCAACTGACTCATATTTATGATGGTTGTAGTGTCCTGGAATCATGTAATCATCCTTTGTACACTTCTGACAAGCAAAGTTAATGAGGGAAGCTGGAGTTACTTAATAACAATTGCAGTGATTCGCGTAACAACTGTGGCAAGAACTGTCATAAAATGGGGCACAGTTTATTTAACAACCATCTTGTTCAGTGGTGGGTTGCCCCCAGTTCGGACCGGTTCTCAAGAACCGGTAGTAAAACCGGCGGGAGGCTCCGCCCACTGACCTGGACATCATCAGAAGTGATCTGTGCATGCACGGGCATGATGCGAACCAGTAATAAAGGTAAGTAGAACCCACCCCTGGTCTCATTTAGCAACAGAAACGTTGGGTTCAATTGTGGTCATATGTTGAGGATTACCTGCAAAGTGTTGGTCAAATCACATTAACAAAGGATTCATTGACTGTGTACAAGATATGTAACACAAGCAAGAAGATGCAAACAAAATCTACCAGGAATTACTGAGACTTGATGAGCCAAAACACAAGAGTAGAATATGGAGACAAGGGATGGCAGTAGATCATGCAGCCATCCTGAAGACTACCTAAATAATAACATTCCAGCCCAGATTGTATAAATTTCAAGGAAGAGACCCCTAATAGTGGGAGAGTTTAAATACCTGGAAATCTGTTGGAAAATTTGTCTTGACCAATACAGCGATGTCCCCAAAGGTCTCCACTTTCCAGAGGCCTGAAAAGGATATTTATTTTATTTATTTTTATTTATTTAGTTTGTCAAACATGCACAAGAAAACAGATATAAGTATAAACATGGACATGAACACAGGAAATGAATATGAATAAATGGGGACAATAGGACAGGGACGCTGGTGCACTTATGGATGCCCCTTACAGACCTCTTAGGAATGGGGTGAGGTCCACGGTAGACAGTTTAAGGTTAAAGTTTTGGGAGTTTAAGGATGTAACAACAGAGTCAGGTAGTGCAATTCCAGGCATTGACCACTCTGTTACTGAAGTCGTATTTTCTGCAATCGAGTTTGGAGCGGTTTACCTTGAGTTTGTATCTATTGTGTGCTCCTGTATTATTGCGGTTGAAGCTGAAGTAGTCATTGATAGGTAGGATGTTGTAGCAGACAATTTTGTGTACTACAGTTAGGTCAGATATTGGTGCTGCTCTATGTGATCCTGACCAATATGAAAGAACTGGTTGAGGAAGTAAAAGCAGGGGACTTTAAGAGGAAGCTGCCATGCTATTGTGGATTGAAGGTCCTACAGAAAGAGGAATTGGAGAATACTCATATATGCACATTAAATTTCAGGAAAGCCACTTTAACAAACCCTAGTAGAGTACTAAGCAGGTTCTTAATGGATGGACGTCTTCAGGTTAAAAGGACTATAGAAGAGTTGGCCACCTAATGAGAAGGAAGGACTCACTGGAGAAGACCCTAATGCTGGGAAAGATTGAGGGTAAAAGAAGAAGGGGACGACAGAGAATGAGGTGACTGGATGGAGTCACTGAAGCAGTTGCTGTGAGCTTAAATGGACTCCGGGGGATGGTAGAGGACAGGAAAGTCTGGAGGAACGTTGTCCATGGGGTCGCGATGGGTCAAACACGACTTCACAACTAACAAGAAGAAGAGTTGACAACTTCTCAAAAGTTCCTGGAAGTACCATTCCAATGAGGAAAGAACTGGAAGACAACATAAATATAGGTAGTCCTCAATTTATGGATCCCCCACATTTTTTGTTGCTAAGTTGCTTTGTTAAGTGAATTTTGCCCCATTTTCTTGCCACATTTGTTAGGTAAATCATTGCAGTTATTAAATTAGTAACACGGGTTGTTAAGTGAATCTGGTTTCTCCATTGACTTTGCTTCTCAGAAGGTTGCTAAAGGTGATCACATGACCCCGGGACCCTGCAACTGTCATAAATGTGAGTCAGTTGTGAGTCAGTTGCCAAGCATCCGAATGTAAATCGCATAACTGCAATGGTTATGAATGTGAAAAATGGTCGTAAGTCACTTTTTCCAGTGCCGTGCTAACTTCGAAAGGTCACTAAGTGAATTGTAAATCGAGGACTACCTGTAGTGGACAAGTAGCTTTCAACTGACTTAAAATGTTTTTAAAAATAGGTATAAAATAGTTACTAGCCTAGAAAGGGCAAAGCACAAAAGAAACATAAGCTCACAAGATGTCAGAAAGAGCTCTCTTGGTTATGCAAGTATATCATGAGAATTTCAGCAGTTTATGGGATTTAATAAAAAAACACGACACCCAAGATGTTTTCTTTTTATTACCCCAGCACAGCAAGGCAAATTTTGGTTTCAGGCACTGTTTCATTACAGCACATTAAAGCATGTATTGAATCTTCGCATCACTGCTGCTCATTGACTAAGTCACACGGGTGCCAATGCCAATAGCACGCACAGAAACCAGGGCAGATCGACCCACTTTAAAAATCTGCAAATTATTCAAAAGTTCTTTAAAAGCTGGTCCTTGTGGCCTGCAGATGGTGCCAATTTTCATGTTATCCATTAAATCTGCAGGAGTGCTGCTAAATTTCAGAAATTGGTGCTTATATAGTCACAGAAAGTGGTCAAGACAATTCAGGGCACATTCTGAACAGGTTTTCTTCCGAATGCCAGTTCTCAGTCAGCTGCTAGGACCCATATGGTCTGCAGAAAGCTCATCCTAACAGCAGACCCCACAGATGGCAACACTTCTAAACAGGAATGCAAGCAGAGCTGTCCCTTGGCTTCGGTACTTGTTAAATAGCGACCATTTTCAATTGCCTCTGGTGCAATATTTGATGCTAACATGTCTAAAAGAGCATCTTCTCCTCTTTCAACTTTATAGACATATGTAAATGTTGCGGATTATCTTACTGTCTACAACACCATGGCTTCCAGATTGCAAACCTTCTCTGCAGTAGATGTTGCTTGGTGGAAAGCATTTGTCTCTGCGATAAGCCAGCATGCAATGCTGAAATATTTTAAGGTTTTTTGGGGGGAACCTTTTTATGATGCCTCAGCAGTTAGCCTAACCTCCTTATTAGGCATTCTAAGTTGATTATCGTCTGTTTTTATCTTTAGGGTATGTTTTAATTCTTATTGTAAATAGAATAGAATAGAGCTGGAAGGGACCTTGGAGGTCTTCTAATCCAGCCCCCTGGTCAAGCAGGAGAACCTATACAATCTCAGACAAGTGACTGTCCACTCTCTTCTTAAAAACCTCCAGTGATGGAGTACTCACGATTTCTGGAGGCAAGCTGTTCCACTGGTTAATTGTTCTCACTGTTAGGAAGTTTCTCCTTAATTCCAGGTTGCTTCTCTCTTTGATTAGTTTCCAATCACTGTTTCTTGTCCTGCCTTCTGGTGCTTTGGAGAATAATTTGACCCCATCTTCTTTCTCTTTAAAGCCAATCATCCTTGGCTTTAAAATAAAGAACTATATATAAAAGGCTTCATCAATACATTACCATAAACATAGGCATTGTACTTTGGGAAATTCAACATGGCAGAAGTCACTACTCTCAAGAATTTCAAATGGATGCTGAAGAGCCATTCCACACTGTACTAAATATCTATCATTTTGGATTATGATGTTGATTCATAGAAGATCTGAGCGCCAGCTTAACTCCCATTCTTTACTGATGCTGGGTGCTTGAGGGGGGGGGAATGTGCAGGTAGATGGGTGCAGAAAGGAGTGGCTGTGGCATGAAGATGATTCTCTGACAAATTTTTGCACGTAGATGCCTTACCTCAACCTGGGCAGGGAACTGGATATGGACCACCTGCCATGTGGCAATGAACAGGACATTTTGAGTCAGCTTGGTGTACTGTTGAAGGTGCTGGCCTAGAAACTGGGAGATTGTGAGTTCTAGTTCTGCTTTAGGCATGAAAGCTATCTGGGTGACTTTACGCTAATCATTCTCCCTTAGCCCAAACCACTTCACAGGAATGTTGTGGTGAAAATAGAAAGAAAAGGGGATTATTGTGTATGTTTTTCCCTCTGAATTACTTATAAAGTAATAAAGGCAGGACAAAAATCTATAAATAAACATACAGCATAGCCCTATTAGTGGCTTTGAATTTCAAAAGCAATGTGATAAATAGAGTGCTCTTGGGGAATAATATTGGTTAAGCTAATAGATGAAAACAAATTCCTGAGTATGATTCAAATGCAAGTCATTTACTGGTAAATGTTAAGGAAGTGCTTGGGAAAAAGATGAATTTTATACCGGGCATTTGAGGGGATTTTGCTTTTATTTTTTTAGGATAGTCAATTATGGTAGGTGTTTTATTTGTTCTTCAATTTAATTATTATTATTAGGACTTTTTACCTTTTATGAGGTTACTTATGAAAAGGTGTGACATAATTCATATGCTTGTATATTGTAGAACTAGAAATTTAGAGGTCCTTTTCTACTGTATTTTAATATAGTAAAGGTTTTCTTTTTAGCTGTGTTTTCAGGTAACATATATTTTGTTAAGTGTGGTTTGGTTTGGTTTGGTTTGGTTTGGTTTGGGTATTCTTTCGTATTTGGCTTTTTAGTTTTTTTCAATAGATAAAGTACCAAGTTCTGAGTCATAACATCTGAAACTGCAAAGACAGCAGGTAAACTTTCTCCAAAACAGCTAAAATTGCAACATCTACAACAGAATGAGCAACCTTCTGACAATAAGAGGACCCCAATGCCTGGGGGGATTTGAGGGCCTTAGTGGGTGAATCAAGGATGCCAAATGAGTGAGAGAAGGATTTTTCTTTAGGGGGGCTGCTTTCCATGTAAATTGGGGCTTTTCTTCTGAAGTTTAAAAGCAATTTTCATAGGTTTCTGGACTTCAGCATGGTAGGAAACTTTGCCATTAACTTTGGCAATCATGCTTGGGGGGACTAATAGAACCAAATACAGGTTTCAATAAAGGAAAATATTTATAGCTCAGGGTTGAAATGAGGGTTCCTTGGTACTCTCTGAGCTTGGATGTTTTCTTGCAGACGTTTCAATATGCAAACTAGAGTAGCACTGGTGATGTTACCTAATTTGGGCAATTTAAATGTGTGCAAGAAAACAACCAAGCTCAGAGAGCATCAAGGAGGCCTTACTTGCAGGTTTCTCTGGTCCCCCATCTCTAATCTAGTTTGCGTCAAATGTGTTGTATTTTAAGTCATTAACTTTCCAGCAAAGTCCCACAGCAAGTTGAGGAAGGATGCTGTAGGGTTTATTGCCCTGCACGAAATTAGTCTTGCTTCACTTCATTCCCTCTGAACCACCCTCTGCTTTATTCTCTAAATTGTCATGCCACCTTTAGGAGGATTTTAAAGAGAGTAGAAAGAGGTCTGTCTCAAATGCCTTTCCCAAATATAATTGATTGTTATTACTCTATAAACCCTTTCCATAAAATATATAATTATTGATTTCCGTCATTACAAATACCCCTGATTTCTCCACGGAGTGATGTCATAAATATTTCCTGTCACTTTAATCATTTTTGTCATTTCATGCTTTCCAAATCAAAGGGAGCAAGCTGTTTAATTTTCCCCCCTCCAATTTTGTCTTCCTACATATCTTCCAGAAGCCTCCTTCACACACAGGATGAAAACAGATGCACAGATGTTATATCCTGCTTAACTCTGGCAAGCCTAATATGTTAACTTAAGCAAGAGTGTTAACTGTGGTACATGAATCCACAGGAACTAATTTTTGGCACTTCTGCACACCTAATTTTTTCTCAGATGTACTTAGTACCTTGCCCAAACTCCATACAATTTGAGAAAATCCAGCCTTGAGAATTGAGGCTGATATTCTCCCTTGTCATACCTACTTTCAGATATATTTTTTTCTTTTAACGACCCTGTAATCCCTTGTATCAGGTTGGCATTGGGGCAACTGAATGGCGTTCAAGTGTTTACTGGCCAGATGCCCTTCCTGACACCTATGCAGACTTCACAGTAGACAATTACTCATTACACCCAGAGAGAGAAATATCTGCCGCTACCTAAGATCAAATTCACAGCCTCCGGATTGGGAAGCAAGAGCTCCACCTCTAGGCCACCGTGCCACTGTATCTTCAGATATTATAATAAACCAAAATTTAACACCACCCTTAACAACTTTAAAAGCCAATAATATCACTAATTTTGTAAATACTGCCTATGAAAGTTTTAAAAATCTGGAATCCCAAGAGAACATCAAATCTTAGAAGATGCTAAAAATCTCATCCATGGGATTTCATGACCATGGACATTTTGAATTTTTTTGTTCCAGTTCACCATTTTTAAAGATTGTTTTGGTTGAATATTTTGAATATACTGAGCATTAGGGCACGACTTCTAAGAAGTTTGTGGGTGCTATGTTGTCAATCCTTCTTTGTTGGTAGAGCCAGTGAGATTTGTATTCTTTCACTCCACTCTTCCCTTCTGTTGTTGACTTGAAAGTTCTCAGTTAATCACAGTTCATCATGTTGTCCATACTGTTATTAATGGTAAATTTAGTTTCTTTAAATGAACCATCTTCGTGAACAATAGTGTGAAGTTGATTCATTTCAAACTGAATCTAATTAAAATTAACACATAGGCAACATGACAAGGTGCAATGAATGAAAGCTGGAAATGAAAAAATTTAATATCCTTCTTTGAGCTCAGTCTTTTTCTTCACACTTTAGCTGATGGGAATGATAAATGCATGAAGACAAAGATGCTTGGCCATTGAACTATCTTGCTGATCCATAATGATGCTAAACTGTTTCCAAAAAAAGAAACCATTTTCTAGTCAAAAAGGAAATGGATGAAAATTTTCATGTAGCAGACACCAATTAAAGTGATTGTCATCACACCCAAAAGAAAAAAAGGCATTGGCTTTGTTTTTTTGTTAATTGCACCAGTATTCAGTATGGCATCTGCAGTGCAAAATACTTATACCTAATTTCTAACAAAAATTTGGAATCATAATTGCAATGAGTACAAACTGCTAGCGGAAAATTGATTTATTTATAATACAAAGTTTTTGGATAGAATAAAAAAAAAATACAAAGGGATTAAATAAAAGCCACTAGCTCTTATATTGTTCACCTGCACAAATGGCAAGGCCATTTAACACTAGAAAGGTGTGCCCTGACTAACTTTAGTGTGTACTTAACTCCATGTCTCTTGTTTCCTGGTAAGTATTCATTTCATTGATATAAAGGGTTCTCTAGAAGCATCTGTCATGATTGAATACAATTGACCTTCTGTATGAGGCAGACTTCCCTTAAATAAATACGTGTTATTCAAATACTTCTCAGAAAACCAGTTAAGTTCATTCATAGTCTGTTGCAGCAAACATGCCAAACAAGCTGTGTGATTCTTTGAAAATGAACAAATAAGACAAAATTTTCAATAGAGTAAGATGTTCTGGGTAAGATGGGTCACCGAGGATCCTTAGGTTGATTTGAGAGTCCCGTGATTTGAGTTCAACATTTGGATTCAGAAACGTGGATTTGTGTCTTGCCTTGAAATCAACTAACTAGAAATCAACTAACAACTCTGACAGGATAGAATGTGATTTTTCAGGTTTAGCATTTATTATCCTGTTGCAGGAATGGGCAATTAGACCATTGAGCCCAAACTACTTATCAGTGAAGGGACCAAAAAATGTTAATCAAAATATCTCAACAGAGGACTATCTAGCATTCATCATCATCATCATCATCATTAGATCCTCTGCAGAGAACATTGGGCAGCAAATGTATTCCAGAAATTTTGATCATTCCAGATATCAAGATCGACATGAATATGGAGTGGCATTGATACTAAACAAGGAAGCATGCCAAACCTTCATAGGCTGGAAAGCTATTAGCCCATGTCTATAATCATAGCCAGGTTTCAATCAAAGCATGTGAAAACAACCATCTAGCATTAGTTTGAATATGTTCAACAGAAAGGAACACTTTTGAAGTAGACAGTTTTTCTTAAAACGTTTAACTTGCCATGATGTAAAAAAGATGTGGAGACTCTAGAAAGAGTGCAGAGAAGAGCAACAAATATGATTAGGGAACTGGAGGCTAAAACATATAAAGAACGTTTGCAGGAACTGGGTATGTCTATCTTAATGAAAAGAAGGACTAAGGGAGACATGATAGCAGTGTCCCAATATTTGAGGGGTGCCACAAAGAAGAGGGAGTCAAGTTATTCTCCAAAGCACCTGAGGGCAGGACAAGAAGCAATGGGTGAAAACTAATCAAGGAGAGAAGCAACTTAGAACTAAGGAGAAATTTCCTGACAGTTAGAACAATTAACCAGTGGAACAACTTGCCTCCAGAAGTTGTGAATGCGCCAACACTGGAAGTTTTAAAGAAGATGTTGGATAACCATTTGTCTGAAGTGGTGTAGGGTTTCCTGCCTAAGTAGGGGGTTGGACTAGAAGACCTCCAAGGCCCCTTCCAATTCTATTATTCTATTATTCTAACTAAAATATGTTTTCTTCTCACCTAAGTTTATTTTTAGTGAAATAATTTTAGTGAAGTTTTTTTAAATAAACATAATCATAATAATACAAACTAAACTAGAAGAGAAAAGGGCAGAAAAAAGAACAAGAAAAGAAAAAAAGAAGATGAAGGAAAAAAGACAACAGAGAAGGGTCTTCTGACTTTCGTCATACAGAGCATAAGCTAACATACTAACTTTTCACCCTCCTTTAAAGATACAATTTAAAAAAAAATTGTTTTCCACAGAGCCTAATTTTTATCTATGTGCAATTCAGAAATAATATCATTTCAATCCTAGTTCAACAAAACATTTATTACGAGTTTCCAGAAATATCAAACGAATAGTTTATTTCTGGTCAAATAATCCAACTTTATACTCCTTCTGTTTGCTCTGCACAATCTTGACCTTCAAACCGTTCCTACGGCATCTCAGGATTTGATCTTTCATCACTCTTTGGTATTTAAAAGATGTCTTCAAATCTTTCACCAGCTTCCTTTGTAAATCCCTTAAGCAAGCAGTGTCCAGGATTTCTTGTCACAGCTGTTCCATGTCCAGATCCTTTTTTTGATTTGTTTTTTTTTTTATTCCCATTTTGGTAATCGCAATTATGTTGTCTTCCATGCTTTCAAACTCTATAAGGTCTATGCAGCTAAAAGTGTTTTTAAAATACTTCTCATTGTCTTCTAAAAGTTTATTGAGTGAAATCTGTATCCTTTCTGAGATATTATCTATTAATGTTTCAGCCCATTAAAATCAGCGCGGTCATCTGCTTTTCCAATAAATGTAGTGATGTTGATCACAATGAACAAATACTCCGAGAACAATACAGCAGAATCAGCTTCTGCTCCACCTCTCAACCCTCCCTTTCTGTGATATGTTCTCCTCTCATATTATACCAATAAGGAAGGGTAGAAAATCACTTCAATTTTTCCTGGGTCTCCAAAGAGTTACAGTAATTTCAGCAAAGATTTGATGTTGTTTTCTGCAGCGTTACGACTCCCTTTGGGTGCAGTGCATTATTTGCTCTGGTAATTTACAGTCCAAATGGCAGTGATTATGTGATTAAACAAGATCAAGCCTTCCATTCAGTTCAGTAATCCTTACAGGAGGTTTATTATTTTTTTCATATCTGTTGCTACAAATCTGCATTCAGTTTGCCTAATTTTTGAAACAGTTTAAAGAATATTCTTTTAAAAAAGAAAAGTGGGTTCTCTTTTTTTAGTTCTACGTACATGCTTAGTGGTATTCCTATGGCCTATTTCAGCAAAACCACTCTCTTTTTAAAGAAACCATAAACCAATGCAGATTCAATCGCTATCGTTAATATTTCAATAACAAATAATAATTTAGAGTTCATAAGCAATAATGCACAGCAGGGAATGTAATTTTGCTTTCTACCTCTTGCAGTGCAAAACAAAGCCTTACATTTAAAGGTCAATATTTATGTTACATCCGCTGAATGAAGCTTCCTTTTAGGAAAAAATGGGTTCCTTTGTGTATGCTTGGATACAGTTTCATCTAATCACATCCCTAAAATAACAACTAAAAAGGTACCTTAGGATATTGAATGGAATCATTTATCCATATCTGAAGCTTTCAGAATACCGAGTAAGCAGATCAATGAGTGAGTTGTGTCATTATGTGCCATTAAGATAGTATGGACTCTTAGTTATTGCATGGACAAAATTTTTCCAGGATGATCTGTTTCAAATATAACTTTTTAGATCATCCAACAGTGCATCCATTGGCATTATAATTTAGTTCATCCACCTTGTTGCTGACAGGTCTTATCTTCTCTTTCCTTCCTTCTTCCCCAACATTATAGATTTCTTCAGAGAAATCTAGGTTTTTCGTTTTGTGCCTTCAAGTCAGTGTTGACTCCTGGTGACTGCCTGAATGAGTTCATGAGATTTTCTTGGCAAGATTTCAGATGTGGTTTGATCTTGCCTGCTTCGTAAGGGCAGAGACTGGCCCATGGTCACCCAGCTGGCTTTGACCAAAGGTGGGGTGAAAACTTACAGTCTACCGATTTCTAGTCTTATACCTTACCACTACATCAAACTGGCTCTCTTGATTTATTTTAGGAGCCAATTGTTTGTTGTCTTGGCTATACCTATTTATATATTTTGGAGGAATTTTCATCAAAGCCAAAATTCTAAAATATCAATAATCTCTATATCTTCTTTTTTTAAAGTCCAACTTTCATTTCCACAAATGATTCACAAGGTAAATCATTACAAATCATACAGATCTTTAAGAAATGCATGCTATTTACAAGTTCTCCTAAGCACACAAGGCAACAGTTTAGACTGTGTCTAAATCCTCCAACTGAGTGAAGAAGAGAGAACAGAGAACTCAGGCAACTGAGCCAACTTAAGCTCTACACGTTTTAGTCTACAGGAGGTACAAATAGTCTTATGATTTTATTATTGTTTATTATTATTTCCTTTCCTTACTCGTTCAGTTGTCACTTGTTCAATAAACAAGTGACAACTGAAGCAAAAAGCATAGTTCCATCTTTTGTATCAATTACGACTCATCCTAGAACAAAGGCTTTACTCACAGTCACTTGTCACCTCTCAACACATTTGCAATGTCCCCTATATTGAATTGTTGTCAAGGACCGTTCAGAAGTTACTTCTGAGCCATAATGCAACCATTCAGGTTGCTGTGGACATCCCTCAGTATACCCGTGTATTGATTTCAACAGTTGCATTTGTTATCAATTGGTATCCAGGGGCTCTTCAAGGCTTTGGTCTTCACCTTCAAATTCCTCATAATTCAAAGCCTGGATATCTGTGAACTGTCTTCTCCTAGTAACATCTGCCTGCACAATGATAGTAAATAGGGTGGGATCACTCTAATTCTTTCTCTCAGGGATACCATCTGCAAAGATCTCAAAAGCATACCTTTTGACTAGCGCTTCTGAAATAGCTTGCCCCTCCGCTTCCAGACATCAGAATGGCCTCGCACACCTGGCTTTTAAATAGTCCTTTAAACATGGCTATATTATCAGGATTGGGCTGGACTGTTATGACTGCTGTCTCTGGTAAGGAAGGGAATCTCAGATCCATTGATTGTGGTATTCTTGGGGGTGAGGGCAAAGTGTTACTTTTTAAAAAGACATGGTTTGTTTTTGATTTGAATTAAAATCAGAATCAGAATAGAGTGAAAGGGACCTTGGAGGTCTTGTAGTCCAGCCCCTGCTCAAGCAAGAGATCCTATACCATTTCAGACAAGTGACTGTCCAGTGTCTTCTTAAAAACCTTTAGTGATGAAGCACCCACAACTTCTGATGACAAGCTGTTCCATTGGTTAATTGTCTTTACTGTTAGGAAGTTTCTTTTCAATTCCAGGTTGCTTCTCTCCTTGATTAGTTTCCACCCATTGTTTCTTGTCCTGCCCTCTGGTGCTTTGGAAAATAAATTGATCTCCTCCGCTTTGTGGCAGCCCTCTCAAATACTGGAATACTGCTATCATATCCCACCTAGTCCTTCTTTTCTCTAGACTAGCCAAACTCAAATCCTGCAGCCATTCTTCATATATTTTAGTCTCTAGGCCTTTAATCATCTTAGTTGCTCCTTGCACTTTTTCCAAAGTCTCAACATCTTTTGTGTAACGTGGTCACCAAAACTGGATGCAGTATGCCAAGATGAGACTTGTTCATCACTTAGAGTACACTTTAATGATAAATCTTGCAAATTAAAGTTTTTTTTAAAAAATGAACATGTTGCTCTGTTTAGAGCTGTGTTTGTCAACCACAACAATTTTAATGAGTGGTTAATGAACTCCCAGAATTGATGGCTGAGGAGTTCTGGTTTTGAATTCTGGGAGTTGAAATGCACTCATCTTATAACTGCTGAAGATTGTAAAATACTTGTCTAGAGTGATATAACTCTGTTGCTGACTGGTTGCCACTTATCTCTTCATCTGCCACCTCCTTTTTACAAGGACACAACTGTCTCTTCTTTTCATCAATGCCCAAACATCATTATTCTTTTCTTTGGACAACTTTGATGAATAGATCCCTGTTCCACTCTGAAACCCTTATTTCTTTCACTTACTAGACTTTCTCTCTCTCTTATCATGCAAACAATACAAGAATAAAATGCAGAGAGTTTATAACAGTACATTTAGAGCCATGGTAGCACAGTGGTTAGAATGCAGTACTGCAGGCTGCTTCTGCTGACTGCCCGTTGCCAGCTGTTTGGCAGTTCAAATCTGACAGACTCAAGGTTGACTCAGCCTCCCATCCCTCTGAAGTCAGTAAAATGAGGACCCAGATTGTTGGGGACAATATGCTGACTCTGTAAACTGCTTAGAGAGGGCTGTGAAGCGGTATATAAGTCTAAGTGCTATTGCTAAGTGCTATTCTGTACAGTTTAAAAAAACATAGGAGACATTGCTCCTAATTGTACAAAATTAAGAAGTCAGAGCAGAGTGACTCTTGACTCCAGTGGAGCCTACTCCCAAGTAAGGAATTGGAAATTAATAAAATTAAACCATAAAGGCTCCCAATCCTTACCTAAACATATTAAAAAGAATTAAAATATCACCTGTTTTGACAAACCACAAGGCTGATTAATATCCTTCAGCTTCCTTTCATTCTCTTTGCTTAAGCTCCTTATGTTTCTGGCTGCCTAATTTATATTTACAGCCTAGCACTGCAGGAACAGATATTAATTACACAGGAGCGACTAATGCATAGACAAGAGAAGAAATCTTACGTATTTTTAAATATTCTTCTGTGATAAAAGTTTTCCAACTCAAAGGCTATCACTGTATCAGCCAAGGGACACTCTGGAATGTCCTACCCAAGTCACGCCATGTATCCAAGATGACATTCAGAAAATGTAGCCCACCAAGCCAGTAGGTCTAACCTCCTTTTCCACATCTTATTCTGCTTTATGACATGGATAGCCCAGGCTGAATTTTCACCTCTCTTAAAGTGAGAGAGAGAGAGGTGAAAAAAATAGCTCTTATGTCCAGAATACCTAACTTTTGAAGCACTGGAGTCACATACAATGCTGACTGATGGGTTGAAGGTGTCACCCTCACCCACACATGCTTAAGTTCTACTTTCAGAGCTGAAAGGTGACCCAGACAAGTATAAATAGGCCTGAAGATGTCATCAGAGGGAGACGAAATATTTATCCCCATTTATGAGCATTAATTCAATTTTGATTTGAAAATACCCAAATCTATAAATTGCTAAAGCAAAACAAACATTCAGTTTATTCATCCAAAAGCTGGAGAGGATCTTATGTACTTTCACCCTGCTATACAGTTAGTCCTCGCTTAATGACTGCACTGTTTATTGACCAGTTGAAGAAGTAAGACAATTTACATGCTACAAGCGTGATGAAAACGACAAAGATCAATAGAACATGTAGTCTTAATATATGCTCCTTAATTTAATCTCCGTTTCCAACTAATAAACCGATTGTAGGAAATTTTATATGTTCTACAGGACAGGGCAGTGTTGCAGAGATTTTGTTTGTTTTGTTTTAAACATCCTCCCTGTAATTTTACAGGCCAGAACAACGTTACTTGCTTGTCAGCCATTCTTTCCAGTGCTTAAAAAAATGTCAGCATTAATATCCTTCTGTAATTTGACAAGCTTCTGTAAACCTGCTTCCCTTCGCTCTCTTTGTGTTTTCATGACAGGCAATTTTGAAGCCTGGTTTTCCTGCCACTTCCAATCAAGTTAACAAGCAGAAGCCTCGCCTACAACAGAACCATGAAGAGAACCCAAAAAATGTTTGGGTCAAACATTGAATTCCGCTTAGCGAACAAGAGGAAAGAAAGGAGTCTGGTGGGAGGGATGGTAGAACATCCTCCTGAAGGCCCAGATCTGTCAGAAGATAACATTGTCATGTTTTTGTAACAAAAAGGCAACCTCAGGCCCCAAGCATTGAATTTCCATTTGATGACATCAATCACAGCATGAAAGATGTGTGAAATTCTTAAAACAAGGTTAATGAAGTTCAACACAGACAAAAAGCAATTCCCCTTCCCAATTTATTTTCTAAAACCCTAGGTGAAAGAGGACATTCTGGCCCTGACGATTTCTTTGCATCATTGTCGTCATCGTCGTCAACATCATCATCATCATCATCATCATCATCTCACCAAGGCTCACACTGTCTCAAAATACATCAAATATGTCACTCAGCCACTAAACGTTTGCACATCATCTTTGGAATTCCAAAAGATTCAGGGAAGATGGATGGATACCATGTTGATCATCATCAATTACACATCAGGCCTTCAAAGTTATAGAAGTGTTTCACAATTGTCTTCTCTAACAATACCAATAGAGAGCCTGGATAGCTCAACAGACAGAGCTTTGTAATTTAACACCAGCTGTCTGCAATTAAAGTAAGATCGAATCTCGCCAGGCTCAAGGTTGACTCAGCCTTCCATCCTTTCAAAGGTAGGTGAAATGAGGACCCAGATTGTGGGGGCAATAAGCTGACTTTGTATAAATATACAAAAGTATGAAGGCTATTGCTTAACGCATTGTAAGCCGCCCTGAGTCTCCGGAGAAGGGCGGCATATAAATCAAATTAAAAAAAAAAAATACTCCTATATGTATAGACGACAACAACAGTGTATCTTTTTAACGAATTTAGGTTCAAGTATAACCTGAATATACCAGCTTCTGAAGACTCAATTATTCATCTTTGAAATAGGTCTTTGAAAGGTTAGCCCAGGGGTCCTCAAACTTTGACCCACGGACTGGATACGGCCTGCCAAAGCCATTAATCTGGCCCGCACGGGACCACCAGGCTGCCCCGCCCACATCGACCCACCTATCCGCTGGCCTCCACCCACCTTCTGGAGGCCAAGGAGACCAAAAACAGGCCCATTTTTGGGTGGCAGAGTGGTACTGGAGGCCTCAGGAGGCCAAAAACGGTCCTGGGCCTCCAGAAAGAGAAAGAGAGAGAGAGCGGAAGGGAGACACACAAACACACACACACAGAGAGAAGTCCCTCATACACACCCCAAGGCAGCCATATCCCTTCACTAACCTGCTTTCCACCCCCAGGAGCATAACAAATTAAAGTTTAATTTGTGTGTATTGTTTGGACTGCTAAATTGGCCATGCCCACCCAGTCATATAACCACCTAGCCACTCCTACCCAGCCAGTCCGCCCTCCCACCCCAATAGTCTGAGGGACCATGAATTGGCCCCCTGTTTAAAAAGTTTGAGGACCCCGGGTTAGCCTATGGCCCCAGCTCTAATTCTCAAATTAATGCCACTGCTATAGTGCAGCATTTATGCAGAATCGTGGCAGAGGAAACAACTGCTTGCATGAGCTTAAATCATTACAATACGACAATACTTCTTTAAGTGGGAGATTTACAATAGTTATCTATCCAAGGCTACAGTTCTGCATGCTATAGGAAAGCAAGACAGACTCAGTTAACAAACGTTGCTGTTTCAAGGCCATCTTGCATTTAACATTTCTAAAGGAAGGAAAGGAAAGGAAAGGAAAGGAAAGGAAAGGAAAGGAAAGGAAAGGAAAGGAAAGGAAAGGAAAGGAAAGGAAAGGAAAGGAAAGGAAAGGAAAGGAAAGGAAAGAAGAAAGAAGAAAGTTAATATCCCTCACCCACTGCGCCGTAAGCAGGGAAAAAAAGAATATTTTGCCTACCCACTTGTATAACAAAGCCTTACTTGCTTCGCACAATTGTTTTTTCCCATTTAGATCCTCTTTGCTTCAAAGAAAGAAAGAAAGAAAGAAAGAAAGAAAGAAAGAAAGAAAGAAAGAAAGAAAGAACTATAACTCCTTTCTATCAAATATTTGCAAATCTGAATTTATCCCCATCAGCTAACTCCCACAACACAACTTCACTGCTGCAGTGCATTCTATATAAATAGACTGTCTTTTAAAGACTACTCAGAACAATCAATTGGTTCAAAATATAGCAGCCTGATTCCTCGCAGATATTTTGTATTATGGCCCCTGAATAGTAACAGTAATAGAGTTGGAAGGGACCTTGGAGGTTATCCAGTTATCCAGTGGAGTGTTAGGGTGCCCACAATTTCCGAAGGCAATTTGTTCCACTGGTTAATTGTTCTCACTATTAGGAATTTCCTTCTTAGTTCTAGGTTGCTTCTCTCCTTGGGTTAGTTTCCATCTATTGTTTCTGTCCTGGTTACAAATGCTTTGGTAAATAAGCTGCGCCCCCCCCCACAACTTGTTTGTGGCAGCCCTTCAAGTAGTGGAAGACTGCTATCATGTCACCCCTGGTCCTTCTTTTCAGTATACTAGGTATACCCAGTATACTGTAATCGATTCCTGCAATCGTTCTTTGTAATGGCTACCAGTAATCTCCAATTACAATTTAATAGAATTTATATTGCATGGGCTAAGTTTTTTACAGTGAGAATCAGCCTATCAGATACATTTGACGCAGTGGTGGGAGTAAACATTTTTTTACTACCGGTTCTGTGGGCGTGGCTTGGTGGGCATGGCATGGCTTGGTGGGTGTGGCTTGGTGGGCATGGCAGGGGAAGGATACTGTAAAATCTCCATTCCCACCCCACTCCAGGGGAAGGTTACTGCAAAATCCCCATTTCCTCCCAATCAGCTGGGACTCGGGAGGCAGAGAATAGATGGGGGCAGGGCCACTTAGAGGTGGTATTTATCGGTTCTCCGAACTACTCAAAATTTCTGCTACTGGTTCTCCAGAACTGGTCAGAACCTGAAGAATACGACCTCTGATTTGACCCATAAGAAGTCCCTAGTTCCTTAAATTTGTCAGAGCAAGGAGCATTGCTTTTCTGTTGCTGTTTTTGCCTTATGGAATGGCCTCTTTTTAGAACTCAAGTTGGTCCATATATCATAATGTACTAGAAGTTACATAAGATGGATTTGGTCATTAACATACTGTTGTCATCCTTTACTACTTATCATTTTTATAATTATTATTGCTTATTTGGGCCAATGCTTCCTCTGTCAGTATAACACTGTGATTGTTATACTGGTATCAACTTTATAATGTGGACTTTCAGCTTTTGTTGTTATTTTTTTACCAAGATGACTTAGCTGTGAGGATAGATGGATGGGTGCATGGATGGATGGAGTCATGTATATAATTTTACTAGCTGGATACCTGTGCTTCACTATGAAGCTATGTGATCAGGCATGATAAATTGACACTTAAAGCCTGAAACTTAATGTAGAATGTGTAACTCTGTAGCATCACAGCATGCTAATATAAGGCAACTGGCAGTTGGAACAGAGGGGGAGGGGAGTAGAATGTCCCAGTCCACAGGTCGGATGAGTCATGTGTTGGCCACGCCCACGCCCGGTTTAGTGAAGGGGTAGCATCAGAGCATGTTAATATAAGGTAACTGGCAGTTGGAACAGAGGGGGAGGGGAGTAGAATGTCCCAGCCCGCAGGCCGGATGAGTCATGTGTTGGCCACACGCACATCCAGTTTAGTGAAGGAGTAGCATCAGAGCATTTTAATATAAGGCAACTGGCAGTTGGAACAGAGGGGGAGGGGAGTAGAATGTCCCAGCCCGCAGGCCGGATGAGTCATGTGTTGGCCACACCCACACCCGGTTTAGTGAAGGGGTAGCATCAGAGCATTTTAATACAAGGCAACTGGCAGTTGGGCAGGTGGGGAAGGGGAGTAGAACATCTAACTCCTTAGCATCAGAGCATGTCAATATAATACTGTATATGAAATACTAATGATCTGATGGTCATTTCAAAAAAAATCCTTTCTTATCAAGCACCTAGAAGCCAAGAGGAACATACGTGCCAAATTTCAAGTTTGTAGGCTGCACCGTTCTGGAGATTTCATGATGAGTGAGTGGTATGTGGCTTTTACTGTATATATATAGATTAATTTCTGATTGCTTCCAAGTGACAATCAGAATTAAGGGAAATAGATGACCAACACCTTTCTGTCTTTGATTCTTACTTAGAAGAAGAGAGGACTGCACAATTGTTATTATTTTAAAAAAACTAAAGAAACCAATACTATTTCCATCTTACATTAAGACTAGAACTTTGATCAGTCAAATACAAGAATATTTTATATAAAAGTAAGTAATTTTCTGCAAAAGTAGGGTTTGGAAAATTGAAAGAGCTTTGTCTCATAGGAACCAGCTCAATATGGTTAGACTTTAATTACATTAGGTTGAAATTCCAAAAGAAATCTCCCCTGGATTTAAACTATTTATTCCTTGTAAGAAAAATGGAAAATGGAAACCAGACCGTTTGGTCCATGTCGGAATATTTCCTTATACTTTGGCCAATGTTTTGCAATGTCCAGAGGTTGCTTTTCAAATTTCACGGAAGTTTATATTATGGGAGCATGAATGGAAAGAGTGGATCCCCTTAAGAGCAGTGAATAGCCTTGACTAGCAAAGGCTCAACTTGGCAGGTTAATTGATATATTCTTTGGTTCAGTTAATCTTAAACAAATTCCAGATGTAAATCAATATTTTGTTTGTGTGTTTATTTGTATGATTTATGTAGCTGCCCATCTCACACAAATGATTCTTGTACAAGGATTAAACATCCATCCCCACAAACACACCAAAAAACCCCAAGAACATCTAACCCCAAACACCCAATGGATAAACAATAACCTCACTTACAGAAAAATAATAATAATAATAATCAGCTGCAACTGCAGGACAATGACCACGTTATGTTTTCCATATATATAAGAATTCATTCCACATGATTGACCACACCGGAACATAAGTAGGAATGTTTAGTAATTGTGGGTATCGCTTCTTGGCAGGTCACAACTTTTGTAATCCTTCCAGTTGTGCTGGATCTGCAATTCCAGTTATTTCCAGCTGGCACTGACTATTCCAGGGTTCCTGGGTGTTAACTGTACTTGAGTTTTTCAAATAGATTCATCAAAGCAATTGGTGAGGAACTGTGGAACACAGATTGGGATAAAGGCCATCAAGTGGCTCGTTTGATTGTGGATTGTCGCCAGGGTGTGTATGTGTGTGAGGGTTTTTGTATTCTTTTATATTGGGTTGTTATTGTTTGTATGCCATCCAGAGTGAGTAGGCAGAGTGCCATCCATGAGAGTGAGTGGGCAGCCATATAAATTTTCTAAATAAATAAGTTGGAACTTGCAGTAGAACTCTCATGCAATTTTTCTGTGGTGGCCCAGTGATTAGAATGCAGTAATTCAGGCTGACACTGCTCACTGCCAGGAGTTCAATTCTGACCGGCTCAAGGTTGACTCCACCTTCCATCCTTCCAAGGTCAGTAGAATGAGGACCCAGATTTTGGGGGGCAACATGCTGACTCTGTAAACTGTTTAGAGGGGGCTGTAAAGCTCTATGAAGCTGTATATAAGTCTAAGTGCTATTGCTATTCTTGAACTATATGAAATCTTTGATATACAGTACGAAATTTCTACAAGCATGGAAGGAGTTACTTTCTTCCTCGCTTCTAATAATAGAAAAAGTTTCATCTAGGTCTTAACATCCAGGCAAATTCATAAAGGAAGAAATGGCCCTTAGGCTATGCAGCCAGCAAATAGATTATACCAGTATTGATTTCTATTGTTTAAATTCTATGGTTAATTTATTGTGTCTGATAACACCTCTTCTGAGCCCAGGTTTCCACCTGCCTAAGAAACAATGCCATACAAGCAACAACATTAGAATAAAGGAAAGAATCAGAATAAAAGGAAAGAAAGGAAAGGATGAGAACCTGAGATGTTCATTGGTACATGAGGGTTTCTCATTGGAATTCGCAAAAGAAAAGGAAGTGATGAGAAAGTTAAAATAAAAATTAACCTTTCCTTGCCTTACATATCCAGAGAGCAACTACAGGAAGTTGCTTATTTGTCAGAATTGCTAACAGTTGCTAACAATTACTAAATAGCATACTGCAGTAATTTGCCTAAACCAGTGATGGCGAATCTTTTCGGCATCGAAGTGCCAAAAAGGTCGTGTGGAAACGTCTTGCGCGCACGCACTCATCAGAGCCACACTCCGGAAAAGCCGAATTTCTGAGTTCTAGCGTGCATGTGTTCTAACGATCAGCTGGCTGACGCACATGCGCAGGTCAATTTTCAGCACTGCTGCACACGTGAAGAGATCGCACTGCGGAAAAGCCAAACTTCCAGGTTCTGGCACACATGCGCACCCAACAATCAACTCACTGGCGTGCACGCGAAGGACAGCTGATCATCACGCGTGCATGCGTGCCAGAAATCCTGAAGACAAGCAGGCAAGGCTGCACGTGCCGGGCGACATGGCTTTGTGTGCCACTTTGGGCACACATGCCATAGGTTTGCCATCACGGCATGGCACTCAAACTGAGGACTTTGAAATTTATGCCACCTCTGAAACTCTCTATATATTTTGGGTACAGCTCATTTTATTTCAGATTCCTCATTTCCTAATTTCTGTTGGCCTCAAATTGGCCTTTTTTTCTTTCCTCTGCTGGATAATAAAGCACCTAGATGGCAGACACAGTTTTAAATCAAGGCAATCCAAGCCAGCAATTTAAATTAACTCTCCCTTTGATGGGGCTTCATATATATCCTGAACAGTGGCACAGAAATGATCATAAAACCACATTAATTTTCAGTGATGAGAAAAGCAATCTTGTCCATTGTCTCAAAAGGCACAAAAGTCCTTTGAGAAAACCTTATATTATCTTCTGGAGATAATATTGCACATTTATAAAAATCCTCCAAGCTTGAGAAATGCTAGATGTGTCCATGATTTAGAAAGCATTTGGGATCTACTGATCACAAATATAAATATAATCTGGAATCATTTTTAGGACAAAATCATTCAGCACAGAGAAATAGAGAAACTGTTTCTGGCAGGCAAAATTTTCCTCTAAGTTCCAAAAGCAGCAGTTGACATTCTGAACATTATTGAATTGATAGGGAAGTATGATTCACATGTTATATAACTAGTCATAGTAGGTTTCTAGTGAAACTTGAGAGTTCCCTATTTCTTTATAAAAGATTAGGCCTGTAGATCAGTGGTAATACTTGTGCTTTGTATGCAGAACCTGAGTTTTCCAGGTTGGCTGAGAAGCTCCAGAAAGTTGCTAGTTCATGCATCTAATACCAAATTTATGTTCCTAGCATGGCATTTCCTTTGAACTTCAGGATGTTACAATGAAATTTCTCAGGTGCATTTAGATTCTAAACATCTTTTTCTATCTCAGATTGAAACCCTAATTTGATTTACCTTGAAATTATCACTTCTAGAGGATTTTATTTATTTGCTTGTTTGCAATTATTTATATGCCATGTATTCAGATGATTATTACTTCACTCCCCTTATTTTATACTGAATAAACTTTCTTATGAAAGGTATACATTAAGATAAAGATACTAGTTTGTAATGGGATTGGTTGTTACATAAACAAGTCAAAGGGGAAGAAGGAAGGAAGGAAGGAAGGAAGGAAGGAGGGAGGGAGGGAGGGAGGGAGGGGGGAGGGAGGGGAGAAGGAGGAAGGAAGAAAGAAAGGGAGGGACAGAGGGAGGGACGGAGGGAGGGAGGAAAGAAGGAAGGGTAACAGTAAAAGAAATAATTTATACAACCAACTGTTTAATCATTTCAAACAGACAATTTTAAGGAATTTGAGAATGACTTAGTAAAAATTAAATGCAAAGAACATGGCATTCCTCTGCTTCCACAAATAAGATAAAAAAACCAATTAAAAACTGAAGCAAAATCAGATGCTGTATATTAACAAGGGGCTATACCTCATTTGGTACTAGGTGTCTCTTTCCTAAAATCTTCTAGGAATACCTCACAAACAGGAAATTATTTAGTCTCATTAAGCTTACTAAGTATTCAGTGTTTATTAATCATATTTAATTGGATATGACAACATCTCTCCAAAGGGCAAGATCCACCCCAAGCATAGTATATCTAAGTCTCCCTGATTCAGCATGAACACGTACTGCGTTCTCTTCAGACAGATATGTTAAGTACTTTGCTTGCTCAGATTCCAATAAGCACCATCTTGAAATGTTTTTGTCATCAAAATGTTATCTATGACAGTGACACATTTTTGTTTTATATTTAAAATGCAATATAATTTTTCCATATTTTTCTTTGTAAGCAGGTATGTATTCATTTAGTCTTAAAAAAAAGAGGCATTGAGTATAGACTATCCACCTTACATCATAAACAAGCCATTTTTATTTTAATTGGAGGGTAATAAAAATGGCATGGTCATTTACTAAAAATAAACTGGCACAAATTTATTTTAGCCAATGCAGCACAGCAAATGGCTTACTGAATGTCTGCTGTTGTACTCTCTTCATTCTCTCCTGCCATTGCAATATGAATTCATAATTATAAACACTCCTTCTGAACAATACAGTATTCAGCTCTAGAAAACCAGCTTCATATGAAAGAAATCCTAGCCCCAGATGATATTTCATTAACATTGCTAAGAATTTTTTCACAAGCAGGTTTTCTCCCCTTCAAAATTAAATCAGGTATATATCTTCTCCATTCCTAAATTATATCAGAGATTTTTCAACCTTCAATGGATGTTTTTCACCCCTGGAATCAATTATTATTATTATTATTTTTCTTATATAATAGCCAAGACAACAGGGACCTGTGCTTTATTACAGCCCATGTTACAACTGCCAGAGTTGCCTCAGGTCAGCACATTGGTGTCTAAGCCAAAACTTATTCTTTTCATTTTGGTTTCATGCCACTCACCGGCGATGTGCTTGCACAGTGCAGTTTCAATCTGTTCCTTTGATCATTATGTTGGTTTATGTTCATTGAATTTATATGCTTCCATTCTCTTCACCTATGTGGATCTCATAGAACATACAATAATAGCATTGGAAGGACCTTTGAGATCTTCTAGTCAAACCCCCGGTTCAAGTAGGAGACCAATTCTAAACAAATGGCTGTGCATTCTCTTCTTGAAAACCTCCAGTGATGGAGTACCCACAACTACCAATGGTAGGCCATTCCACTAATTCAGGGGTGTCAAACTGGTGGCCCGGGGGCCAGATGCGTCACACGCAGGCCACGCCCACCTCAGCTCCGTGAAGGGGAAAAATGTCACAAAGCGTAATGTGACAGCAACGTGACACCGCAAATTTGACACTCGTGCACTAATTCATTGTTCTCTCTAACAGGAAATTTCTCCTTAGTTCTAGGTTGGATCTCTATTTAACAATCTTCCACCCATTACTTCTTGTCCTGCTCTCGGGTGCTTTAGAGAATAGTTTAACCCCTTCTTTTCTGTGGAAGCCCCTCAAGTCCTGGAAGACTGCTATCATTTTACCCCTAGTCCTTTTCTTTGTTAGACTAAACATACCAAGTTCCATCAATCATTCATCATATGGTTTAGCCTTCAGATCCCTTATCATCTTTGTAGCCTATATCCTCTAGATTTAGTAAGCTTTATGTAAGCAGTGTCTACACCTTGGTTGAGCAATGCATCGAATGGATTCCACTTGATAAAAAGCATCCACAAAAGAGACCTAAAACAAGATGGAGCTATGACATCGGCAAGAATTGCTAACCCAACTGGCAAAGGAAAGCTCAAGACCCCACTGCTTACTTCCCTCCATGTAGATGTAGTACCATTAAGGACTACTCATTGAGTACAGTTTGTCAGCCAGTTACAGATCGAGTGGTGGGATTCTACCAGTTCAGACCAGTTTGGGTGAACTGGTAGCTCCAACAATCAGCTGAAAGTGAACTGGTTCGCTCTGACAATCAGGTGGACCCACCTGCCCGCCCCTTGCGCTATACTGACCTATATCTTCTCAGCTGATTTATGTAGCAGAGCGGATTGCTGTGCCTCAGCTGTGTTACTCCCCAGCAGTAATACGGAAAGTAAGTTTTTGTAAAACTTACAATATGTGTGCAGTGTGCGCAAAGCGTGTGATCATTGAACCGGTTGTTAAACCGACAGGATCCCACCACTGTACAGATCCATCTGATGGTGATGCTATCTATCCCACTTTTTTCTAGCTTACCGAAAAGTAGGTTGTGGTCGACTTTGTCAAATGCCTTGCTGAAGTCTAAGTGTCGAGCCTAGCAACCTGCTCGACATCGCTAACGCGTGCTGAAAGCATCGAGGGACATATACATAGTATTTTGCTGGTCTATCACTAGAAGCTTTCAAGAAGAGACTGGACTGCCATCTATCAGAAATAGTGTAGGGTCTCCTGCTTGAGGTTGGATTATATGACCTACAAGGTCCCTTCCAACTCTGTTAATCTGTTTAAGACTCTATTGATGGAAACATGAAGAAGAGGCCTTCATCCTGCAGTGTATAGACAATGGCTAGAATTATGATGACGATCCTCTAGATCTTTTTTAAAAAAGCTTTTTAAATGATATTTTGATAGTAAAAACACGACAGTATCAAATTTTAGCTGTCCAGTCCCTGATTCCCTCCAGATGCAACTCTCCAAATTCCCAGCCTATAAAAGCACGCTGATTTAGAATTTTGCGAGCTCTAGTTTTGATGCATCTTGGAGCTGAAGCTGTAGACATTGGCCCTTGTAAAATAAATTTTTGAACAAATATTTGACAGACTCAAATGCAGCATGTTGGTATATATTGGAAGAAGATAACCCTTGATCAACTTTCTACCCTTTAGTACAGGGTATATGGTAGGGAGAGGCCTACTGGTATACAGTGTTATGAGCAGAAGCTTTTGTGCAAACAGGCCCATGAAAGTCTATGTCAGAGCTTGGTAATCTAGTAATCCTGGAGTCTGAACTCCACAATTCTTCTGCAGAGACAAGAGAAATTTCCTTGGCCAGTTCATTTATCTAACCTGCCTTGAAACAATACTTTTGAACAATTGCCTTCGTAAGCAAATCTCCACATTTTCGATCTATGTCATTTCTTAAGTCTCATTAAAAGCAGTTTATTCTGTCCTGGGCACCAAGCCAAGTCATCAGAAGACATTGTTTGAAATAAGCCTTTGCCAGTATCAAATTATACCACTAAAACAATGCTCACTGGTTGAGGTCATTAAAATTCAAACCTAATTATTCTTGGAATTGTTCCTTGATATTCATTCCACACTCATCAACCCAACAACTTTTCAGAACAAAGGGGATTGATTTTCTCCATTGAAATGAATGTGGAAGACATTCTAGGCAAAGATTTCTGGATCAGAGTATCGATGTATTATTTACTGAATCTGTTAATAATATCGTGAGTTTTTATTACGGTTTACTTGGTGTAAGTCATTGCAAGAAAACAAGCTCTGTCTAGAATCTTAACTCACTTTTAATTGTAGCATTTTTACAATAAATATTAAAGACCAAATGTATTTTCAGAAACATAAATGTTGTCAAACACCTGCCTTCTTTTGAAAATGTAAACTATAAAAATAAGAAATCAGAAAACATAAGTGCATTACACTGGTAGAAAGACATCAATACGAATGCCAAATTAAAGCAAATGCACAAAATAGCATTGATAAATAGCTGTTTTATCATTAAATAATACAGATACAAAAGCAAAAACAAGAGCTAAAATCAGATTACAAAAACTAAAATAGTTAAACATTATTTAAAAGCCTGGAAGTCTGGGCAAACTCACCAAAAAAAAACCAACAACCCAAAGATTTCTGGAAGTTTGCTGAACAAGAAATACCTTGATTAAATAATTTAGATGACACCAAAGAAAGGCTCGGAGCGTACATAGGAACACAAACATCTTTGATCCTGGCTTAAATTACAAGGTTCAAAAATGATGTTGCTGTGTGTATTTATGGCTTGCCTGAGCCATTATTCACTCTACTTTTTTGTAGACAATGTAGATAGGGAGTCTGCCTATATAGAGAATCCCTGGTGGTTACCACTATGTCCTGTGAAACAAGCTCAGAAACCCACTTTTTGAGTTACAATTTAGCTCATTTATCATCTTAGCTTGGTCTTCTGGACTTAGAACAATGCAAGTCATACCAATGAAGATTTACAATTCAGAGAAATGGCAGATAATAAACAAATATGAACTTCAGAGCCTAAACAGGAACATCCTTTACACCTTTGCAATAATATGACGGTAATAGAGCTTAACCAGATTCGATATAAAATAATTGAACATACAAGCTGCCTTTTTAATTCTGGTATGAATGTTTATTTATGATTTACTAGTACACTTTTTTTTTATTCCAAAATGATTGATGTGATCCTTAACCCATGGATTTAGAATTAGACTCCACTGGTTTTAATGAGACCATTTTCAAGTAGGTTGAAAAACAGATTTTAAAAAAGATTCCAGCATTAACATTTATATTAGACTTTTACAGAATGGATAAACTGAAAGAAAAAGAAACGCCATCATTTCTGACAGTCATAAAATAAGTTGCTAACCCTTCTGGATTTTTTGCTAGCTTTTTATTCCACCAGCCATGGTGTTAATCTTCACAGCAACTGGAATCCTATTCCAAACTATTACTTGAATGGTCTTCATGGAAAATGCAGCAGATTTTCTATTGAATGTTCTAAGTCAGGGGTGTCAAACACAAGGCCCGCAGCAGGGGTGGGTTCTACTTACCTTTACTATCAGTTCACAACGGGGTCGCGCACGCTTGCTTTGCTCGTGCGCGTGTGCACTCTTCTGTGCAAGCGCAGAAGCTTCTGCGCATGGGCAGAAGTGTTTTGATGACATCAGGGTCAGTGGGCAGAGCCTCTCGCCGGTTTTACTACTGGTTCTATAGAACCTGTGCGAACCGGGGGCAACCTACCACTGGCCCGTGGGATGGATCCAGCCTGTGGGGTGCTTAGATCTGGCCCACAGGGTCAGCCTGGAAAAGCAAAGGACCGGCTTGCGATACCTTTTCCAGCAAAAACAGAGTATGGGAGGGCCGCACACAGCCCTCCCAAGCTCCTTTTTTACTGGCAGAGGGTTACAGGAGGCCGTTTCAGCAAAAAATGGAGCTTGGAAGCCCGTTTTTGCTGGCAGAGCACTCGGGCTTCCATAAGCGCCCCTGACACAAGTGACATGAAGCTGACCATGCTCACCATGGCCCCCTGAGATCAAACACAACCCTAATGCAGCCCTCAATGAAATTGAGCTTGACATCCCTGTTCTAAGTGGTCACACTGAAGAACTTTCTCTTTAACAAACTTGGTCTTTCTGCTTCTCTGCAAATGTCATTTTACAAAGTTGGATACATCTAGGGCAGGGGTGTCAAACTCATGTCGTCACGGCGTCTATGGCGTCATGTCACATGACGTATCGAGACTTTTTTCCCCTTCACTAAACTGGGCGTTGGCGTGGACAGTGTGTGACACATCTGGCCCATGGGCTGGAAGTTTGACAGCCCTGATCTAGGATATCTGTAGGGGCGGTTACCCAAAATGGCAAATGCAACCAGCAAACCCAAGCCCCACCCCCTTTTAAACATATGTTGCATGCATTGCATGCATCTTTAAAAAGGGAAGGCTTTTATCATCTGGATGGGCCCTTCCTTTTGAATGATCCTATAGATCCCCCTGGGTAGTTCTTTGCCATTTGAGAGTGATTGACTGTGTTACTCATGTTTTATTGCACTGCCCTTTTCTTGGTTTATAGATTGGCACATAGACTTATCTCTATTGCCAACTTATTTTGACTGGTTTGAAGGCAACAGTGCAGGAAATAAGTTAATAATAACTGATATCTTAGTGAAAAATGTCAACGAAAGAGGGACTGTAACAAGGAAAGAAAATCGAGAGACGTTTTCGTGAAGATCAGAAACATCTTAGGAAAACATACATATATATATAGTATACATTTTCAAGAGTAAATACAGAAGTAATCTGATAGAGACAAATTAAGTTAAAGGAAGAATCTCTTTACAAATGGTATTAAAGATTGTGTGTGTGTGTGGGGGAAACTAGACAGAAAACCTATTCAGGAATTCACTCACTTAGAAAGTGAAAAAGGATAGACCAGCTGTCAAACAGGACAGCACCAACTGCAGATGAAATTCTCATTGAACTATTTAAAGCTGCAGGAGAAAAGGCAGCTGAAGCACTAAAAGTTCAATTTCAACACATTTGAAACAAGACTCCATGGCCTGGAGATTGGAAAAGATCAATGTTCGTACCTATAATAAACAAGGGAGGTGCATGAGGAAATGCAAATCCCATTGCACTAATTTCTCACACAACGCTTTCCTTAAAAGCTTACAAAAAACATACATATGAGGCAAGTGATGCCAAATGACCAAGTAAAAAGAAGAGCAGGTTGCTCTACTTGGGCATCCTGTCCCTAAGCCTTACTCCCACAGCTGCAATAGCTTCTATTGCTCCCACGGGATCCAAATAGCCACCAACATTTTGTACAGTTCCTTTAACCAAAATGAAATGGAAAAGGACCTAATACTAAAAACAATATGCTAAAGCTGCTGAAAGTTTCTCTACCTTAGCCTAGAACAGGACTGTCAAGCTCACAGGCCACGGATCGGATGCATCACACACTGGCCACATCCATGCCCGGTTTAGTGAAGGGGGGGGAGTTGTGATACATCATGTGATGCCACCATGACGCCACGGGTTTGACACCCCTGGCCTAGAACAAGCTTTTAATTTGGGTGAAATCTACTGAGTTTAATGTAACAAAGAATGTTAATAAAATTCATTGTGCATCTGCCATGACATTCTACATTGTGCATTCTACATCTGCCATGACATGCATTAGAAATGCACCTATAGAAAAATGGAGAACCTATTCCTAGAACACTAGGCAAGGAAGAAAACATGTTTGAGTAACATGCCATAAGACTCTAGAAATTTGTGACATCATTTGTCAATGGATTTGAGTTGCGATATTTGATATCCTGCACCGTAATCCTCTCTATTTCTCTATTCAGTGTTTTGCTTTATGCAAATTGTTATTATATGAGGTTTTAGGGAAGCCTGCACTTGGAGCTTTTTCCCAGTTTGGGCTCCTGAGATTTTTGCAGCCATTTCTAGACAAGGAAGATCTGATAACAGTGACTCATATCTTTATTACTGTGTGGTTAGATTACTGTAAAACAATATGCATTTGGGTTGATTTTGAAAATGACTGTGTGCCTAATAACTATGCTATGGTCACTGTCATATTTGTCAGTAGACTTCTAAGTGTACCGTATTTTTCAGAGTATAAGATGCACTTTAGTTTTTGGGGAGGAAAATAAGAAAAAAGCTGATTGGCAGGTGGATCGGCCTCCCAGAATATCCCCAATCAACTGTTCCCAGAGATGAATTTTAGCAACAGGTTCCTTGGTTGTGAGTTCTGTGCCTTGCTTTTTCTTGCTTTTTTTTCTGCCTCTGAAACTTCTGAAACTCTGTTTCAGAAAAAACTTTCTTTTCTGCCTCTGAAAGCCTCTGAAACAGAGCTTCAGAAAAAAAAAAGCCTCTGAAGCTCTGTTTGGGGGCTCCTTTTCTGAAGCTTCATTTCTGATGCTTTTTTCAGCCTCTGAAACCTCGGTTTGAGAAGCTGGGCGGGGCTACATTCAGAGTATAACACGCACGCAGATTTTCACCCCCTTTTTTGGGGGGAAAAGGTGCATCTTATACTCTGAAAAATACAGTAATTAAAGATGCTGCTTTTTGACCTATAAAGTTCATCTTTACATGCGAGATTCTGAAGTAGAATCTATTCAACTCATATGACCATCCAAAGCAACTTCCAACAGTCATGGACATGGAGCACCAAAGGTAGATATTGTCATTATATCCCCTCTGCTGCTTCCTGGAAAACCATAGAGGCATACTTATTTTGACAGGCATTTAAATGCTAGCAGGAACGCTGAGTAATCATCTTGGTTTGGATGGCTTTAGTATTACTTATCATTTTTAAATGAAGAAATAATAATGGATTTTTGTGCCTTTACTGCCCTAAACTACATTTCTGAGTGCTGCCCTGCAAACTACTGCAACAAATAACTAATTAGCATGCAAAAAGGGACAATTTGGGTGCATGTGGTTTGAGTAGATGATATACTACTGTAGAAAAACCCTTGTGCTTGGCAAGCTGGAGGATAATAGAAAATGGTGAAAAGATAAGGTGGATGGAGACCAGAGAGGATGCAATGCTGCCTTGGAAAGGCTTTCTACGGGTTATTGCTGGAGGCAGGTTGAGTTGGCAAGTTTTTGTCCATGCTGTCTCCCAGAATCAACCTGACTCAATTCCACTTAGCTAACTATTAACCCTTAAGGCCTTCCATGTGTTAGGACCTTAGAATGCAAGAGATATTTTTTTTTTGTAATGGACTTGTCTAAATATAAAAAATGGAGAAAAAGTTCCAAAAATGGTCTTCTCCTGCATTGCTCCAAGATGAAAAAATTGACACTTCTGGGAGTCACTTTTGACCCCCACCTCTACCCACCTTCTGTATTTTGAAAACCTAGAGTTACACATCTTGTTGTCATGCTATGCGTTATTTTTAATGCCTGCTGTTTCACTTTTTTCATTCATTCACTTTAATTAAGGTAGCCACTTGCAGTATTTCATTGGTGAGATATAAATAGAAATAAATAAATAACATTCAGAGGCTGCCTTTTTATTTTTATTTGACTTGTTGGAAATGAAAACCCTTTAAAGCCAGTTGGTTTCCAAATGGTCAGTTATCTCTTTTTAGCTTTGGTTTCTTTCATCCAGCTAATCTGGTGTTTATATGTAAGTTCCATGTTAGTCACAAACAAACAAACAAATAATAAATATTTATCTAAATCTGAGCTCTGTTCAATGGAATAAAAATATATTAAATCTGCACAAAATGTGTGAATGGTGAATAGTAGCTCCACACAAGGATACTGAGCTACATGTAAATCAGGGTTGAAATTCTACCAGTTCGGACTGGTTCGGGTGAACCGCCAGTAAAAAATGTTACCAGTTCAGGTGAACCTGTAGTAAAAAAAATGCTACCAGTTCAGGCAAACTGGTATTTCTGATAATCACTTGTGACACATGATTTAGCTAGAATCATCGGATTTCCTGCTTTCTAGCTAATCTAAATCATGTGGCACAGCAGATCCCCCCCCCCCCACTGTTCTACTTACCTTTGCAGACTTGGAAGGCTTCAAAATGTTCCTTTTTTAGTGCTGCACGGGCGCACGCTTGGTAGTAGACTCACAGAACCAGTAGCAGACTTCAGAGGATTTCACCGCTGATGTATATACCATATGCATATGAGCTTTATTATATAAATATAGGTACTGTTTAGGACAGAGGCCTTGGCTGTACGAATTGCTCTTAGCTCTGGAAAACAGAAAGCAATATCAAGAGCATAAACATACAGAATTATAAGAGATTCGGTCCAACCAAAAGCTACTGAGTAGAAAGTAGAAATAGCACTGCTGATACATAACTGTCCTGTCTCTGCCAGACATTTTAGTGGGTGGGGGCATCTCTGACTCTGCCCTATTACTCTTTATGAAAAAGGTCATTAATAATTTGCATACATTAGTTTAAGTGAATGCAAATTGTAAATTGCCTACTTGGTAATCTTGGAGCAAAGAACCATTAATTAGCCAAATTGTGAGGAGGAGGGGCACACATATGAAAGCAAAGCCTTGGCCCAACATCAACCCAATTTGTCTAATCTGACCCAAAATAAGAACAGAGAAGAGAATTGTCTGTTCTTATTTCCATATATAAGTATTTATGTATGTGTGTGTGTAATGTGTGCGCGTGTGTTTTGGAATAATTTTTTCAGATGGAGACTTGTAGACAAATCTTTCTGTTTCGATTTGGGAGGGAATAACCATTAAACTCAAAGCAAGGCTATAACAAATGGTAACAGATATAATGCTGCACTCAAACAAACAAAAAAATCTATTGCTACTATTTTTTTTAATGAGAAAACACACTCTATTGGTTTTCATTAAGAAAAACCCCTTGGGGACATCTGTGTGTTTTGACTAATTTTTCATTTATCAAACTTATGGTTCATTTATTCTTTAATGGTAAGTAGGAGTTTACACCAAGCTTGTAATTTCTAGTGTCTAGCATAAAACTAATATGATAGATCACCTTGCTTGCAAGGGACATGTTTTTCCTAGATAGATTGTAAGTGTTCCTGCTTGATTCCAGTGAGTCAAGATGAGAAATTATATCTTTTACTCTTCAATCTTATACATAGATCTGTAAGATACGCACACACACCCATACACAGAAAGACACAAAAACACATCTACTATATTATATACACATGTATATATTATATACATATACACATGTGTTTGTGGATATGAGTTTGTATACATACATACATGTGTGTGTTTAACTTATAGAATATATAGACAGTATAGATGGTAGAGGAGAGAGGAGAGAGGGGGAGAGAGAGAAGGGAGAATGAGGGGGAGAGAGGTGGAGAGAGGGGAAAGAGAAGAGAGAGAGGAAGAGAGGGAGGAGGGAGGAAGGGAGGGAGGGAGGGAGAGATGAAAGTGCTGGACTAGAAACCAGAAGATCATGAGTTCTAGTCCCATTTTAGCATGAAACCTGGCTGTGTGAATTTGGGCCAGGGACCTCACAAAATTGTTGCTATGGGGAAAATAGGAGGAGGAATGAGTATTAGGTATGCTTGCCTCCCTGAAGTTATTTATTAAAACAATAAAGGCAGGAAAGAGAAATGATTGATGATGGATGGATGGATGGATGGATGGATGGATGGATGGATGGATCAATGGATCAATGGATGGATGATAGAATAGACAGATAGATAGATAGATGGATGGATAGATAGATAGATAGATAGATAGATAGATAGATAGATAGATAGATGTACTTTGATGTAGCATCACATGCAGAGTGTATGTTTAAGACAGTAAAATTCATTTCAAAATAGGTTACTTGGAAATAAGACTACTGATTCCTTTTGATCAATTCTAGAAAATATCCTCTAATTAAAAATATGTATTAGCCTATTCTGTCAAGACATCTTTTCTTAGGAATGGGAAAGCAAGGATCTGACCACAGGTGGTTACTCCAAGTAGCTCTACGGTACTCCATAATATTTTAAACAAGAGAAATTCATTTTCTATTTATTCATATTTGAATAGCAGCGGAGAAAGGCAGTAGGAGAAACAGTGATATGATGATGTCATCAAAAGGATGGCAGACTGAAAGACAATATCTACATTTATGGTTGAATAGAAACCCTTTATAAACCTTTTGCATGAACTGAAGAAATGTTCTTATAACAGGTGGTCTGGTGATTAGGGAAAAATGGATAATAGAAAAAAAGTGAGCTTTTTGTAATCATAGAATAAGAGATAATTTTGTAATCATACTTATACAGTATATGTGCAGAGAAAAATCTTCTGCTTCGATTTCTTTTTTTCCCCTTCAACTGCACTTTTGACTTGTTTTCTTTCCTTCTCTTTCTTTGTTCTCTCAGTTTGCATAAGATTTTAAGTTCTCTTTAAAACTTTTAATAAAATTTATTTTTTAAAAAAAGGTAGGCAGACTGTAGCAGAGGGGAATTTTTGATGGAGTGAAATTTGATGGGATTTTTTTTTCTTTTTTAAGGTTTAGTTATTTTCTGCTGAGGGGGAAAAAAAGGGAGAAAGTGGTGCTTCTGTTTCTCAAGTGTTTGCAACCAAAATTCAGTGGACCAACAGGCAACTTTGAGAGTCTCAGGCAAAGACAACAAATGAATCACAAGCTCCAAAGTTTGGTGGCCTTATCGTGCAAAGTATCCGTGTCATTTCTGGACAGAAAGATATTGGAAACAACAGAAAATCTATAGAAGCTGATTTTGCCCAAGGCAAAAAAAAAAAAAAAGGGACAGGTGGACAAAACACAAGTCTCTCATTTTCAGCGGTTGCTAAGAAAAGGTAACTCAAGTCTTCTTTCCATTTGGGAAAAAAAGCATGTCAGTTTTGAATGAAGAAAGAATTACAAGTTAGCAGTTGCCCATTAGAGTTATTCCTCAGCCCAAACAGCATCACCCAAGTGCATCAATGGAGAAGGAAAAGGACGTTTACCTGGCAATTGTGTCCCCTGAGTTTTAATTGCCTTCAATCTTAACAGGCTGACAAAAATATACTGCAGTAAGTTTGTGCTCTCTATCTCTCTCTGTGTGTGTCTCCGTCTCTCTCTGTGTGTGTGTGTGTGTGTGTGTGTGTGTCTCTCTCTCCCTCCCTCCCTCTCATTCAATCTTTTTCTTTCAGCCTACATTCCCCCTCTGCATTTTTTTTTTTACTAGAGCCAGTGTCAGCTAAATAAGGGAGACTGAACACTTAGGTCTACAATAAAAGGTCTAGGATAAAAAAAAATGCTACTTTGAGTGAAAATACAAGAAGTTGCTATGAAAGGCTACGTAGCAAGTTAAGTGGGTTTCTGAAAGGCCAAGATGAAACATAGGAGGTTGGGGAAAGGACACTAAAAAAAAAAAAAACTGCAGTTGTCAGAGGGAAAAATCAATGTGCATCAATCTAAAGCTTTTGCCTGTCGGCTAATGATACAAGTCTCTGTCATACAGGCAGGAAAGAGAGATGGCATCAAGGAGGATATGGGCACCTACAGGGGGTTATCACTGCCACTTTCAAGTTCTTATTAGCTGAGCCTCTGTGGAAGAATAGAATTGTCTTCCACTTTAGGGAGAAAGAGACATCCTCATGATAGCAGCAAGAGTTAGCTTTTAAAGCTGTAGCTGTTTGTATGGGGTGGGGAAGGGAACATAATCCAGCTAAACTGTCCCAGGGAATCTGAAGGAGCAATAGGGAAATGTAGGAAATGCCTGAAGATTGTGTGTGCAATGCCTGAGGATGCGTGCTGTGTGTAAAATGCCACTGCAAGGAGCGTCCTGAAGGACGCTGCCTCTTTATGTTATTTGCAAACTTCTATCTGAAGATTTCCCCCTCCACTCCAAATACTGACTAGGTTCATATGAGGAATGGAAAACTACCTTATTGAAGGGATTATTCAGAAGCCCAAGCCATAATTCCTCTCCTGGATGGGGAGGAACAGACTCAGGCTCAACCCATCCAAGACCGAGTGGCTGTGGTTTCCGACGTCCCGATATAGTCAATTGGTGCCATCACTGACTATTGGGGATGAGTCATTGCCCCCCACAGAGAGGGTTCGCAACTTAGGCGTCCTCTTGGACTCACGGCTGTCTTTAGGAGAACACTTGACGGCTGTGGCCGGAATCAGGTTCGCCTGATTCTCCAGTTGCGTCGCTTTCTGGATCGGGACTCGTTAAATACGGTCACTCATGCCCTCGTCACTTCACACCTGGACTACTGTAATGCTCTCTACATGGGGCTCCCCTTGAAGAGCACCCGGAGGCTCCAGCTGGTCCAGAATGCGGCCGCGCGGGTAGTTATGGGAGCAGCATGGCGCTCCCATGTGGCTCCCCTCCTGCGCGAGCTGCACTGGCTCCCTGTGGTCTTCCGGGTGCGCTTCAAGGTCTTAGTTACCACCTTTAGAGCACTCCATGGCTTAGGACTGGGGTACTTACGAGACCGCCTTCTGCCACCAATAGCCTCTCACCGCCCAGTACGCTCCCATAGAGAGGGGCTTCTCAGGGTGCCGTCAGCCAAACAGTGTCGACTGGCGGCCCCCAGGGGGAGAGCCTTTTCTGTGAGGGCACCCACCATCTGGAACGAGCTCCCCCCAGAGATACAGAAGATTCCGGATCTGCGCACTTTCCGCCGTGCCCTCAAAACATTCCTGTTTCAGCAGGCCGGCCTGGCCTAACTTTCCCTTTATATTGCTTTTTGATTTTATTTTAAACTGGGATGTCTTGAATTATCTAGGACCAGAGTGTTTAGTATATTTTAATTGGTTTTTATTAACGTTTGTATTACATGTATTTTTATCGTTCGCTGTTCACCGCCCTGAGTCCCTTAGGAATAGGGCGGTATATAAATTTAATAAATAAATAAATAAATAAATAATATTTCACAAAAGAAGAACATTCTAATGATATTATGTGCAGTGATTCAACTCTCTTCCATTGCCCTTTTTTCATAGAGACATCACTTTGCTTTGAAAATTCACTATTCATCTTGTAGACAATACATCTGAGGGAAATTTATTTGCATGCTGTTGAGATTTTTGAAATTTGTATTTTTCATGGCCTTGGAGAGTGCTTGGTTGAGAGAGACTTGCTTTTTTTCTCCCTTTGGCTGCTCCATTTTGCTCCATTCAATCTTGCTCAATTCTCAGCGACTGCCTGGACAAGACCCTGAAGTTTTCTTGGCAAGATTTTTCAGAAATTGTTGACCATTGGCTTCTTCTTGGGGTTGAGAGAGAGTGGCTGGCCCAAGGTCACCTAGCTAGCTTCATGCCTATGACAGGACTAGAACTTCCAGTGTCCTGGTTTCTAGCCTCGTGCCTTAACCACTAAACCCTTCTAAGCCTTTACAAAGAAGAATGAAACCATCGATGGAAACAGAACTCCCAAATGAATGAGCAGGTTTTAGAAAGGCCATGAAGAAGAAAAAAGAGAGTGAATAGAGCAAGGGAATTCATGAGAGAGGTTTACTTCTTGCTTCCTTGCCTACAGCAAGCCCTTTGTGGAAATCATGCCAGAATATGGAAAGTATTAAAGTTCATTGTATGCCAGAAAGGCCATTATTCTACTTAGAAATCTTTACAAGGGACAAGAAGGGACTTTAAGTACTAACTTTGGAGAAACAGAACGGTTCAGGAAAAAAAAGAACAAAGATGCATATGTCCCCACTCTGTTTAAGTTAAGTAGATGTATAGTGAATATTTTATAAGAATGGCAACTTTCAAAGAGATGTTAGCTCAAATTAAAACTGGAAACCGAAGCAGTGAAATTTCTGAATAACAACACTTTGTTAGTTCAAAGTAGAGAATAACTGAATAACAGAGTTTGGAAGGGACCTTGGAAGTCTTCTAGCCCAACTCCCTGCTCAAGCAGGAAACCCTCTACCATTGCAGACAAATGGTTGTCCAATCTCTTCTTTAAAACTTCCAGTGTTGGAACATCCAAAAGATTTAGAAGAGTGTACTATGAAAAAAATGGAGAATGGTGAAGAATGTATTAATGTTAAGTATTACAATGACAAACATAGTAGCAGCCAGGATGCTTGGCTAACTTATAACCAATAGAAATGAAAGTGATAAAGATAGATGGCATCAGGGGTGGGTTTACTTACCTTTACTACCGGTTCGCAACATGGCCATGTGCGTGCTCTTCTGTGCAAGGGCAGAAGCTTCTGTGCATGCGCAGAAACACTTTGATGACATCAGGGTTGGTGGGCAGAGCCTTCCGCCGGTTTTACTACCGGTTCTATAGAACTGGTGCGAACCGGGGACAACCGGGGACAACTGGATGGCATGTTGGAGAAATAAAGAGATTAATCTTTGAGAAGAAGGCAGTGACTTAGACAAGAACACGAATAGAACAACAATCAGACTGCTTTTCAGCATGAGCATGAAATCACTAAGTATCACTAAGAAAGAACAAGAAAAGGAAGATACGCCGATGGACTACAAAATAAATTAAGCAATCAGTCCTGGATCCAATATAGTATGACTGCTGCTTTGAAGTAATGATGAACAAGAAGAACTTGACATCATTTAGACAAGACGTACTAGAAGATGATGGACTGAAAAAATGATTATGGGAAGAAGAAGAAGAAGAGAAAGACGATAAAGGTATATGGGTGGTATCAAATATATTACAGGACTGTCCTCGGAGGAGCTACAAGTTCTGGATAGAGACTAATCAAACTGTGAAGATGCTGAGCCTGATTTGATGACATCTAAGTTTGTACTGTATGTCAAGTGGTATCCCATACAGTTTTTATTTTATTTTTCTTACCTTTCTTTTTCTGAACCCAAGGCAGCCAATTTTGAATTCTTAGTCTCTCTTCTAGGGACCAATCTAATTTTAAACTTCAGTATCTTCAGGACTTTTTTGCCTTTATTATTGACTCCAATTTGCAAATTGGTTAATATACAAATGTTTTAAATTAATAGTTAACACTTTTTACATATCTTAAAATCATGTACCGTAACTGACTATATAAATTATAGTCAATTATATAAATTATGCTGGGAATAGCAGGGTTTTTTGACTGCTTACTTTTTAAGAGTGTATTTACAGATTTTCTCTGGTGTTTCCCTTCATGAACCATCTACTTGTTATAGGAACAAAGTATAATCTCCATGGATATAGACATGCATTATAACATTCAAATAAAGATAAATTTGATTATTTTATTAAAGACATATTGGAAAATTCATTATTTCAGAGCAAATCAGATCCCAATATGGCTAAGGAAGCAATTGGAATATTTAGTAGAAATGGAAATTAGGCCATGTGTTTTCCTTCAATAGGCTAGAAGATAATTGAACTCTGTGTTATTTTCCCCCCCCCAAATTTCATTATGGATCTTGGCATCACACCAGTTTGGATTATCTCCAATGCAGCTAGAAGTGATTTATATCACTTCTGGAGCTCCAGACTGGGCACCAAATGTGATCAAATAATCTCTGCACATTTTCTTTCTTTATTGGTATTTTTGGTAGTGATTCATTTTCGTAGTAATTCTTCTGCAGACTTTGCAATATTCAAATCTGATCCATATAAGCTTTGTTTTCACAACGGTGGCTTGTAAGGGAGCATACTATGCCTTAAGGTGTAGTGATGCCATTTTACAATTCAAACAAGTTCATAACTTGTTAAGTCAGGTCTAAATTTAATTTCTTGCAAGGAGTGTTGGATGCTAAGCTTAAAAACAATATGTGTTGCGTAATACTCAGCAAAAACTTCCCTAACGGCCCAACATTCACATTTGGTGGGAACACTAAAATGTTATGAGCTTTAGCTATTTTGTATTATTTTTGGCTACTTTTATCCTTTTAAAAAATGAAATAATTTGGGAATCCTGTAGACACTTCTGGAAAAAAAATCATGTGTGTTGTGTTGGCCAGAAATATTGCATTGGTAACTGCTGGGTTATATTGTGGGTCTCCAAATTTTTTAGGGTGAAGATTAAAAAACAAAAACAAAAAGAATTGGGAAAGTATGACCCAGATCACTGTATAAAATTGCATGAAGTTGCCCAGGGGAAAGAAACCATTGCAAAATCCCAAACTATTGTGTCTATTTAACAGTGCTTTTTTTAAAAAAGAGACAGAAATAATAGTAATACTTGGGGAAAGTATAAATACAACCACCTGAATAAGGACAGGTGGTTGTATGACAGTCTGGAAGCACCCTGGATAACCTAACTCTCTTGTCAATAAGAATAATCAAAATTTCTTATCCATGGTCAAAGAAATGATAATATTTTCTTCCAAACATTTATTTTTGTGAATGAATGTGGGTCTTTAGCTTTTCATATAGTGCACCCAGTCAATAAAAAGAACAATTTTCATGAAAAAGAAAAATTAGTCATGCTCTATAGTTCGTGGTATAGTTACCAAGCGACCCCTCAGGCATATGCTTGTAGTATTTACATTTTTTTTAGTAAATTATCAAGTGAAAAACCAATTGTTCCTAATGACATTCACTCTGAGAGTCTCCCATTCTCATATACGAGAAAGGGTTTATTATCCATTTGGAGTAATTAAACTGCTGATGTTATATGGATCCATAAACACAATTTCATTAAGGCTAACAAAGTGGCTTTTCTCAAAACTACAGATGAAAAATACTTATTTAAAAAATATAAAAGCCAAATTCATATGAGGACCTAAAGATATTTTATAATAGCAACAAGAAAATCTGCAGAGTTTTTAAATGGCAGGAAACATTTAAATACTACTAGTATTCCCTTTTTTCCAGGAATCAAATTACAAATAAGCTACTTTTATTAATGACGTAGAGTTAGTCTTAATTCAATACATTTTCTTTTGGCCTATGAGAAGGAACCCATCAAGATCTTCAGGAGAATCAAGAGATGAAAAGTGCCACAAATCTTACCTCTACTTCCCCATAGACCTTGGCTTTGTCCCTACCTATAAAAATAATCAGGGTCCAACTTTGTGTCTGACTTTAGGAGGCAGTGCTCACCTCTGTTTCTTGGCCAAGGGAGCGAGCATTGTCCAAAGACATTTTCTGTGGTTATGTGGCCACCATGGCTATATCCTGAGGCACATGGAATGCTTTTACCTTCCCACTGAAGTGGTACCTATTTATCTACTCACATTTGCATTCTTTTGAACTGCTAGGTGGGTAGAAGGAATGGGAGCAAGGAATGGGAGATCACCCTGTTGCACGGCGCTTGGGTCTCGAACCCGGACTATCAGCTTTCGATCTGACAAGCTCAATGTCTTTAACCTCTGAGCCATTGCACTTCTGGATATATGTATATGTATACACACACTTATATGTATATGTATATATATACATATATGTTTTGATATTTATATATATAGTCTGTACATGTACAGCAAAGATACATATTTGAAGTAGGGGCAATAAACATAATGCCATTAGTATTCCAAAGATGCTTTCTTTCAAAAGGCAACTGAACTTTCTTGCTTTGCTTGAAGATGTTTTGCTTCCCATCCAAGAAGCTTCTTCTGTTCTCTCTGAATGGTGGAGAATGGAAGGATTTATATTCTTTGTAGTCATCTAGTTGTTATCTCCATAGACATAATGCCATTTTCCTTTCACTAATAAATACTCTCTCATAATCTAGTATTATATAGTGTGGTTTCAGGGTGACCCAGACTGAAATCTACCCTCAGACATGGAAACTCATGGATAATTTTAAGCCAGCCACTCTTTCCAGATAACCGCAGGGTTCCTATTATGTAAATCAAATGGAGATGCCAAAGCAAGCTATAGAAAATTAGGCAAGATGTCCTAACTTCTTAATGAACTATTGAAAGAAAGGCAGGATATAAATCCAGCCAATTAAGAAAGAAATATGGGAAGCATTGTAAATATTTGGAGTTCCTCCACATTATGAAGATCCTGCACCATCAGGATCCTTCCTTTTCGTGGAATTGTTCCATGCAAGGATGTCACTATTTCAATGCTAATGACCAACCAGCACATAAGAGGATGGCTAACATACTCATCAAGTGAAGCAAAACAATGTGTATTTTAGACTCTTTCATATTTTTTAAAAAATTTCACTTACTTGCAATATATTGTTAAACTGACTGGCAATGAGTGGATGAAGATTAAACAGATGTTTCAACCAAAAACCATGCAGCTCATCTTCACTGGTGCTGACCTGTTCTTGATCTCTGTTGATTTTGTATTGACGTATAACTGCAGCCATGCTGTATATTAGATGGTTGTTTCTTGCAATGAGCTGGTACTTATAGTTGATATTACAGTTTTGGCATCTTTTAATACTTGTGCTAGCTGCTTTTTTAGGAACAAACCTCAATATAGGTAACCTTATTCTGTTGTTTTTGTGCTGCTCTAGCTGCTCCCTTTTTCTTTGTTTTATTTATTTATTTATTTTTTATAAATACTTTATTGAGTTTTCCAAAACAAAAAAAGAAAATATATAATCTATCTCTCCTTTCGGAGGTGCAGTGTTTATACAATATAGTGAAACAAAAATTTAAAAAAAAAACTTCATCCTTAACAATACATTATTTTATACAATATACCTAAGATTCATGTGCCAGGTCAAGATTCTAGGATCATGTTTTCATCTTATTGTTCAGCCAGTGGTACCAAATACCCCATACATCATAATATTTTGAATCGTCCTCATTTTTTAACTCACTTGTCAGTTTCGCCATTTCTGCGCACTCTAGGATCTTATTTATTAGAGTTTCTTCTGAGGGGATAAGTTTGTTTTTCCAGCATTTTGCGAAGGCTAATCTAGCCGCAGTTATAATCAGGATTATCAGTTGGGTTTTGTTGTTATTAAAGCCTTCTTCAGTTATGCCTAGGAGAAAAAGCTCTGGGGCTAGGACTACCTCTTGCCCCGTTATTTCACAGAGCCAAAGTCTGATTTTGGACCAGTACTTTTTAGTCTCAGGGCAAGTCCACCATAGATGATAAAAGGTGCCGACCATTTTTCCACATTTCCTTTTTCTTTGTTTTAATTCTTCATGTTTTTAGTTAGAGGACTTTGTTCTTTCTGAGAAAAAGGCAAAGGAGAGGGTGCCTAACTTGAGAACGAAAAAGATTCAATAACTTGAATAATTAAAAATCATTAAAAATTAACATGGTTTTTAATTTAAGTGATTTAATAGTTTGGGATCAAAAGTGAAAATGATTCAATTTTCACCCAACTCTCCTTGATTTGCCTCTTTAGTCTGAGTTACTTCTGACAAAGTTTCAATTTATTTGCCTTGGGTAGACCTTTGCACAAATATTAAAAGCTAAATGTCTATGGAGATTCTCAGTCATGCAGGTCATGGTTGTCCCAAAGGTGCTTTTCCAAAAGGCAACTGGACTTTCTGGTTTTTCTTGATGCCGTTTTGCTTCTCATCCAAGAAGCTTCTTCAGTTCTTTGCAGTCATCTGATCGTTAGCTTTCTGAGAGTCATTGAGGCCACTTGGAGGTTTAACTGTGCACAGATAACATTATGTAGATACAAAGATTATATATATAAGGGCGCCAAGTGGCCTCAATGACTCTCAGAAAGAGTGCTAACAAGGCTTCAAGGAAAAACAAAGTCCAGTTGCCTTTTGAAAAAAAGCACCTTTGGGACAAATATTAAAAGATTCACATTCTATTTCTATGAATACTGTCTTTTGTTTTCTTATTTTTTGCTTTGCTTTGTGAACTTGCAGAGTAGATCCAGGTGCCATTCATCTGTGGTTCTTTTTTTTTATTTATATAACATGAGAATGCTGTATATGTTTATTTTTTTCAATTTTAGTTTTAGCCACCTTTATATAGGCTTCATTTTTTTAAAGAACATTTGATCTCATTCCTTCATCTCTATTGTATGAGTCTGAGGTCTGTAAAGTTTGCAATTTCTTTTAATGTGTGCTTTTCTGTTACAGTAATGACAAACTACATTTCTCACTTTTATCTTGCTTAAAGAATTCCCTTCGGTTGCCTCATTCAAATCATGCTGGCATGCCTGCAGTGTGGCAATTACATTCTCCAGGGAAATTTTATCGTGAAGTTTGATTAACTCTACCATAGATTTATAATTTTCTGGTAACAAACTTAATAACAGCTCTTTGATGAAATCATCATAAAGTTTAACACTGTTTTCTTTTAATGTCTTCTGAACGGATGCCCTGATACATATTCTATTAAACTCACATTTCCTGATGATTTGCGATTTACCAGTTTATTTATCAGTTTTCAGAACATTAAAATGCTATTGCTTATTCCTGAACGTGCATGCATGCCTGACTTAGTTTGCATCAGATCTCTTTTCCTGGAGACAAATTTAAATTAGTTTATAGTGTGTTGAGTTCAATCTCAGAATTATTTCATACAAGTAAGTTAGTCTTTTTTTTTACTGAAGCTATTTTGGCTTGGGTTTCTTCTGGACATAGTCTCTCCAAAACATCTGAGAGGTCCAGTTCTATCTTCATGCTTTACATATTATATTCTTTCTTTTCTACAAACGGGTTTCTCAGTTTTGATGTCAATGCCATTTTCAAAATGTTATGCTATCTCTGAAGGCATGAAGGAAAAAAAAAACCAACTCTTAATTAGGATGCATTAAGTCCTAATCAGTATCCATAATTATGGGTTGTGAATTCTGGTTCAGCTGCATGCCTAGAAATAGAAAATGCGTGTTTTTTTGTGATTGTAGAGCTTTGGGATGCTCCCGAGAGCTCAGAGTTTAGTTCTGGCTCCCTCCTGAGCCCATAATCCTTTCATTAGAAAATTGCTGTAGGTAATTTCCAGTTTAGATTGGACTTGGCACACTCCCAGTCAATCTCTACATCCATAACAGTACAAGTGCATGCACTACTTAGTTCAGCTAGCAAGAAAAAAGTGTAGTTTGATGATTACTCATTAAACAGAAGTGAAAATAAAAATAATTAACTGGCAAAACAGGAGAAAAAGCAGAATAAACAGGAAAGAAAGGCATGAAACATTGGCAAGGAATACAGTAAATGCAGAGGAGTTACCATCAACAACACATACATGTGATCTCTATCTAGTTATATATCAAGGAGGCTGTTGCAATATTTTCAGGATCAGACTCAATAATATTAGTAAGAGTTAAAGGTTTAAATATATTTCCTTTTATTTACAATAGGCATTCTATATTCACTGAATATTCACAGATAGAAGCAAGGAAAAGGGTGTAGGTGGCTCCTTATATATACAATGGGTGGAGCTATAAGTGGGAGTGGTGAATTATGAATACATTAAGAAGTGAAGAATAAGTTAACCCCTGATACCCCGTTCATATATTATTTACACATTAGAGAATAAGGCATTTACATCTGACAAATCCCCCTCTAAATGCCGATTCGTTATACAACACCAATTACACTCAGATTCAGGACAATACAATACATACAACTTAGAAGTTAAATATTTGTGTTGCTTAGAAGGTAAAGGCTTTGTCAATATGTCAGCTAATTGTTCTGAGGTATCACAATGCACTGCTTTAATAAATCCATCCTGAGATAATTGTCTCACATGTTTAAATTTTATATCTATATGTCTGGACCTTTGTCCAATGGCATCAGATCTAGATATTTCAATGGCTGCTTTATTATCTTCATGCATAACAAAAGGCAAAACAGGTTTTTTCCAAACATCTGAAATTAAATCATTAAACCATACAAGGTTATTTGCAGCTTTGGATAAACAAACATATTCCGCTTCTGTCGTTGAAGTGGCCACTAGTTCTTGTTTACCAGTGTACCAGTAAACTGGACAGTCATTTAAGAGAAATATATAACCAGATGTACTTTTTCTACATGAGGTGTCTCCAGCCCAATCTGCATCTGCATAACATGTAAGCTTTGGTTCTTTATTGTCTTTAGGTTCTAATATCAAGCAAAAGTCTAGTGTACTTTTCAGATATCTTAAAATTCTTTTAACAGCTTCCCAGTGATACATTGTTGGTTTGCTGACATGTCTGGATAATAGATTGAGTGGTAAGGCGATATCTGGTCTAGTCCAATTAGATATATAAAGAAGTGAACCTATGATTGATCTATAAAATGTGTTATCCTTGAATTCGGGGGAAGATTCATCAGTATTTCTTAGAAAATCAGTTTGCATAGGAGTATCACAAGGTTTGGCATTGTTTAAATTGCATTTATTTAAAAGTTCTACAATCTTATCTCTCTGAGTAAGTTTGAATCCCCTTCTAGTCTTATTAATTTGGACACCAAGATATTTGTTTACTTTACCTAGAGATTTTAACGAGAAATGTTCATTTAGTTTGGTTACAAAGGTTTCTCTTCTCTCTTTATGTTTTCCTATGTATAAAATGTCATCCACATAAATCAATACAAATTCAATGTAATCATCATCCTTTTTGACAAAAAAGCAGTTATCAGCAGTAGTAGCGTTGAAGTCCATGGTTCTAAGTACTTTCACTAAACAATCATACCATCGTTTACCAGATTGTTTTAACCCGTATAAACTCTTGTTTAACAACCAAATTTCATTTTTGTTTGTGTATTGACTGTGAGGTGCTCTTACGTATATTTCTTTATCTAGTTTAGCGTGTAGATACGCAGTCTGTATGTCGTATTGAAATACATCAAGGTTGAGTGCTGATGCTACCACTAGAGCTGTTTTGACACTCTCTGTTCTTACTGTGGGGGAATACGTGTCAGTATAGTCCTCCGGATATTTCTGTGCATAACCTTGTGCAATTAGTCTAGCTTTGTATAGAGTATTGCCTCCCTCTAAGTTCTTAATTTTATATATCCACCTGGTACCAATAATTGTTTTATCCTTAGGTGCAATTGCAGGTGTAAATACATTTAATCCTTGTAAACTTTCCATCTCTTTTTTCATCGCTAATTCCCATTTTTCCTTTTCTTCACGAGGGAGTTTTAACACTTCCTCATATGTATTGGGTGTTGTTGGCTCACCATCCATATGCATTATGTAATCCTTGTATTTATTTGGCATTTGATTTCTGGTGTTTCTAATGGTTTTTTCAGGTTTACTATCGTTATCATGCAAATATCTCGCTTCCTTTTTTGTTAATGTGTCTGTCTTAATTTTGTGTTGGCTATTTGTCCAAATTTTGGTTTTGTTCTTATTTTTGTTGATATTTTGCTTTTCTATGATCCCTTCTTCATGAGATTTTGTACCTTTATATTTATTTGGAAATATTTCATTAAGATGTAATTTAGACCAGTTAGCCTGTTCATGGAACACAGCTGTTCTGGAGACTATAAATTTGTTATTGTTATCAATGAATCTGTACCCTTTAGTACCGGTTTCATATCCCATAAATCTTAGTCTTCTGGATACGTTTTCTCCCTTTCTTCTTAATTGTTTAGGTATGTGTACGTCTGCAGTGACTCCAAATATATGCATGTGTGCTAATTTTGGTTTTCTATTATACATCACTTCATATGGTGTCTTATTTACAATGCTGGACCATGTTCTATTTTGTGTGTAATTTGAATAATGTAAGGCTTCTGACCAGAATTGTTTGCTTAAGCCAGCATCTTCCAATGTGCATCTAATCATGGTTTGTAATGTGGAATTTTTCCTCTCTGCAATCCCGTTCTGGAATGCAGAAAATGGACTAGATGTGTAATGTAACATTCCTTTGTCTTTTAACCATTGGGAGAATTCTTTAGACATGAATTCGCATCCCCTATCTGTCATAATTTGTTTTATTTTGATGTTGTGTTGTGTTTCTATGCGTTTGTAAAATTCTTTAAATTTTTGAAATGTTTCATCTTTGTGTTTTAATGTATAAACAAACCCATAGCGGCTATAATCGTCCACTATTGTCAGGAAGTAACGTTTTCTATAAGTGATTGATGGAGTTAATGGACCAACTAAGTCCATGTGTACTAAATCAAAAATTTTGTTAGTTGATCTATTAGATTTTCTTGGCCTGGGGCTAGTTTTTAGTTTTGTAGATTTACATACTGAGCATTCCAAATAGTTTTCACAATTTTTTATTTTAACACCTTCTGCGTGTCCAGTCATTTTTTGTACTACAGGAAAACTGGCATGTCCTAACTTCCTATGTAAGATGTGAGCACACTCATCATGAATTGGCTTACCTATTTTTGGTTTTTTTTCATTGTGTGCATCTTTGTGATCATGAGATGTTTTACACTCATCATTGTCACTATTGCTAATATTTTCATCATCTACTTCAATACAATCTTCCATATTTGAGTCAATGTTATGCAACCATTTTTCCTTGGTTATCAGATAAGGTAGGCCTCCTTTAATCATCACTGTGCCTATATTTATTTTATTCTTCTCCAAAATCGCTTTTCCTTTTGAAAAAACAATGTTAATGTCAGAATCTCTACTTAGTTTTATAGCACTTAGTATGTTATGAGGTATCTCAGGTATTAGCAATACCCCCTCTATTTTTCCTAGACCAGGCAAGGTTACATTCCCTCTACCTAATACTTGCACCTTTTCTTGGTTAGCTACCTTTATTACAAATTTATCTTCTGCAAATGAAGACAATATATTTTTGTTATTAGTGGTGTGATTAGTTGCTCCAGAATCAATAAGCCAATTATTGTTCTCATTTTGCTGTATGTTAGTGTTGTCTTGTTTATTTAGCCCGTTCAGTGAGCCAGATTTTCTATCCTTTGAATTATCTCTGCCCCCTCTATTCTCTTTGTAATTTGGTGGGCTCTTATATCTATGTCTATCTATGGAAGACTGTCTATAATTGTATTTGTTTCTATATTCTGACCTATGCCTTTCTCTTGAAATTTTGGGACAGTCTCTTCTATTGTGTTCCCTGGATCCACAATTGTGGCATTTAAATGTTTCATTATATTTTTCTTGGAAAGCTACTTTCCTATATGGTTTGTGTTCTGTGTGATTGCTAGAACGATTCCTTCTTGAATTGTCTTCTGCTATCAATTTATTGGATAGACTTTCTATGGATAAATATCCTAGATTGATAGTGTCTAAATGTGACATAAAACTGTCCCATGATGAATCAAGTGAGTTGATAATAACACTTTTCATTGTTTGGTCTGAAATCACCTCCCCCCTCAAATGCAACTCAGCTCTTATTTTGTTTAAATATATTAAATGCTCACTTATGGAAACCCCTGGTTTTACCCTAGATGAAAAGAAATCTTTAGACATCCTTGTGGTGGTAGCTACACTGTCACTGTGAAACAAATTAAACATGCATTGAATGATTTCTGAAACAGTCAGATTTGGCTTAATGCTATGATACATTGCAGGAGACACACTAGATATTATTAAGAAAAATGCTCTATGGTGTAAACAATCTATTTTTAGAGTCCAAGGTCTTTTTGGGGGACTAGTGATAAAAAATAATAAGTTTTCCTTCATAAAGACAACCTGGAGCTGTTGATACCATTCTTGCAAATTAACGCCATCAACCCTTAGCTTTGGGAAGTCACTGGGTAAATTTCCGACATTATTGTGTCCATTACTTACAACCTGAGGTAGTCCGTGGTCTCGCAAGTGTAGAAAATTGCAAAACGGCATGGGGATGCTCGCAACGAGTCTGCATGGTCTCCTCGCCAGTTCATGTCTTCCCGGACCGTCTGCGTAGTTTTGCGCATGCGCGTTGTCCATTTCTTCTTTGGAGTCGTCGTGGAAGGTTCTCTCCATTGTGGCTCGCTTGTTCTGCTCCTCTTCAGATGAATCGGTCTCTGGTTCGATTTTGGGAGTCTTGACGACGGCGGCTGCTCTTCCTCTTCCCCTGAGGGCTTTGGTGCTTGCTTCGGTCTGTGGCGTAGGGCGGTACCGGCAGGGCTCTCTGGGTTCGGGTGTCGGCGTTCTCGTAGTTAGGATGGGAGCGGGCAGGTCTTGAGGCATCGGCTTGCTCGCTCGCTTCTTCGGTAGCTGTTTGTTAATTTTTAGTTTTGGCTCAAATGCAGCAAAAAGCGTTTTCATTGCTGATTTTATTTGGGAGTTTGTTGAATCATCTTCACTTTCTGATTCTGATTCTTCTGAGGAGTTTGAATCTTCTTTTTCATTTTCGTTGTTTGATAACGTTTTTCGCGCCAGGAATTTTGAATTGAGCATTTTGATTGGCTCTGCTTCGCTCATCCTGGAGGCCTGTTGAAACCAAGATGGCTGCCATTCAAAATTTCGCGCGGGATCACCGTTTTTCTTCTTCGTAATGACTTTCTCTGCAGTCATATCACTCACTATTTTTGGGTCTTTAGACTTTTCATTAGTGATGTTTTTCTCTCTCGCTGCTCCGCTGTTCTTCAGCATATCTTGGAGTTTCGCGATGAGGCTTTCATCATTCTTCTGGCTCTTTAATAGTTTTAATATCTCTGACCTGAGTTCGTTATTCTCTATTTCGATTTCCTTCTGGTCATCAATTTCATCTATTATTTCTTCGTCTTCAGTGGTGTATTCTTCGGATTCTCTCGAAATTGCGTTTGTGGATTCATTGATTATTTCTTGTTCTGTTTCCATTTCTTTGCTGTAGGCCCTGGTGTTGGACCTATCTTTCTTAGACATTTTTAAGTTTTTTTATTGAGTCAATCAACCATCCTCTGCTACCAGCTTGTTGCAATATTTTCAGGATCAGACTCAATAATATTAGTAAGAGTTAAAGGTTTAAATATATTTCCTTTTATTTACAATAGGCATTCTATATTCACTGAATATTCACAGATAGAAGCAAGGAAAAGGGTGTAGGTGGCTCCTTATATATACAATGGGTGGAGCTATAAGTGGGAGTGGTGAATTATGAATACATTAAGAAGTGAAGAATAAGTTAACCCCTGATACCCCGTTCATATATTATTTACACATTAGAGAATAAGGTATTTACATCTGACAGAGGCATTGAATTTACAAAGCCACTAAAAACAGGAGTTGGACAATGGACACAGAGAAGATGTACCATTCCACAGGGAATGACCTTGGTTTTTCTATCTTTAATCCTTGTATATAACATAACGTTAGCAGAATAGAGATGGGAAGTAGGTGATCCTTCTTCTCTTGTGCACAAAGAAAGTGTTATGAAATGTGCACCTGGAAAATCAGTGGATAGGATTTTTGGCAACACAGAGCTTTCCCAGGGAAGAGGCAGTAAATCTCACCAGAGGGAGGCCCAAATTAAGAAACTGCACAGTCCTGAGCTGAATGGGGAAAGGGAAGAGGTTCAGCAGGTTAGCCACACCCTAGAATCTTCCTGGATATATCTAGTAGTTTAAAAGGTTATAGCTTTACTTTGGCAAGATTCTGTCTAAGCAAATATGGATGCAACTCAGTTGGATTTCACTGTGTTGTCTTTGGGGTTGGGCCAGTGGTGAAATCCTACCGGTTCGCACCAGTTTGGGGAAACCTGTAGTGATAAAAACTACCGGTTTGGGTGAACCGGTAGTAAAAGAAACCCTACCACTTCCTCCAAATCGGTATTTCCGACGATCAGCTGTGCCCCATGATTTAAAATCTCTAGAAAGCAGGAAATCCTGCTTTCTAGTGAAACTAAATTGCGCAGGACAGCTGTTCTCCCCCCTCACTGTTATACTTACCTTCCCAAGCCCCCTTTTTCCATGTGTTTGGTGCGTACTGTGCATGCGTGTGCAGCATGCATTTTGTGCGCAATGCACATGAATACACAGCATGCATTTGGCATGCACCGTGCATGCATGCACACGCAGCACACGCTTGGCGTGCACCGTGCATGCACGGCCAGCAAACCGGTGGCAAACCGGTTCAGATTTCACCACAGGGTTGGGCCTGAAGCAATTGGTAGTTAGAGATGAGGCCAAAATTCTTAGGAATTGGTAAAGGGATTTCAGATAAATATTAAGTGGAATTTCCTGATGAGACAAATTGATCAACAACAAAAAAAAAAAACCAACCATCTTGGAAAACTGTAGCTTTTCCTGTGTTACTAAATTTTTTTTTTAATGAAGGACCAATAACTGTATCTGGCCAATCAGTGGTTCATTAGCGTCTACTAATTATGACTGTTATGTCTTTATTCCAGAAACAGAGGCAGGTGCTTCTGAACAGCAGTGCCTGAGGAAGATGTCAGGATAGAGCTCTTGTCCCCGTGTGACCCTCATTATTTCCCAGTGATCTGGATCTCCATTCTCAGCAACAAATGCAGTATTGGAAAGGGCTTTGATCTGAACCAGCAACCCTCTTTTTATTAAGAGACCTTTTTTTAACTATTATTTATTGTCTTCTTTAAAAGTTTTACTTGTATGTCACTAGATGTTGATCAAATAATGGAGGCTAAACTTTTTTTTTTTTTCCAAAAAGAAGAAGGATGATGCAAGCTAAGACAGCAACATAAAATGGATTAAAAATTCTAGTTTGGTTTACTGGTCTGAATTGCAACCCCTTGTAACAGATTGTCTTTGAGACAAACGTAAGTACTACCTAGCAGAGTTAGTCTTCAGTAAAAGTAGCTCACATTTATGGTTGGGAAAATTAAAATAGGGGCTGGATTCCCGAATCACAGCATGTTTTCCTGCCCTGGTGTATTATTCTGATATTATTCTGAAAGCTTCCAATTGGACATTTTTTTGAATTTCACCTTGAGAGACATATTTAGGAAAATAGGGGGGGCAGGGGTTGAGAGGAAGCCTAACACCCTTGTTCTTATATTAGGAATAAGAATCACACCTGCTTTTTGCCTGAAATGCTCAGCGTGGCATTGCTAGTAAAATTACTTAGGAACATAACTGCTCAAATTATTTGCTATAATGGCACTGCTTTATGGTTCCCAGCAGAATTGGAAATGCTGAATGTTGCAGTCTTTCCAATGAAGGATATGCTGGGATGGCACTAATGTAAAAAATCACTATGCTTTGGTCACCAAGGGAATAGTTCCCTCCTGTGATAATGCAGAGCATAAAACACATTGAATTTTAAAACTGCAAAAATAAAACCTGTGTGGATAAATTATTGTTTATTTTTAAAATACACAGTCAGAACATCTGTGCAAGAAGACATGTGAAACTTAACCCTTTCACCATGTCCAAATTTCTACTGATAAGCTCTACGTGGAATCTGCTACCTTATTCGTCTGTTAAAATGTCATCATTCTTCATCCAGTAGCTCCTTGACACTCCTTGACAAAACATGGCTTATGACTCTGATCGTGTTTACTTTCAAGTTACCACCATTTAGACTGTAAGTGGGAATCCATGGTTACTTGGAAATACTTTTACGACTGATATTTTCATCAGGAAAATCATCCAGAAATATGGATGCACTTATTTAGAAAAAGGTGAACTAGTTCATTAGATGCTTTGAATCATTCCAACGATATTTTTGTTAGATCAAAAGCCATTTCTGAAAATGAAAGTCATGCTGAAGATTTGCGTTATATGGTGCTTTGCAATATGCCAGTTTCCTTTTTTTAATTGATTTTTGTAAAAGTGAAACGGGGGAGCCTGGTGACTAAACAAAGGTACCTCTTAAGGCCCATTTACTCTGGTTTCATTTGGTTATTTAATTAATCTGGGGCTCATTGGGCTTCAGAAAGCAAAAAGGATCATGTATTTACTTAGAGTCAATGATATTTATAACTAACATGCTTTTTATTGTATATTCTTTAAGAATGAAATATCACCAGTTCAACTTATTCGACAGACAGACAGACAGAGAGAAATGGGCGGGTGGGTGGGTGGGTGGGTGGATAGATAGATATAGATAGATAGATAGATAGATAGATAGATAGATAGATAGATAGGTAGATAGATAGATGGATGGATGGATAGATAGATAGATAGATAGATAGATAGATAGATAGATAGATAGATAGATAGATGTGGATGGGTGGGTGGATGGGTGGATAGATGGATGGATGGATGGATGGATAGATAGATAGATAGATAGATAGATAGATAGATAGATAGATAAATAGATATGGATGAATAGATGGATGAATGGATGGATAGATAGACAGACAGACAGACAAACAGAGATATGATAGATAGAAATGGGTGGGTGGGTGGGTGAATGGATGGAGAAATAGATAGATAGATAGATAGATAGATAGATAGATAGATAGATAGATAGATAGACAGACAGACAGACAGATAGAAATGGGTGGGTGGATAGATGGATGGACGGATGGATGGATGGATGGATGGATGGATGGATGGACGGACGGATGGACGGACAGACAGACAGACAGACAGAAATGAGTGGGTGGGTGGATGGATGGATGGATGGATGGATGGATAGATAGATATGGATGGATAGATGGATGGATGGATGAATGGATAGATATATAGACAGACAGACAGACAGACAGAGATATCTGGATGGGGAGGATCTGGATGGGGAGGAACAGGCTCAAACTCAACCCTTCCAAGACAGAGTGGCTGTGGCTCCCGGCATCCTGATATAGCCAGTTGACTGCATCACTGACTATTGGGGGCGAGTCTTTGGCCCCCACTGAAAGGGGTCGCAATCTGGGAGTCCTCCTGGATATGCAGCTGTCCTTGGAGGAACATCTGACGGTTGTAACCAGGGGGACCTTTTGTCAGGTTCGCCTGATTCGCCAGTTGCAGCCCTTTCTTGATCGGGATTCCTTGTGCACAGTCACTCACGCCCTCGTCACCTCTCGCCTTGACTACTGCAATGCCCTCTACATGGGGCTCCCCTTGAAGGGCACCCAGAGGCTCCAACTGGTCCAGAATGCAGCAGCGCGGGTAGTGATGGGAGCAACATGGCGCTCCCATGTAACACCGCTCCTGCGCGAGCTCACTGGCTCCCGGTGGTCTTCCGGGTGCACTTCAAGGTGTTGGTTATCACCTTTAAAGCGCTCCATGGCATAGGGCCTAGCTATCTGCGAGACCGCCTGCTGCTACCAACGACCTCCCATCGACCCGTGCACTCCCACAGAGAGGGCCTCCTCAGGGTGCCATCAGCCAAACAATTTAGGCTGGTGACCCCCAGGGGGAAGGCCTTCTCTGTGGGGGCTCCTACCCTCTGGAATCAGTTGCCCCCTGAGATAAGGAGAATCCATGACCTCAGTGCCTTCTGTCGTGCCCTTAAAACCCATCTTTTCCAGCAAGCCGGGCTGGCTTAAGAAGAAATCTTTTAAATTCTTTTAATCGGTTTGTGATTTCTTAAATTCTGGGCCAAATTTATATATATATTTTAACTGTTTTTTAATATTTGTATTCTATGTTCTTATTTTGGCTGTACACCGCCCTGAGTCCTCAGGGAGAAGGGCGGTATATAAATTGGTATATAAATTGGAAATTAAATTAAATTAAATTAAATATGATAGATAGAAATGGGTAGGTGGGTGGGTGAATGGATGGAGAGATAGATAGATAGATAGATAGATAGATAGATAGATAGATAGATAGACAGACAGACAGACAGACAGACAGACAGACAGACAGACAGAAATGGGTAGGTGGATAGATGGATGGATGGATGGATGGATGGATGGATGGACGGACAGACGGACAGACGGACGGACGGACGGACGGACGGACAGACAGACAGACAGAAATGAGTGGGTGGGTGGGTGGGTGGGTGGATAGATGGATGGATGGATAGATAGATAGATAGATAGATAGATAGATAGATAGATAGATAATCGCCTGCTACGAGTGAGGCATTTGATATTAACAACCCCAATGTTCAGCATAAATTGAAGCCAACAGTGGACATGCATTCTGGGAGCTATTATACAACCTGTTAGAATGCATCCTATCTGAGAAGACTTCTTTATAAACACATTCATCGCTCACAAAAGAGCACACTATAACCTTATTATTATTGCCTTTTAGGCAGGTAAAAGGTGGTACCATATTTTCCGGCGTATAAGATGACTGGGCGTATAAGACGACCCCTGACTTTTCCTGTTAAAATATAGGGTTTGGGCTATACTCGCCGTATAAGACTACCCCTCTTCCAATGCACACCAAATAAAAATTAAAAAACATCAACTGGCTCACCCACAATGTAAAAGCAGCTGTGCTAGACCCAAAATGGCCCCTGCAACAAGCAGGAACCTCACACAGCCACAAAAAGCCCAAAAAAAGAACTTTCACACTTTACACACACAAAATTCCACATATAGCTTTGTGAGATTTTGTGTGTTTGTGTAGTTAGAGTGAAACACTACAGAAACACACTAAATCTCAGAAAGCTGCACAAATATTATTTTATTTTATTTTTATATGAAAACTAAATTTAAAACTTCCTAAACTTTAAATGGCTAGGTCTAAAAAAGAACAACTAAAAAATACCCCAATTAACTATTTTATTTAAAGCTCCCAAAGGGGAAAAAAAACTTACCCAATAGAACAGGGGTCTCCAACCTTGCAACTTTAAGACTTCAATTCCCAGAATTCCCAGAAGCTTTGTTTTGCTGGCTAAGGAATTCTGGGAGTTGAAGTCCACAACTCCCTGCCTGCTTGATTGCAGGCAGGGAGTGGCTTGCTGATGGAATGGATTCAGGCAAGCGAAGCAAGGCAAGCGTTGCAACTAGCAGCTAAGGTAAGCAAGCTGGAGGGGGAAAACTTTTTTCCTTTTACATGGTTCTGGCGATCCCAGCTACGTTGCCTGATTAGCTTGGATCAGAGCTTGGATCGCCAGAGCCATGTAAAAGGAAAAAGTTTTTTTCTTTTACATGGCTCTGGCGATCCCAGCTGCATTGCCTGATTAGCAGGCAAAGCTGGGATTGTCAGAGCTTGGATCGCCAGAGCCATTTATGGCTCGTCAGAGCCTTTCGGGCTGGTCTGCCTGGTTACAGGAGAACGACACCCGGCATATAAGACAACCCCCGACTTTTGAGAAGATTTTCATGTGTTAAAAAGTCTTATACGCCGGAAAATACGGTAGGTCTTTTGATTTTATCATCTGATGTCTTTAGATGCAGGAATTATCTTGCTTTGCTGTTCCTATATGAGACAGAGTTCCTTGCCTTCATCTTTGTTTCACAAATTAGCTTTTACTTCTGTTAATTCAACTCACCCTGCCCCTATATGCCCAAATGATAGCCTTGCCTTTATTTTGGATTCTATAATCCAGTTATGCCAAACAGCTGAATGAAGCTGTTATGTAAATAGGTTTTCTTGGCGGGAAGTTTGAACTAACTGACCATCAGCTGATTGGCTGACCACCACAGCTGCAAGGTATATAAGGGGAGCTGTTTCCCTAGGTCAGTCGCTGGGTTCTCACCATATAATAAAGAGCTGTTGTCACTCACTGCCTGGCTTGCTGTGTCCTCATTCACCCAACTTAATAGAAGCACTCACTAGAAAAAGGCCTTAGCTCAAAAATAGTACATATGATTTTCATGCCAAGTATTTTCAAGCCAACATCTGGAAGTCTTGGAGAGACACTGCCAGTGATAAAGCTTGGTGGATCTGCCTCAGCAGAAAGGAGCTTTCAATGCAACATTTCTTGAAGACTTTGTACCAAGCCATCCCACTTTTACTGTGCCCCTTTTACTGTTTCCTTTCTTATGATGGTACATTGGTGGCCACACTAGGTATATCAGAGGACATCCATACTTTACTAGTTAACCATGATTTTCTTTCTCAAACCGCAGCAATGAACAGGTCTTATTCACATTTAATCTTAAAGTTTGTGATTTCAAGTTTGGGTCTTTACTGATTCCCCAACATAAATAACCCGTTTGCTCATCAATCCCTAAGGAGTCATCTTCTCTCAGTCTTCCTGTTCTCTTACCCATTTGTCCACAAGTCACCAAGAATCTCCCTCAGAGGCATCAAACTAACCAATTAGTTGTACTTTAACAAAGAGTCCTTGATTTTCCTCATTTCCAGCCATTCAGTGGTGGGATTCAAAAAATTTTACCATCGGTTCTGTGGGTGTGTTCATAATCTGGTTTGTGTCATGGTGGGCGTGGCAGGGGAAGGATACTGTAAAATCTCCATTCCCTCTCCACTCCAGGGAAAGGTTACTGCAAAATCCCCATTTCTTCCCGATCAGCTGGGACTCAAGAGGCAGAGAATAGATGGAGGTGGGGCCAGTCAGAGGTGGTATTTACTGATTCTCCGAACTACTCAAAATTTTCGCTACCGGTTCTCCAGAACTGGTCAGAACCTGCTGAATACCACCTCTGCAGCCATTTTAATTATTTTTCTAGGAACTCTGTCATTAACATTCAGATCAAATACCAGAAGATATTTCCAGATCACATTAAACAGCTAGTGACCAAATATTATGTTCTTTATAATTGATAGCAGACTTTACTTTTTGTAAACTATAAAAGAAAGAAAAAAACCATCTTTTACCAGTTGAGACTCTGCATGACTACTGTCCTAAATGAGCTATTGAAGATTTTCAAATAGCCCATCCATAATTGGAAAAAAAAAATATGGACCATTTCCTGATCCATCTAACTTTGGTGGCTCCTCCCTTATCATCTTGGGCAATTTTCAAACATCTGAAAGTCCATTTATGTTATTTAATTGAATATGAACATCCAACAGTTCAATAAATGTAAGATGTAGTGTATCACATAAAAAAAAGCAACAATAAAACTGTGCGTATAAACCTTTTTAAGAAAAGCTTTAAAATCTAGTATATTTTTCTAATGTTGGTATATTATTATTATTATTATTATTATTATTATTATTATTATTATTATTATTATTATTAAAAAGTTCAATAAATTATTACTATTGGTAACCAATTGCAGTCAGACCTGGAAAGCAGAGATATAGATAAGAAACATAACTCTCTCCTGTCAAAAAAAAAAAAAGGCATTATTTATCGTGTGTGACTTTCAGCAGGTTTACAAGCAGCATCTCCGGAAGCTAATTTAGGGGACACCTTCATTCTGACCTCAAGGGCTTTTTGGCAGGGAGAAGTAAAACAAATTAGAACTCAGATATTTGCAAACAAACTGGATAAAATCAATAGCTTTAATTTTCACATTTAAACCCACAATTTCCATCTGACAGGCTCAGCAGGTTTTAATGGACACAATTTACTTTTACTGTTTTAATTGTTTTTAGTCAATCACTTTTTATTGCTTCCCTGCATCTGACTAAACAAATTAATAGAGTCATGTTCATAAATGATTACTTTCTAAAACTGCTTGGTACATGCATTTGACCATTTCACCTCCAATTACTGCCGGCACTAGTAATATTTAGACCAATAGATGCCTTTTAACTCATTTATAAATGATCACAAAAACCCAACAAGTTTGAACTGCAAAAAGAGAGAAAGAGAGAGAGAGAGAGAGAGAGAGACTTAGACTACAGACACCCTCCAAACATATACTTTTTAGAGTTGTCATAAAATAGAGCTGATAGGACCATAAAAAGAGGACCACCATAGGAAGAAGAAACAGCTGTGGGATCAAATTACAGCAGCATTGTTGTTTCCATAACTGAAAATAGCAACTAGCCATGATAGGAAGAGGAGGAGGAGAACAGCAACAGTCCCAAAAGTGCTTTTTCAAGAGGCAACTGGACTTTCTTTGTTTTTCTTTGAAGATGTTTCGCTTCCCATCCAAGAAGCTTCTTCAGTTGAAACGTCTTCAAAGAAAAACTAGAAAGTTCAGTTGTCTCTTGAAAAAGCACCTTTGGGGCAACCATGACCTGGATGTCTGCGAATCTCCATAGACAACAACAACAACAACAACAACAACACCTGGAGCATTCCTTGAACTCCATCAGCATTGACAAATTCACTATTGGTCAATTGCAAAAGGTAGTTTTACCTGGAATAACATACATCCTGTGACAAAACCATTAACACCATTAAACAACTAACATGTACCTATCCAGTGATGGGTTTCAAATATTTTTACAACCGGTTCTGTGAGTGTGGCTTGGTGGACGTGGCTTGGTGGGCATGGCAGGGGAAGGATACTGTAAAATCTCCATTCCCCCCACCCCCTACTCCAGGGGAAGGTTACTGCAAAATCCCTATTTCCTCCTGAGCTGGGACTCGGGAGGCAGAGAATAGATGGAGGCTGGGCCAGTCACGGGTGGTATTTACTGGTTCTCTGAACTACTCAAAATTTCTGCTACCAGTTCTCCAGAACTGGTCAGAACCTGCTGAAACCCACCTCTGTACCTATCCCAAACTTAACAGCAATTGTTTTCATCTCCCAGGAATCTTTGGGGATTCCCTCTAAAATGGGATATGTAGTGGTTATTGTACTTCCCCTATTTTAGTGAACAAAAGTTGTGCCACTAAAAATTGGCAATTTGCTGCCATTTGATAGTGAATCCATGAAGGGCCACAAAAAGGAGGAAGGGAGCCAGTAGTAGCCCTCAGGCTATAAGCTCTTGGACCTCTCTTAAATAGACAGGTTAGCTTTTGGTACTAAAATAGCTACTCTTTCAAAATCTGGTTTGAGTGAAGCAAGAATGCTTTCTCCATATGTTCTATTTTGCTGTGTCTTTTGCCTTCCTTTTTCCCCTTTGTTTTTGGGCAGACGTGAATGTCTCCTCATTACAACAAGTGGAGATGGTACTGAGGAAGAAGTTAATAAGGACCAGCAGGCAGAAAAAAAAAAACGTACAGAAGTAATTCACTTATTCAAGTGGAGTTTGCTTACTTTATACTTCTTAATCTGTTCTTGAAATTTAACTGAGGATGAAACTACTGTATATTTTCCCCACATCTCCGAAGTACAAATAAAATGTGCAGGTGTTTTGTTGTCCTTTTCTTTTTTAAACTCCCTCAAAGCTGTCACTGAATATAAACAAATCTTCCTACTCCTTAATGATATGAATTACTCTTGATTAAATGAGTACTCATTTCAGAAATATATTCCACCTTTTTCTGTGCATGAATACACACAGCTGTTCAGCTGCCAATACAGACCTGTGCTTTTTTAGCAAGGGACTGTACTGTATATTGTTTGTGCTCAAATGTCAAATGCGAAGAATGAATCTGCCATGGATGGCATCTCCCCTGAATGCAATATCTGTGATCAAAGCTACTTGACAACAACGAAATCTAAATCAAGGTGATCATCTGATGATATATAGACCTCCATCCTTTGATTAAGCTTCAGGCAATCTGGGCATAGCTGTTGTGGAATAACTTAACTTTTTTACGATAACTAAGGACTGCTGGTTTAGAATAAATATTTATCCAGTTTTGAGGGTGCTAGACTCTTTCTAGTGCCCTCAAAATTTGAGGGACATGGTGGCTTAGTGGCTAAGACACTAAGCTTGTCGATCGAAAGGTCAGCAGTTCAGTGGTTTGAATCCCTAGAGCCGCGTAATGGGCTGAGCTCCTGTTACTTGTCCCAGCTTCTGCCAACTTAACAGTTCGAAAGCACATAAAAAATGCAAGTAGAAAAGTAGACCACCTTTGGTGGGGAGGTAACAGCATTCCGTGCGCCTTTAGCATTTAGTCATGCCGGCCACATGACCACGGAGACGTCTTCAGACAGTGCTGGCTCTTCGGCTTTGAAACGGAGATGAGCACCGCCCCTTAGAGTTGGGAACAACTAGCATGTATGTGTGAGGGGAATCTTTACCTTTACCTTAGACTCATTCAAGATTCTTGGCAGGTTATAGATAAAGGAAAACAGTACATATAAAAGGAAATCATGGTTGACTGAAACAAAGATACACATTAAACCCAAAAGCAACTAAGAGGGCTTTATAATCACCCTGTTCCAAGGATAATTTCCAGAACATCGTAAGGATGGGAGTTGCTTGAATCTCTTAGGGAGGGGGATAACATTCCAGAAGGCAGATACTGCAATGGAGTAGGCACGCTTCCTCAGTCCTGCAAGGTGGCATTGATTAATGTGAGCCGCCTTGCTTGATCTTCTGAAGGGGAAGGTATAAATGAGATCCTTCAGACAGACAGGCTCTATGGCATACAAGACTTTAGAAGTGATAACCAGCTTCTTGGAAACTAATCACTCTAGTGCTCACAGTAGCAATGTTTTATGATGCTGGCAGAGTTATCCATTCTGAGAAGATGGGTTGGTACATTCTGTTCCTACTGCAGCTTATGAATAGTCTCCAAAAACAATCCCAGGAAGACCATATTACAGTAGTTTGACCTTAAGGTCATAAGGGAATGGGTAAATGTCATCAGGGCCTCCTGCAGCTGAAGTAAGCATCCCCATCCTCCAAATATTTTGTAGCAGCCATGAATGTATGATTATGTTCCCCTTGCCACAAATCATAAACATAATCCTTCAGAGAGAGCTGTATTTTCCCCCCCAAACTTTATACTTAAAAGTGAAGTCAGAAGAGAATTACATAATTTCTGGACAAATTATAGTTCAATCTTACAGGAGTTCAGTTTGAGCTTATTTGTTCTTATGTGGTTCCTCCCAGCCTCCAGACATCAGGTCAAGACTTCCACAGCATTTTTAACTATTCCTGGGGTGGTGATGCATAACTGATTATCATCAGCATACTGATATCTCACACTGGACTGACTGATGACTTCATCCAGTGGTTTCATGAATAAGAATACAGAAGATAAATTAACTCTATCAAACTACATGTAGAAGCAACTGCTGGATTGACCGCTACACTCCCCAATTGGACATACCTAATTAGGAAGCAGTAGAACTATTGTACCTCTCTCAGCCCTTGTAGGTAGTCTAGAAAGATATCGAGATATCATCTCCATGTTTTATTTATTTATTTATTTATTTATTTATTTTTGAATTTGTATACCGCCCTTCTCCCTGAGGACTCAGGGCGGTGAACAGCCAAATAAAAACATCAAATACAAATATTAAAATACAGTTAAAAAATATATATAAATTTGGCCCCATTAATTAAAACAATAAACCAAACAATTAAAAACACTTAAAAAGAATTAGGCCAGCCCGGCTTGTTGGAAAAGGAAGGTTTTAAGGGCACGGCGGAAGGCACTGAGGTCATGGATTCTCCTTATCTCAGGGGGCAACTGATTCCAGAGGGTGGGAGCCCCCACAGAGAAGGCCCTCCCCCTGGGGGTCACCAGCCTGCATTGTTTGGCTGATGGCACCCCGAGGAGGCCCTCTCTGTGGGAGCACACAGGTCGATGGGAGGTCGTCGGTGGCAGCAGGCGGTCTCGGAGATAGCTAGGCCCTATGCCATGGAGCGCTTTAAAGGTGATAACCAACACCTCGTGCAGGAGCGGTGTTACATGGGAGCGCCATGCTGCTCCCGTCACTACTCGCGCTGCTGCGTTCTGGGCCAGTTGGAGCCTCCCGGTGCTCTTCAAGGGGAGCCCCATGTAGAGAGCGTTACAGTAATCAAGGCGAGAGGTCACGAGGGCATGAGTGACTGTGCACAGGGAATCCCGATCAAGAAAGGGCCGCAACTGGCGGATCAGGCGAACCTGATAAAAGGTCCCATGTTTCACTAGGTATATGATGGAATTCCCTGTCAGATTGCTGGAAAATTACTCAAGCAACCTAAAGTATGGAAAAATGGGCAACACGTAAATAGGATCCTTTACAACCCAACCTCAAGTTCTGAGGTCAGAAATTTCCCAGATGATCATCATTAACCCCTTTCGCTGTCTTGAAGTTGAGACTGATGGATGACCCAAAACTGGGAGGATGTATTTCCATAAGATTACGTGAATTCCTTATTTCACAAAACCACATTTTTGTAGTACATGTCAGGATTGCTTCATTCACTGTATGTTATGGATAAATTTAACCTTGTTATGAATGAGCCTCATATTTACTACAACAGTCCAAGCCAAGATCATTAGCAATAGGATTACCTGGAACCAGGAGTTGCAAGAAGGCAACGGGAGCTTTACAAATACAGTGGGAATATCACTCCCAAAGTCCCAGCTAACGTTGACAGTGCTAGCTGGAAAATTATGAGAATTATAGCCCCCAGATACTCCACCAAGTGCCGAATACATTTGAGGGGCACAAAATGTGAAAAGACTAGTCTACAGAGTAATATTTCTGCATGATTTTTGAGTATTGAATGATTTAATGACTGCTTATAATATATCTCATTTCTGAAAACAAGATAAATTGTCAGATCAACTCACAGCAATTCCTCCCGAGATTTCCCTAGCTAGCTCATAAGCATGACTGTGATTCTGAGCTTTTAGGAGAATGCTGCCAACTCTTTCATCCAGCAATGGTGCATCATATCAACACAGTCCAGCCGAGTCTCTGAATATCATTTCAGTTCCACAATAACCAGAGTATTATTTCAAGGCAACAGTCAGCCAAACCCTTGATATAAGGTTAAGTGCAGAAAATGAAAAGGCAGACGGCTAACTTTCATGAGGAAATCTAACCTTTCATCTCAGAAGGCCAACACAGAAATCTGCCTTTGTGACATGATCTGGGAAACTACTGCTAGCCTCACAGGCAGAGTTTTTATCCTTTCTATATAGTTTACTCTCTACTGGTACCTCCATCTTGTGGGAGACAGTTAACTGTTAAAACATACACTCACATACAGCTAGTCCTGTTTAACAATAGTAACTGGGACTGAAAACTTCATCATTAAGTGATATGCAGGGCCAGATTTAGATGAAAAGAGGCCCTAGGCTATTCCACTTATGAGGCCCTTTCACCTATAGTGAAAGTGTAATTTTAATTTTGCTAACAATTTGAATGTAGGCCCCTCTTGATCTTGAGGCCCCCTCTTGATCTTGAGGCCCTAGGCTGAAGCCTAGTTAGCCTATAGGAAAATCCGGCCCTGGTGATATGGCTGTAAATTGAAAAACCATGTGACTGTTAACAGAGAAACCGAGTTGGAAAGGACCTTTGAGGTCTTCTAGTCCAACGCCCTGCTGGAAACCCTATACCATTCCAAACAAGTGACTGTCCAGTCTCTTCTTAAAACCTTCCAGCACCCACAACTGCTGAAGGCAGGCCATTCCACTGATTAATTGTTCTGCCAGGAAATTTCTGCTTAATTCTAGGTTGGTTCTGTCCTTGATTAATTTCCCTTCATTGTTTCTTGTCTTGCCTTCTGGTGCTTTGGAGAATAGGTTGACCCCCCTCTTCTTTGTGGTAACTCTTCAAATATTGGAACATTGCTTATCATGTCACCCCAGTCCAGGGGTGGGTTCTACTTACCTTTACTACCGGTTTGCAGCATGGCCGTGCGCAGCACTTGCTTTGGTCGTGCGCACGCACGCTCTTCTGCGCAAGCACAGACGCTTCTGCGCATGCGCAGAAGCGTTTTGATGACATTGGGGTCGGTGGGCAGAGCCTCCTGCCAGTTTTATTACCGGTTCTATAGAACCAGTGTGAACCGGGGGCAACCCACCACTGCCCCAGTCCTCCTTTTCATTAGACTAGACAAACCCAATTCCTGCAACCGTTCTTTGTATGTTTTAGCCTCCATCTCCCCAATCATCTTTGTTGCTCTTTTCTGCACTCTTAGCTTAGCAAAGTTCTACTTAGTAATGGCAGTTCCAGCAGTCCTGGTTACTGTCATTGAACAAGGACCATGCTGGTTATTACATGAAGATCTCACATGACTGTGACTTCTGACTTCTTGCCCCATCCTGCTTGCAGGGAAGGTTGCAAGCTCATGACTATGGGATGCTGCATTAGCCATAAGGGGTCATGAGGCTTGATAGTAACTAACATAAAAGCAATGGTAAGTTTGAACAGTCTCTGAAGAAGTGATGGCTAAACGAGGATCACCTGTGTGTACATACAATTTCACATAATTTCTTTTAAATCAGTTACAGTGGTGTGTTGCCCCCGGTTCGGACTGGTTCACAAGAACTAGTAGTAAAATCGGCGGGAGGCCCCGCCCACCACCCCAGATGACATCATCAGCAATCTACGCATGTGCAGAAGCTTCTGCGCATGTGCAGAAATAAGGTGCGCGCGATCCCTTTGCAAAGGTAAGTAGAACCCACCCCTGATTGGTTACAATTTGCAAAGTATATAAAGTAGCATGTAATAGTAAGTCAAAGACAGTATAGGCATAAGGTAAAATAAAAGAAAATTACTGAAACTATTTTATACTAACACCATTCATATAATTCTCCATACTCCTTGACCCTTGCTACCATTACATCAATTTTTTTACTGTGGGCGTGGTTTGGTGGGCATGGTGTGATGTGGCTTGTGGGCGTGGCTTGGTGGGCATGGCAGGGAAAGGATACTGCAAAATCTCCATTCCCACCCCACTCCAGGGGAAGGATACTGCAAAACCCCCATTCCCTCCCCACTCCTGGGGGAAAGATTTATTTTATTTTATTTTTATTTTTATTTATTTTTATATGCCGCCCTTCTCCAGAGACTCAGGGCGGCTTACAATGCGTTAAGCAATAGCCTTCATACTTTTGTATATTTTATACAAAGTCAGCTTATTGCCCCAACAAACCGGATCCTCATTTTACCCACCTTAGAAAGGATGGAAGGCTGAGTCGACCTTGAGCCTGGTGAGAACTCGCAGTAATTGCAGGCAGCTGGATGTTAAATGCTGCCTTAGTAGGAGTCATTAGCCTCCTACACCACTCAGGTGTAGAGATATTGCAAAATCTCCATTCCCACCCCAATCTGGGGCCAGCCAGAGGTGATATTTACCGGTTCTCTGAACTATGCAAAATTTCCACTACCGGTTCTCCAGAACCTGTCAGAACCTGCTGAATTTCACCTCTGCATTACATTCATACACTTTCATGCACTTGTCTTTGGGGAAAAATAAATGCTTAGGTTTTGATCAGGGTTGTCAAACTCACAGTCCATGGGCCACATGTGTCAGACGCTGGCCACAGCCACACCCAGTTTAACGAAGGAGAAAAAAGTCATGATACGTCACATGACAATGGCATGATGACACGAGTTTGATACCCCTGGTTTAGATTAATGTAATTTGTTAACTCAGCTACTGTGGTTTTATTAAACAATGGTTAAAACAAGCCATGATTTAGTCCAGTTGTGAAACCAACCAATGTGGTTTGTAAATGATATATAGTACTATAAAGGATTTACTGAGTCTGTAATTTGTACTTCTATAACTGTCTGGTTTGACACAGTAACCAAACAAGACAGACATAAACTTCAATGGATAGTTAGGACTGCAGGAAAAAAATAATTGCAACCAACTTGCCTTCCATTGAGGACCTGTATACCGCGCAAGCTAGAAAGAGGGCTGTGAAAATATTTACAGACCCCTCACATCCTGGACATAGGCTGTTTCAACTTCACCTCAAGATAATACTATAGGGCTCTAACACCAAAACAACCAGACACAAGAACAGTCCCCCCCCCAAATGCTATCACTCTGCTAAACAACTAATCCCCACAACACTAGGACAGGGCTGTCAAACTCCCAGCCCGTGGGCCAGATGTGTCACATGCTGGCCATGCCCATGCCCGGTTTAGTGAAGGAGAAAAAAGTCCCGATATGTCACGTGATGCCGCCGTGATGACATGAGTTTGACATCCCTGCCCTAGGATGTCAAACTACTTAGTAGGGCTGTATTATCTATCATCCTTCTCATCTTTTCATCTTTCCTATTACCTATTTCCTGAGCTTCCTATGACTATAACTTTGCTGTTTGTATCTTATGATTTATGATGGTTGTATTTTATGATTATGATCGTGATTTATCATTTGTTGCTTGTATGTACATTGAAAGACAGATTCTTTGTGTGTCCCTGTCCCTGTCCCCGTCCCCCTCCCTTCCTTTCCTTTCCTTTCCCTTCCCTTCCCTTCCCTTCCCTTCCCTTCCCTTCCCTTCCCTTCCCTTCTACTCTACTCTACTCTACTCTACTCTACTCTACTCTACTCTACTCTACTCTACTCTACTCTACTCTATTCAATTCTACTATAAGCGAACTCTGCCCTTGTGAATTTAGCAAAGCATGCTTAAAACAAGTCATGATCCCACACAAGGCATGAACACAGCCAGTCTGTCATTACTGTTTTTCCATTTCTGAAAATTTCTCTCCTTGCTGTATACATCCTGTTGGAGTTTACCCTGGGGCCTGATTCTTAATCTACTCTAAGCCTCCTAGCTTTTTGCATACAAGTGAAAACAGGCTTATTCTGATGTGCCCTTGGCCCTAGCTGAATAGGATTGCCACAATGGGTTTTTAATTGTTTATATAAGAATCTTATTGCATTAACTGTATTAGTGGTGTAGTTATTGTCTTGTTGCTTGCTGCCCAGAGAGGCTGTAAAAAACAAACAAATAAATCCAATAGGTTGTACTCTCTCAACTATGAATTGTATACTAGTCCCTGAATGGCCATGAAAAATCCATGAGACTTATACCCATATTGAAATACCACGCGTTAAACTGTTATTAGTTGGTATTTGTTTAGTGTTTTTCACATATTAATAACCCCAAGACAGGTGAAGCAGTAGAGTTCTTTATTCATTAAATGATAAGTATGCGTCTCAGTGTTGTACAATTAAGACCCTTGCCTTAGTCATAGAGTCACCCTCAGCCTATTAATTATTCAAAGAAGTTAATGTATGCATATTGGTTATGTTTGTGCTTAAAATTCTCCAAACTGCTGAAGACAAACCCTTAAGGTTTATCTCATTAATTACTCTGCACAGGCAGAGTCAGTGACTAAGTGCAGCTTTTACATTATTCAAGGGGTTTGGGCACACGTGTGTTCATTTTTTAAGATATTTCATGGGTGTTTCAGGTGAGGTAATTCCAAACATAAAAGAGGTTTAAGCTATGCGGACGAAGAAATTAAAGTTCTGCGAAGCTGCAGGTTCTAGTAACACCCCCTGTCCCCAACAAAGAAGCAAGGGGCCTCAACATGTCTCCAAATATCTCTTTTGGCACTCTCTGGCCTATATTTCCTAGCTCAGGGATCAGCAACCTGCGGCTCTGGAGCCACATGTGGCTCTTTCATCCCTCTGCTGCGGCTCCCTGTCGCCAGTTGGCGCCACAATTTTGAGAGGAGCTTCTGGTTAGGATGGGGGGGGAGCACAGCGTGTCATGAAGAGATTCTACGGCAAGGGGTGGGTTTTCTGGTTGGCTCCACAATTGATAGGACTTTCAGTTAGGATAGTAGAGGAAAAAGGATGCCGCGCTAGGAGGAGACTTTAGGGTGGAAGAACTTCTGGTCAGCTCCAGAATTGAATGGGGGACTTCCGGTTAGGACCTTTGTGGTCTTTGAGTGCTTAAGGCTGCCGACCCTGACTTAGTCTAAGCTTTTTAAAAAAAATCAGTGGCAAACCAAGATGTTGCAGAGGAAAATCCCAATCTCAAACATCATTCTTAAACATAGTCCTTGACTTAGGACCATAATTGAGCCCACAATGATGGTTGTTAATTGAGTGAATTGAACATGACCACACCCAATTTTTATCATCTTTTTTGCAGAGATCATTAAAGAAACAAGGCAGTCATAAAGTGAATCCATTGTTGGGGATTTTTTTTTGCCAGAAACTGGAAATAAATACTGGCAAAACACTTGTAAATTGCTATCACATGACAGTGGGAACTACATATGGCCATAAAAGTGAGCCACTTGTTGAGCATCCAAAATGCTCTTTTTGGGTGGGTGAGATATCAGACTTCAAATATTTGCTGTTAATAGCTTTTTTGGGGAGGGGTCTGTCATAAGTTCAAATGGTTGCTAAGCAACTGGTCATAAGTCGAGAACTACCTGTCCTCCAAAGAAGTTCCCTGAAGGTACTTGAGAGAACTACCATTTTTCACCCGCAAAACCTCAAAATTGCACTCAAGTTGCCCCACAAGTGCTTTGACACTGAGAGATGAGGAGCATTATGAACTGACCAAAGCTCCCTCCAACTAGCTAATGGGAAAGCACAAAAAATGGCACTCCATGTCTCTCTCTCTCTCTCCTACCATCCTTGCTATGTTCATTTTCTACAAATGGGGTGGGAGCAGAAGCTATGTTAGGAAACAAAATGGCACCTCTGTGGGGTCACTAGAGATACGGGTGAAGGATAGCCACTTAGTGGAGATCTTTGACTTCACTCAGGAGAATTTAAACAGCTGGGAGGTGGGACATTATAGGGGGTCCCTGCAATCCAAAACCATGCAGAAGCTCTCCTAAGATTGACCGCCTTCTGGGAACTCAAGCTCAAACCCTAGGGATGTCCGTCATTTTCCCCCAGCACAGCTCAAGTGCCACACAGCCCCAGGGGCATTGGTAGAACATTAGGGATGGGGAACAGGCAGACTGGCAACGAGCAATCAGGCCAATTTGCTTTGTGGATTTCTTGCGGTTGGACATGTTTGTCATGGTAGCCATTTTGTCAAGACCCCACAGTTACTTCTCAATATTTCAAGCGTGTCTGCCTGCAAAATATACCCAAACCCAAAAAGGGCCAGTTTGGGGTTGTGGTTAAGATGATGGGCTAGAAACCAGGAGACTGTGAATGTGAGGCCTCTTTTAGGCATGAAAGCCAGCTGGGTGACTTTGGCCAGTCACTCTCTCTCATACCCAACCTACTTCACAGGGCTGTCGTTGAGGGAAAAATAGGAGGCAGGAACATTAGGTATGTAAATAACTGACAAAAAATAAAAGTGAGAGATGGAACAAACAGAGAGGGAGGCAGACATCCTGCCATTCCTGTTGCTATAGCACCACCTGAACATAAACATTAGAACATCTTGTCAGTTGAACATTGATTGTTGGATTTAGGCCAGGGGTGTCAAACTGGCAGCCCGCGGGCCGGATGTGTCACGCACAGGCCATGCCCACCCCAGCTCCATGAAGGGAAAAACCATCATGGAACGTCACAGGACGGCAACATGACACAGCGAGTTTGACACCCTTGATTTAGGCAATCTGCACCCAGGAGAGGATTGTGCTATGTTTTGTCATTCAGTCTCCAGAAGTTGCTCAGAGGCTGCAGGAGACAAATACAATTCATGTTTGCAATTGCTTAATACAATTTCTTTTCTCAGGATCGTTATTTTTACTTGGTGCTTGGGAGCAGTTGCCAGAATCTAACTGTATTTTTGGCAAAAACTGCGAAGTTGGGAAAGATCAGAAAGCAAGAAGAAACTCAAGATAGTTTATTGTGGGAATATAATCCCCATCTACAGCAGCCTGTAAAGCTAGCAGCTATATAATTCAGAGTGACTTTGTTGGGCTAAAATGTTTAAACACAGCACTAAATAATAGAGTAAGCAAATATGATGCCAGGTAACTGAATGAAATACGTTTTCGCACTTGTGTTTTTGATACCAAATCCCTTTTCTCATTTCCAACAATTTTAAATATTGTTCCTTGAGTAAAAGGGCTGACATCGACAGTCCTTCAAACAGAGTCTGCCCTCTACTGATCATAGTTAGCATTGCAAGTGAAATGGTAATCAAACTTCATCAGGTCTTTCAATATATGGTAATGCATGTGTCCCCACATTTGTGGAGTGAAGATTTTTCAGGGGCTCCTTGGAATGAAGTCCCTGCAGACTCTATGAAATAAATTTGAAGTAAAATTTATTTTGAGTAGAACTTCACTCTTAGTTATTTCAAGGATATCCAGGTAGATTCCTTGGCAACAATACTCTTCTGTTCGGAGGTTGCTGATACACACAGACACAAATGGTATTCAAAGCTGAACGTTATTATTTTTTTTACACTTTTTTTTTAGATAAGATAACAGCAGACAGCAATGTGAGTCAAATGTCTAGCAATGGAGAAGAGAACAGAATACAGTCTAAGAATCAATAGTACAATCCAAAGATATTCCAAGAGTCACAGTGGTTAGCCAGTTCAATAGACACAAAAAAGAAACAGAAACAAGATGCGAGAATTAAGAAGTCTCCAACAAAGACTGCAGGCAAAGGGGCTAACCAAAACTTAGTAGCCAGCTGACTGCGATTAAATATGCTTTATCCTTTGTTTAATGAGAAGTCTCATTGAGGGGCATTGCTCTGCTTACCTGATTTCCCTTGATTTGGGGCTTAGGGGCTGGGGCTGGTCAGCTGGCTGCTCCAGCTGAGGAGGAGGAGGAGATGTCTCTGGCTGATCAGCCTCCATTTAGTCCTGGTTTCCTGGTTCCTGAGGCTCAGCTGCAGCAACCTTATCAGATTCCAGGTCAGAGTCAGACTCTAAATCATGGCTTATTAGAAATATAATTATATAAAGCTTCTTAAACTGTAGACTGTACCCTAGGTGAGTGAAAGCACTTGAGGAGGAACTTTTCAATCTAATTAATTTTTCATAATGTCAAAACTTGCTTCTTTGGTGCCTTGGAAAACAGAGAGCAAAGCCTGGAGAGACACTTGAATAATGGCTAAACTCACAGTGTTATGGGGAACAGGCTATCCCACTAGACTAGAGGATAACTTTCCGTTCGGTGGGTGGTAGTATAGCAATAGTCTTTGGAGTGCAGTGGAAGGGTATGTGTTAGTAAAGTTCAGTACTTTTATCCATTTGTTTCCATTCCTGACCTTTCAAAATAGTTATTTTCCTATTGCTATTGAGAAAAGCTAGTTGTCCAATTTGCTAGCAATGTTGATAATAAACTTATGATAAGCATAGTGAAAGGGCTACACAATTTAGTAAACTGTAGGTTTATTTCTTGACTAAACCAATCCTTAGTGAAATCATTAGTTTTATTTATGAAGGGAAATCATAGATTCATGTTAGGACATGATTTTTAACCTATTAACCTATTTAACTGATTTTTAATTTATTTTAACAACTTATATTTGTGTCTATCCATCCTCCATCTATCTATCTATCTATCTATCTATCTATCTATCTATCTATCTATCTATCTATCATCGTGTTTTATTAGTGTTTTATCAGTGATTTTTATGATCCCTATAGATGTCATATGCTAAATAAATAAGTAAAATGTTAGGGCATTGTGGTACTGCACAACTGGAGAACATCTATAACAGTGGTTTGCTCCTAGCTTTGTCTGGAATGTTTCTGTAACTTCCCTGTCCTGGCTACAACTTTCTTGGTATTTCTTGGTAACCTCTGTTTAGCTTTTCACAATCAGCCAGGATCAGCTTAATATTGCAACTCAGAACTTCATATATTTATTTCCATTTTGCCTTTATTATTTTCATAAGTAACTCAAAGTAGTGAACATACCTAATGCTCTTTCCTCCGTCTATTTTCCCCACAACAACCACCCTGTAAAATGAGTTTGTCAGAGAGAGAAAGTGACTAAATGAAAGTCAACCAGCCATCTTTCATGCCTAAAGTGATTTCATGCCTAAGAGCCAAGGTGGCACAGTGGTCAGAATGCAGTACTGCAGGCTACTTCTGCTGACTGCCGGATGCCTGCAATTTGGCAGTTCGAATCTCACAAAGTTCAAGGTTGACTCAGCCTTCCATCCTTCCAAGGTGGGTAAAATGAGGACCCAGATTGTTGGGGGCAATATGCTGACTTTGTAAACCGCTTAGAGAGAGCTGTAAAAGCACTATGAAGCGGTATATAAGTCTAAGCGCTATTGCTATTTATAATCAATAGGGCAAAAGATGAATTGAGTTGATTTGAACTTTATTTGGCTAAGTGTGATTCAACATACAAGGAATTTGTCTCCAGTGTAAAAGCACTCAGTATACATGTAAAGCAATATCATCATCATACCAATAAAAGCAGGATAAAGATAAAAAGGATAAGTACAATAATACTACAACCATACCACAGGGGTATATAGAGACATTAGATAGCGCTGTGACAATTAGTTCTTCAGTGGAGTAATAGCATGGGGGCGGGGAACTGTTCCTGTATTTAGTTGTTTTAGCATGCAATGCCCTATAGCAGGGGTATCAAACTCACGTCATATCATCACATGATGTATCGGGACTTTTTTCCCCTTTGCTAAACCAGGGATGGGCGTGGCCAGCACACGACGCATCTGGCCTGTGGGCCCCTGTCCTCGTAAGAGGAGTTGAACCTTATATCTAAGGTAAAAAGGATCAATGATTGTTTAAAAGCAGATTTGCCACCCCACCCACCCACCCCCGTGCACTCCCATTGCTTGAAGAGAAAACTATTATTAAAAGTATGCTGGTATCTTATCTTTGGGTTTAGTTGAAGACCTAGGTCTACATCAAATATCAAATGAATGGATTTGTGTAGTATACTGAGATTTTCTTTTTTTATTTTTCATAAAAACTCTACACTGATTCCAGGGCATTCATTATGTGGATGGGATGGTGGTGGAATACAGAGTAAGACTGAATCCATTCTCCTGGCAGATGTGGCCCTACCAAGAGACCATTGGATGAACCTGTTATTATTAATTATTATAACTATTTTTGACAACTCATAGTAACCCCATTCGGTTCTTTGTTTGCTCAAGCAGTGCCAGCATATCTTCCCATTAAGTGGGAAACCAAAGTTACTCAGCCTTTTGTTACGCTGCCAGATGGATCCTTCTGAAGACGTCCCAGGAGACCTCAAATGCCAGCCTGATGCCATCAGGCAAGGCTAGAGATCAAGCTTCTTTTCCAGTTAAAGTGGTTAATAATTAGCTCTTTCTAAACCCTCCAACCGCCCAATGGCAATGCTCACAAGACAGGCATCAGACAGGCTATTTATTACAAAAAAGAAAAAAGAATCAGAAGGAGGGTTTTGATGTACAGACAGTTTAATGTAACCTGTCATTGTCTTGGTTGAATAATCATTGTCAAGTGCCATACAAGAAAAAGACATTTGTTGGCAGAAGAGTCGCTTCATCTCTGTGTGTCTCTGTATGTGTCTTTTTCAATGATACCACTTTTGCCTCTTTTTTCTGCCTACTTCCTTAGAAAATGATGTGCAGCAGGTGATTTGTTGTGTTGTTTGAACTTTCAAGAAAATTATTTTTTTCAGGGAGTCTCATAACAAGCAGCAGTAGCAATGGCAAGGTTGCAGTGCTGTAAATTAAGCCAGCCTTTTAGAGAACAGACTATGCAGACAATCCTAAGAAAGAGTGAACAATCTTGGATTTTGACTGTATGATGTTGATGCCTTTTTTTTTAAACGGGGGTGGGGAGGGCAGCTGTTACACATCTAAACAAATGGATTGCAGATACTCCCCAGCTTTCTTTCTGGAGAATCTCTCCAAGCTATTTTGGGTTTGGTTTAAAATAATTGGGCAAGGCAGCCTTCTGAGATTTTTTCCCCCCCAACTTCTCCAGTGACATTTTAGATGGTCTCTCTCTCCCATCAAAGACCAAGGTTCACTCAGCCTTCCATCCTTTCAAGGTAGGTAAAATGAGGACCCGGTTTGTGGGGGCAATAAGCTGACTTTGTATAAAAAAGAAGAACACCACTTGGGGGGGGAGGGGCGAAAGCCCTACTAAGCAGGTATATATAAAAGTATGAAGGCTATTGTTTAACGCATTGTAAGCCGCCCTGAGTCTCCGGAAAAAGGCGGCATATAAATTGAATGAATGAATGAATGAATGAATGAATGAATGAATGAATGAATAAATAAATAGCTATGACACTGCTTGGACTTTTCTAGATCAACTGAGTTTAGTTGGCTACTGCAGCAAAGAAAACGCTATCATCAGGGTTCCAAGTAACACCCCCAACAAAAGAAGACTCCGAGGCTTGAGTTTCCTCAAAGTTCTTTTTTATTGAAGATGTCATATTGGCACACCTGGGAAAACCCGAATCTGAAAGTTTCCACGTTTTCCTCACCCAAGTGAAAGTTCAAGCCCCTGCCCAGCACCCACATGTCCATCACATGGCCCAATCAATGCACCGTCCAGACTGGAGATACCTCCCAATCATCCAACTCCAGGTGCCAGGGCAAGGCGTCCTTGACTCTCTGAGAAAGGAATGTAATTTTGACTACATATCACCTATACTCTATGCAAGGCCCCCTCCCATTTTCCCACAGAAGATAATGTGGCAGTCCTGAAGGCCCAAATGTAAAAGATGGCTTCCAGGTCTGACAGCTATTAAACAGAATATTCTTGGATTAGCATAATTAGCACCATGTTAAATTGTCTTAAACAAGAGCAGAAGTCTCCTCAACTCAACTGGGGAGACAGTTCTTCCAGCAAATGGATGTGCAATGGTCTTGTTTTTGTGGGAAAAGAAGATCTTGATCTCCTCTTCACAATAGCTTGCATGCAAAACACAGACTTCCACATTCTCTGCACAGCCATCCAAGAAGCCAGCAGAACCATCCAAGGGGCCACAAGACTGTTCCAAGAATAAGAAGCCCTATTAGTAGAGTGCTTTACCTAGGACTATCCAAGCAGAGGTGGAATTCAGCCGGTTTGGACCGGTTCGGGCAAACCGGTAGCTCCAACGATCAGCTGGCCCCGTCCACTCACCCCCTCCCTATCCTGTCCTTTATTTCCTGCTTTCTAGCTCATCTCAATCGCGAGTCGGAGCTGATTTCCCCCCTCGCTGTTCTACTTACTGTTGCTGACTTGGAAGCAGCTGAGCTTCTAAATGCTCCATTTTCAGCGTGAAGTGCGTGCTCACCGAACCGGTTGTTAAACCGGCAGCATCCCACCACTGCATCCAAGGTACAAGACCTGCAACACCAATCAATTCCCCCTCCCCCCGAAATAAAACAACTTATTATGTATAGCTAGTCCTTTACTTAGGATCACAATTGAGCCCAACATTTCGGTGGCTAAGTGAGACAAATTTTTAAGTGAGTTTTGCCCCATTTTACGACCTTTCTTGCCACAGTGGTTAAGGGAATCACTGCCGTTGTTAAATTACTAACATAGTTGTTAAATGAATCTGGCCTCCCCATTGACTTCACTTGTCAGAAGGTCGCAAAAGAGGATCACATGATCCCCCCTCCCCTGGGACACTGCAACCGTCATAAATATGAGTCAGTTGCCAAGCGGCTGAATTTTGATCATATGACCATGGAGACATCGAAACAGTCGCAAGCGGTGAAAAAGTTTTTTCAGTGCGGTTGTAACTTTGAATGGTCACTAAACAAACCGTGGTAAGTTGAGGACTACCTGCAAAAGTTGACCCTCATCATTGTAAGAAAAGATGCATTTGTTCATTCATGACAAAAAAAATAGCTTGTGAAAAGACAACATAGACTGAAAGAACACTTTGTGTAACATCCAAATGACATTAAATAATCAGATGGTTGTTTCATTTTGTCAGGGATAAATATGAAGTAGCAACTATACTTTTATTTCTTTTAAAGTTTACTGTTTTTCTAGATGATGATGGCATGAGAAATTTTAACCTTACACTTAAAACTGTCAACACTTTTTTTCTTTGCCCTCTTGCTAAAATATTTATAGTTTTTGGGGGTTTTTTGCCTGTAATTTTATATTCTCTGCTGTTTTCTATAACCAATATAACTATTGCTGTCAGTTTCTTTCTTAATTTAGCCTTCCTTTTGTCTTTTTCCTTTTTATTTTTCTAAACATTTTGGCTCCTTTAATAATCAAGCATTTGCACTGAAAATTTGAACCAACTCTCTGGTTCCTCTCTTGTGGTTAGTTTCATGTGCTTTGAAACGTATTATTTTGACTGAACTGTCAAGATTTCAAAACTTGCTGCCAATGTAAAACTTGTCTGCCGTCCCAAATATAATGAGCAAAGGAAGGTGTTTCCCTTATTGCCAATAGGGGGCAGTGCATGTCCACTCAACTATAGGATTTTTACCTGCTTAGCCAGAGAGAACAATGGATCACCATAAAAGCAGCTTGCAATAATACTGTTATCTTCTCGGATTTTTATTATTGTTTTAGAAAAGGGTATGTGAAAAAGTGGACTTTTCATCAAAAGTTTTTCTCTCCGGTAATGAACAACCCCTGCTGGATTTAGTTTGTTTTTGTTTGAAATGGCTAGTAAAAAATAATAAGCAAATTGAAATACATTTTCAATTTGCTGTCCCATTCAGCTCCATTTTTATTCTGAGCTGAGATGGAAGGTATCTTTTTGATTTCTCTGCACTAAGGCATGGAAGCAAACATAGGAAGCTGTGTGGAGAGTTGTGTAGAATGAAGTGCTCTGGAAAAATCCTTGTCTCTGCTTTAATGGCTATTTCTATAATCGTTATTAGTTATAACTTTATGTGTTACCTCCAAACTAAAATAAGAGATAAAACAACACTGAATCCTAACCAGCAAAAAGCTTAAAAGGGGTTAAAACAGGATAAAAATTATTTACAAACTTTGTGCACAAACCTGAATAAGGATGGCCAAATAAAGCAGCTAATACCTGGGCTATAGAATTTCTGACACACTGCCAAAGGGAGGGAATTTCATAAGGAGACACAACTGAGTATAGAAAGAAGCATCAGCCACAAATCCCCAAAAATGACACGTCTGTAGAAAACAGATTAGTGATACTGACAAAAATTTATACAATAGTTCTTGTTTAATGACTGCAATTGGGACCAGCAACTTGGTCTTTAAGCAATTTCTGTTGCGGGAGGGGAAGGATATATATACATGACTATATATGACTACATGTGTGTGTGTGTGTGTGTGTGTGTGTGTGTGTGTGTATACATAGTCTAGACTACATTATAGACTATATATACATATATAGTCATATATGTATGACTGTGTTTTACGATATTAGTTTTCAGCTTTTCTTTTTTTTTTTTACAGCATCGGCAAATGACTCCAAAAAACCAGATGACCTCAAACAAGTATATATCACAAGAACCTAGGTAAAAGGACAAATCTTATTGCTTTTCTACCACTCCATTGGCCATTGAAATGTTCACCCTGACACTCCGTTAATTGTCCAGAATATTGATGTCTTGTGTTTACATTCATTGGAGAGGAAGGGATTACAAGAGAGTAAGGCAAGCACACAAAAATGGAATACGTGTCAAAAGGAATGCACTGGCATGAGCTGTTTGTTTAGTATACTTGCCATAAGCTGCTTAGGAGCAAATAAAAGCCTTCAATGTGAAACTGATTAGAGTCTTGTCAGTGACAAGCAGCAGCCCCAGAAGATTCTAATTAAGATTACAGAACTGAATCTATTAACCTGCAGTTAGCTATTTTTAGACATTCATGCACTATGGAGAAAAGCACCTTAGGAAGAGATAACATTAGGCAATATTTCAGCTGGGGTGGGAGGGGAATGGGCCAGACAATACATACAAACTGTAATGGCAAATGAATATACTGAGATTGAGTTGCTGCAAGTTATAAATGCAGACATTGATCACATAATTACTTTTTCACTACCAACTGGTCGTTGTCCAAGGCAGTCACTAAACAAGGGCTATCTGTACATGGACTATTCAAAGTAATTTAATCTATTTGCTTTGAGCTTTTACAGTTCATAAAACTCATTGCTTACCATATAGGGCAACCGTGTTAAAATAAACATGTCAAAAGATCACAGATGATTAAATAATAATTTATTAACAGTATTTTCACAAACATTCTAAAGAAAATTTCAGAAGTCTCTAAACTTAAATTTTGTTCTCATTTGCAAAGTATTCCTTAAAAAAAGCAAGGAGAAAAAAGTATATCTTATAGATTTGTGTTTTGGGACATGTTTTACAATTCCTGTTTTGGTTTGAGTAAACCCCTCTTTAATGCTTACAGTACATATTCAACCCCCTTCTCTTGCCAAGAGAAAGTAGCTGAACATAAATTGATTTTTCACTTGTAAGTATGTAGAAGGGCACTAGATATTTTTCCCAAGCAACACCTTTTCAACTTTTTACCTGATAGCAGTTTTGCAAATTCATTCAAGTTATTTTGGAATACATTGAATTCAAAACCCAGTTCTCCAGAATGAAACCCACCATGCAGTACAATTGTTAGCATGCACTTTGGTGATTATTTTTGTACTCCACGGTATGTGTCTTCTCTGCCAACAAAGGGAGTCCCATTATGTTTTGATTAAAATGTACTCAAACATTTTATGACATTAATATTTATTGCTTTATATGAATACTGTATTGAAAGCCCAAGCATCCAGTTTACACACAAATTATACAATTATATACCGTTTCACAATGGCAGTGAGCACTCTTTACAATCTACAAAAATCTACTTTACAGAAATTTAAAAATTCTAAATATCAAAAAGGTACAGTTGAAGAAACAGGTATAAATTTGGCAGCCAGTAAATGTGACTGGGAGGTTATATTTTGAGTGTTTTTGCACACCGATGTCTGAAAAATATAATGTGACATATTTAAAGCAGTAATTGTGCTTTCAGCTGGTTTTGGAAAGGAAGTGTTAACACTGGCTGTCAAAGTGGCATGTTCAAAAATATTTAGTTCACTTTCAAAATAATGTACAAATGGTAGCCATTCAATTCTGATACATAACTAAGACATGCAATGCTGCAGCATTTCATATCAGTCTGATCTCCTACTATAAAACCATTATGTAATGTCAGAAATTTCCTCAGTTCACAGAAACTATCTTGTCAGGTTTGCAAACATTCCTGCTACAAAAAAAAAGCTGAAGATATTATTTTGAAATCTGTTCTCAACAGAGTTTTTCAACAGTAAAATGGAAACCTATCTTCCAGGCACCTCAGAAATGTACAAAAAGTGTTGTTAGAACAGAACTCTTGGAATGTATTTGACCTGGTACTTTCAACAACATTTGGATCTTTTAGGCTATCAGATGGGCCTAATTTTATTTGGTTTATTTGGGGGTAAAAATGTTTTCTTGTATGAAAGAACTTGGTTGCTTCTGTCTGGAACAGAAAATGCATCTAAAGTGCAAACATAGATTTTCTTTAGATTTGTATATTATCAAGTATTTATTATATGCCAATATGTAACTTTTTCAAGCACAAAATGTAGTCAAATGAAAATCTGTAAACCAACATGAAATTGAAGTGTTAAAAACCAAACCAAAAATTAACTGCTACAGCATTCAGGGGAATTAAAGGAAAGAGAGAGAAGTAATTAAATGAAGAATCTCCAAAAAATTGTCAGAATTAGAACTGCCTTCCAGTTTAAAAATTTTAATTCTAAATAATAAAAAACTATACACAGACCAGATTTGACCATACTGAAATTTCAGTGGCAAGCAGGACCTGAAGGAGCCAATATTTCACAGTAACAAGTACAAGTCCTTCAGGATTTAACGCACTGAGAAGTTCAATTTACAGCCTGCTTCTCTTGGAAAACTAACAGTCCACTTTTATTACATAAAATTATTTATACAGTGTAAAACCAGAGCCTTGTGGAAAATACTGCCTCTAAGTGTATTAAAATTATTAGTCTTGTTCCATAGGTTCATCTGCAGCTTCTGTGGCTTCATCGCTGTTTTCCACTGGGGTCTCTGATGCAATTTCAGGATTTTCACTAACGTTTGAGCCCAATTCTTCTTGGTCACTGCTGTCAGCTTTGCTACTAAAAGATTCACTGTTCTCACTATTTGGAGAAGATGAGTCTTTCATTGCTTGAGTCTGGTCAGATTCTCCCATTTGATTATTCTCCTCAGAAACATCTTCTTTCTCAATTAAGGAGGCACTGTCTTTGTCTAGAACTTTTCTTTCTGGAAACACTTCTCTTGACATCATGAGAGATTCTGGAATAAAGTTAGAATCTGTTATATGGATGTTTAAAACAAAGCAACATTAAGTTTATACAGGTAACAATCATGAAAATACATCCCCTCTTGTGCTTTATGCCTCAGCAGGTGGCAGCATTTAGCTGACTTTGCTTAGTTGGGAACTTAAAAGATGCTATAAGCTTTGGTTAGTTCTTGAATAAAGAGAACCCTTGGGAACTCCAAGTCTATTGCCTAGATTGGAAAATTGAAGGAGAGGGGAATCCTGTAAGGCAGCAATGGCAAACCAATCCTGTAATACTACCAAGAAAACTGCATGATGCAGCCAGAAAGAGTTAAGATCATCTTGAGGGAGCCTTTATTTGTATGGGAAAGTACAATATCAATTAGAGATTGCAGGGGATTGCATGTGGTAGTCACAAGACATAGTTCTCTGTGTATTTAAATTTCTCATTTTGAGTAACAAGCAAAATATTAGAATCTTGGCAGCCAGAAATGGATCATTATATTCTGCTGCTCCAACAAGAACATCCTATTCTCCCCATGACGATGTAACACTAAACCAAACCGTTGTTAATTTCCTATGCTTTAATATTACAAGATCAATGACATGAGATAGTTCAACTAACCAATGTAACAATCTCCAGTTTAAGGAGACCAATTCTGATCCCACACATTATTTGTAGCTCCAGGTTGAACTGTGCAAACCTTGGTATTGTCTGAGGTTTTTTTTTTTTGGCAGACATTTCATTACCAAACTAGACAACATCATCGGTTCTAACAGAGAGTGGGGTATTCTCTCATTTTATATACTGGTGGCTTGTCCTGACAATGTTGGTGGGGGTGGTCTTGGTGGTTCCTTGATTGGACTATTCTCTGATAGCTTGTTTGGCAGTTCCTTGATTTTTTTACTTCCCGATTGTTGGTCTAATGTTACTCTTGATGTTAATCTCTGCTATTCTGGATGTTGATTGCTGATGAGATGTCTGGGTCTTTTTCTTTCCTTTTTGACTTTTTGGTTGTCTGTTTTGAATGATATGTCGATGTTATGTGCTTGTTGATGGCTGATTTGTCTGAATGCCATCCAGGAATTCTGTGACATTTTTCAACTTGGCTTGATTTAGAATGGTCACAGTTGCCCAGTTGAAACTGGTTAAGTCTGCCCATGTGATGTGAAATTAAGGAGCTTTTATCATGTTTCTTGACTGCTAGCTGGTGTTCATGAATGCGATCTGCTAGTCTTCTGCCTGTTTGTCCTACATAGTGGCTACTGAGGTCCTTACACTGTATGTTGTAGAGGAGTCCTGTTTTTATTTCTAGGGTTGCTGGGCCTTTTGGTTTACTTAGGACATTCTGGAGGGCCTTAGTTAGTTTGTGGGCTACGATGCCATGTGGTTGTAATAGACTGTTGGTGGTTTCTCAGATGTTTCTGATGTATGGCAGTGTTAAATTGTTTCACACCTTGTATTGGTTGTGCTATATTGGATGGAGTTGTCAGGCACTTTTTGATGAAGTTTGGTTTGTTTATTACAACTAACCGCAACTTGATGAAGTTGCATGGATATCTTGTTGGAAGATGTATAGATGATCGGTTTCCTTTTTCTGATGTTCAGGGATGCTGCAGTGTGTTTGTGCTCATCTACATAGTGTGCTTACAGACCTTCTCTTATGAGAGGTTACTTTCACAGTGGAGCACTTGGTTGGCGTGGATGGTTTTACGTTAGGCTTATGTTTCTAATTTGCCAGCATATCCAGAAAGGGTAGCATGTTGTTTTCTTCTTCCTTTAGTGAATTTTGTACATTTGAAGATGTTGATGATGATTTCATGTGTTCTCTAATTGGTTGTTTTTTATTGTGACAAACCAAACCCCACCAACACTGATAGGACAAGTATATAACTATATGTGTACTTATATACGTATATGAAATGAGAAGAAACCTCATTCCCTACTAGCACTGATGTTATCTAGCTGAGTAATAAACATCTGCAAGAAAATAACCAAACCCAGAAAGCACCAAGGACTCCACAATTTGCTAAATGTTGCAGTTACACTGGCACGAAGGCAGAAGATTAAAAGTCAGTTTTAGTGACCTTTTATGAATTAAAGTTTGTGGAAATGTCACTGCACAAAAATCAACTATTTGCAATGCTGATTTACAAAATACAACACACATTCAAATCTGACCATTGACAGAAACAATTGGAGTTCAGTCTGAATTTAATACACAATCCACACAATTTCACTGTACTATCAAAACATAGTATGTTCATAGAAACTTATTAGAAAGACCACTCCCAGGTCTTTCTCATTCTCGTAACTAGGATACTTCAAACAAACTAGCATTACTTCAAACAAAATTGGGTTGGATGCAGATCTTATTCTATATAGAAATGAATGGGACATAACTAAACTATTATTTATGATTAAGTCTGATTTCAACTCATGGAATTCAAAATAAATGATAAATGTAAATTTAACCCATGTTTTAAACACATATTCAGAGAATACATTTTCTACTGAAATAGTATATACCTTCTTCCTCCTCCTCAACGTCTTCTTTACAATGTTGTCTCTCTCCAATAGCTTCTTTTTCTTTATCCTGTGATGCAGAACTTGTCTCAGTCTCTTCTACCATTGCTGAGCAAGCTTCATGGGAACCAGTCTGGTTGGAGGTTTCTTCAGCTTCCTCCTCTTTGTCAAATTTAAGTCTTTTTACTTCATAGCCTTCCATTTCTGATGGATCTTCTCCTGGGTGTTTATTTTTTACAGGACAGTTTTGGACTCTTTCAGGCTCAGATGCTGGCGATTCACTAAAAGACAGAAAAATAATGGAAACACAAAGGACCATATTTTCATATGAAGAGATAAAGCAGGGATATTGCATCTTAAGGAATCAATCCTATTTATTTGGGTAACTTCTACCGCTTTGTCTAAATATAACTTTATTAAATGTTTTGATATACACCAACTATTCTTGCAAACTATTTTTGCAATGATGCACAGAATAAAAAAACAAAAGTTTTGATACAAGCCAATTGTGCCAGCATCACCATTCCAATTCAACTGGGAAATCTTGTTTAAAATAAAATAAAATCTTGTTTTAAGCAAAATGATATTCATAATGTACAGGAAATCTGGTTCTTTATAATCAATGGATACAATTCAGTATTGGTACAAACAGATTTTTTTGCTTGCGCAATAAAATTTCCCCCTTTCTCCCCTTTGCAGCCTGTCAAATCCCTACTGAATTTTTAAGAACGCAAGGGGATGTATAATCAACTGTTACTTCTCAATTCCATAGACAGAACAAATTCCCTCAGTTGGAAAAAAAAAGTTTTTAAAATGTCATTGACATTTAATTTCCCACAACAGATTATGATCTAAATAATTTTAAAGATCAACAACTGAGGTACTCTGAGATACATTATTTATATACACATCCTACAGTTTCCTAATATGGTGAGTACTTAAGCATTAAGACTTTTAAAATAAGAAAGGAATAGTTCATGCCCACATGAAATCTGCCTGAAAAGAGGTTGTGCTTGTTTTCATCTTGGAGAACATTGTTTTTCAAGCGTTAGCAAAAAATACAGATCGTCCTTGACTCACAACCACAATTAGGATTGGAATTTCCATTGCTAAGTGATGCAGTCATAAAGCAAGTCATCGTGTGACTTTATTGCTTAGCAACTGTAATTCTGGTGCTCCTGGTTATTGTTATAACTCTAAATGAGTGAATCATTAAGGTTTGGGGGGGGCGGGCAATGTGGAATGAGCACAGGTAGGCCAGGAAAGTAATACACTGCAGCTCAGGGAGTTTCTTGGCCAGAAAGAAGCCCCTGAGCCACAGCAAAGTCACACCCACAGTCGACCCACCCTGGCCAGTAGCGTGACACAAAACCACTGCATCCCAGGAAATCTTGATCACTCTGTGTTCCACAGGCCCTGTTGTGCCCGGCTGATCTTTTCAGTTTTCCTGCTACTGCTGAGATGTGCCCAGCCTGACAACTACTGTATCTATAAGACAGGTGCTGGCCGTGCCAGGCCTTCTTACAAAGTTGCTGTTCTCCAAAATTGTGTGCATAATTCATTCTCCAAGTAGTACACTCCACTTTCCCAATGCTTCGGAAAGCTTTCGGAAAACTTCTGAGGTCTTCTTCGTGAGAATGGGCCTGCTATTTGAAGAAGGGAGGGCATACCTCTTCCCCATGGTGCTTCAAAATTCCTCAAAAGCCTTCTGAAGACTTTCCAAAGCATTGCAAGACTGGAGTGTGTTGTTTGAAGCATAAATGGCATGCATGACTTGGAGAATGATGCGAATGGCCATCGAGAAAAAGGCTTGTTGTGAGCAGGCCAAGCACGCCTCATCAGTAGCTGGAGGAAAGTGTAAGCACAGGGGAACTGCGGCTTTGAACAACGGTGCTGGGGTTGAAGCGCACCTGGGGTCATAAGTGCTGGTGGGCTGCCAATTACCCAAATTTGGATCGTGCAACCACCAGGTACTTCAACAGCCGTAACTTCGGATCTAAGATTGTAAATCTCGTGGTTTACAGGTTGTAAATCCCTTGGTTCAGTGCCACTGTTCACATTGGACAGTCACTGAAGAAATGGTTTCAGATTGAGGAACTTTCTGTGCTTTTTCTAAATATGGCATATTTTGATAGAAATAAAACATAAGACTTCCAAGGGAAAATGGGATTAAAAAATAAAATGTTAATCTCAGAGTCTAACCAGTATGTTTGAAGGTACATTTCTCTTACAAACCTGTTAATTTTCTCTTCAGTTTGCAGGAGGCCCAGCTCCTTACTTTCGGAACTGTCTGGTAAACCATTTGTAGTCATAGGAGGTGACAAGGAAACTTTTGGTCGAGTTACAGGCCGGGGTGTCCCAGGACCATTTATATTAGATCTGCAAAGAAAATGTTTAATTAGTCAAATTTGGAAAGTCAAATTTCTCTTTGATCCCAAAATATATATCAATTTATTCTTATTATAAATGGACTCCCGCCATTATTTAATAATGAAAGTTGTATCATTTCCCCCCAACAGTACTGAAAAACTATTCGATAATACAAAATACTGTCATATAATCAAAGTACGGTATAACATTAGTATAATAAAGTATAACTTAGATAATCTACTTTATATATATCTTTGGAAAAGCATTTGATCTCCCAAATAAACTATAATTTTAGAACAAGAAATGACCTGAATCAAAGATTTTGAATTATAGTTAAATATCCAAGTGTTTTAAAAAACAAACATTGGAAATTAAATACTAATCCATCATCTTATCTTCTTAGAATGTGATCATTTTAACTACTCTTTCTTACCTGTCTGAATAACCCGGTGAGTTTCCTGGAAACATTACACCATTCATCCTGTTTAAACTGTTGGAATTATTTTTCCTATAAGAAATAAACGTGTTTTGAGATTTCTGCAATATATAGGTTTTTTTAAAAAAACGTTTTGGCTAACAACAAACACCTCCAGATTCCTAGAAGCTTTGTTTCTGTTTTCCACCCCCTAAAAGTTGTATAATTCTAATAAATTATTAAAGAGAACCTGCTATGTTTATTTTTTCCCAACAGTACTGAAAAACTATTCAATTATACAAAAACACAACTGTGTACTGGAGAAAAAATCTTTAATTTTTTACCATCTAATATACTTTCTTGCCTCTAGTTCCGCCTTCCCTTCCTGAAATATTCAATTAAAGACCATGGATAATACATAGGTAATCCTTGTTCAGTGACTGCCACATATAGCGACTGTTCAGAATTGCAATAGTGATGAAAAAGTAATTATGTGAGTAATCCTTGCATTTGCAACTTTTGCAGGCCTGAAATAAGATCATAAAGCAGTCACGGTTTCACTCAGTGACTGCTTTGCTTAATGTCAGAATTGCTAATTCTGATTATAGTCACTAGAAAAAGACTGCCTATAAACTCTTTTCATTTGTTAGCTCTCTACAAATTCCTTGTCAATTTACTTTGAAATAAAGTATGTCTTATATTATAGATGAAATATCCCAGATTTTATACAGATAGCCCTTGTCTTAGGATCTCAACTGGGACAAGAAATCCCAGAAATGACTGAACCCATTTTTTTGACATTTTTTGTTATGGTCATTAAGCAGATCACACAGTCATTAAGCAAACCTGAATGGGTTTTTTTTAAAACCAGAAAGTGGTTAAAAAGTTGCAAATCATGATCATGTGATTCCGTAACACTATAACCAATACCGTCTCAGTCCCATATCCAGGCCTGAAATGCAACTAATAATCCACTTCATCCAGGACTCTTTTCCAGCACAGGTGAGATGTCTACCAAACGGACTGACAGCAATTACTGAGGGGAAAGTTCTCTGCTAGCCCCCTACCACACAACAGCCAAAAATCACACAAGAGGCCTCCTGTCATCCAGAATATTACATCTGAATCAAACCGCTCCTTCTCAGGGCGCCATGCTGTCACGAGTCCTCAGCAACACATGCTAAACAATGCTGCTGTCTGGTGATCCAGTGCTGCAGCCTACCAGTGAGAGTCCAGTTCTAGCCTGCAGCAGCTCCTTTTCAGCCATACACCTCGCTGCTGGCCACTGAAAAACCAGCACTGCTGCCAAATGCAGCACCTCTGCCACCGCCACCTCCCAGCAAAGCCTCCAATACCTCCAAAACAAAACACCTGTGTACCAGCTGTCGGAAACTGGCACATACCCAAGGCAATCTCAACACAGTTCCTACTCTTGATAACACTATGGGAGACAAAGCAAGAACAGATGCCTAGCATAACTCTCTCTTTCCACAGCTAATAGCCCAAGCTGTGTTGGTTTATAAGCAAATGTTGAGGGTTAAATGTCTTTCCACGAAAGTAGCCCAGTGCAGATCAGGCAGGCTGCAACATCTGCTGTCTCTGCAAACCTTCTCTCTCATAAGTCCAATATAAAAAAAAAAAAACAATCAACCATACCCTAACGCAAAAAAGCAATCACCAAAAGCAAGTATGTATATGCTCTTTCCACCATTAAAAAAAAGGCTGATTTGTTGCTATTCCATTTCCTAATAAATAAAGATGACCCCAGACTACCTGTTAACAGAAAACTGTCTAATGCTGCTCCCCTCAAACCCAAGTACCCCATCAATAACAAATGCATTGCAATTTCGACAAAGAAGCAGCATCAACTTTTTAAATAAAGGTAACAAAGGTCATACTCACTCTGAAGAAGGATATACACAGCTGACAACCATAACATTCTGTAAAATAGGAAAAAAAGAAAACATCAAGACTCATGGAAAAACTAAAAGCAAATTTTACAAGTCAACATGATGTCCTGTTTGGTTGGTTCTTATTAGCATCTGATTCACCAGCTTCTCAAGCTCTTTGTCTACATCATAAGACTGTGATGGCGAACCCGTGGCACATGAGCCATATTGGTGGGCACAGAAGCGTTGCCCTAGCTCAGCTCCGGTGCGTGCATCTGATTTTCGGGCTTCCGGGCCCACCAGAAGTCGGCAAACAGGCTGTTTCCAGACTCCGGGAGGATGGGAAAGGCTGTTTTCACCCTCCCCAGGCTTTTTTGGAGAAAAATGAAAAAATGTGTCTACTGGGCCCACAATGCAATCATGTGCCAAAAGCGGGGGGAGCGCGGCGGGGGTCGTGCATACATGTGTGGGGCGCATTGAATTATGGGGATGGGCATACGTGCACATGACCCCCCACACTCCCCCCGCTTTGGGCACGTGACGGCAAAAAGTTTAGCCATCACTGTCATAAGACATAGACTTCTGTCTCCCAGACTTATGCAATGTTACCTCTCGATTCCCAGTCAATCTGAACCTTATCTCTGGCATGGCATTGTCTTCCTCTGAGAACCAGTTTTGTGTAGTGTGGTTAAGGCATGAGGTAGACACCAGAAGACCAGGGATTCTAGTCCTGCCTTAGGAATGAAACCAGCTGGGTGGCCTGGATCAGTTATTTATTATGAACCCGAAGGAAGGAGGCAATAGAAAACCACTTCTGAAAAATCCTTGCCAAGAAAACTGCCAAGTCCAGGCAGGGGTCAACATTAACTCCAAGGCATGCACATCAGGGTGGATTTGATTTAAATCGAGTTGATTTAAATCACAATTTAAATCATGATTTAAATCACTAGTAAAAAGGCTTGATTTAAATCAACTCGATTTAAATCATAATTTTTAAAGAGCAACTGTCATCTCTGCTACTCCTTTGACCCACTGTTGACTCACCGATAGCCCCAGTGTTGCAGAACATACAGCCTCATGCTACATAACTAAGCTCCATTTCATGCTGAATAAACTAAATTATTTATGTATCTTAAATAGAAAACTATCTTACGATAGATTTTTACCCCAAGTTTTTTATTAAAATAAATTCGATAAAAATAAAAAAAATCCGATTTAAATAAAAAAAATCTGATTTTTTTGATTTTTTTAAAAAAAAAATCATTGATTTTTATCCACCCTGATGCACATGCACATTTGTCTTCCTCCATTTATTTTCAAAGACTTCTTTTTCAGCCTGCCTAGTCTTTCCTAATTGATGGGGTAGTGGGACAGGGTAGTATGACCATTTTCATTCTTTGTGACCTGGCTTTTGGAATTAGGGGTGGGCAGCACTGTGTTGCACTGGTCCTCCTCCTTCCTCCAGAGTCAGTTTGAGTCTATGTTGATTGAGGGAGGAGGAAAGATCCAGGTGGTGGGGGTGATCCAGCCTATGGTCCTAGTCTGTAAGGAACCCCCAGGGCTCAAGTTCTTTCTCCTGTCCTACTCAACATCTACATCTGGCTGCTGGGGGAAGATGATTTAACAGTTTGGGGTAAGCTATTATCAATATACTAATGATACCCAGATTTATAACTCCACCCTGGGCTGCCTGAACAATGCCATGGACATCCTATGTCACTGCCTGGAGGCTATAATGGTCTGGATCGCTTGCAGTTGCCTTCGACTAAATCCAAGCAAGACTTTGAGTATTTAGGGCTCCAGGTGACAAGGTTTTCCATTAGTCCTGGATGTGGTGGCACAGCTCCAGATCGACCTGGTATGCCATATGGGGATCCTCGTGGACTCATGGCTTATGTTAGAAGACCAGATGGAAGTCATAGCCAGAAGGGCCTTTGTACAGTTTAGGGTTGGATATACCAGTTGCATCCGTTCCTGAATCGGTTTTGCTCACACTCTGTCTTCCCCTTGTGACTTCTTGCCTGGACTACTGCAATGCAGTCTATGTGAAGCTACCACTGAAAAGTGTTTGGACAGTTCCACTGGTGCAGAATGCAGTTGCATAGGCAGTAATGGGTGTTGGGTATTCAACACATGTAGCATCACTGTTGTGTGAGCTGCATCGATTGCCAGTATGATTCTAGGTGCAATTCAAGATGCTGGTTATTTCTTTTGAAGCATTTCATGGCTTAAGGGCCAGGTTATCTAAAGGCCATCTTCTCCCAGTTGTTTGTTTCTACTAGTTGGTTGGACATGTTGCAGATCCTGTCAGCCGGTGGAACCATGAGACATGACTTCTCTGCCGTAGCCTCTGCACTCTGCAATATTCTCCTTTCAAATATTAGGATGACCCTGACTCTGTTGGCTGCTCCACAAGGCCATGAAGACTTGGTTATGTGCCAGGGCCTGGACCCCTAAATATGGTCAGAGTCCCCTTTCCTGATTAATTGCATTAACATCCATAAGAATCTTTTAACTTGGTGCTATATATTTATTTTGAATCATTTTAATATTTTTTGTTTATAATATACGCCACCCTTGTTGAGATGGGCAGCTATAGAAATCAAATCAATCAATGAATAAATAAATAAAATCATGCCAGATCAATCTCCTACAGTACTGTGCACATGGGATTGGTTGGCATGTGTTTCATCAGAAAGTCAAATAAATGCAAATCAAAATACAATAAATAAAAATATAAACTCATTAAGCAACAATTGAAGACAATATTGAAATATAATTGAAGTAGAATTGCTGTTTATACTATTTAACAATTGCAAAATTTAATTAAAAAACAAAATTCTGTTAATTCTATTAAATCTGCTAAAAAGATTAAACAAATTTCAAAAGCTACAATTTTAGTTCAAGAACAAGAACAATTCACTATTACCTTTTCTACTCCTCTGAGAAATTTGTCTATTCCTGTGTAATTCCGCCTAGGATCCGTTAGCAGCTCACAAAGTCGCTGAATAGTAAATGGGATACTGAAACAAATTGAAACAAGCTAATTTTCACTTTGAATGCATATTGAGAGAATGAATAAACCTGTTCAGTTGGTACATTTTTAAAACTATAACCGTACATGTACCACTTGTTCATTTATTATCTCTAACACTGTATTATATTAAGCAAACAGTAGGTGGAGCTGCAAGATCACAGAAATATGTGTTGCCTCCAAAGTGTCCTGAGGGCTAAAGAGTCCCCAAACATTCACTTAATTATTATCATTCATTGGATAGTACAAAAAATTAATAAGGGGTGGACCAAGTGAAGAATCTCTTGCTTTCAGGTATTCAGATATGTGTGCTGAGAGATACACTCAGCTATAAAGGATTCTGAATTCCTTCATAGGAAGCGATACAAACTTACTCATTGAAAATATGCTTTCATACAATACTATAAAATAACTGCTTCTTTTTTCAAATGTAAATGAATCCTCATCTATTTAAAAATTAGGACATCAACTATAGCTATTTTCAGTGAATGATTAATATACTAATAATAGAGCAGAGTAGGCAGTTTGATGACTCGAAAGCATCATGATAGGCTGCCTACTGCAAATGTCAGAACTACGTGAGTTTAAATGTTGATTAAACAAAAATAACTTTTTAAACAGCCTCCTTATTCATACTCTTGTTCAGTTCAGCAGAGGCCTCTTATCTACTCAACGTTTAAAAAATTCTTTATAGTGTTTCAGTGCTTAAAACATCTTCACCAAGTGTCAACTGTTCATAAATATAAACTCTATCCCTGCCAAATAATATAACAGACAGATTCTGCTCTCTGGAAGAGAAAACTGTAAATATGTAACATACATACGTATAATTTCTATACAGATTAGTTCCTTACATGTTCTGAATTAACAGAAGTAGTTCTTGGGTTATGATCATTCACTGATTGGAAGAAATTCTGATTCTGCAAACTATTAAGGAATCAAGAAGTCAAAGTTTTATTCTGATAAGAATAAAGTTTTGGTTTCTTAAATTAATTTCCTAATAAATCCCTTTCTCAGGAACCCACTTTGGAAATTCATTACAACAGTAGTTCTCAACCTTTTCTTCACCACAGACCCCACCACAGACCACAATATGTTTTGTGGCCATGGACCAGGGGTGTCAAACTGGCGGCCCATGGGCCGGATGCGTCATGCACAGGCGACGCCTACCCGAGCTCCGCGAATGGGAAAAACATTGTGAAATGTCACGTGATGGCAACGTGACACGGCGAGTTTGACACCCGTGTCATGGACCATCAAGACTTAACTCAAGATTTAAATCGTAACATTTCTTCAAGCCTTCACGGACCGCTTATGACATTGCAGCCCCTCAGGGCTCCGTAGACCACAGGTTGAAAATCACCACATCACAATATTTCCCTTGTTGCACTTCCAAAATTAAATTATTCATTTGCAATTCATTCCAATTGCAATTCTAAACAAGATTAGAGTATACATTTTAAGTATGATTTCAAGTAATGCAAAACATCCTGTCTAATTTAAAAAGCAGCTTGCAGAGTTAACTACAAGCAACTAGTCAATTCTTGTATGAAAGAAAGTTGGAAATTGAAAAAAAAAACTTTTCTCCCTTCTTATCTGAACTGCCCCATTTTGGTTTTTTCTTGTCGCTTCCTTTTTTAAATTCTTTTTTCTTTGCTTTTTTGTATATATATTTTGAAATGTAAACAGGTTTGGAAAACAAATAGCCAAGAAAACAAGATGTATGATCTGAAAAAGTTAACATAAGCCAATGTTATGCAGTCAACATGATATATATAAATCTTAAATAATTCTGTTAAAAAATAATTATAGTTTGAAACAAAAGAAAAGAAAATCACAATGAAAACTATTAATGGGCACACCATTAATCCACAGCTTGGAGAAAAGCCAAGTTTTTAAAGAACAACTAAAAGGTTCCAGGGTCTGATCTACACTGCTATATCCGATATAAATAGAAGCTTAAAATAACTGTAGATACATGTCCACTAGAATTTGGAGTGCAATAGCTTCATGTATAATCTGAGCTATGAGAAGACAAGTGAGGGAATTTCATAGAAAAGTACAATTCAAAATGTTTGCATTAAGAGTTAGAACCTTGCCAAGAAACATTTATTTACACCCATTATTCATGTTGCAAAAATATGACAGAAAATCAATACAATATGAAGATCAGAACAGAATCCTGAATTTGATGACAAATCAAGCAGTCTAAATAACAAAGTTACTGATATAATTCTGCATACCCATTAAAGCCAGTAACTATTTTCAGAATCCGTTCTTTCATCTCCTCAAAGGGAATATATTCCACATTAGGGTTAGGAGGGCCTCTTGGCTCAGGAGCAGAAGTTCTGAAGTCATCCATTACTTTCTCCAGTTTGAAAATAAAATATCCTTTGAATTGTGACCACTGAATCCTAAAAAAAGAAATATACAAAACATACTTAACATTAAAAATAAAGTGTTAAACATATATTAAAACAGTAAAGCAAATTTAGCATTTTCAATTTTTCAGGAAAGCAGGAAAAAAACTGAGTAAATGCAAAATATGCTGTTCTTTAAAACCAAAGTGAGTAGTCCTTGACCTATGACCCTTTGTATGGTTACCATTCAAAGTTATGATGGCCCTGAATTGCTGGTTATGACTGGTCCTCAAGAGTTCTGGCTGTCAAGCACTTCTGTAGCCATGTGATCAAAATCTGGGCACTAGTTTGTACTTACAACCAGTTGTAGTACCTCATGATCACCATTTTTTTAAAAAAATTTGATTTATATGCCGCCCTCCTCCGGAGACTCAGGGCGGCTTACAGTGCGCTAAGCAATAGCCTTCATACTTTTGTATATTTATACAAAGTCAGCTTATTGCCCCCACAACTGGGTCCTCAATTTACCTACCTTAGAAAGGATGGAAGGCTGAGTCAACCTTGAGCCTAGTGAGATTCGAACCTGCAGTAATTGCAGGCAGCTGGTGTTAATAACAGAGTGCTTTAGACCACTGTACTACCAAGGCTCCTCTTTGAACCTTCCCTGCTGGCTTTCTCAGAAAATGAGTGGGAAAGCAGGGAAGGTTGTAAGTTATTGAGTTTAATGATCATATAGTCCCAGATGTAACATTTGATTAAAGATTTAGACTACTTTAATGTTAATGATCAATTTTGTGAATATCAGCAATTTAACACAAATTGATATACCCATTGTATTTGCTTCCAATGTACTTTATTTTTCCCTGTTTTGAAATACTAGTCAAAATGGTAATATTAATAAAGCATACATTCTGGATTTTTATAATAAAGTATTTTGGTTTGTAGCCAGACTTAATAATGTCAACAGAAATCAGTGGGGTACATTTTAAGTAAATCTTACATTAAAATCTAACCCTTTGGTAGTTTGAAGAGAGCAATGATTTAGTTGTTTCATCAACAAGATTCATTTTAGAGGTTATTCATTTCGGAGGAATGTTGAAGAACTACCAAGAAACAGGAAGAAAGAAGGGTCATTATAGCTGTTACATAAGTGTATTTCATAAAACAAATGGAGCATTCGACCAGTCGTACTATTAACCTATGACCTGGTTCCTTAGAAACAAATTTACTACACATAATCACAGAGAGACTGCATTGTTGAAAGGCACAAACTCTTTTTAAGAGCTGTATCACATACTAAGAGCTATGAACTGTGTTAAGAAGGATGTCTATTGTCCTTTAATGGAGCAGATGGCCATTCCCCTTTCTGGCCTTAAGCTATGTAAGTAGAGCAAAATACAGTCCACCAGAAGTTCTTAAGTTACAAGTTCCAACATACTTCACTACTGGTGACGTTGGCTGAAGCTAATTGGGAATCACAGTTCAGCAACATCCAGACTACACCCCTCTCCTCTCCTCTCCTCTCCTCTCCTCTCCTCTCCTCTCCTCTCCTCTCCTCTCCTCTTTTACTAATTCTCAGAAACTGCCTGGACAAGACTCTGCTATTTTCTTGGCAAGGTTTTCAGAAATAGTTTACTATTGTCTCCTTCCTAGGGCTGAGAGAAAATGATTGGTTCAAAGGCACCCAGTTGGCTTTGTGCCCAAGGCGGAACAGAACTCATGATATTTCCCAGTTTTCTAGCCTGATGCTTTAACCACTACACTAAACTGACATCACCTACACATGCCCTAAACAGCTATAAACCCTATAAAATTGAAAAACGGAACAGATCCTTTTTGCTACTTGCATAATGTCTCATTTTGTAAGTAAAAGACAATACAATGGCTGCCCATCAATACTTCCTCTCTCCTTCCAATTTTCCTTACCCATGCTTTGTCTCTTGGATAACCAAGCCTGATGAGAAATGCAAGGAGACAAAGTTGAGCCAAGTATGCATACAATAATGTTTCCAATCCCAAAAGTAAAAAGATGCCTGGCTCTTTAAAACTAACAGAACAACAGTTAGAAGGAATCTTGGAGGTCTTCTAATCCAACCTCCTGCTCAAAGCAGGAAACTCTATACCAGTTCTATCTAGAACAGGGGTATCAAACTCACGGCCCGCGGGCTGGATGCGTCACGTGCTGGCCACACCCAACCCTGATTTAGCGAAGGGGAAAAAAGTCCTGATACGTCACATGACGCCACCATAAGTTTGACACTCCTGATCTAGAAGATTGACATGGCTTTCTATCCTCTCCAAATTTTGAAAAAAATATCTAGTTATATCTCTTGGTATTTGCCATTCATGCTTGGTTAATATACTGGCAACGTTTGTACTTATTTCAGCTTTTTATGCAAACATTTAAAATGATCCTCTGTGGGATATTCAGCAGCGCAACAAATGATACTACACTCTAGAGTGTGTCCATGTTTGTACCTAATATTGAAAAAAGCTCATAGAGCAAAACTAAACTACAAGAAAAAAAACCTGAATAATCTGTAGAAAGTGTGTAAGGTAGACAAAAAAATAGCAACTGGTCTCAACGTATGTGGCCATGTTAAAGTCACAGTTGCCACACTGTGGCACACAGGATAAAAAGTTAACAAAAAACTATTAGCAGATTTCACCATCTACATTAGCTCTAACAGATCTTACCAGTTTTAGTAATTTGATTGCAAAACTATTTTTCTTGTGGCTGTTTTCACAAAAACTTGATTCTGCCTATTTATGTTTTTATTCTTGTGTTACCATGGCTTCACCACAACTGTGCTGCAACAAGACTCTCAAAGGAATGTACAGAATACAGTACAGTCGTTTCTTTAGCAACTGGGGGTTTTATTCATACAAGATCAGATAGCTGTATAGCAAATTTATTTTTCAAAGGTATCTCTAAGTTCCTCATATTACTCATAAAGAATATTAAAGTTCGGTATTCTTAGAATGAGCAGTGTACCTCTAACCGGTGCTTGGGTAAGTGATTAAAAAATAAAAGTGAAAAGAAAGGATATTGATGTCTTCTGCAAAGTTGGTTCTCAACATAAATTGTACAATTTAATACAAAATTTCTGTTCACCTTCCCCCAATTAGATATTCATGTGTCACAGGAAGTGCTACTTTCGTACAACCTATATTTTTCAGTCTAATTTAAATCAGATGAAGTTGCATCACAATCTTGGCAAAAATGAAATAATTTGCGTTAATAGTTTAACTTCCTCAGTGGAATATTGCAGAAAAAATACACCATTTAGTTTTATCTTTGGTTTACATTCTAACCAAGAAAGGAAATTACGTATATTTTCCTAGAACAATTTCTTACTGAACTCACAGGGTTTATCGCTTGGTAAATGAGTGCTAGATTGCATTCACAGGAAATTATTTACTGTTATCAATAAATCTTTAATCTAAAGAAAGAGTGGCTCTTTCATAGCATAGCAGCTTGGATCTAGGAAACCTCAACTGAATATAATTTACTCAGTCCCTGAAAAGCTTTTTAAAAGTCACACTTTCATCTCATTAGTATGTCTGACACTGTAACAACAGTTTGCAACTTTTAAAAAGCGAGAAAGGATGTCACACACTAATAAAACAACTTTATACAAGGAGATTTTTGTTATGTATAGTTCATTAATTGATTCATGGATAAACTATCAATGAGTACTATTGATGAGTAAGCAAAAAGTATGTATTCAGTTATGTGTAAATTTATGATATGGTATCATGTACACTCAGTAGACTCAGCTGCCTCAACATACAAGCAACTGTTTAATCTGAATTCCCAATCTAGAGCTACATGGTCAATACTTCATGTCAAAAATGGAATTAATCCAAGACTGCAATGTGATTGAGGAAATCAAATATACGACCCCACCTTAATCTCCTAATGTACTAATAAAGCTAAGTGGGTGAACAGCCCAATTCAGAAGATTTATCATAAACAAATTTAACGGAAGAGGCTTCCGTTCATTTTAGTAAAAGCTTTACCCATACAAACAAATATACACCCAAAAAAACATAAGGGGAATCTATTAAAGGAAAGAATTGTGCCTCAACACAATTAACTACTCCTTAACTACTTTTCAGGCAAACATAGGATGTTTAAAATTGTACATTATCTTCTTCAAATACATTTATATCTAGTGCACTTATATTATTTAACCAACTTTATAAGCTAATCCAACAAGTTATCCAGCTTAGTGATCATTCTGAACTAAGAGAGAGTTATATGAGGGAAGAAATTAAGACATTCTCTTGAATGCTCGTCCAAGTTGAAATGTTAAAAAAAAATATCTAATTTTATCCTTAGTTACAAGTTGGTTACATAAGCCGTGGTGGCACAGTGGCTGGAATGCAATATTGTGGGCTGATTCTGCCAACTGGTGGCAGTTCGATTCTCACCAGCTCAAGGTTGACTCAGCCTTCCAACCTTCCGAGGTCAGTAAAATGAGGAGCCAGATTGTTGGAGGCAATATGGTGACTCTGTAAGCCGCTTAGAGAGGGCTATAAAGCACTGTGAAGCGGTATATAAGTCTAAGTGCTATTGCTTTAGGTAGTCCTTGTGTTACAATGGCAATTAGGACCGGAATTTCTGTTGCTAAGTGATGTGATCATAAAGTGCTATGTCACATGACTGCATCACTTAGCAATGCCAATCCTGGCAGTCTCAGTTGCTGCCATGATCTCAGGACTATGTGGGTCATTAAGTGAGGGCATCATATGATTGCAACTTGGGAAGAGACTGGAGTCCTAGAAAAGCAAACTAACACACAAACGTTAACGAGATGGGGAGGGAGTGCTGCAGGTAGGCATAAGAAAAAGCAGTAGGGTTGGGAATAACTTGTGATTTCCTGTTGGCTTCTCCATTGACTTTGCCTTCAGGGAAAGTTGCAAATAGTGATCACATGACAATAAGACACTGCAACCATCGTAATTGTGAACTGGTTGTCAAGCATTTGACTCATGATCATGTGACCAGAAGGAAAGTGAATGGATGCTGTTACAGCCGTTAACTATCTGTGAACAAAGTATTTCTTCAATGCCTTCTTTCAATTGTGATTAAACCCCAGGGTGTCCCGGTCCAAACTGTACCGAAAAACTGGCATACTCAGCAGGAAAGAAACAATGTGATCGAAGAAGCAACTCTTTCTAAATAACAATGTAATTAGCTCACAAATAATATGTTTTAAAATTGATATTAATCGGTTTAGAAGTTATTGCTTATCCTGCTTATTGCAAGATTGGTTACTAAACGTACTTGGCAAAGAACGAAGTGTTCTATACAGTACACAATTCTCTATTAAATCTGAGTTAACGGAGAAGAACCAACCTCGCAATTACAGCATCCACAATTCTAGGACACAATGCATCAATATGTATTTGCTCTTGGTCTGAATTAAATGAAATAAATCAATAGATACTATTTTTCACTCAAAACTGGTTAAAGTAACTTTCAGAATACCGATTGCTTTAGATTGCTGAATGATAATACATATAATGCCCACCAAAGGTGTTATCAACAAGACATCACTGATATTTTGGAACTAGAAATCAAGCTGGAATATAGGTGCCGACTACGGAAATAAAAACTAAAAAACAAATATAAGAAAAAGAAGGGTGGTAAAGAATGATAAATGATTGGATAAAATAATTGGATGGCTATTAATCTATTTATTATTAATTCTGTTACACCTATTTTCTTTCAATACAAGACAAATTATGTGAATGAACTAGTTTTTCATGCAGGTTAAAAAGATTTCATGTACATCAGCTTAATTGCACAGCAGAACCTAGTAATAAACATCACTTGTGGCTCCATTTCATTACAATCATTTAAGCCACTCAATCTTGAATGTCTGCACCAATCTAAGATAACTGGAAGTAGTTCTCAACTTATGACCATAATTGAGCATGGCAATTATGGTCATAAAGCAGGTCAAGTGATCGGACCCATTTTTTCAGTGGTTGTGAATAAAAGGCAGTAGTTGTAAAGCAAATACCACAGTTCGTAAACAAACCCATTGTTCACCATGGATCAATTTTTGCTGAAAATTAGAAGTGAATGCTGGCTCCCTACAAAACCATCATAAATAGCAGTCAAATGATTGTGTGGCGTACTTTTGCAATGCACCTAAAATTGGTCATATGACTATTGGGACTTTGAATGTGACACTGGAACTTTGAAACCAGTCATAAGTAGCTTCTGATGGGATCTGCTGTAATTTCAAATGGTCACTAAGTGACCAGCCATAGATCAAGGATTACCTGCATATTGGTTCTATTTACCTTTCAGCCAGAATATTACTGAGGTCTGTAATAAGACTGGGAATTTTCACCCCTTTTGAGAAAGGAATGGTCTTTATTTTTAAAACTATGTTAAGCCTTCTTCAGGAATATACCAGAATTTTCATGTATCTCATCTGAGGTGGTTCTTGTGGTATATTATGAATTGTTATTTTAATATTATAGTATATTGTCAATTAAATATCTTTTCTGAAACTTGTCTGAATGTGTTTAGAACTGTTCCCAAAACCAACACATTCTGTTAGTACATTACTGTACATTAGTATTACTGTTGAAATATTAAATTCATAAGTCCTTTATGCATAATGCTAGCGGCCTTTATGAATAACTCTCAAAGTCTGCTTTCAAAACTTGAATGAAACACAATTTAGAAAATAATAATTTTTAACATAAATTATTAGTCACATTACTGTATATTTCAGAGTGGTATACAATAAACGCAATCATATTTCCCCAACTGATTAACCCAAGAAACAAATAAATGGGACTGTAGGCATCTACTGTGAATGCATACCAATTCATCGACTAAAAATTCCACAACATATTCCAGATGTCTTTTCAAATTAACAGATAATTATGTATCTTAAGCCAAATAATTCCTAAACAGATATGTAGTCCAATAAAATTGAAGGTTGAGTCCTATTTTATTTCAGATTACATGTGAAATCTTCTACAGACATAGTATTTTTCCAGAGCTTCCTACACAAAGAGCTAGGTTTTTTTTAAAAAAATGTAGTATTTTAGCTTTATCCTTAACTACTTCATGATGTGTATTGAAATTTTTATGTACAATGCTATGCAATACAACCATACAGCATCATCATAAAATGGTACACAATCCAAACACACTTTTCAATTTACTAAGACAATGTATCAATGAGGCAAATTTTGTGAACCCTGCTAGTGCTAAAACTTACAATGTGATATTATAAACTATCTTTACAGATAAAGGGATTTTGATTAAATAACATGCAGAATAGTTTATGTATTTGCCAAATAATTAGACCAATTCTACATCAAACAGTTCAGCAATAAGCCTTTTAATTTTCCCATACTATGTAATACTGCCTCTAAAATAATTATTTCCTCCTTTGATATTTAGAGCAAAACAATACATTCTGAAGTGGGGCTACTGATCAAATTTTATTAAACCATTTTTCAAACAAGAAATCATCCAGATATTTCCGCCCATGGGCAATAATGAACATTGTTGCTAAAAGTACAGTGGTACCTTAGTACTTAACTGCTTTAAAACTCATTGAATTTGGTACTCAACACATTTTGATGCAAAAAATTTTGTCCTGCTATTTAGCATTTCTTTGGTACTTGACATACAAGCTAGAAATTGTTGGTGTTGGCTGCTTTGTGATTCACTACATTATTCCTTATGGGAAAAAAATTGTTTAATACTCATTGTTTCTGGTACTCATTGAACCTCCCAGAAAACAACTGATTATGAATACCAAGGTACCACTGTACATGCTACCAGAACTACATAGCAAGAGAACCAACACATTTTAAAGAAAACTGCACACATATTTTAAAAAATAATTTGAAGAAAACATTCAGGACAGAACTACCTCTGAAGAGTTTTACATTATTGTAACAAAGAATCACTGCTAATTTCTATATTCTACATTCCTTTACCATTATAAAATATCACTTTTAATTATTAACATATATTTATTGTTTTTATCTTCTAAGCATTCAAAATACTTTCCCCTGTCCAATACATTTCTACATACTTTTTTCAAATACAAGATTAAAATTTCATTTGGAGACACTTATTAATTCACATAAAACACAAATATAGATTTTATAAGTTTCATTAATGTTGCTTATTTTTTAATATTTGTTTAGCTACCTACTGTACCAAGAGCCTTGGTAGTACAGTGGTTTAATGCACCCTGTTATTAACACAGCTGCCTGCAATTTCTGCAGGTTCGAATCTTACCAGGCTCAAGGTTGACGCAGCCTTCCATCCTTTCTAAGGTAGGTTAAATGAGGACCCAGTTTGTGGGGGCAATAAGCTGACTTTGTATAAATATACAAAAGTATGAAGGCTATTGCTTAACGCATTGTAAGCCGCCCTGAGTCTCCGGAGAAGGGCGGCATATAAATCAAATTAAAATAAATAAATAAATAAATAAATTTCTAAAATTTCATCTAAAAGCCTATAGACAGAAAAATTAAAATAGTAGATATGTTTCTTCAAAAGCCGAAATAGTTAGGTATCAATAAAAGTCCTAAGATAAACAAACCAAAGAATATTTTTCATTAAGTAATCGCTATGTAATCAAGCTACAGAACAGCAATATACAATTTATTACAATAATCATAACAACAAAAACTACTATGGATACTGAAATAACTTAACCATGGGCCTTACATTTTCAAATTCCACATTCAAAAGTTTGACAAGAACAAAAAAGTATATGTTTAGGCTAATACAGCCAGTAAACAGTAGTTATATGCCAACTACTGATTTACTTTTAATATATAAAAAAACAAATAACTTATTACCAAGTGAAATAATTTGACTGAAAGAACAATAACATGTCAAGACAACTGGTTTTTTTTTTTAAAAATGTCACAAAGGAAAAAATATTAAGAATATTCACTGGAATAAACATATTCTTGCTGGAAATCTTTCCCCTCTAGTACGTTTAATAAGCGCAGCTTGATTGTTTAAGTTCTTACAATAAATTTGGAAAGCTAAAGATCCCAGATTCACCAGAAAAAAAAATGTATTACATTAATACAATATTGTAAACCTTGGAAATTCATCATCAGTCCAGATAGTAAACCTGACTGACTTAGATGAACCCCCAGAATCACACCTTTCTTACTATTCTGAACTGCTCAACAAATCCCTATGCTTACTTTCTGTTTGTTCCTGGATCTAGCATACATTTCCTATCCTTACCTTCAAAATGTGCCATAGCTATGTCTTCTCATACTTCTGCTCTTATATATACTACATTCCCATTTGTGTTACCTCTTATCTCTTCAGTTCAAATCTATACTTGAATTTTCCACGAAGCATTTAGCATATTACTCTCCATTTCCTTTTAAACCTTAGTATGAGAAACTGAAATAAACTCTCCACCCCATACTTTCTTTCTGAAAGGATTCCCCATTGCATCTTGCTTAATATTTTGTAAAGTGCTTTATAAAATTTTAACATCCTCTTAACAATACATGGACCAATAAAATAGCTCTAAAAATAATCATTCTCTAATGTCTGACACAAATTGTATGATCAACCGAATTCATTCCCCCCTCTCCATAAAAATAGGCGGTTTTGTGAGCCAGGCTACCTCCTGCCCTCACCCCAGTCTACAGCCAAAGTAGCCAGACTGAAGCTATGTTTTTTGGTTCTCTGTCATTCTTCATCATCCATATATTATAAAATGGGAGCCACCCATAGTCTGTCACAAGTTCTTGAAACTGATGTGGTAAGTATGGCACCAAGTTAAAAAGATAAAAATCACTCCACAGTATGCTATAAGATTTTGCGAAGACTGAACAGAATCCATTACAAAATAACCATTTCCATGGGGTGTTACATCAGAATAAATAATCATTAAAATGATTCTGGGAAGGCCGGAAGATCAAAATGGGCTTTTTTTATTGAAGATAATTAAAAAGGCCAGCAACTCAAACTTTGGACTTCAGTTGGACACATATTTATATAATGCTATCAACCAAAATTTACATAAAACTTCTGTTTTACCTTTTTCTTACCTTTATGTAAGAAAACCAGCATTTCATACTAACTAGTGAATCCAAATCTAATCTTTGTCCAATATCACATCAGTATACATTTTCACACAGACAGCTACGAAATGTAGCAATAGCCTGACTCAACATCTGAACTTTGAGTTCATTCTCAACTCTGAAAACTGATTGCCACATAAAGCTTTTTTTAAAATTAAAATATTATCTGAAATGCAGGGGGAAAGCATTAAGTTTATTGTTTTAAATCAGATTTGGATCAGATAAAGGCAGCTCTTGAAAGATTTATACTATGAATAAGTACAGCAACTTTCATAAGCGAACTATTAAGTACAGCAACTTTTAAATCTGAAACAAAGTTATTTGAATAGTAAAACACAGGAAACTCTTGGTTCTTAATCTGGGATATCTTTTGGATTTATTCAAGGACACAAATATGACTATCAGTCAAATTAAAATCACTTACATTGTCTCTCCAGTCTTGGCGACATGACAAAGAAATTGATCCAATACTGGACAGACTTCCTTCTTCCCTCTTTTTTCAAAATCTGTAGAAATGGGAGGAGAAATAGAAGAGGAGAAATAGAAAAATGTAAAACATACCTTGTGAATTGTTGTGAATATGTTGGCGTGCATAAGCGCACCAAGGTGCCTGCCATCCCTGTCCTACTATCCCCATTTATGTATTTTTCATGTATTCACAATCATGTTTATACTTATATCTGTTATTTTATATATGCTTGACAAAATTAATTAAGTCTGTATTGTCCGCCTCCTGCCCCAGGTTTTTTCTAAATCGCAACTTCTTTTTCCCCCAAAACCCCACACATCATTCAAACTTGGTTTGAACTTGGTCACCACCTTTAAAGCGCTCCATGCCATAGGACCTGGGTATTTGCGGGACCGTCTTCTGCCGCCTATAGCCTCCCACCGACCAGTACGCTCCCACAGAGAAGGACTCCTCAGGGTGCTGTCAGCCAGGCAATGTTGGCTGGCGACCCCCAGGGGGAGGGCCTTCTCTGTGGCAGCTCCTGCCCTCTGGAATGATCCCCCCACCCCCCCCGGAGATACCCTAAAAACTTTTCTTTTCCATCAAGCAGGGCTGGCGTGAACCCCCCCCTTTTTTTTTTAGCCTTTTAAATTGTCAATGGGTTTTAGTTTGAATGTTTTAAATTTTGGGCCAAAGTCATATAATTCTTTTTAAAAATTTAAATTTTGTATTGGTATGTGTTTTAGTTCTGGCTGTGCACCGCCCTGAGTCCACTAGGAGAAGGGCGGGATACAAATTGAATAAAATAAATAAATAAATAAATAAAACTTCAGAAGACAACTTAACCTGGATTTGGAAGCTCATTTTTCAGATTTCCTTCAGCAGTCTGATGAATAAGATACCTGGCTCAAAGTTGCCATCAAGGAGAAAAGAGAGTCCATACACATTTTTGATCATTTTTTGGGAGGTGGGGAGTGGGGGGTGGGGGTGAGGAAGCGAATGGGGCAGGGTAGGGAAAGGGATAAGTATCAGGAAGTGGGATTTTAAAATGGAATAGGGATTAGGAAGAAACGCGGAGTATCAGGTATGGGGGGGTGGGGAAAGTGCAAGTAATCTGGAAGAAGGAACTTCCAAGGGCCCTTTTAAGGGGAAAGCGAGAGAATCGGGAGAGAAGGAGGTGGAAGAGAGAGGGGGGGGCGGTGTTGTGACGATGGCCCCGTGCTGCCCTCCTCCGCACACATTGTGGGAAGCCCAAAGTAGGGTTCCCCCAAAGCAGAGCAGCCCCAGACTGTGGCGGGAGGAGAAGTGGGATCCCTCCAACCGCCACTTTTCCCCCCTCTTCTCCAAGGGAATTGCATTTCCTTCCCAAGCCACGTTAAGGGCCAGGCCTCCTCTTCCGCCTCCCAAGGTCGGGGGCTCGTCTCTCTCTCTCTCTTTCCCCCTTTCCCCCGCGACCTCGAGGTAAGCCTCCCCCACCGCCTATCCCAATTCAACCCCACAGCCGCAAACCTTTCAGTGCCTCCTGGAGCCTCTCGATATCCATGATCCGCCGCCGCTGCTCCTCTTCCTCCTCCCGGGGCTCTCGCAGGAAACAGGCAGCCGCGCAAGCGAAGGGAGTTCAGGTGCGGCTGCTGCTCCAACGGGGAGAGAGAGAGAGAGAGGGAGGGAGGGGAGGGAGGAGGAAGAGAGAGGGAGGAAGAGAGAGGGGGGAAGGAGGGAGAGAGAGAAAAAAAGAGAGACAGAAAAAGAGAGAGAGAGAGAGAGAAGGAAAGTAACAAGCGATTCCCCGGCGGCCGGGCTCAGCAGCCTTCCAACATGGCGCCTAAGCCGTCGCCGTGCGCGCTCCCGACTCTCCTCGCAAGCACACACCGATTTCAGCCTCTCCTCTTCCCGCCGGCTCGGGAGCGCGCTCGAAGAGGCGGGTGGAGATGAGGAGAGGGCGGGGCCGTCGGGGATGACGTCACCGCGGCTTCGGCGGGAGACGGCTTCAGCGTTGAAAACTCGGCAGCGCTCCTTCACTTCTCGGAGTTGGGTTCCCCTCCCCCCCTTTTCTTGCTTCTCTTGCAAAGGAGATTTGGGGGGCATTCGCATGTTAGTACTTTTAGACGAGCGTTTTTAAGGTAGTGTTTCTCAACGTTAGTAACTTTTAAGGTGGGCCGACTTCTTAACTCCCAGAATTCCTTAGCCATGCTTCCTGCTGGGAATTGAAGTCCGCCTATCTTTTTTAAAAAGTTGCTGAAGTTAAGGTATTTATCTGGCTGATAAATACCTGTTTATTTTCACTCGTCCCTTTTCTTCCCTCTCCTGTAGACAAAAAATACTTTCTCTGTAGCCACTGTAGAAAGTCAGTACCCACCCACCCTCCTAGAGACTGAAATACTTTGGGGAATATTAAAAAGGCAGAATAGAATATTTCCCCTAAAGGAGAAATGGGGAAAAATCTTGAGGCAGAAACAGCCCCAATCCACTTCCCCCAAGTAGAAAAAGGTCAGCTTTTAGAAATGCAGATTTGGTAATCTGTTCAGAAAGACTGGGTCAGATGGAAACTCCAGATAAGCAACACAATTAGGCAAGCTGAAGGTTGCCAAGATTAGCTCAGACAAACACATAGGATTTGCATTTCCCCTTTTGCCTATAGCCAGCCATGACCCCATAGGAATTAAGGTGTAAAACCCATCCATTCTCAACTCCATTTTGTCAGCTGTCCCAGAACTATATGCTGTGTGTGTGATGGTTCTGTTCATCAACCAACTTACTTTCTTAAACAGCCTCCATTTTATTCCCAGCTTGGAATTGGACCTGGATTTTTCATCCAGCACCATGTAGTATAGAAGGGTTTTACTAGAAGAGATGTGCTGTCTTGGAAAGATTATTTATTTATTCAATTTCTATAGCTGCCCAAGTCAACCAAGTAACTAGGGCTTACATTTAGCTCTTCTCACCTGCTGCCTTCCAAAGATGTTGGCATTCACCTCTCAAAACGCAGACAAGGAGGTGCATCAGGTTCAATTGAGAAGTTATTTATTTCAGTTTACTTATTTAATGTATTTAGTTATGCTGTTTTGGAAACTTAAATTTGCTAGGACTATAACACTCAGAATTCCCAGCCATTAAGGTGGGGGTCACAAACTCTTTCATATCATAAGCTGGGAAATTTGCAGTCCAATTAAGTCTTCCATAAGTTGCTTAAATATGACATTGTTTCCTGATTGCTTAATTGTACCCTGACTATCATTAAGTGTTGTACCTTATGATTCTTGATGAACGTATCTTTTTTTTTAATGTACACTGAGACCATATGTACCAAGACTGTATTTTGGTCTGAGACCACAAATAAAAGTTATTATTATTATATGCACCAAGACAAATTCCTTGTGTGTCCAATCACACTTGGGCAATAAAAAAATCTATTCTATAAGTGGGAGATGCTTGAATAAATGCAGAACCACCATGCCATTCTGTTTTGTTATGTTATTTCAATCAGTTTCAAATAATTTTAAATTAACAGGACTTAATCAAATTAAAATAATTAAGTCCAATTCAGTTTTTGCCCATTTTCTGAAGAAAGTTCCTCAAGCACACAATGAGGAAGAAATGTCAAAAAGAACACACTGACATCTGCTGTTTGCTTAGCATGCTTGCCATAAGTTGATTAGAGCACCTAGGTTAGAATCATAAGTTGGAGAACCTAGGTTAGGGTCTTGGTTGTGGAGGGAATGGGAAACTAAAAGCAGGCTGCCCTTCCTTCTAGCTTTCACCTCATTTTGAATGCCAGGATTCTGTATCTTTTAAGCCTAGGAGTTTCAGCTGTTGCTCTTAAACGTCAGATCTATCTGTATAAGAAATTCCTTATCCATGACTTAATTTTGGATGAGGGGGCAGACTTGGCATGTATTACTGAGACTTATGTCTCCTTTCAAAAATTTGTCCACCAGGATTTTGGGTTGATACCAGCCACAGTCTCTCTATGAGTGGGGTGGTGGGTGTAGCTATTGTCATCCATAAGATTGTTATCTAATGGTGCTATCCAGAAAATAGGTGGGAGTGAGACCTTGTGTTTGAACCAGAGCCAATTGGATGTACACTGTGGCAACCCTGCCAGGATTGCTTAATATGGTTCCTAAGACAAGACAGGGTGGCCTAGAGGTGGAGTTCTTGCCTCACAATCAGAAGGTTGTGAGTTCTATCTTAGGTAGAGGGTCTCCTGCTTGGGCAGGGGGTTGGATTACATAACCTGTAAGGTCCCTTCCAACTCTATTAATCTGTTTTAAAAAGTTAGAGGTTCATGACCACCATGACTACTATGAATCTGACCTCATTTGAGGGCCTGAAACATATGAAAAATACTAGTTCTAGTCAGATTATGTGGGGTAGGTAGGTGGGTGTTGAACTTTGCCCCTTCTCATGGACTAATTGCTGTGGAGATGGGTGTAATGAATTGGCCACAGCAAGTTGGTCTATGGTGGGGAAATCCCATTATATTTCTTTTGCCTCAGATCTCTAATGGATACTATGGATTTTCAGAAGGCTCAGGGAATTCTCCAGGGATCTGGCAGGCAGTTTGAGAGTCTAGTTGTTCACTGGAACAATCTGGCACTTGGGCTTTGGGACTGGATTTCACTTGAGTGGCTTCTCCATGTGCTCAGTTGATTCTGCCGATTCTTGCTTTACTGAGGATCTTAGTAAGAAAATGAAGTACCGGAAAAAATGTCTGGAGTGCTGCTGGAGAAAGGTCCATCTTGACTCTGACCAGACATTAGTGTGAGTGTATCTCTTTACAATAGCAACTTAGGGAATGAAAAATAAATATTTTGCTTATTACATTGGCTGGAAAACCTGCTCGCTTTTAAGGATGTTTGCCGGAATCATATGAAGGGCTACTATAGGATTTGCTGGATATATCTATTCTCTTTATGTATTGGCTTTTTTATTCATGAGTGTGAAATTATTATTCCACAGCAGGAACAAGAAGAATGGAGAAAAACACCGATTTCCCACAGAGTTTTAATTTTTATTTTTATTGCCATATGGGAAGCATGTTTATAACACTTACTACAGGAATCAGCCCAAATAATTAAAAGTAAGAGGATAATAATGAGTTCTAGTCATCTGAAAAAATTGTTAAAATTCTAGTCATCAGTTTTCTTATAACTTCAACAAATTTTTCAGATGATTAGATCTTATTATTAGGCTTATCTAACCTTTAGACTTTTGGACAGATAATAGATTGGAAGCTAGGCAGATATTTAAGGAAAATATACTTGGGTCCATTATACGGCTTTTTATAGAATGAGGATCAGTTATGAGTGTAAGTCAATTTTCAAATAACCGTTTACCATTTATTAATCCATCTAATATATGCACAGAATATAATTGACTGAATGACAAGTAAATGTAAGGCATGTGCCTTGTTCCCACTACAGATAGTCCTCGATTTATGACTTGTCAAGTGAATCAGTGTAGTTAAATTAGTAACGTGGTCATTAAGCGAATCTGGTTTCTCCACTGACTTTGCTTTGCATAAGGTCACAAAAGGTGGTCACATGACCCAGAACACTACAATGTCATAAATATGAGTCAGGTGGTTTAACATCTAAGAGGGCGTCAGATTGACAAAAATATAGCAATAGCAATAGCACTTAGACTTACATACCGCTTTACAGTGCTTTTACAGCCCTCTCTAAGCGGTTTACAGAGTCAGCATATTGCCCCCAACAATCTGGATCCTCATTTTTAACCACCTCAGAAGGATGGAAGGCTGAATCATCCTTGAGCCTGCTGAGATTCGATCTGCCAAACTGCCGGCAGTTAGTGATCAGCAGAAGTAGCCTGCAGTACTGCACTCTAACCACTGTGCCACCGCGGCTCATATACTAGAAAGGTCCATGGAAAATTTATTATATAAGCGTTGTGCCTTTTTTTTGGGGGGGGGGGGTATTATGCATTTTGGAAGTTTAAATCTTTTTAGAACACCAGCTTGAGATATATTTGTTTCTTTGCTCTTCCACTGTTCAGCATTATCCATTCTTCCTTTAATTTCTTGCAGAAATAGTACTACTAAAATAAAGGGAGGAAACATCCGTGAATTGTCCTTGAAATGTTAATGCTCTATATTTCAGAATCTGTCTGGATAAAGTTAGAAAGAACCTCTTAAGGAGATATCCAACATCTACTGAATATCTTATCCATTAATATCATAACTCTTAAAAGGAAGTCACTTTTAAAACAACCTCAGGGCTCATAGAAAAAATTTTTCTCTTTTTTCTTTGCAATTTTCAGAATGGCAGAGCCAATTTGTCATTCCATGTAAGAAATGACAGCACTCATCCATCTTTAACAATTCTTCCTGGTAGTTTTGCACACTATGTCTCAGTGTCCAATAAGAAGAAGAAACAATTGTCCTCCAGGACACACACACACACACCAGAATTGTAGAACATTAGTGAATCAAAGATCTGTAGTAGCTTGGGTGAGAATTTAGAATTTAGTACAGATACAGCATCACAGACATCTCCAAATCCTTATTTTTAAAAAAAAAAAAAAAACCCAAAGTTAAGTAGGTTGTACAATGCAATGGTGGAAATTATTTTTTTTTAAAGATAACTCTGATTTCATGCAAATGCCTTCTTTGGATTCTAAATCCAAAGGCCTATGTAACCAAGAGACGTAATATCATATCAATATTTTAAATGCTATCTAGTTTTTCAATCTTGAATAAGGGACACTTTATGACTAGGTACACATATTACACCAAAATATAAAAATTGTTTTGAATATCAGCTGTCTTAATTTGCACAATAAGCTAAAATATAACTATGGATAATAAATTACACTGTCTGGGTCTATAAAACCAATTAAGTCAAAACTAAACCATTTTATGCTTATTTAGTGCACAAAGTGAATTTTGCTATTGCTGTTAAAACTGAATGTTTCTCATATTTGAAGTTTTGAGTGAAGAAAGAGGTAGCATAATCTGCTCCCAAATAGGCTTGGGCAGTGAAGTGGAAACTATTTTCTGTATTTCCCCATGTAACTGTCTTTTCTAAAATCCTTTCAGGAACTTTATTTAATTATTTATTGTGACTATAAATAGTCTTGTATTTGCAGTTCTCTGCATTAAAAACATGAAATGTAAATTAATAATAAAACAATGACAGTAGGATCTGATGAAAGCAAGATTAAATGAACAGCAATCCTAAACCAAAACTAGTAGCAAGATTGAACAATACAAACTACAGAATCCACCTTGGCACAAATAATTAAAAAATGAAACAGCCACTTTTTAAGATCCAGTTATTTTCCTTGATCCATATCCTAAAGATAAACTAAGGAGCCAGTTTGGTGGAGTAGTTAAACACCATGCTAGAAACTAGGAGACCGTGAGTTCTAGCCCCTCCTGGGCAATCCCCCCCCCAAAAAAAAGTTGTGAAAAAATGCTAGGAAGAAAAAATATTAGGAAGATTATTAAGAAAGCTCCACTGAACCTTTCAAGTCCATATTTATCATTACAGCAAGGATAATAATATCACAATAGCTATTATTAAAACTTTTACTGTATCCCATTCTATATTTTATATTTTTAAGATGACTTGCAGTTATGAAACTGACTTTCAGTTCACTAAATTCTCCAGACACTATACTCCATGTTTTTGAAAACCATCTAATAACTTACTGCAGTGTTTCCCAAACTTGACCCTTTGAAGATGTATGGACTTCAACTCCCAGAATTCCTCAACCAGGCATACTGGTTGGGGAATTCTGGAAATTGAAGTCCATGCATCTTAAAATAGCCAAGTTTGGGAAACACTGACTTACTGATACACTGCAACAATCTTGTACAGTATTTATTGGATGTATTCAATCACCTTTCAAGAGTGCAGTTTTTTGAATTTCTTATTACAACTAACCTTACATAGACAGCATGGTTGTTGAATAGGCTACATTTAAATGGATTCACATATGATCATACAATATATATATTTTTTAATTTTATTTATATGCCGCCCTTCTCCGGAGACTCAGGGCGGCTTACAATGCGTTAAGCAATAGCCTTCATACTTCATACCTGATCATATTCTATGATCAGGTGTGATATAGTCTCCAAATTAACCCAAACATGACTTGCAAAACCATCCTTCATACTTGAAACATTGTGCAACTCCAGAAAAACAGGTTTTATTTAAAAAGAATGATAAACAAATAATAGTCATGAACAATAGTTGGCAATTTATATCAAATTGCATCACTCATTAAGACATCTTCCAGCAAAACCTGTGACTATTCAAGCTATAATCAAATCCTTAACCAAGACATGGATGGATGGATTATGGTTATCAGGTTCTGAGGACATATGCCCTATGATTTGGTGTCTTAAATAGATTATTAATCATTACTACAATTTGGGAGCAATTTCAAAGAAAAAGTTTGGGGAAAATCTTGGAGCTAGACAAATATGCATTGCCAAGCTTTGACTTGTGATGTCAGTTTTGTACCTAACTCTATTCATCCAGTCGCTTATCTTTGAGGATTAAGAACAAAACTACTTATAGCTAAAAATAATTTGGATTAATAGCAAGAAATAAAAATGCTACCGTAATAAATTAGCAAGCAGAAATAAAAATGAAGCAAAGGAGATTTTGACTTAATGATAAGACTGATCATTAAAATCTACCTGCTGATATAGAAGATAGTGTGAGCAAGAAGACAGCTTTATTCACTACTTTCTTTTTCCCCCCCACTACTTTCAAGAGCTCCATTTTGTTGTTAATTTCCCATTTAAAGACCCAAGTGAGTGCAATGCCAGATACATTTGACATTATCGGTTGCTATTTATTTATTCAGAGTAACAGAAACTTGTCCCACTATGCCTTCTATCCTCTATTTCTTTTTGTTTAGTCCTTTTTTGTGATCCTCTTGTTTAGATTGTCAAATATCTAGCTTGGTTGGATATCAACATCAGAAAACACCCTTAATCTTTTCATGCAAAACCAACCATAACTTTATCATATAAATTATTCATAGCTAGAACAAGTGTGTTTTTTGTGCATGTATACAAGATTGAACACAACTATTAATTTGTTCTAGAAAAACAGAGGCTTATATTTGCTGAAAGTTGGTTTATTTACCTGAAAGGTCTAAAATTATAAATGACTTTAAATACACTGTAATTGCCTCCTTAGGAGCCATAAATATTCAGTGCACTTCATCAAACAGAAATATACAAGTTAGTAAAGTGACATGACATTGATTGCAATTTTACACAGAGACAAGTAATGCAAATTCCATTTTTCATTTTCCACTTAGATGGAAATCTGCAACAGTTTGCCATGTAGAAAATCTATAGGTACACAATTATCAACTAACTTTAGAAGCAAGTGGAGATTAAAACCTGTTCTTTACATCTCATCAAGAAGTTTCTTAGCGCTAAAAAAATATTTTTTTCTTAGACTATGACTGGATTCAGAACAAAAAAAATAAGGTGAGAATGAATTTTTAAGTTGTATCAACATTCTGGAGACTCTGGAATTCTGAAAATTATAAAGATACAATTCTAATAAATAAAAGCAGTTTGCCAATAAAGGAGAATATTTGTAACTAAGGGTTGAAATGAGGCGTCCTTCATACCCTCTGAACTTGGGAGGGTTGGTTGGGTTTTTTGTAGATGTTTTATTACACAAATTACACAAAGTAGGTAATATTATCAGTGCTAGCAAGGAGTGGGGTTTGATCTCAGTTTATATTCTAGTGACTTGCCCTGTCAGTGTTGGTGGAAGTGATTTTACAGGTTCCTTGGTTGGGCTGCTTACTGTTAGCTTGTTTGTGAATTCCTTGATTGGGGTATTGTTTACTTCTTGACTGTTGGCCTGATATTAATCTTGGAGTTAAATCTATATTCATCTGAGTGTTAATTGCTGGTGGGGGATGTTTCAGTCTTTTTGTTCCCTTTTTGCCTTGTTGTTTGTCTCTTTTGCATAGTATGTAGATATTGTTTATGTATATGTGTCTATTGATGGCTAATTTGTCAGAGTGCCAGACTTCTAGAAATTTCCTAGTGTTTTTGAATTTGGCTTGGTCTAGGATGGTTCCAGTTTCCCAGTTGAAACTATGGTTAAGTCTGTCCATATGTTATGCAATTAGGGAGTTTTCATCCTGACTTCTGACTGCTAGTTCGTGTTCATGGATGCACTTTATTAGTCTTCTATCTGCTTGTCCTATATAGTAACTGTTGCAGTCATTACACAACAGTTTGGGGCAATGAAAAGTCTGCAAGAAAACAACCAAGCTCAAGGAGCATCAAGGACCCTTTAAAGCAGGAGTGGGCAAATGTGGCCCTTTTACAACCTGTGGACTTCAACTCCCAGAATTCCTGAGACAGCTTGTTTCAGGAATTCTGGGAGTTGAAGTCCACAGGTTGTAAAAGGGCCACATTTGCCCACTCCTGCCTTAAAGCAATTTGGCAATAGGACAAATTCCTTCCAAATCAAGGTTAAATTCATACACATCAGATCACATTTGAAAAAGCATCTTTGGGACAAAAATGACCTGGATGACTGAGAATCCCCATAGACATATCTGAAGAGCTACATCTATCTTGACAGTCTATCTTGAACTGTGACGCTTCAAGTCTTTGAGATAGTAATCTGGCAGTTATTGAAAGCAAGTGTACATGAAGTTGTACACTTGTAAAAGGATTTTTGGCACATTCAACCTTAAAATCAATAGGTATAGACATGTCTAGGTCTGCAAAGGATCAATCAGCTATAGGTAATATTTTGCAGATAGAAATGTACCCAAGATTGAGATTTAGGACTGAAACTGGTGACAGTTCATCAATATAACTATTCTCCTTTTAATTGTAGATGTACATAATTTATTACAGCCCTATGGTTCATTATTTGAGTGTTTGCCATTCAGTTACTGACAGACTTTAATGTACACTGAGCCAGCAAGCAGAACTAGTTAAGCAACTATGCATCAGTTAGAGATTAAAGTATAGTTTTACCACAAAACTATTAAAACAAGATTATAAATTCACCCTTGTTTCTCCAGTCCTGTAATCTTAATTTACCTTGGTTTACAGTTATTTTGATGTCAGTCTTTTTACTGAATCACAGTAGGTGGAAAATCCCCTTCTCATATCCTAATATAAAAAAATAACACAGCATGTAGATGTGGGTGTTGAAATAAATATTTATATGTGCCCTATATATAATGGTTATTTTTTAAAAAATCAGTAATTAGTATTTTGCATATATTAATAACATATTAAAAAAATGTTATTAAAATTATAATATGAAATGTACTGAAAATTGCAAGCTATTTGTTTAAACAAGCTAGGAATTTATCCAGCAAATATATTTATAATTATTTTAATTTTTTTTCTTAAAAGGTTTGCAATGTAATCCACCAACAACGTCCCAAGAACAGAACGCAAACGGATATTTTTCCTTGCATAAGTCTACTAATACTGTGCAGAATTGTTAGTGTTAATTCACTATTAGAAAATTAAATCCTTTATAAATCAAGCGAAAATATAAAAAGTATTTTTAGGTTTGCTTGTTTTTTAAAAAACAAACCAAAATATAATACATTACAATTTTTGTAAACATATCAAAATATGGTAGAGATAATACTTTATATGACAAGAAAGTTACCGGTAACTGCTTCCTTCTTTATGTTCAAAATCACACTATTTAGTTTACTATAAAAGTATAACTGGAACTCAATTTCTGAAAAGGAATTTGAATTTACAAAAATGATTTTTTTAAAAAAAACTACTTTGGTAGCACACCAGAATTCATTGTTGTCTTTGAGCTAGTCCTCATCTCTAGGATTTGAATTCAACTTCCAATACATCTGATAAAGTAACTCAAATCAAAGGTTCAAGGGGAGCAGAATTCTTACTATAGACTTTAGGTTATTTTCCCTTCAAAGAAAACCGCAATAGCAATGTTGCTTCAATGTATGGCAAATCTCAAAGAGTTTTGTGATGCATATCCAAGTATTTTCCAATCTTCTCTGAGATGTGTATATGCTTGTGAGTATCATACAGGAGATATAAAAGGATTAAATAAAGACACTGTTTGAGAAATTGAACTGGACAAATTCTAAATCTGTCCTGGAATCAAATACTGTATCAAATAGCATTTTTAAAAACCCTTTAAAAAAACTTTGCAATACTGGATTTTGAAACATCTTACAGGGCACCTGAGATCCTGCACATGAATGGAGATTTAACAGAAAGCAACTAATCCAGGGATATATTTCACCAAGTGAAAAAAGGCCAAACTCACTCTTGAAAATTGTATCAATTTTCCATTAAAGAGATTTTTCAAGATTCTATCTTTTGGATGGATAATATTAGATCTTTTCATCCCTTTGAATATTATATCTGCTATAAAATAAGCATTTAGCTCTTCTTCCTTTTCCATGAGTTTGATTTTCTAATACTTTTTATGGAAATTTATTTTTCTTTTTAATAATTGCTAGGCAAGGCATTCTGAATTTTTCTGCAATTAAGTTATACTCAAATGAGCTTTCGTTTTGCAGAGACAAAAAACACACAAATCCACAAAGGAGGATGTGGCATGGTGTTACCCTTTCGGTTTTGCTGTTACTCTTTAAGGAGCACTAGCATCAGACAAACTAATTTGGCATTAGTATAGTAGCAGTTTCAAATTCACTTAACTTATTCACAGGGTGACACTTACAAATCCAACCAGATTTTCTTTTACCCTCTGGTTGATCTCTTAGCTCACCCTCTCATATGCTTCCATTCTACAGGCCAGATTGCAGGCCACACTAACTAACATCAAATTCTTCTTACCAAAGTGAGATTTTGTAGTAAATTCTGTCCTACATTTTAGGACACATTTGCAAAAATGTAAAGAAGGAAACAGCTCAAAAGCTGCTTCAGAGTAATATAATGAAAAATATTACTACATAAATATTTGAGACAGAAAAGAGCTATCTAGAACATAGTATACAACTCTATGTGAAAAGTCTGTTCCTCAAATTCTGTATGTAAAATGACAAAAATATATTCCTGTAAAGCGTTCTGCATTTTAACTCAGAAATGGATAAAGATGTTCGGAAGAATAGTTGTCTTAATCAGGTGTAGCAAAGATAGCAGACAACAAAATGGATATATTAATACTTGGTGAGATGATAAAGACAACTCTATGTTACATCATGCAAAGTAAAGAATATCACCTTAATAACTAGTTAAAACATTTTTTTTCAGACAAGAATCTACTTGGTTTATTACATACAGTCCTTCCACCAAGCTTTAAAGAAATAACACCAACAATAGTTGCTGTTTTCATCATGTAAACCTTAGCAAAGAGAAGAAATTAACCTTCACCTCACTATCCTCAAGTACCAAGGTAGCAAGGCTGACAATCCTTCTGGTTAAAATAATTGGGGCACAGTTAGATTTGCTGAAACAGAATCCCCATATGATTTAATAATAATAATGGTCCCTAAAATACCAAAGAGATAGATGTTCCTCAGTGAAATGACACATGAACTGTGACCAATTGCAATCTGCTGAAAACCGTCTAAAAGTATGAGGTTCAAATTATAGTCTTGATGTCAGTTTGGCAATCAAGACCATGATGCAACAAAAGAGAGTTAACCTGCAGAAGGTCTAGAGGCAGGACAAAGACATTTTCAATGGTGTCCTAAAGGGAATGTTGGTGAATCAAGTGCCATGAATGGAAGCAGAGAGGAAGGCTAATTTCCTGTGCTGAAATAGCTGAATGGACTAAGTTCAACTCAAAGACAACTATATGGTACCAAAAGTGGATACTCACTGTGAATTGGTGAAAAGGGAGGGACAAGAAAACCCAAAGGTATCTTCTACTCTAGGTTTGAAGAGAATTGATAGTATGGAAATGCCAAAATCCAAAGTTACTAACATCAAAGAGCAAAGTTTCAAAGCAACAACATGCATTGAATGATGAACTACAGAATCCATCCCTCTGCCATTGTAAAAACTAAGTTATATCATTACGTATTCTCAGCAGTTATTTTCCAGCACAAGAAATATCTGTAAGAGCCTTCTCACAGAATTACAGAGAAATTCTCCTTGTATTTGTCTTAAGTTTCCAAATATTTATGTTCCTCATCTTACCTACAACAGTATTTTTCTTTTCTTTTTCCCAGAATTTAAACCATTGCTTTAACCACCATCAAGCTAAATAATGGAATGGTCATTATTATAATTAAAAATAAGCCTTGTCATTTTGCTTAAGCAATAACTGACTCAATGCAATCTTATACATGTCTAGTCAGAAATGTCTTACTAAGCTTCATGAATCTTACTCCCAGGTACCTGTTTACAGAACTGTTGCAAAAACCAGCACAGAACTTTCAGTTCACAGCCCCAGGGTGGGATATGATGGGTGACAAAAGCTCCATTAAAATATATTGCTACAATTATAATCTGAAATTGGCTCCAATATTGACAATCACATGTTTTTCATAGACCTTCTTCATGGTTCTCTCAATTTGTTTCAGAAAAACCTGTGGAATTCGCCCACATAAAGTGTGTACAGTATTGAGGAACTTGGACTGGAGAGGATAGTACATTGATTGGAAGAGATTGTCTTCGAAGGAAAACTAAAGAAGAAAAAGATACAAAAATGTAGTCAGCAACCTTAAATGGTTGGTTCATAGTTGATACTTATATGTATCATCATCTTCTCCTACTTGGCACCAATAGAAAACACATAGAATGACTCTCATTTATTACATCTCCTCATCCTCGTCTTTAGTAACTTTCTATATTACTTAATCCGATCTACTGGGTATCATTATCATCTAACTCTTTGTCCTTTTTTCCCACCACATATTTAATTAGTCTTAGCATTAGTCCAGAAAAGTACCACCTTCAATTTTTTTTGACTTGAACATTGGGATAAACTGAATTGGGACTCTTGATTCTGAATCTGGATGAAGAAGTTGTGTTTTATATGTCTTGCATCAAGAACATTGCCAAAGTCCCTGAGGACAGATATGGTATCATGGATGGAGTTCTATAATAGGAGCAGGAGGACCTAATTTCAAGCATCCATTCAAGTATAATATTCATTGGAAATTCTGAATAAGTTAGAATCTCTTAGGTTGCTCTACATTCCGGGATTCTTGTAACAATAAAACACATTACTGATACTATATATTGCAGCCTTATTTTATGCAAGAAATTGTGATTTGGCAAAACATCACTTACATCACGTATCACTTCATAGAGTGCTTTGAAAGTAGGTTGTTTATCATCATGATAGACACCTCGATTTCCATGCAGAATTGAAATGCCTTCTTCTTCTGCTCCTTTGCAATTACTGCCATACATGCAGTGATCGGGTCGATAATTCCACTGACAGGGAAAGAGGTAGAGACATTCTAAAAGGAAGGAAAATAAAAATACATAGAGAAAAAAATATTAGCCAAGAGTAGAATGACTTTTTTTTACAACCCTGTAACCCCCTTACAGTGTCGTAATTTTGGGGGGGAGGGGAGGGGGACTAGATGGAGCTGAGCATTTACTGGCCGGATGCCCTTCCTGACGCCACGTGGAGTTCGCAAAAGATATTTTTTCTTTCTGCTCTAGGACAGAGACATCTGCCACTACATAGGATTGAACTCTCAGCCTTCAGAGTGGCAGGCGAGCATCTTCACCCCTAGGCACCACACTACTCTATTATTCAAGAATAGAATGATATCTAGGAATTGGCTTTAAATACAAGACATGCAAAGAAATCAGAATTTTTTTTTTTTATAACAACATCATATAAATGATGAATACAAATATATATAATTCTGATTTTTTCCTGGTTGCTCCAATCAGTATTATGGTTTTTGAGAAAAGAAAATTGGTAGAATTTTCAAAAGGTGGAGACTTCCAATGATTGGAAAAAGATATAGAAATATATTATGGCATAAAGGGACAATAAAGCAACACTTATACTTGGAGAGTCTCAATTTTTTAAAATTATTATTATATACTCAAAGTTAAAATAGTGCTATCATTATATTACAATATCCTATATACTTATAAAGTATGCACCTGGATTGAAGTAAAAAATAATATTTAGCAAGTCCTGGTCTCCCCACGTAATATAATTTTTATACTTTTGGTATAACGGGTACAACATCTCTTCCCATTTCAAGCCTGTTGGTATCAAGTTGTTCTGAAATAGAGAAATAAATGATTTGATAAAGTAATTGTAACCACAAATTTACAATCATAGCAGGAGGAAGCTATAGCCATGGTGCACCTTCTAGCTGGGTTCAGTGACCAAACAGTATGAAAAAAGTTGCTTTCAACAAGATGCCAAACAAGAAATCTACCTTAGTATTCTGCCTGACAAATATTCAATCACTCTTCCCCCACTGGGTGTGATGGTTAAGGATTATGGGTGCTGAAGTCTAACATATCCAAAGGGTACCTGAAAGACTGGCTACACTGATAGCATTTTTAGTGTGTCAATCCTTTGTGTAGAAGCATTTGAAGGCCTACAGTTCATGCGCTTTTACAGAGGCACAATTGAGAGCGTTTTAACAAATTGCATCACTGTTTGGTTTGGTGGCAGCAGTGCCTCTAAGTCAGTGGTTCTCAACCTTCCTAATGCTGCGACCCTTTAATACATGTTCCTCATGTTGTGGTGACCCCCAACAATAAAATTATTCATAAGACCATTGAAAATATGTGTTTTCCGATGGTCTTAGGCAACCCCTGTGAAAGGGTCATTCGACCCCCAAAGGGGTCCCGACACACAGGTAGAGAACCACTGCTCTAAGTCTTCTAAGTCTAAATCTTCTGCCGAAATAACTGTTCTTTCACTATCTGTCTTAGAACCAGTTTGAGTACTTATTGATCTACATGGTGGACATTTCTCAAAAAAAAAAAAACATAGTCCATGTTACGTTTTCATCATATCAATGCCATCTGTACAGAAAGAAACTAAACTCCATAATCTGTCAAAGTTTTGCACAACTAACAAGAAATGGAGTAAAAAACAACTCTACCCCAACAAAGATATTCTTCCCAAAATAAATAAATGGTCTCCTTACCTTGAATTGGGTATTTCTTATTCGGGTTAAATTCATTAGCATGACACCAGAATTCACCCCAGTGGTTCCATAGTATGGGTGGCGAGCAAAACGACTATACCAGCCAATCTTTGGTATTTCGTGTTCCGGTGCCATTGCAGCCAACTGGGTGGCATTAAAAGTTCTCAGAAAGCCCCAAATGTCATCAATGGGTCGCAGGAATAAGACATCTGTGTCCACATACAGAAGGGAATCCACATCCTTCAAAATCATCTTTGGAAAAAGCCCAGATGGTTGAGAAAGCCATATATGCAGGAAAACAAAAATAAATATATTAAAAGACTCACAAATGGATATATACCAATCACAAGGCAATCACTTGCCTTTCTGTTCAAATAAAGAGGTTCTGGCACAATGCTTCAGGGTCAAGTAGACAGGAACAAAGGCAAGGGGAATGGAAGAGGGGAGGAGGAGAAAGGTCAGACGCTGCTCAGTAGTTTGCACTTTCCCCTCCCCAAAAAAGTCAAATTTATTTATTTATTATTTATTAATCAAATTTCTATACCGCCCTACTCCCGAAGGACTCAGGGCGGTGAACAGCCAAGATAAAATACAGACAATACAAATATTAAAAATCCCTTAAAATTATTAAATATTTTGGCCGAAACACAGATTAAAACACCCAATTTATAAAATCACGAATTAAAAAATTTAAAATTTAAGAATTTAAAAGAGGGGAGTTAGGCCAGGCCAGCTTGTTGAAATAGAAAAGTTTTGAGAGCACGGCGAAACGTGCGCAGGTCCGGGATCTTCCGTATCTCTGGGGGGAGCTCGTTCCAGATGGTAGGTGCCCCCACAGAGAAGGCTCTCCCCCTGGGGGCCGCCAGTCGACACTGTTTGGCCGACGGCACCCTGAGGAGCCCCTCTCTATGGGAGCGTACTGCATCAGCTTTCTTTTCCTTTTATTGTTAAGGAAGTTACTTCCCAACACCAGAGTTACAAGGAAAATAGATATAGAATTGATAAGTTATTAACCTGGAAGAGGAATCCATTGCTTGCTTCAGAGAAAAATCCAATTCCCCTTTGAATGGCAAGCAATGTCTTCCCTTCTTAATTGCCAACTCTCCTTTTTTTGCCTTGTTTAGAGGGCTCAGAGATGAATCAAGTTTTATCTGTTCAAGTCTTAAGCCATATCAGACAGTAGAGAGTTTTTGAAGGCACACAGTCTACAGACTTTTCCCTGCAAATCATTCCACTCCAGCAGGAATGGAAGAAAGCCAATCATGGTTAATTCACCCAGGGTTTTATAGTTTTATAACTTTTTTCCTGCCTCTGAAAGCCTCCGAAACAGAGCTTCAGAAAAAAAGCCTCTGAAGCTCTGTTTGAGGGCTTCTTTTCTGAAGCTCTATTTGGGGGCTTCTTTTCTGAAGCTTTGTTTCTGATGCTTTTTTTCAGCCTCTGAAATCTCAGTTTGAAAGGCTGGGCAGAGCTACATTCGGAGTATAAGACGCAGCCAGATTTTCACCCTCTTTTTTGGGGGGAAAAAGGTGCGTCTTATACTCCGAAAAATACAGTACAGCACAGATTGCTGGACAAACTTCAAGATCCTATTATATCCTCTTGTTCAGACAGAAACAATTATATCTGCACTCCATCTTGTCTTTCTCAATTTGTTTCTTCCTTTTGACTTTTTGATACAACGATCACATTCGACTTTTAAACTCTCTGCCTTATCCATATGTTAGTAAATCATAACTTTCCCGAACCTAGTGGTCTCCAGACCTGATGAATTACATCATCTGGAGATGGTGATCACTCATCTTTGGCCCACCTGAAGGTACCAGGTTGGGGAAGATGGATTTATTAGAATATGATGTTGTTGCAGATATCTTCCTTCCTATAACAAATGAGATCAAAAACCGAATTCCAAACTTTCAGCATACATATAGGGTGTTCTGTGATTGAGCTGTAGCTCTTGCCCAGCTTGAACTGCTGGAAAGAATTGTCATGGAAGACACTGGCTCACTAATTATATTGATAACAGTGTATCAAATGAATGAATTATAATCAGATTGTTAATTCTTGTTTGCCATATGCCCTCTTGTGGCCATCATGTTCTTTATAAATCTATCCCTAATTTCAATAATTTTATACAACACAGCAGACTAGATTTGAGGCTTTGCACAGTGCCTCTTCCTTAGTTTATCTCCCCTCTAATTTTACCAAAAAAACCCTCACTTTAATTGTCTTCATTCCTAAACAACTCTCTGATTACTGTATTTTTCAGTGTATAAGACGCACCTTTTTACCCCCAAAAAGGGGGTGAAAATCTGGGTGCGTCTTATACGCTGAATGTAGCCCCACCCACCCACCGGCCCCCACCCTTCGGCCATTTTCGGCCAGTTCCAGGCGGCAGGGATCTGGGTCGGGGCACAGCCTGAGGAACAACCCTCAACTCCTCACATTGCTGGGGAGTGAAGTCAGCGCGGCCAGAGGGGTGACCAGCCGCAAATTGTGGCACCTGCCTTGTTCCCCAAAGCTGCTGGACAGATTCCCCCCCCCCACACACACACACACTGTCCCGAAGAGGGAGGTTTGTTCCTCAGGCTGTGCTCTGTCCCTCCCCGCAGACCATGCTAGGGGTCTCTTTGGGGGAAAGCGAGTAGTCCCTGCACCTCTCGCTTGCAGGAGGAAGAGGAGGGCGGCGCCACCTTAAATGCTGGTAGGCAGAGGTAAAATTTTTTCCTTGTTTTCCTCCCCCAAAATTAAGGTGCGTCTTATACTCCGGTGTGTCTTATACACCGAAAAATATGGTAAATTTGCAGGTACTATACCATGAATGGACCACCACAGTAAAGTTCCACCTCTGCAAACTCATGTTTGGAAAAACCTCCTAAATATTGCTACCCTAACTTGCAAATAGAAGGTTGGGGATAGAACCCCATCTATGTTCCTTCTTTTTTGTACTATGGGTAAACTAAAATATAATACATAAAACAAGGTATATCTTTAGGCTGGCAATAGCAATGGAATGTATTCAGATGTAAAAGCTTAGCTGCCATGTTTTTAAAAATACGTTTTATTTATCTGTTTTAGTTATTCAATTTAGAAACTACCCATCTCCCTGACCACGAGACATGGAATACAGGCAATAAAGAAAACTCTTAAAAGCAAAGTCTGAATCAACTGAATTGTAAGCCTCTCAGAGTCATGGACAGAGATGGGCATCCATAGAAATTGAACAAACAAACAAACATCCTTTGCATAAGTCTTGAAGTATCAACATCCCATTTTTTAAAATACATATCCTTTCTTGGGTAGTTATGTGAGCATACTCTTATTACTAAAAGTGACAGGTTAAATAATCAAAATAAATTGAACCAAATTATTATTTTGGGGTGTATCTTTCATTGGTTTGCATAAAGTGATTAATTGAAATAAGATGTTTACAGAGCCTGATATTCTACTAAGTAATTCTAGGACTTCTTCAGATTCCTCTCACTTAATCAAAATGTAACCCTTTTATGTCTTTAACATAAGTATTCACTAGGTTTAATGTGCCACCTACAGGTAGTCCTCAACTTATGACCATAACTGAACCCAAATTTTTTGTTGTTAAGTGAATCACCAGAGTTGTTAAGTTAATAATGTGGTTGTTAAGTGAATCTGGTTTCCCCATTGACTTTGCTTGTCAGAAGGTTGCAAAAGTCATAAATGTGAGTCAGTTGTCCAGCGTCTGCATTTTGATCACATGATCATGGGAATGCTGCAACAGTAGTCACTTTTTTCAGTGCCGTTGTAACTTTGAATGGTCACTAAATGAACTGTTGTAAGTCGAGGATTACCTGTACTGAGAGTTTTTTCCATTCTTTCCAGAAAGTATCAGTATGTGAAGCCTCCATTGAGCTTAAGATTCATATTTTGCCTTAAAAACCTAAGACAAAATCCAAATCAAAAGCCCCCCTCCACACCTTTTCTCTGAAATCTAGTCATCAATGCTTGCCTGCCCCATAACATGAAAAATACATTTAATTTTGTTTCTCTCCCATTCTTCCTTTCCTTTTTATTTCATATTGCAAAGAAGTTAAAAAGGGAGATGGGAATGAAACCAAGGCACAGACTGTCTTGTATTAGTGATTATACATTAGTCACTCTAGCAGCCTTTTTGGCTAAAGTACATTATAAAACTGCCACTAATAAATAAGCAGAAGTGCTGAAGAGTTCCAAAACAAAAAGCAGATTGTGTTGCGAGTCAGCAAGAAGCTAACATATTATCTGTGTCAGAATATGAACAGCACTTTATTAAACTCTGTATAGGGGTGACAGCATGAACTGTGAGTCTTATTAACTGAAAAGGAGCAGCACACGGAAATAAAAGGTGGCAAGCCCCTAAATAGTATCATGACAAAAAAATTGAAGCAGCAGCTGGATGCTTCGGTTCTTGGAGAAAATATCTCCTGCTGAGAATGACAGTTGTCACTTTCTAACCTTATTGCATAAACACTTCTATTACTCTCTCAAGATAATACCTAGGAAGAGCTAGTGCAATTTCACCGAAGTATTAGATCTGAAAAGTTAGGTAGGATGAGTAAACTTCTCACAGAGTGCACATGTGTATAAAACTAGGTTTGTTCTATGTTCTTTTTTTTTCTTTTTTTAAAGTAAAAATACTGAAAAATTTATCAGAGGGACAAACCTGGATAGGACAGATCTCTTTACTGCTGGATAGCCATGGTATTTATTTATTGTTTATTTATTTATTTATTGGTTCAATTTATATGCCATCCTTCTCCGGAGACTCAGGGTGGATTACAATGCGTTAAGCAATAGCCTTCTTACTTTTGTATATACCTGCTTAGTAGGGCTTTCGGGCCCCCCCCAAGCGGTATTATTTTTTATACAAAGTCAGCTTATTGCCCCCACAAACCGGGTCCTCATTTTACCTACCTCGAAAGGATGGAAGGCTGAGTCAACCTTGAGCCTGGTGAGATTTGAACTTGCAGTAATTGCAGGCAGCTGGTGCTTTTTAACAGCACTTTAGTCTGCTGCGCCACCAAGGCTCTGTATAAAGTCTCCTGCTTGAGCAAGGGACTGGATTAGAAGATCTCCAACGTCCTTTCCAGCTCTGTTCTGATTCTGATTCTGGATGCAAAAGTGAAAATAGCTGCAATATGAAACTGAGTGTTCCATCTTATTCAATCTTAGTTTGCCTTGAGGTAGGCACACGAGGCTAACAGACTGACTTAACTAAAGGAAACAAACTCATTCTTAAAGTGGACAAATTTCATAGACATATATATTCTATTGTACAGAACAGATGAGAATGTTTGGGTCATGGAACCCTAAGAGCCACACTATTTTGAATGTGAGCGATGCTCTACCTAACAGAAATAAACATTATTTATTGTAATACTTTTTTTTTTTGGTCTGTTCAGCAATGTCCAGTTCTTGGAAACTGCCTGAACAAATCCTTGCAGTTTTCATGGCAACTTTTTTCAGAAGTGGTTTGCCCTTAACAGAACCAGAGGAAGAATGGAATGAACTTAAAAGAAGTTGTTAAAGATGATTATGAAAAAGGATTGCCTAAAATTGGGAAACATAAAGCAAACTGAATGTCAGAACAAACCATAGAAATTGCCAAGAAGAGAAGTGAAAGCCAAGAAAAACAAACATCTCAGAAACTTAAGGGGTTTCAGAGAGCTGTTAGAAGAGACAAGAAGCAGTATTACAACATCAGTAAATGCATTGAAGGTGGAAGCAGACATAGAAAAACAAGGAAAATATTTTTAAAAGTCTGTGAGTCCAGAAGCAAGTTCCAATCTTGGAAATGATATCAAAAGAGACCAATTGATAGATAATGATTGATTCAAAGGAGAGCAAACCAAAATGGAAGGAATATTCTGAAATATTGTACAACAGTAACTTAGATGATATTTCCTACTTATGAGAACTTCTAGTACAGAAGATGAAATTAAATCTGCACTCCAGGGATCACCAAGGCTACAGGAATTGATGGGAATACCCACTGAAATATGACAAGCAGCAGCAGAAGAATCAGTAAAGTTTCTAAGCAAGCTATGCCAGCAAATTTAGAGAATGATACAGTGGCTGAGAGACTGAAAGAGGTCAATCTACATTCCAATATGAGAGAGAGAGAGAGAGAGAGAGAGAGAGAGAGAGAGAGAGAGAGAGAGAGAGAGAGAGAGAGAGAGAGAGAGAGAGAGAGAGACTTAACAGAGTGCAACTAAACTATCATACAATATCCTTAATCTGACACGCTAGCAAAATAATACTTGGGATTATCCAATACAGATTAGAGCTCTGCATGGAAAAAGAGACACCAGATGTTCAAGCTGTGTTTAGAAAAGGCCGAGAAATATAAGTCATTATTGCTGATGCACACTGGATAATTGAAAAAGCCAAAGAATGCCCCAAAGAAGACACTATGTGCTTCATTGATTATAAATGCTCATAGTTTCAATGGATCGAGTTGGGTAATTACCAGAATAGCAGAAAGCACAGAGGTGAATTAATTTCCTCCTGCTGAGACTTGATGGGAAAACCCTTCTTGCACAGAGGAAATATATGCACAGAGGAAATCCCCCACTAGCATCTCTGGAGAATTTGCCCAAGAAGCAGCAGCATCTGCTGAGAATGGATTGTCTTCAGACATGAAGCTGTGGAGGAATAAGCTAAATTTCTCCTTCCCACAATCCCAACTATTACCAAGGCCCTTCTCTAATTGGGTGCTACTCACAATACAATCTTCCAGCTATAATTAATCATTTATTTATTTATTTATTTATTTATTTATTTATTTATTTATTTATTTATTTATTTTATTAGATTTCTATACCGCCCTACTCCCAAAGGACTCAGGGCGGTGCACAGCCAAACAATAAAAACACATACATACAAAATTTAAAAATAGAATAAAATCAAATTAAATAATTTTGGCCCCGACAAATTTAAAACCCCAAACTTTTAAAACCAATTTAAAATTGAATATATAAAATACTAAAAGATATTTAAAATTTTAAAAATCTTTTATAAAAGAGGGGGAAAATTAGGCCAGGCCAGCCTGGTGAAATAGTAAGGTCTTTAAGGCGCGGCGGAAGGTGCGCAGATCCGGGATCCTCCGTATCTCTGGGGGGAGCTCGTTCCAGATAGTAGGTGCCCCCACAGAGAAGGCTCTCACAGAGAAGGCTAGGTAATCATAGGTAATTTGAACCAGAATCAGAACCAGTTCAACAAATATGTACTGTCCACACTGCATCAGTTTCTTTTCCAATGCATTCTACTGTTGTCCCTGGCTCTCCATCAGTCTCATATCTTGATTACAAGGTTTCTTAACTATGCTGTGGGGGGGAACAGATATAGTGAATATTCCCAATAATTCCAATATGTGTTAGTCCATAAATTCCATCTTTCCCAGCAGGCATGAGAATGATAGATATTGGGAACCTATATCCAGGAAACATTGGATCTTCAGAATGGTAACCTAAACTGGGCAATTCAATTTAGACTGTAATCAGCCACAAAGTCAGTAAATCATATTTTCATCTACTTGATATCCTTCTGACCTATCCTCATAATACAAATCTTGAAATAAAACCAATGAAGCATGAAACCAATCAATCCCTATCTTTTTCTTGTTGGCTGAGACAAATTAGATGTTATGTGTTACATCTCTTTGTTACTATACTGTATTCAGCTGAACAAAGATAGGGAACTAGGATCTTGATTTCCTTGTTCTGAAAAGATACAACAGGGCAATAAAGGAACTGGGGGCAAAAGGACCATAATACCACTTTGCATTCAGGTTTCTAACTTTAAGACCAACAAAACCTCTTATGTCTTTTGCGCTTCACATATGACATTTTGAGTACCTTACCGGAAGAAAGAGGCGTTGGGCAGCACATGGTTTGAATAATTTTCTCCACTCTTCAGCATTTCCAACTGAGAAGGAGATTGGGTAGACATTGTATTCAAACTTCTTTGAGAACGAGGTAGGCCATTCCTCTAACTGCAAAGCACAAGAAGGAAAGGGAGAATTAGCATTACAGGGAGGGTGCCTTTTGGGGAGCAGAAATGCTATTCAAACATCTTCAACTAATATCATGTACTAACTAAGGCTGAGCTTTACTGAGAGCTTAGGAGCAGAAGTTCAGCCACCATTAACTCACGGCTGACAGAGCTTTCTAGGAGAATCTGTAACCTTTTAAACAAATCTGAGGCTTAGCGGTTGTTTTTAAACAAAGAAATCACTGAAAGAGACTCACTTTCTTCTCAAACTCTGGCTTCAGGGAATCCTCGGCAAAAATATGAAATTTGAGCTTCTTGTTGCTAAAGAGAACTGCTGATTTCAGCATGTTGAGAGTTTCTAGCAGCCGGTCGCCACATGCTACAACTGCAAGATGCATCCATTGCACCGAAGAAAACTGGGCTGCAGTATGCTTTTGGTCCTTTGGTCTCCTAAAAATAATTGTTTAAAAATGTACATGAATCATAATCAACATTTTAGAGGTACCATGATTAAAGAAATATATATTAGAAGAGGTTGCCACCACTTATTTTCATTAGGTGACTGAACCAACATGTGGTTAAGATAAGATCTTCCTCAATTGCTTTCTATCAAATTTACTTGGGGTGTTTTTATATGGAGGGAATTCCACATAGCAGAGGCAACAAAAATTACTGCTATCAAGTAAAATCTGGATAGTTTCAGTTGTTTCAGAAAACAATCACAAGTGAGACATGAAAATGGCTCTAACATCACACCAGCAGCCATGCTAATTGTGGAGATACATTTCCAAACACGCCAAAGGCCTCACTGTTCTACAGGCAAAGTTACTTAAATGGTTTCCCACCCACCCACAGATTTTAATCATTCTGCCTTTTCGTATAAGCCTGAATTATTGATATAACCGCTTAGCAATAAATGCAGCTCCCTGTTTAACACCATGTTGACCACAAATTCAAAGGTCTTCTAAAATGCCCAGAATTGACATGCAGATAGAAATGGTTTATTTAGAATGTTATTAATCTGAAAACATGGCTCTCAGCACAGAATCCTGGCTCCTGTAGTGTAAAATACCAATGGTGTTCAGATTATTTCATTGGTAAAAAGTGCCCATATTTTTTTCACCAAGAAACTAAAATGTCTAGCAATAACTGCTGTTCCATATTGCAGCATAAATCTACTTGTGCCTTAAGGGACATTAGATTTCAGCACCTCACTAGTTCAGCAATGCAATATATTTAATTAATTGCTTAAAAGTCCATAGGCTTTTGTCTTAATTAAACCTCTATTTTTGCAATGGATAAATAATGGCACAAGGCATTTATGCAAATAGTATTTACTTTCCAGCCAATTAGTGAAAAGCCTACTGAATTATTAAAGTGTATAATTGGTTGCTTCTGGTTTGTATGCTCTTTCTTTCCCCCTTCTGACTATTATGTCTTTTGCCCACTTCTTTTAGGCTTGTTCTTAATTGTGTCAGTAAATCAAGCTCTATACCAGTGATGGCTAACCTTTTTGCCATCGCGTGCCAGGAGGGGGGGGGCGGGAGAGGGTCGCGTGCGCAGGTGCCCACGCGCATGCATGCGCAACCCCCTCCACCCCTCCACCCCCGCTCCTGGCACACGATGGCCTGGTCGGCCCGTTTTTCTTTCTTACCTGGTTCCAGATCCTCTCTGTGTATCTGGGAAGGGCGAAAACAGCCTTTCCCACTCCCTTGGAGGCCCTATGGAGGCTGAAAGGGCCCATTTCCCAACTCTCGGTGGGACAGGAAGTGACATTTTTTGCTGTCCCCAGCCTCCAGAACCTCTCTAGGAGTCTCTAGGAGCCTCTCTAGGAGTCTCTAGGAGCCTCTTTAGGAATCTATGGCGGCTGGGGACAGGAAAAAACATCACCGGGAGCCGGGAAATGGGCCCTTTCAGCCTCCGTAGGGCCTCCAAGGGAGTGGGAAAGGCTGTTTTCGCCCTTCCCAGATACACAGAGAGGATCTGGAGCCAGGTAAGAAAGAAAAACAGGCCTTCCCCACCCCGCCCCCTGGCCCTCCAGAGGCAGGAAACAGCTTGTTTCTCTACTTCTGGTGGGCCCAGAAGGCCCGAAAATCAGCTGGCCGTCACGGCTCTATACCAAAAATGCAACAACGACGTGGCCGTTGCCTATGCATTCCTGTTAAAGTATGAAAACCCCTAAAAGTGTAGTGTGCCAATGACCCTTTAACCAGGAACACTAATTTTATGCAGAAGATGACACCTAGCCTTGGATTCTTGGAAACATCAGGGTGTCTTGGATGCCAACCTAATCCTAAGTGATGATCAGCAGCGGAAGAACAGAGGCTCCATTACACTAATCTTAACTATAGGGAAATTGGCTTTACTGTTACTTGATAAATTATTTCGGCTGTATTTCCTGGAAGTTTTTACTGTTTTATTAATTATAAGTAGTCTTAGGCTTATGGCCATGTGTCTGGACCCTGATGGCTGGTGACCCCATGGCAGATCCAAGACATGGCGGATGATCGCATCAAGGAAGACATAAAATGTGGGGGGCGTCACCCCTGAAGACACCCTGGATCTAGCCAAGTAGAGATGGCTTTGCCAACAAGTGGACCCTGCCATAGAGAGAGAATAATGCTAGGAAGAAGATGAGCTCTCAACTTATGACCATAACTGAGCCCAATATTTCTGTTGCTAAACAAGGCTGCATTAAGTAAGTTTGGTCCCATTTTACAACCTTTTCTGCCACTGTTGTTAAGCGAATCACTGCAGTTAAGTGAATCATGCGGTCATTAAGCGAATCTGGCTTCCCCCCTTGACTTTGCTTGTTGGAAGCCTGCTGGGAAAGTTACAAAGAGCCATGGTGGCACAGTGGTTAGAATGCAGTACTGCAGGCTACCTCTGCTGATTGCCGGCTTCCAGCAATTCAGCAGCTCAATTCTGACCAGCTCAAGGTTGATTCAGCCTTCCACTCTTCCGAGGTTGGTAAAATGAGGACCCAGATTGTTGGGGGCAATATGCTAACTCAGTAGACCGCTTAGAGAAGGCTATAAAGCACTGTAAAGTGGTATAGAAGTCTAAGTGCTATTGCTGTAAATGGCAATGTATGAAAAGCAGTCGTCACTTTTTTTTAGCGCCACTGTAACTTTGAATGGTCACTAACAGAATGGTTGTAAGTCGAGGACTACCTGTATTTTAATTGGTTTATAATTTTAGAATTGTAAGCCGCCCAGAGATGGCCGCCTATAGAAATTGAATGAATGAATGAATAAAACTTAAAAACTTGCCACCAGCTCATCAATTACTATTCAGTCCAGTTTGTCAAAACAGATCAAAAACTTAGATTTCCCAATTGTCCACACTTCAGGTGTGTAACTCTGGAAGTATTTATTTTAATGACTAACTACAGCTGCCCATTTCAAGAATCTGGGCAGCTAGCAACAATTAAAAACACCATATTAAAAATATGATAGTAAAAAAACAATACAAGAGCCATGGTGGTGCAGCGGACTAAAGTGCTTTTAAGTAGCACTTAGCTGCCAGCTGCCTGCAATTACTGCGAGTTCAAATCTCACCAGGCTCAAGGTTGACTCAGCCTTCCATCCTTCCAAGGTAGGTAAAATGAGGACCCGGATTGTGGGGGCAATCAGCTGACTTTGTATAAAAAAGAACACCACTGGGGGGGGGGGGCGCAAAGCCCTACTAAGCAGGTATATACAAAAGTAAGAAGACTATTGCTTAACGCATTGTAAGCCGCCCTGAGTCTCCGGAGAAGGGCGGCATATAAATCGAACCAATCAATCAATCAATCAATCAATCAATCAATACATGTGTAATTAGCAGTCAAAACAAAACAAAACCCCCAACATCAACGCAATATAGCCATTACACAGGCTCTGCTACACTCACAGATTCCCAATATCAGGGAGAGAATCTTCTTTGTGGTAGCCACCTTCTTTTCTGGGACTTTTATTTCAGGATGAATGATCATTTAGATCATTCTTCATTCCAAGCAAAGACTTTTTGGTTTTTTAAAAATTTGTCTGCCTTTTGCAACCTAGCTACTGGTTTGCTGTAATTTAATATAATTTCAATGTTATAAACGCTCCTAAGAATTAATTATATATTATATTGCAAAACACACAAAAAATTCAACCTTGGAATTTATATCTAGCATTAGGGAGCAGCATCAAGTGTTGATACACTTGGAGAATCTAAGATCAGTTGCCGTTTTAATTTTTTTTAACTCAAATTCTAAACTGAGTTCATGAAGTATTTCAAATGTACTTTTGAGTGTTTTTGTTATCAACCTCAGTCTTTGAAGATAGTGGAGGGAATACATTCAGATAAGTAGAGAAATAGATATTCCTGATCAATTAACTTGCAATTTCCGGATTAGTAATTTCCAGGGAACAATCTGGATTTAAAGCAGAGATTCACAAACATTCTTGGTACACTATGTTTTTATTGTCTCAGTAAACCTTTCATGGTGACCTTAGCCAAATAAATACCTAATATTTACATTTATTAAGTTTTAGATTTAGCTAATTTTTAAAAAGACAAACGTAACCCAAAAAAATTTTTTTTTATAAAAGAAGTCATAAAAAGAAATATAGGTAATGCAAACCACAACAATTATCCCTGTGCCGTGAATAGATACACATACACATAAGTTGCTATTACTGTGTTTCCCTGAAAATAAGACCCCATCTTATATTTTTTTGAACCCTGAAATAAGCGCTTGGCCTTATTTTCGGGAGGTCTTATTATTTTGGGGCATGTGGAGCAAGATGGGGTTCCTCTTGCCATCTTACCTGATTTCCAGCTTGGCGTTTAAATATTTTTGGGAAGGGCTTATTTTCGGGGGGGGGGACTTATTTTAGTACATGCGCTCAAAAGCCCAATTGGGCTTATTATCAGGGGATGTCTTATTTTCGGGAAAATAGGGTAGCTCCCCATCACAGTAATGGTGGCAGCTTTTGGCACAAGCACAAATGGCGTGGACCTTGGTAAGAACTTCTGAATCAACACTACTAGGGAGCAGACTCCTAGTTTCTTTCTTTGCTTCTATTTGAGATAGCTAGACACCTGTACTCAGCAAAATTGCAAAAAGAAGAACATTTTACTAAAGCTTTGAGACTCACTTCATTAGATCTCATAAGCAGAATTTATATAGATTGTTTGGCGAGGACAGGATGGTATGGACAGATCATAGGGTGGCAGAGACAAATTCTCAATGGCTGGATGAAGATTAAAAATAAGGATTTGACAAGTGCCTCTATTACATGACATCCCTTAAGAAGGACAATACGATTGCAAGCCTATGCAACGCAAGCATTAAGCACTTCAAACAATGCTATGTGAAGGCCTGGAAAAACAATTGCAGAGAACAGTCTTCCTTCTGCTCTGGGAAAGGCTATACCAACTATTCAAGCCCCCAAGCAGATTCACTGTTGCCAGGATCTCCTATGGTCTCTCTGGCAAAAAACCAACTTTAATAGAATAGTTTTCCTTTCCCAGAAGCTTAGATGAATTTCAGTCATCCTCAGCTTGATTCTTATCAAGTTCCAATCACTTCAAAGCCTGGCAAAGCAGCACTTATCTGCTAAAAACAGCCCCAGATATCTTCTAGTCTATGTTGATCGTGCTTATTTTGAAACCAATGCCAATCGCACCATGAAAATATATTTACACTTTTGCACTGTTTTTGTTACACATAATTGAAACTACAATCCTAAGCATAGGCATAGCAAAATTCAATTTATGTTCACTCAGGAGAAACTACTCTCCTGGGATGGGAAGGGGAGGAGGTGGGGAGAGAAAGAGCCTGAAAAAAAAATCAATAGAAAATCTTTGTTTTACTCCCCAAGGGTCTCAATTTTTTATCTTTGAAAATACAGGAAAATTGAACTATGGAATATTTCTATATATCTATTTAAATGCATTTGTTTTATTCCTTTTGTTACTGACACTTTTATGCCACTCCAACAGACTTATATTCCCTTTGGTGGTCAAATAGGTCCATCCTTCCTGTAGAGATCCATAGCTCTAGTCATCCCAACAGCAGTCAAAGAACATCTGCCTATGACAAAAGGCAGGTGTTAATTTCCACCATTCTCCAATTGGGTGCCATCTGTTCTGAAACAAAAACAAGGCCTAATGTGTGATTACCCATATGCGTTGCGGCCATGATGTCATGGGACAAACCCATGGTTATTATGATGGGGATAAATTCCCAAGTTGCTTCATAGCTCAACACCAGGGGTGGCTGAGTAAAGTATAACAGCATTAATCTGTGGAACCCCATTGCCACTATTATTATTACCGTAGGGCATTGTTACAGTAGCCAGGAGACCACAATCCTATTGCAGAGTAGTAGTTTGACAAGTCAAGGTACCATCCCTGTTATAGGAAACGTTTGTGTGCTCTCCAAGGTGTGCTACAGGAAGGCAAACTGGCTTCACATCAAAGAGAAATACATGCAGCTCTTCTTGCAGCATCACCCAAGGACCCTCCATCCAGGAGTTGCCTCACAATTGGGCAGCACAACTGGGAAGGTTCAGAGCCATCAGAAATCTGACTATCTGCACAGAGCACCAGCTTGCCTCCCGACCGAAGTGGTACCTATCTATCTACTTATATAGAACATGCTTTTGAACTGTTGAGATAGACAGGACCTGAAGCGGAGGACAAGAGTTCACTCTGCTATGCAGTGCTTGGGCTCGAACCACCAAAGCTGAGACCAACTCCAGCGTCAAGCCACTGAGTCACTGTGCCTATGATTGCCATTACTATAGTAAGATCAAAACTCTCAAGGGTTGCTATTCTGCACCGAAGGAAGGTACAACAGCAGCAGTTCTCATACCTATTTCTGGCACCCACTCAGATATCTTCCAGCTTCTAAAAGTCATCAGGGATTGCAGCAAACATCTCATGTTCTAGCTTGCGGCGGCTGCCACACCAAACCCCAGAAGGATGTTTATGAGACAGGAACACCCCATCTTAATTCAACTAGGACTGAGTCACACAAAGTATGAGTCACACAAAGAATGCTTCCTCATTCACCGATTGTGGAAAAGCTGAGATGTATTGCAGGTAGGCCTAATATTAAGCAGCAACTTAATAGCCAATTATTTGTATATTGTTATCAAACCCATTATTTCCTCAAATGATTTCTTTAAATGTGAAACTTTTAGACTTTTAAGTAAAGTATCAGGTTATTACAAATCCTAGGTACAAGAGGTATACAATACAACTATCAAATGAAAGCATTTCTTCTTCAGGAGCCCTAGCTACTAATATGCTGAGATAATTTGCACAGTAGGGTTTCTGGTAAGTAAGCAGGACACTGCAAGCAACAGAGAAATTGAATTTCATCTGATAATTATTGGTCCTTTTTCATTAGTGACTATACAAGAGAATGTGTGAAGAGAGAAGCTGGCTGGAGCTGCACAATCTTTGGGGGATTCGTGGAAGTGGATAAGTCTTATCTGGCGATATGTAGAAAAGGTACCATGCTTGTGTTCCTGCTTTAGGTGGATCCCTCCTACATCTGCACCAAGGGCAAACTCATTGTGCTGCTAGAAAATAAAGTGGAAGAGTGGAAGCACGCCTGGCCATGCTGAGGTTCATTAGAGAAGATGAGGAGATTCTGGGTAAGGAAGAAGAATGTTCTCCTGTTTCCAGCATTCTGTCTTCTTGACTTGCTAACTTGGATCCAACACTGAAGAGAAAATGACAGTTTAGGGCAGGGGTGTCAAACTCGATTTCATTGAGGGGTGCATCAGGGTTGTGTTTGACCTCGGGGTGGGTGGGTGGAGTGGGTGTGGCCAGGGTGGGTGTGACCAGCTCAACATCACTCATGTCAGGGGTGCCTGTGGTGGCCCGAGTGCTCTGCCAGAGAAAACAGGCTCCTGAGCTCCGTTTTCGGCTGCAACAAGCTCCGTTTTCACTGGCAGAGGCACTGCAGGCCAGTCCTTAGCTGTTTCCAGGGCAGTCCCATGGGCCAGATCTAAGCATCCCATAAGCCAAATCCGGCCCCCAGGCCTTGAGTTTGACACCCCTGGTTTAGGAAATGAAAATAGTTAACTAGCTAATTTTTTTTTAGCTCAAGAGCACCCATATTTCAAAATGATCAACATTCTAATAAATGTGATCTGTCAAGCTGCAATTACCTAGTAGCCTCAGTGGGCAAGGATTTAAAGGAAAGGTTGCACAGAAGACAGCAGTAAGTATTCTCAGCCTGAACAACTAAAATTCAACTAGATTGGAGTGAAATTTTAGATATCTTCCAAGGTGATTATGCAACAAAATGTAGAGTCCAATTTAAAGCAGATGTGAGAAATTTTATAGGCAAAGTGCCTTGAAAACATACCACACTGAGTCAGTTAATACCAGCAAAAAGCCAAAATCTTTTAAGGCCGCTAATTACCCAGAGCTGAGCTGATGCTCTAAGCAGCACAGTGAGGGTATTGTACTACATTTACTGTCACTAAGCATGCCCTGAAATTTGAACATACTATGTGCAAATCGTTGTCCACCAATATTACACTGCTGTTAGCCTTTATAACAGCACAAAGGAGTAAATCACAGGCTTTCCCCTCCTACCTTTACAAAATAATCAACGTTTCACCAATCTTTTGATAGTTTCAGAGACAGCTGAGAAATGCTGATAATTCTCTCTAGCCTTAGAACCATTGATTGATTTTCTACTTTGTCAAACATTAACTCTTTCTAATTTTTTAATGCTGGTTCCATATTTCTCTGGTAATTAAGATGCTCATTTGATTTGAAAACAAAAAGTTTTCAAAACCTTTATAACAGGATCAGCTCTAAAATCCAGTAGAAAAAAACTATGGCTTTAAGGTCCATCCATGAAATCGATAGTAATTATAACTAATTACCAGAACTGTGCCATTAAATTTAATGTCTTTATAAGTAAAACATCAAGGAATAACTTGCATACAGTATGTAAACAAACTGCTGAAGATCAAATGTGAAATATTTCATCACCTCAGACATGAAAACTTTCAAAGGAATGATTCATAGATTATGCAAAAAAAAAAAAATGCAATGCAACCATAAACTATCAAATTTTTCCATGTCTTGACTTAAAATTTTGTTTATCTACCCGTAAATATTGGCCATTTACTTCAACCTAAACTGTCCCTATTTTTGCCATGGAACTTCAATGACTAGCAGGAAACATGGTATATTATCCGTAAACTTGGACTAGATTGGAATTAAGACAGTCAGTTTAATTACTTTGTTGATTTCTCTGAAGAACCCTTGAGCCAGGACAAGGACAAGTTTGAAGGGGCCAATAACAAGTGCCAATAAAGAACTTGACCAAACATTTTAATTCAAAAGGGATACTGCCAGCAGCTTAGAAAGAAACTGTGACGTGATTCTGTATCTGTGTAATTCACAGCAGGGAATTACATCTACATACCAATGTCCTTTAATATGAAAAAACATTAAAACTCTGAAAGATTTTGAATAGTACTGTTTGCATATTTCTTTGAACAATTGTTATCAATTATAACAATTGCAGAAAATGAATGACCTGAGAAAGCCAAGAATGTTATCAGTCAGAATCTGGTGACTCAGTTAATTTGTAAAGCAAAGTCACAGAAATTTCAAGGAAAGGCAGAACGCAATGATTAGCAACTTCTTTTTCATCATCCAAGTTTGTAATCTATGTTGATCTATGATTAACACAGTAGATGTTTAATGTTCCGAGCTGCCATAATATGGGCTGCTTATTATTACATATGCATATTTAACCTGCATATGAAATAGAAATAAATACTGGATTTTTCTTGGTATTATTTCAATTGGTGGAAAATTAGGCAAAAATGGCTGTTCTCCAAATAATTTGGGGTTAAAAATGTCTATACACAAAATGATAGAGGGCTAACACTAGAGAACAATTTAGGCATTGTAGGCAATATTGTAAGTTTCAGGAAACAAAACAGATAAAATAAACTTTAAGAGATCAATTCTTATTCTTCTCCCTTAAAAGATCCTCCCTTATTTATATTCATTTTTCAGTGCAAGATTAGCAAAGCAATTCTCCAATAAAGGTAGTCCTTGACTTATAATCATAATGGAGCCTATCCATTATGATTGTAAGTTGTGGTGGTTATAAAGCAATTTTACGATCACTTTTTGTGATCATTGTTAAGTGAATCACCATTATTAAATGAATCTGCAGTTGGTAAGTGAATGCTGCAATTGCTGAGTGAACCCATTGTTCACTATGGGGTGTTTTGGCCAAAAACCAGAAGTAAACATTGGTTATCAGAAAAAAGTCATTAAATCACAGTTGTGTGACCATGGGGCACTACAAATGGCCATAAATGCACTCTGGTTGCCAAGTGCCTGAAATGCAGTCATGTGACTCTGAGACGATGCATTATAACACCAGAACTAGATCTTAAATACTTTTTGGGAGATATATTGTAATTTTGACCAGTTTTAAATCGATGACTACCTTTATGCAAGGAAGAGCGATAAGACTGTATAAGAGTGCTATACGCTACACCACCAGAGGTGGTATTCAGCTGGTTTGGACCAGTTCACCCGAACCAGTAGCAGAAATCGCAGGGGGGGGGCGCCCAACCCGGCTCTATGCCATCCTATTTAGGCACGTTTTTGAGGCCAGGCGCATGCATGGAAGGCTGGGCGCATGCGCGGAAGGCTGGCACGTGAGCGAACCAGACACTCACGTGCACGGCGAACCGGTAGTAACATAATGTGAAATCCACTGCTGTACACCACCCATCTCAGCCTACAACAGGGAAAGATTACAGATCTCCTGTATGCACATTGCTTCTTCAAAGCACAAAATCCCTGAATAAGGTAACAACAGATGCTCCATGTTCAGCTGGCTATTAATGTTCTATGAAGAGAATACTGCTATGCATTCCCACATGCGTGCAGTAAACAGATTATTTTAAGCAAAGTGTCTTTCTTCTGAAGTTCCCTTCTGAACTTTAAAGGCTGTAAACCTTTTGAGTTGGAATTGCTAAAACCCAGTGCTGATTTGCATCATAGGTTACATTCCATTGTGGCATATGGAATGCCCTCCATTGAAAGTAGTGATTCTTAATTACATTGCTTTTTCCTTTCTATTCTATTCAACTTTCCCTCACACCAGTTTTGTGACAGACACCACACCCCAGTTCTGCTATATTTAGCAAGCAAAAGGTAGTGTCTTGTCCTTCTATCCCACTCGTACTTTGTCTTTGTTTTAACTGCTCGACCAGCAGATATGCTGCCGAATCCCTGCCATTTTTTTCAATATCTTTCTGATGACAGAGGCATAGTTAACGTTCTGTTCATGCAAGGTAGAAGTTCTGTGTTCATATGAGAGCAGAGGTGGGCTGCTGCCGGTTCAGGCCAGTTCGCCCGTACCGGTAATTCCGCCTACCGGCTAAGCTCGCCCACCCATCCTGGTGCTATCCCGTCCTATATATCTCACTCTGGCTTGCTCGCCCTGCCCACGCAGGCCAGCTGATTTCCGCGCCTCACCCGCTCTACTCACCGCAGCTGCCTGAGAAATTGTGATGGAAGCCACATGCATGAAATCGCCGTGTGTTTGAAGCCTCGCGCAAGGTGTATGCACGAGCAAAGCGTGCACTAACATTTTCGGTTCTGCACTAGGCGAATCGGTTGTTACATTATGTGAAGCCCAACTCTGTAAGAGAGCATCTAGTTTATTTGGGCTCAGTTCAAAAAAGTTGAGCAGGATCAGAACTGGTGAGCGCTGGATGGGAGCACAGTAGGAAAGTTCAGTGACTGAGAAGAAGGGAAGGGGAAACCATCTCCACCAGCTTAGCTGAAGCAAACAGAGCCTTGATCTTTTCACACGTAAAGGGCTTCCACTATATCTTTCTCCTCCACCACCCTCAAGTCAGCTTAACTATAGTGTAAGGTTAGAGCCTTACTTGTCCTTTCTGCCAGAGTTTTTTTTTTTCTCCCAACAGTAATGTATTCATTTGCTATTGGCTGAAATGTTCTTGATCATCTAAGATATGCTCTGAAGAAAAATGACTTCAGGAGGCACAGCAGTTAACAGAAAATGATCCTGCTTTAATGCAGCCATTTGAATTCCATCCATGATTCACTAGTGGTCACAGTAAACATTCTTTCTTCTCAATCGGATACAAGGCTAGTTAGGAACCTGGAGCTTTAATAGAATAAAGAATAAGATCTCAGAAAATGGAGCATTCTTTCATTCGGAACATTTCTGTGCAACCATGAATCAAAGGCAGACTGGTTTTGTTTGATAGATGAGGTCACCCTAATTTAGAAAGGGGGTGAGAGAGCAATTTATTTCAACCCAGAGAAAGCATGCAGCAATTATTTGTACTTTACCAAATTAAAAGCCTATTATTTTCTAGCAATTTTATTCTTACCCTATTTTTCTTAAGTAGCATAACAGGCTTATAAATTGCAGTATGTTTTTCTAATTGCCATTATATAAAAAGCTATAATTAATGTCTAAATTAAAGGCATGTTGACTGTTTGGTTAATTATTCAACCTCCTATTATCATACGAGCATCAGTAAAGCCACACACCTGTCGTGACATTTGGTAATCAGTGGTAATCATTTAGAATGAACAAATCAAGAGCTGCTTTTTAAGACTGATCTTTTATACCATAAAAGTGAGTTTCACTCCACATTTGGATGAAAAAAAGTGGACTTTTAAGCTGGATAAACTAATGGCAATTTTTTTAGTTAGCATTATTTCCATGGGGAAAATAAGTTATTGCTTTACCCAGTTTGCTTCCAGGTTTAATTCAAGGTGTTGGTTATTTCCTTTAGAGCCCTTTGTGGCATAGGTCTCAGCCCAATAGGCTTGGGCCACCCCATTCACTCTGGGAGAAGGGGCATGCTCTAGATCCCATTGGCCAAAGAATTGTGGTTGACGGGGGTCAGAAGAGCCTTTTCTGCCGTGGCTCCTGTCTTTTGGAATATCATGACCCCCAAGGTAAGATCTGCCCCCACCCTCTTGACCTTCCAAAAGAGGCCGAAAATCTGGCTTGGCAAACTGGCTTGGGACTCTGATAGGGGGAGTTTTAGAGGTGGCTAGTAGATTGGTAGAAGGTCCCACTTCCACCCAAATATGCATTGCTTCTTTTTATTTACTTTAATATTAGCTTTAATGTTTTAACTTTTAATGTTTTAATCTTGTATTTGTTTTGTTATTTATGGTACTCAAAACTGCCCAGAGTCACTTGATAGTGAGATGGGTGGCATACAAATTTAATAACTAAATAAAATTAAAAAAATTAAAAAATTGCTTTGGCACCAACATCCTGATTCAAACCATTGTTAGGTGGAACCGTGGTGGTTGAGTCCACCCACTGCAGGAATCCTCACATCTTCCTGGAGAAATGCCTACCAACCTGTCAAAATGCGTACAGTGTGACTGTGAGACAATCCAGGAGCAAATACAGTAAACGGGTATTTAAATAATGGTTTTATCTACAAAGAATATATACATACACATACTTTAGTCAGACCTCAAACAAACAGCAGGGCAGCACACACGGAGGGAGATACGCCCCAACAGGGCCTCTTCTTATTACAGGCTCTTAAAGTGATATTAGCCCAAAAACCTTGCTGACTCATTCCCAGTATTATATCATTGCAGCAGCTGGTCAGCTCTTAAGTCATTACCCTGACACAACCTTTTTCTAAAAAACTCCAATGATGGAGCATTCAGGATGACTCCAGGATGCACCTATCCCACTGCTCCATAGATCTCATAGTCAAAAATTACTCCTTATTTTGAGCTTGCATCTCACTAACTGGTCTTTGCTTTATGCTAAGACTACAGAGAATAAATCTACACCCTCCTCCCTGCCAAAGTCCTTCAGGTTTTTGAAAAATTGCTATAATGCTTCTCTTTAGCCTTCTTTTCTTTAAGCTAAACACCTCGTCCTTTCAACTGTCCCGAAGATTTAACATCCAAGCTTCTCATCATATCTATTGCTCTTCTCTTCCCTTTTTCCAGTTCAACCTCCATGCATCTGATAAAATTTAGAACTTAAGTGTCAGTTTTTAATATTATGGTTTGTTGCAGTCACCCAGATGTTTAAACTGGATTTGGCATTTTTATCCTCCTGTCAAGTCCTTCCCAAGGACCTGGGATAGGGACATTATTAATTTTATTTATATCCTGCCTTTATTGTTTTTTATAAATAATTGAAGGCAGTGAACATACATAATACTCCTCCTTCCTCTTCTTTCCCCACAAAAGCAACTCTGTGAGGTGAACTGGGCTAACAGAGTGACTGACCCACTGGCTTTCACATCTAAGGACTAGAATTCAGTCTCCTAATTTCTAGCCTGGTGCCTTAATCATTTGACCAAACTGCCTTTCTATTAGTTCGAATATTGTGTTAAGCCATGGTTCTTTATTTCTTTTTCCAAATGAGTAGGCACAAGAAAACTCCAATGTGGAACTGCTGACAAATTCCCACATAGCTTTCAGCAATATGTAAACTAGCAGTTAAGAACATTACTATAAGCATTTAATTGGAACAGATATACAGGACAGGAAGCCAATGCATGTCATCTTTTCCAAATAATTCAAAACTTTGTTATCTCTATAGAGGAAAACCATTAAGAGTGAAACAATAGTAAGCAGAGAACAGTATAAACATTCCAGAAACAAAGGATTAAGCATGGACGACTTCAGTTGCTGATACAGAAACATTTTCAGGAAATCATTTTGGGCAACTGATTTTTCTTCCCACCTACCAGTCAATGGGTTTAAAACTAGAGACTATATTGGGATTGAGTGGATCTTTAAAGGCTGCTTAACATCCTGTATACAGCTGTGAGTCCACCTCACAAAACATTACGTTTCTGAGCAATATATGTATGTTCCAGAAAAAGAGAGAGATGTGGCCTTTCAGTGTGTGTATACACACACACATACACTCTCTCTCATAGTTCTAACATCATTGTATACAATCAACAGCTTTACAAATTATGCATACAAATTTACATTTCCCACACCACAGCCTGATTATTAAATGACACATTAAACATGGTTGTTGGACTCTACCCTACTAAATGGCAAGCTGCATGCCGGCTTAGCATCCGTGTGAACATACTTGTGCCATGCATCTTTCATATGTTTGAAAGTATACGGAAGGCACCAATCTGCATCTTGGAGTAAAATCCCTCAAATAAGAATTCCAACCGCAATCGGATAAAGTTTCAATGACTTTTTTCCCCCCTCCTCACAAAGCAAAAAAAAAACAAAAAAAAACCAAGGAGTTTACCAGCGTGGCTCAGGGCGTACCTCTCGGAGAAACCCGGTTCCCACCCTAGGAGCCGATAGAAGGATGAGGCCCCACCTCTCCCAAATCGCGACTGACCGACCCATTTTGTATCAAGACACGATCCACCGAGGCTCAACACGCAAGAAAGGGATCGACTGACTCGGAAAGCTTTACCGAAGGCTCGTCGACTTCCCTCTGGATCGACCCGCGCTGCGTTTGCCTGCCTTTCGGTGGGGACGTGGCTCCCGCTTGGAAACCAGAACCGCTTTTTCTTTCTCTGGCTCCGCCGCCTGGACGGGTCTGAAGCGAGTCTGGAGCGGCGGAGCGACGTCGTTCCCGGCGGCCAGGGGCCCCGAGGGGCTCTCTCCCGCCGCTGGCAAAGGCGGCTCGTCGGCGTTGGCCACCAAGAGGTAGAGGAGCAGCAGGAGCGCCAGGCAGAGCGCCAGGGCCACCACTTTGCAAGAGACCCTCATCGTCCGGCAGGCAAGGCTGCCTCAGCCCCGGCGAAGAGACGTCCCCCTCATCCTCTCGCTCCCGCGCTGGCAGATTGGATCCAGCTTTGACATTTTAAAGCCGCTCGCTCGCTCGCTCGATCTCTCGGCGCCCGAAGCGTCCGGGCTCAAAGGAGGGAGTTGGCGGCGCGCAGTGCCACATTGGGCCCCGCCGTTCAGCGGCCAAGCGGGGAGGGGCCAGGAGGAAGACCCTTACCGTAAAGTTCAGAAAACCACCTCGGCTACAAAAGCGGCGGGGCTGAGAGCGAGTCAACCTATATAGCTCTCTGTACTGTAACCAGGCACGGGTTTTTCTTTCCTTTTTTATTATGCCAGGCAGCGTGCACGTGGCGGTCTGCAGCGCAGCCTCTCTCGTTTTCTCACGCTTTTGTTAAAAAGATTATCAGTGCTTGAATTCTTTTTAAGGTATAAACCTATTTTGCTCTTTAAAAAGTCTCGGCGTCGTTTAAGGAGCTGTCATTCAGCGGATTTGGCCGAAACGACGTGCGAGGGCAATGCTACTCTTTTTAACTGCTTCAAATCCCCTGTGCAAGGAAAAACCCTCCCAGATAAGGGTCGTTTAGGATCCAATCTGGGTGGGTCACCGAGACCAAGAAGTTTAGTCTTCCGAGCTTTCGGAATCCGAAAGCTCGGAAGACTAAACCTCTGGTGCCGGTGACCGATGCAGATTGGATCCTTCTGCAACATTATCCTGAGACAGGTAGATTCCTCTTCATTCGTTAAGGATTGTTTAACCGTGTTTTGTCCAGTTTAGGTTCTATTATTTAAATGCCGTTAGCGAGATGGCGTTAATACAGTAAGTCAATATGGCCTACATCGTTCCACGCGTTTTGGTAGAATGGCTAATAACAGTCGGTCACAAAGCGAGTCAAAAATAATCCGGTTTCCCCGCATTTTTTTTCCTCTTCGTACGACCAGAACCAAAGAAAAGCCGCGCGAGCTCAGATGCAGCGCACGCGCAGAACGAGAACTCCGGCATTCCTCCCGCCCTGGCATCTGTCACGTGGCTCCTCGGCTGTCTTGGGTCCTTCGGCTTTTTTCTTTTCCAGCATCCGTATCACTTTCTTGCTACCTCGACCACTTCTGATTGGATGAGCTCTTCCAATGATATTTCATCCGCCCCCCCCCCCACACACACACACAAGAGCCCGCCTTCCTATACACTTTACGGTTTCCTATTGCGGAAGAGCAATTGGATTGGCGGTCGGCGGCAGCCTGTAAGGGAGCCTGGTCGCCGTCAGAGACTCGAAAAGGCTGGAGGCGGAGAAAGAAATCGTGAAAACGTGGGTAGCTGAGCGTGGAAGTGTCTGAAGGTTCCATGGGCGGTGAGTGTTGGCGAGGGGTTCATTAGTGGCACTCCTGCTTCCTTACCTTTAATTGCTCAGCGTGTAGATGAAGGAATTACCGCAGAAGTGAAAGGCTGGGCAGCCCGTAGAGAAAGGAGCAATTAATAGCGTTCGTCTGTCATTTTCATCCCAAATGTAAGGGGGAGTGGGTGCAGCTCAGAGTTTCCATATATTAACTGTCTGCCTATAAGGTGTTCGGCTACAGAGCTCATCATCCGCAACCATTGGCTATGTTGGGAATCATAGGATTGAACTCCAGCATATTTGAAAGTGGAATAGAATAACAGAGTTGGAAGGGACCTTGGAGGTCTTCTAGTCCAACCCCCTGCTTAGGCAGGAAACCCAATACCCTTTCAGACAAATGGTTGTCCAATCTCTTCTTAAAAACTTCCAGTGTTGGAGAATTCACAACTTCTGGAGGCAAGTTGTTCCACTGATTAATTGTTCTGTCAGGAAATTTCTCCTTAGTTCTAAATTGCTCCTCTCTTTGATTAGTTTCCACCCATTGCTTCTTGTCCTGCCCTCAAGGTGCTTTGGAGAATAGCTTGACTCCCTCTTCTTTGTGGCAGCCCCTGAAAACACTGTCATCATGTCATCCCTACTCCTTCTCATTAAACTAGACATACCCAATTCTATCTTGGTTGCTCTTCTCTGCACTCTTTCTAGAGTCTCAACGTCTTTTTTAGTTGCCAGGTTGAGCAAAGGTCTGCTCAAAAAGGCATGGAAGCCACATATGTATATGTAAATAGGCAAAAGTAATAAGGGTCATTTTTTTGTTGACTAAGGATATAGGCAGCCTATCAGCTGGCAGGTATTGGTATTTTTTTTTCTAACCTTCACTCCGGTCTGATTCTTGGAGACTGACTGGACAAAAATCTCTGCAGTTTTTGTGGCAAGTTTTTTTTTAATCCCCAAAAGTGATTTGCCATTTGCCTTTTACCTAGGGCTGAGAGAAATCGAGACGGTCATCCAGATGGCTTTGTGCCTAAAGCAAAACTTTACTCTTGATCTCCCAATTTCTAGCCTGATGTCTTAACCACTACACCAAATTGGCTCTTAAAAAAAAGGGGGGGGGAGGGACTTGCAGAAAAGTGCTTAAGCATAAATTGAACTGATGGCTGAATAGGCCAGCAAGTAATTGTGTTCTTACAGTTTTAATGTTGGATAAGTGGAAGTGATTGATGGATGCTCAAGGATTCATTTCCTCTCCCACAAAATATCTCATCCTTGCTTCACTCCAGACCTCCACCGTGATTTGTCAGTCCAGTTAGCAAGAGTGGTGCAGGGTGAACCAGGCCAAGGATGAGTGAGCCTCATCCTTGCCTACTACTATCCAGAAATAGCAAGGACGGCAGCAACCAGACATAGTCTTTTGGCAAAAGGGCAGCACTTCTTTCCAAGTATTAAAAACAAGTATAATCTTGTGAAATTCCTCATTACTGGTAGTCTTCCACTTACAACCATTTGTTTAGTGACGTTCAAAGTTACAACAGCACTGAAAAAAGTGACTGACACTTTTTTACATGACTGCTGCAGCATCCCCATGGTCACATGATCAAAATTCAGATGCCTGGCAGTTGGCTCATATTTAGGACAGTTGCAATGTCCCAGGATCCTGTGATCACATTTTTCAACCTTCTGGCAAGCAAAGTCAATGGGAAAGCCACATTCACTTAACAACCATGTTAGAAATTTAATAACTGCAATGATTCCACTTAACAACTGTGGCAAGAAAGGTTGTAAAATGGGGCAGAACTCACTTAACTGTCTTGCTTAGCAACAGAAATGTTGGGCTCCATTATGGTTGTAAGTCGAGGACTACCTATAATGCACTTACCAGGATAAGAATCTGGAATGCAGTTGCCTCGATCTGGATCCCTTTACTGGGTTAAATCAACTTTCTGTGCAGCACAAGAATAGCGATGGTCTGAAGTGAGCATTGTATCTGTTTTTTTAAACAGAGGTCTAGAGCTCTTTTGAAAGAATGCTAAACTTGTGTTTAATAAAGCATGTTAAATGTATTTTTCCAGAAATGTGTACAAATTTATGTTTATAAGGAACCCCCAAACCTAGACTTGCGTTTTTGAATGTATTGGGCATTATTTGGGCACATTCCTTTGTAGGAGGCACATGATCCAGCCAATGGGCCTGAGATGTAGAGACCAGTATTGATCTTTTCATGAATTGAAACCCAAGAGAAAGTGTATCATGGAGCAAGATGATGATCCAAAACTAACAAGCCATAATAATCAAATAATCAAATAATGGTTAAAGCAGAACAGAACCAAGTTAATATTTTCAAATGACAAAGTTATTGGCCTGACTATAATTCTGTAAAAATGTTATGGAAGAACCTGGAGTTGATGTGAGGATTTTTACCATCTTCCCTGGGCTGCAGCTGTTCTGTAAAGAGGGATATAGTCTAAAATTTCTCAAAGCTGATATGCAGGACTGATCAACAATTATTGGAAATGTTTAGTTGCAGTTACTGCCATCGGTGTGGTTTTTCCACATGCAAATATGTATCTTTGGGTCATTTTTCTCAGTAAAGTGTAATGTTTTTGCCTCATTTATTTAATTGGTTTCTTTTTATATAGTTTTGGGACTTGTGTGGAAACCCATTTATGCAGAAATACTGAACATTCAAAAGGGTTAGGGTTCACAAACTTTTAAGTGCTATTATATGTTTAAGCTAGCAGATTTGATGTTTTGAAGAAGAAGAGGTGATGTAGCATATATAATAAGATGTGTATTTTGGGATTACCTATTTAGGAAAGTGTTTTAATTCTAGGGAGAAAATGGTTTTGTGATACCAAACAATACAGCTGTGGCTACAGTTGACATGTTGTTTATAGATCTGTAACTTCAATGATAACACTGGATAATTTCTAAGTAAAAGTCTGCTGTGCAATATTAAATGATAGCGTTAAGGCAGTCAGTTGAGATAATTGTCTAATTTACAAAATATGGATTTTGGAGCTTCTTAAATATTTAAGTATTCTTCAGTTTAACAGTATACAGGTAGTCCTTGACTTACAACCATAATTGGAACAGGCACTTCCATTGCTAAACAAGATAGTTATTAAATGAATCTTGCCCAGTTCTATGACCTTTTTTGCCATAATTGTTAAATGAATCCTCCCAGTAGTTAATTACACAGATGTTAAGTGAATTTACTTGTGGGAAACCAGCTGGGAAGATCACATGACCTCTAGATCTTGCAATTGTCATAAGTACATGCTGATTGCCAAGCGCCCACATTTTGATTTGTGGGAATGCTGTGACAGTCATAGGTGCAAGGACTGGTTGTAAGTCATTGTAATTTCAAACGTTCACAAACAAATAGTTGTAAGTTGAGGACTACCTTTATATGAGCTTTTAAAGCTTCAATTTATTTATTTATTTTCCACTATTACATATGTCTAGATGTATTTTGGGTTTATATTATCACTGTTTTGCTTCTGTGTGTGTTTTCTTTGCTAAATATTAAAAATAATAGAAACAGGAAAAATGCAGCTGGCATACGGTGTTGAGATTCCTGCAAATAAAGATGGCATTTTCCTTGTAGCGTGATAGTTTGTTTCTAAAATTAAAATAATTTAGAAAGATATGAATTGTCAAGAAGGATCAGACACCAGACATTTTGCAAATGGCAAGATGCATTGACATTCTCAGGAATTATGCTGGAGACCTGAACTTTTGACCAGTAGCAATGCTGAGACTGTAGAACGAAGGAACCGTAACACTAACAACAACAACAACAAAATTTAATCTTTTTCAGGATTCTTTTGAGTAGAACAGCTTGCAAACACTGCTGTCTGCTGAATAAAAAAATCTGGATCCATTATAATAGGTACTTCCCAAATTTGGAGATTTCCAAGAAGTAAAAATAAATGTAGACTTTTATGCAGCTAACTTGATTTGGTTGTTCTGAATAAGGATTATTCAGGAACTTATCATACCTCCCTTAACTGAAGAACGATGGAGTATAAAATTAAGTATATTGTTTAAGTAATATAGTACAAGTAAATATAGGGATGTTTTTAATCTCACAAATATGTTTTCTTTGATTATAATGAATAACTTTCAGTTAACTGGAAATACTTTATTAGAAATCTTCAGTCATTTTCAGGTGTTCAAATGCTATTGATCCACATGTCCCAAGAATAATTTGTTTGTTTTGGGGACTATTTTATAGGTGGTGGTATTGATTTTTCTGATATTCATCATGATAACTCCGGTATTTGAACTGAGTCAAGATCCAGATTTTCTCACAATAATTATCAAAGTACCTTATGCACGAGTTTCAGAATTTGACGTCTATTTTGAAGGGAATTCATTTCGTTTTTATGCAAAACCTTACTTTCTCAGGTAAGCAATGTTCGTTTTCATCTATGCCCATCTAATCTCTGAATTTAGATTTGTATATTTAGTTTAATAAATTATTTTTGTGAGTATTACTGCTATTTTTAAAGAAGTGCACAGCTGAAGAGCATAGATTGTTAACTGCTATCAGACAAAGTTGCTATGAATTTTGGCTTTATGCTGGGCAATTAAACATGGTTTGTTCCCATCACAGTATCTCATATGCAAATTAGAAATGGTTTAATCAGCATACAGAAAAACGTTACATTTCTTTATCTCCTGCATAGGAGAGAAAATGGAATTATTTTGGATACTATGTGACATAACTTTGAATTGAAACAATGTTTAGTTGCTATAGGTAACTATATGGAGAAATTTCTTTGCATACACACACACACACAGGAACATGTACACATGCAAGAGCAAATGTGTAAGTCTGGTACAATTAAGCAGAGACCCTGCTACTTAGTCCTATCCTAGGCTTTGAAGTTGGTTTGGTGATTTGGGGCCAGTCATTTTCTCACAGCCCTAAACTGGGAAGTTGAAAAATATTTATCTACCAATCCACACTGGATTTATAATTATGGTACATCGCAGTCAGCCAGATGTTTAATTTGGATTTGGCATTTTTAGCCACCTACCGAGTCATTCCCAAGAAACTGGGATAGGCAGATGATGATGTTTAATATATGTTAAATGATATTGTTGCAGGATGTAAGCTATTCCAAGCAAAGCTGCCTTTTGCAATTGACTGATGGTGGTTTGTCAGTGCTGATGTTGTAAAAGTGGTTCTCCAGATGTTTTGGAATTGTACCCAAAGCACTTATTACTACTGTTGCTGTCTTTGCTTTCTTTTGCCATAGTTGTTCTATATCAGGGATGTCAAACTGGTGGCCCGCGGACTGGATAAGTCATACGCAGGCCACACCCACCCCAGCTCTGTGAAGGGAAAAATGTTACGATACATCACGTGATGGCAATGTGACTTGGCGAGTTTGACACCCATGTTCCATGTCTATGCTTAAGCAGGGGTTGGACTAGAAGACCTCCAAGGTCACTTCCAACTCTGTTATTCTATTCTATTCTATTCTATTCTATTCTATTCTATTCTATTCTATTCTATTCTATTCTATTCTATTCTATTCACAAGTCTTTATATTATGATTTTCTCCATTTCTTTCTCTTCTATTCTGCTATCCCCGTTCTGCTTCTATTCTGCCACTATCCAGACTTTTTTGTCTTATCAACAATTGTTAAGTCTGGGGTGTTATATTGCAGGTGCCTGTCTATTTGAAATCTAAAATCCCAGAGCACTTTAGTTTATAATTATTATTTTAAAATACATGCACACAAAAACTCAAACACAGATTCAGACATTGTAACAATAAGATACTTAACATTTATGCATATGTTGAAACACAATATTTAACACTCAATTTCTATAATTCTTGTTGTCTTAGAGATGTTGTGTATTGCAGTAGAAACTCAGTGGATTATTTGGGAAAAGGAAGTAATGTACATTAAAACCAAATGTACAATAAATTCATATTTATATAATAGTTGCTTTTTATGTCATTGGATGATGTTTTTAATTCTGTAGTACTATATAGCATGCATAAATGTTATCTGGAACTTAATGGGATGCCCCAAATCTCTGGGCATTTGAATTTATAAATAAGCTTTCTTCCTGAATTGAGTAGATCAAAATACGGAAAAAGCAAACAAACAAAAAAATTGAACAGCAGCTGAAGTCTGACAAAACTTCAGCATGTTCCATTCACAACTCTACCAAGGACATGGTGATTACTCTGACATTCCTGATAAAAGTAATACTAGTAATTGTCTATTCACAAATCATATTCTCTTTTCTGCTTGCCATCTCTATATAAAACTTACTATTTAGACTTGTTTTACCATACATTGTAGAGTCTGTGTAATTTGATTTTTCAAATTGTTACATCTGAACACTGCTAGCTCATTTTGCTTATACTAATAATAGATATTAAATAAAATACTTGCTTCTTTTTTTCCTTTCACAGATTGACACTTCCTGGAAGAGTTGTAGAAGATGGAAGAGAGAAAGCATCCTATGATGATTCAGGTTTGCTTTGCAAATATTTTCATATATAGATATATTGCAGCAGCATATATTTACTTCCAATTTCACCAATAATTCATGTTATCTTGGCTTCTGGCAGGTCCTTGATTTAAAATGCCGTTCTGCAGAGAGATAAACAACACATTTAAAATGATTTATGGCCACTAGATAGAGCATAAGGAAGATTCCCATGTTACAAATATCTTTTCACCAAAATTACCTCATACCCTATTCAGAAAGAAACTTGAATTCCTGGTGTACCCATTTTTGCTTCTTTTTTCTGAACATGGGTAAATAATAAATGAAAGGAAAGAGGATTTCCTGATCTTTCCCTTTACAGAAGGAAGGAAAGCCAAGCTGAGCCAAGTAGGATGAAGGTTTTCTTTGTTGTACCAAATCAAAAAAAAAAAAAAAAAAAAAAGCTAATGTATATTATGTAAATGGAAGTCTACGTTTACAGTTGGGTTTTTTCATTATCTTACACATCCCTACAGTTATTTTTACCTTATTAGAATTTGCCCTGAGGGATTCCTCAGACCTCTGGTGTAAATTCTGAAGGAATGTGTGGTAATGTAAGAAGTAATCCAATCCCATCTCTCCCCCCGCCATGCAAACCTCTACAGAAAATGGAAAAAGCAGAGGAGACACTATGAATACATCCTTGTGTTCCTGAATGAAAGGCATAATATATATTTAAGAAATAGATAAATAAGAAAATGAAGCATTTTGGGGAAAAAAGCCTTTGGTTGATTACATCCTTTTATTTCCAGGGATATTTACAATTCACCTTCCCAAAGAGACTCCTGGAGAGAAATTTGATGGCTTAGATATGTTGACAGCTTTGTTAGCACCAAAGAAATCCCGATCAGCTAAACCTTTAGTGGAAGAGATGGGTTTGTATGATTTTATTTTTTAAAAAATGGTTTGCGGGCTCTTGTTTCATACATTGGAGGTTAAGACATTTTGTAAGTTAACTTTTAATGATTTGAATAAAACAGTAATGCAGCTTCTAGATGAAAAATCTATTGGAAGATTTTGCCTTCTAGCATATTAAGAAATGGTTTATTCTCATGTTTTACTGAATATAGTGACAAATTCTATTATGGATTGGATGTTAAGTACAATAAACCAGATTCATGCTTCATTATCTGTCCTACCTCTTCTCCATGATTTCTTGGAGTGATATATCCCATTTCTGCCTAGAGATATTAAGAGCTGAGTTTAATCTTTTAAATCTGCTTTACTACTGAATTGTGATCCTTTTCTGTGGCTATCTCTACATTTCTGGTACTGAATATCCTCCATTAATGAAATAAATTCAGGCTATCATTTTGCTCTTTTTTGAAACAAGAAGAACTAAAACTAAAACAGTAAAACTTATCCTTAGGTATAGTTTTCCACCAAACTGGTAGAGAATTGTGAAAGGCTACTGTTCCACTTCCACTAAGTCATGGTTTGATTTCACCATCATTTGTTAAGTAAATCACATCAATTGACACATGACATTATTTTAAACCCAAGTAAACCACATTAGTGGTTTAGAAATTCTTTTAAAAATATTTAAATGTAATATTCACCCAACTCTATTGTAAACTAGCAATATAGAAGACTAGGAAGAACATAAAAATACCTAAAACCACTGAATCACACAAGTACCCCAGGCTAAAAGACAGCCTAAAGGTCAGCCATAAGGAGATTTAAAAGCCAGGCAGTCAAGCTAGTCTCCAAAGCACCTGAGGGCAGGACAAGAAGCAATGGATGGAAACTAATCAAGGAGACAAGCAACCTATAACTAAGGAGAAATTTCCTGACAGAACAATTAATCAGTGGAAGAACTTGCCTCCAGAAATTGTGAATACTCCAACACTGGAAGTTTTTAAGAAGAGATTGGACAACAATTTGTCTGAAAGGGTATAAGGTTTCCTGCCTGAGCAGGGGGTTGGATTAGAAGACCACCAAAGTCCCTTCCAACTCTGTTATTCCCTCACAAATATGTTAGGCAGCCAATCTTTTAGAAAGGCTGAGGATGGGGTAAATCGGGGTTTGAGGAAAACCTGCCCTCAGAACAGGCCTAAGGTAAATTTCTTCATTAAACTAGACTTTAAGACAAGGTCCTTATAGTTTCACATATATAATTTTTATTCTGTAATTTAAAAGTTATTGAGCAGAGAAATATTAGCCAGATCTTACAATCTGGTAACTGAGCTTTTTAATCATGTATTTTTGAATTACTATGAAGTATTTTTATGTTGACTAGGTGGTTTCTTTTATTTTTTAATTCTATTTACTTTGGCAGTGGGTGAAATCTTGATTCTGAGCCTATGTGTTTGTGGTTAATCTAAAAAGCAGTGTAAATCATATGAGCCTGATTCTTTCAGAATGTTTTAAGAGAATTGTTCATTAAGTAAACATAGTTTTAGGTGGAATTTCATACAATACATTCTAAATGATACAAAAGTTTGATACTGATGTAATAGTAGCTTTTTATGGCAATGCTTGTTCAGATGCTCCTGATGAGAACATGGAGGAAGAGGAGGAATTTGACTGGGAAATAGAACAAACCCTTCAGAAAGATAACTTGGAGGATTCCTTGTGTCCATCTGGTTCCTATGGATTTGGAAGTCAGAAATCAGGAGTTTTTAGACGCCTCCAGGTAAGTGGGAGCATTAAATAAATACAGATATTTAGTATTCAGAAATATATTTTTCACATCACAGAACAATGAAATCTGGAAAAGTCCTGAGTAATATAAATATAAAATATAGCAAAGCAATAGCACTTAGACTTATATATCGCTCCACAGTTCTTTACAGAACTCTCTGAGCGGTTTATAGAATCAGTATATTGCCCCCAAACAATCTGGGTCCTCATTTTACCGATCTCTGAAGAATAGAAGGTTGAGTCCACCTTGAGCCTTATCAGGATCAAACTCCAGCCAGTGGGCAGAGTTAGCCTGCAATACTGCATTCTAACCATGGCGCCACCACTATGGCCATATTCTTGAAATTAGACGGCAATTGCTGTGTAAGTTAAGATGTCTAAATGGTTGCTTAAATCTTTTCAAATTTTTTTAATGGTGTTAGAAGTCAATAGGAAATAGAAATTGACTCACATGTAATGTGATGGAATGTGTTTACCAAGGGGAGATGGTGTAATGGACAATAGCAAAGCAGCAGTTTTCCAGAAAAGAGGGAGGAGCACATTCCAAGGAAGGGGTGAGACAAGAGATAACACAGTCCAGAGCGGGATAGGAGACAGAGGAAGTAGTTTAGGATAGCCACTTCCTAGAATCCCCCGGCGTATATATCTCCCGTGGTGAGAATACTATAGGTTTAGTCTATAAGTTTATATGGTATGAGCAAAACTGAACTTTAGCTGGATTGTTTGATGTTGATCTCAGGCTGGGCCTGATAACAAACATTTTATAATCTTTGAATCTTAAATTTAAGAGAGAAAAAAATACTTAGAAAATGGAAGTTGAACGTCACTGAATAAATAAGCATTAATTCCATAACGGTTTAGGAAGAATGTTGGTGATCTATATTATATAATTGTCTGACAGTGATAAACAAATTATCTTATTGTTTTCAATCAGCCTACTGCAAGCATGATTGATGTCAGTAGATCTGTAGTTTGGATCCAACCAGCTAATTGTAAAATCGAGAATTTTATGAAGTCTGCTAATATATTTATGATGAAAAATTATAATTACAGAAAAATTACTTGAGGCATGTGAATATGCAGTACAGGTAGTCCTTGCTTAGCATCCATTTGTTCAATAACCAGTGAAAGTTAAGATGGCACTGAATGAATGGTCCTTGAAGTGGCAGTGATTGCAGTGCCCCTGTGGTTAAGTAATCAAAATTCAGGCACTTGATGTCCCACCTGCATTTCCAACTGCAGCATGTGCTTCAAGTCCCTGCCATCTGCCTATCACCCCCCACCTCTGCCCTTTGGACTATCCTGTCCTCTGCCACTGCCTAGTCCGTCTCCCTCCCCTACAGCTGACCTTCACTGTTTTCTTCCCCACTGCTGATGAGGTATACCTGCCTGCCTGGGGTAGCTACTGGCTCTTTGTGAGTGCATTCCGGCTGACAGGACAGAGATGGGGGAAGGAGATAGGCAGATGGTGGGAAAGTGATACCCACAATTTAGATCACAGGGGAAAAATATTCAGTAACCAGAACTATATGGATAGCAGCAAAAAAGGATCACAGCTTAGTAGTAAAGGAGTTTTAAAAGATTCCAACACAGCTCTTAATAACTCTACTGTAGAAGTGGGAAATGTGCGGCCCCAAGAAATAATGGAGTATTTCTTGAATGAAGTAGAAGTGCAACCCCAAGAAATAATGGAGACCAGGTAGGGCAGAAAATGAAGCATTATTTTACTTAACATCCAATCCATAATAGATTTTCTCACTTTATCCAATAAAACAGGAGAATAAACCACTTCTTAATATGCAAAAAGCAGGGGTCCCCAACCCTTGGTCTGTGGACCAGCACTGGGCTGCAGCATGCCAGAAACTGAGCCACACAAACAAGCGAAGCTCCGTCCCTGGGATGCAGGCAGCATGCGAAACTACGACCCCTCTGGTCCATGGAAAACCCTCCATGGAACCAGTCCCTGGTGCCCAAAAGGCTGGAGCCACTGTGCTAAAAGGCATCTTCCAATAGGTCAGGGGTCAGCAACCTTAAACACTCAAAGGGCCACTTGGACCCGTTTCCTACAGAAAAAAACACACCAGGAGCCACAAAACCTGGGTAGGTGTGGCCAACTCGATTTCACTCACTCTCACTCAGTCATATGTCCCTCCCCAACCATGCCTACCCAGCCACAAAACCATTCTCTATGTCTCTCTCCCCCTCTTTCTGTATGTCTGTGTCTGTCCCTCTCCCTGTCTTCCCTTCTCTCTCCCTGTGTCTCTCTCCTTCTGTATCTCTCTCTCTCCCTCTCTTCCCCTCTCACCTCCTCTATGTATCACTCTGTATGTGTCTCTGTGTCTCTCTGTGTATCACTCTGTGTGTGTGTGTGTGTCTCTCTCTCTGTGTGTATGTATGTGTGTGTGTGTGTGTGTGTCTCCCCCCCTCCCTTCACCCCCCCCATCTCATAACTCCCTGGCCTGGAGCAAAGCGCAGCGAAGGTGTGGACGGGGTGGGAGGCCGCTCGCTTAAGGAGGGTCTTAACAGGACATGGCTTCTCTCCTGCACTAATGCTTTGGCCATCGCCTTGCCGTGTCCTCACCCATCCCCGGCAGCTCTTCGGCTGAACGCAGAGAGAGAGAGAACACGCATGTGTCTTTCCTGAGGGAGTAACTTTAACTCTGTTAAGGCAATTGAAAAATTCATGTGGATGTGTAATAGTTGCATATTAGGAAGTCATGTGAATTAGCAAAGCAATATGTTACTCTCTCTTATACAACATAAATAGTAATTACCTTGGGAATTTGTATTGCCATTCAAAGTGAGGAGTTTCCATTCCTGTCCCATCACTGGTTGGCCCCGGCCCTCTTATTTCTTTTTTGGATTCCAGCCCAAAGTGACAGGAAGAGAAGGCTGCCTTAGGTGCAAATGTGGCGCAAAGGCAGGTACAGGGCAGCTTCACTCCTGCACTCTCCGGTGACCCCCCTCCCCCTCTCAGGATGCCCGGGCCGGCTGTGGCTGAGCCGGGAGCGTGCACACGCATGGGGAGACCCTTCTTAAGTGAGCCGCTGCCCGCCCCTTGCGTGTCTTTCCTGAGCTTTGGCGCTCGCTTGAGGAGGGTCTCCCTGCATGTGTGCATGCTCCTGGCTCAGTCACAGCCGGCCAGGGAGTTATGAGAGGAGGCGGGGGGAGGAGAGTGCAGGAGCGAAGCTGCCCTGTACCTGCCTTCACGCCGCATTTGTGCATAAGGCAGCTTTCGCTTCCTGCCGCTTCGGGCTGGAGTCCAAAAAAGAAATGAGGGGCAGGGCCAACCAGTGATGGGACAGGGAGCCACGGTGGAGGGCCCAAAGAGCCGCGTGTGGCTCTGGAGCTGTGGGTTGCCGACCCCTGCAATAGGTTTACCAGCAAGAAGCAGCATTACTATTTTATTCAAATAATTAAAAGCTCTTCACCTCCAGTGCATGTTAATAGAGCACAAGAGTCTGTAAATTATTTTTTAAAAAATAAATCATATAGACCCATCTCTTCTGCTAATGGTTGGAGCAAGTGCAGCAGAGCAGGAAAAGTGTGAAGTCCTGGCCTAATGGTGAGTCTGGGCCTAACGACTGTAATTGTGGCTACTAGAATTGTCATCACTATACAGTCCAGGACATGATGTTCTCTTAACCGCATCACTTCACAACAGAAATTCTGGTCTTAATTGGGAACATTCAGAGATGACTATGGGCATATGTATATTGACATTTATATTTGTAAAGATTACTTTGCACTTATGGGAAACTTTATGCACTCATTATTTGTTTGGACTTTCTAGAGAAGCGTACAAAGTCCTGTGACAATGTTCACTTGCTTCATAAGCTTTAAAAAATTCCTTTTTATAATTTGCCATTTTATGGCATTTTGTGGTCTAAAGTAGCTTCCCTTTAATAGAAAACCGTATGTGGAAAAAGAGATGCTTCACTCTATATCATGCAGTTTATATGAAAAAGTGTAAGTTGTAAACCTTAAACATATTGCTTGAGGATGGCAGACTTTCTACTGCTTTGTTTTTAAGAAAGACATTTCTGTATAACTGAAGAGAAAAAGCCAAAGTGGACACATTTTTGAAAAAGATAAAACATAGAAAGGAAAACTTTAGTGATGAATGAACCATTTTTCTTTAACCATTATGACATCCCCTGCGTCCATACATCTTTATGTTTAGACATGTGCTTTAATACATTCTCTTAAATAACGTGAAGATAAGGGTAAGTTTAAAGTGGCCACATTTATAGATGTATTCTTCAAAGCCTTGAGAAGGCCTTTTTTTCAACACAGCAGCAAACTGAAAAAGGAAATGACAAAGAATGAGTCCCAGAGGAAATGATACAAGTAGCACATGGACAGGAAAACACAGGCTTATGAGGAGAAATTAAATTATTTTCTTTTTATCAAAAAGCAAATGTTATATGGTTGTGTGAATGTGAATCCTTATCGTAAAGCATTATAGTATACAAATTCAAAATAAATAAATAAATAAATAAATAAATAAATAAATAAATAAATAGCTTCCAAGGGGCACTGTTGCCCACTTTTCAGTTAGTTATGCATTGATGTTAGCCAAATATCAGTACACTGAGAACTGAACAGTCACTAAAGTTAAAGAAAATTATTAACTGTTAAACAAAAGATAACTAATCAATTCCCTGATTTTTTTTTTTTAATTTTATCTTCTCTTTGGGAGTTTTTCCTTTTATACTATAGAAGTGTAACAAAATAATTTCTTCTGTAGTCAATAATTGTGGCTTTGTTTATAATTACATATACCTGTCGGTCTACAAGAGTTTATTCTGCTGCAAAATTGCAGCAATAATTGTGGCAATTTCTTTTTTAGATTTTTTTTAATTGTGACTATGCTTTTTATAAATATGTAAAGAACTCTAGACAAGGGGAGCATTAACAGTGTTTGATAAATGGTGTATGGCCACATCATTTTAAACCAAAATAATCTTTTCAGTATACCAAGCTTCTATAATAAACACAATAGGCTATTTAATAAATAGAGAGAGAGATTTGAAATCTGAACCTGATGAGTCAGCTTTTCTGGCACAACGATCCTTTTAAATCCATTTAGCATGCCATTAAGAATTGACTATAATTCATAGATGATATTATGTGCCTTTAGAATTACATTATATTAATTACAGACTTTTTAGATTGTGCTGGAGGGATTGTAATCAGATTTGTACACATTGCCATTATTCATAGCAGTGCTAATTTTAGATGCTTACTTGGGTCAAACGTTTTTGAGGAGATTGTAAACAAAATTAATGGGTGATTTCTAGCCGTTAGCGTAGGTTTATTTCCTATAAACAGTGATGCAAGCGTTTTTTTTTAACTGTCAGATTTTTTGAGGAGATTGTAAACAAAATTAATGGGTGATTTCTAGCCGTTAGCGTAGGTTTATTTCCTATAAACAGTGATGCAAGCGTTTTTTTAACTGTCAGATTTATCTGGATGAAATGGCAGAAAACTGCACATCTATGGCTATATAGTTGTGTTGTTAACAGTGTGGAAGGATGTGGTTGCAATTGCTTAGCCTGACAAGGGTGCCACCTTCTGGGGAGACAATTTAAAGATTTGCAAGGGTGATTTTGGTTCACTGATTTTAAAATGTGGGAAACTGCACAGAAAACTCAGCACAATAGCAAAATATCTTGAAGAATCTGTGAAGTAATTTTTTTTTCAGATTTGTTCTCCTTTTGACCATATTAACAGTTTCTAAAAATTACTTTTTACCTGCACAAATTTCTTTGGTGCTAAAATATAAATAATATATCTTAAAACATTTGTATTCATCAATGTTATCAAAATATTCATATATGTTCTAAAATTATATCTATTTCGGTGGCCTTTTTGTGTCTGTTGATGTTCTAATTATCCTAATTAAAAGGGGGGGGCGGAAGAACCATCCAGAATCATTTGGATGGTATATAAATTTAATTTAAAAATATAAAATTGAAGATAAAATCAGAAGGAGGGATGAAATCTGGAGCAGGGCGCAACAGCAAGACCAAGCCCAAGGAAACGAGTGCCCCCCCCCCCGGACTATCATGTGAGAATGACTAGTCCAAAGATTCACGGCTTGTTTGGCTCATTTGGAATTTTAAATGGACTGCCACCAAATGGGTACCTTGGGGTGGGCTTGTCCTTTTCCAGCAAAGGTTGTCCCTTGTGTGCCAATCAAAAGAGAAAATGATGAGGTTTCTCCCTATAGTTATGCAGCTTTCTAGGGTGCTTCTTACTAGCATTGATTCTCTCTGCCCCTCTTCTTCCCTCATCTAGATAGGTGAGAAGAATTCCAAGCAAAAAATTAGATGACAGCCACCTGTCATTGTTTTCTAAAAATGCCTATGGCCATCTGAGATCTAGAATCATTTGAATTAAAGATGGTATTAGAGATTGTTGCTTTCCTTTGCATCAGTGTGCCCCTTTCTGTGATTTAAAAAATATTCAAATGTTAAAATCAAGTAACACAGCAAGTTTTAGCAGATGCCAAGACCTACCATATCTATTTACAGCTTAGCATTTGCAATTGTGGCTTATTTAATAAATCCTTGTTTAGTAAAGTATGAGTCTATTCACAATTTAGCATCTAGGTTTTAAGCTAAACAAAACTCTGGTTTATTCTCTCTTATCAGTCACATGAGAAAGGAGTGCCCTGTTTATGATCTAATCTCAAATAATAGTTATATGTATATTTATCCACTAAAAAGGATTAAGATAGCCTAATCCATGGTTAGTGAGGCATGGAAAATATTGTATCCACTTGAAATATTATCAATATTGATGATACAGTGATTAAGTGTGATGTCCCAGGACTATTCTGAAGTTTCTTATTGCACTGAAGAGTAGAGCTGATTGATAGATGTGTATTCTTGCTATCTTTCAGCTCTTTTTGTTTTAGAATATTAGACTGCTTTTCATGAAAAATTCTTTAATGATACCTCTAAAACATCTTTTATTATCTTGATGTCCATCTTTCTAAACTCTATACAATGTATCTTTTGTTTCTTTTCTTTTTTGCCAGTGATTCTTAATTGGTTTGTTCTTTTCCTTACAGGATGAACTTAATGAAGTTGTTGATGTTAAAAACCCAGACACAACACCTGCATCTGAACGCAGAGAAAAACGACTTGAAGCAGAAGCTGCTAAATTTGATCCTGATCATTACCTGTATGTTTATCCCTGCTTATGTGTTCTGGCATTAAATAGTTTAGGATCACTATGCTGTGCAATTGGATTTAAATCCTCCCTAACCTTTCCATTGAGTTATATTTATCAATAAATGCAACAGAAGAGAATCTATGAATGGAATGGAATAGTTGGAAGGGACCTTGGAGGTCTTCTAGTCCAACCCCCTATACCACTTCAGACAAATGGCTATCCAATCTCTTCTTAAGAACTTCCAGTGTTGGAGCATTTACAACTTCTGGAGACAAATTGTTCCACTGATTAATTGTTCTGTCAGGAAATTTCTCCTTAGTTCTAAGTTGCTTCTCTCCTTAATTAGTTTCCACCCGTTGCTTCTTGTCGTACCCTCAGACATGCAGAGTTCATTTGCTGATTTTGTGTCAGCCACCCTTTCTCAGCATCAAGGTCATTGTTTTGGAGATAAAATTAGGAAGCTACTTCCCCCACCATTGTACGTGACCATGATCTCCCAGAAGAAAGGAAGGATATAATGGAATGTATACTCCTTACCTGCAAACATCAAACTGTAGATTGTTACATTATGCCCTCATCTTATATAATGCCGCCAGATGTATTGGTATCCTTCCACTTTCTCCCAAAGAATCTCAATTTGCCATGAAATAAATTGAAACTAATACAGATAAATAGCATATATCATTCTTTATTCTATAATCCACAGAGCAGGCAATTTATGTATTTATGTATGTAAATAATAAAACAAATGTAAATGACATGGATATAATTAATCAATACAGGTAGTCCTCAACATACAACAGTTCGTTTAATAACCATTTGAAGTTACAACTACACTGAAAATAAGTGACTTATGACTGTTTTTCATACTTAAACAACCGTGGCAGCATCCCCATGGTCACATGATCAAGATTCAGACCCGTGGCAATTGACTTACGATGGAGTGTCCTAGGGGGTCATGTGATCAGCTTTTGTAACCACCTGACAAGCAAAGTCAGTGGGGAAACCAGATTTACTTAACAACTATGTTAAGTGTGTAACTTAACTGCAATGATTCACTTAGCAACTTCGGCAAGAAAAGTTGTGAAATGGGGCAAAACTCACTTAACTGCCTTGCTTAACAACAGAAATGTTGGGCACAGTTGTGGTCGTAAGTGAAGGATTACCCGTACTCCTAATATTTTGTAGTGTACCTTTTCAAACAAATAATGGCAATCAAATGCTTTCTATACTCTGGATAAAACTTCTATGCTTTTCAGGTACAGCAGTTTGTCCCACTCTTCTTGAGCAAGCTGTTCCAGCTGTTTCTTTCTCCCAGCTGTGAGGCTCAGCTCTTTCCATAGATATTCTATTGGATTCAGATTAGGATTCATACACATACATTTCAGTAAAAAAAATACAACAGGAGATTTCAGAGATCTTGGTATGCGAGATTGAGGCTACATGAACGTGTATGTAGAAACCTACATGTGTATATACGTTTCCCAATATAACTTATCTGCTGCTGCTTAATATTCTGTGGCTGCTTTCTCAAAACAGGTTTTCAAAACAAAACTAATTCTAATTTTTATAGATCATGATCTAATATTGGAAGACTAATATGGATACATATATAGAATTATACCAAGTCAGCTATACTATTAAGTGCACCAAAATGATGCACTTTCTCATACTTAGGTTAAAATCTTTTTCATGCTTAGGTTAAAACCTTGAAATCTCAGTTTGTATTGAAGTTGTACTCTTAGTCTAAAACTGATGTAGGTGGCTGAGATGTCTCTAAAATAGGATTACTGTGACTACATATGTACATTCCTCATATCAAATTCATAAGCTTTTCTATCTTTCCAGAGCTGATTTTTTTGAAGATGAAGCTATTCACCGTCTGTTGAACTATAAGCCCTGGTGGGTTAACGCCTACGAGTTGATGATGAATGCTCAAGAAAGCACTTCATGGAGTAAGTACAATCAATTCTCACTTGGTAGGATTGTACTTCTACAGCTTATATAAATCCCTCTTGTCTGTGCTACTTGACATAATAGGTCTCCCACTGTTGTAAAAGGAACTCAACCCAGTTGTTTTTTCTAAGGCCTGGAAAATTTACTTGACAATATTTGAGCTTTTCTGATACTTCCATATCTGTAATGGATGGATAGTCTGTGGACTGCATGCAGGTCCTGTTCCTCCCTCTTACGTATTTTCTAATTCCAAACATCCTATGATCACAGAGATGATTTTGGGTAGAGAAATGGGTAACTTTTGGCACTGTTCTTGGAGGTTTTTTTTCCTTCAAAATTAAGGGATCGGCATAGCCTAATCAACAGAGCTATGTTTATGTTTTTTCTGTGAGTTCTCCAGAAGGTTGAAAGCAAAGCTGTGGCCCTTGATACACCAAATATCATCCATTCTTGGTCTATAAAAATTAAGAAAATGATCTACATTATGAATTGCTGGATATCTTTTACTATCTTTCTTGAATCCCCCTTTTCCCCTCATTTTCTCTTCCCCATCATCACAAAAAAAGCCCCACTAATTGTTCTCACCAATTCAAAATCATCTCAAGTTTCTAGATTTGGAGTGGATCCAGCATAGATTCACTCCAAATGATGTTACTGGCTGGATTTAGTTGCTCTTGAGCAAAGCAGAGGCACCTTCAAATTGTAAAGGGCTGGGGGAAGTAAGAGACAAACAAGTCAGGACTAAACATTTGCATCAATGTCACCAGTGTAATCTGAGGAAAAATTACAGTGGATCAGAACACATACAGAAAGCAGTTGTTTCTAATATATTTGGGTAAAATTTACTATTCCAATCCTACTCCAGACCCAATTTTCCCATTTGTTGGGGACTGATAAGACAGTTTTCTGGAGTTCCAGGGCTATTCAATCCAAACAACTCTTTTTCATAAAGAACATCGTGTTTGAACAAATAACTGCTGGTTCAGAGGATTGATATTCAGAAAACCAATGGACCACTCTTGGAACAGCATGATCTAGAAGAGAAATGTTGCATTTCTCTTTGTGGTGGTGCAGTGGTTAGAATGTAGTATTGCGGGCCAATTCACTGCTCACTGCCAAGAGTTCTATTCTGACCAGTTTAAGGTTGACTCAGCCTTCCATTCTTCCGAGGTCAGTAAAATAGGGACCCAGATTGTTGGGGGCAATATGCTGACTCTTGAAACTGCTTAGAGAGAGGGCTATAAGTATATACATCTGAGGGCTATTGCTATTTTGTGCATACTTAATATCTGTGCTTGAGTTTAATAAATAACTAATTTCAGAAATTCAACTCATAACATTTTCAAAAGGTTTGAGCACTCAATTCCTTTGAATATCCTCATGAGATAGAAGACATTAAAGATCATTTTACATATTTATGAATCTATAGTGAAAAATATGTTTCCAAGTTAAAGCTCCCTTTTGTTGTAAGTGAGCAAAATTGTGGCCAAGGGGCTTTTTGTTATGTTTAAATTCTTGATAGATCTGTTTTTTTTCCTAGCTTATGGTCTACTATCTGAAAATTAGTTGTAGTGAATGACAGTGTTAAAAAGTGACTTAATATATCTTTTTACAAGTTATTTAAACTTATGCAGCTTTATTAATCACGAGGAGGAATAACAAAAAGACAAATATCATTTTCAGTGCTTTATGTTTCAAACACTGTCAAGCTAGGGGCTCTAAATTGATAATATTTACAAACACAATATGGGATAAATATTTTTTCAGGAAAAGCAAAAAAAGGTTGTATCTATAATTATGTAAAAAAAAAACTCAAAAAAACTTTGAGCAAATTGCTTGAAAAGTTTCTGGGTTTTTTTTTGCTGAAAGATAATTAGTTTCACAGTTAAACAATTGAAACTGGAATTCCTTTTAGATTCTGCCAGAAATCTTATGTTGAGAATTCTTTTAAAAAGTACAAGTGAACATAATTTAAGAGCAGGCCGTTGTCATTTTTATTCATTATCAGTATTAAAAATCTTCTACAAAAATGCAGAGATAATTGCATTGCATATGTTAATTTGCATATTCAGAAGTTTAAAATCTCTGGATTGCCTAATTTAGTGCTTTAAACAGAGTTGGCAGCTTGGCTTTTTGATCCTCTGAAGTTGTTTTGTGCTAAAAGATGTACATTCATTTTGATGATGGTTCAGCCTTAGGAGATATTTGTTTTGATGAGGCAAAGAGATCACTTAATTCACTTCAACAATTTGAGTGACCTCACATCTCCAGTACTGCAGGAGAAGACTCCTATCACCCTTCTTCCTAAAGTAATGGCGGCCTGCGTAACTTCAGGAGTGGTGGCTTAAGGGCGTACAGGGAGATGGCTTCAACAAATACTCCATCAGGTCTAGTAGAACTTCAGTTTGTGCATGGCAATGCTATGGGAAAAAACTCTTGTCAGCACATAGGGGAAGTTCTTCCTTAAAAATATTCCTTAATATTCTCCATATGTACACAGCATGTTTGGAGGATGAACCACAGTAGTGGTGACTAGTGTCATTGTGTAGTTGAAGCAGTTAGTCTAGAGCAGGGTTCCTCAAACTTTTTGAACAGGGGGCCGATTCCTCAGTCCCTCAGATTGTTGTGGGGCCGGACTGGCTGGGTGGGTGTGGCTAGGTGGTGATGCGACTGGGTGGGTGTGGCCAATTTAGTAGTCCCATTTTGCCTTTGTCCTTGCTGAACTTGGCTCAACCCAAGGAATCTATTTACTTAAGACCCCAGACCCCCCCAAAGGGAAAAAGAGTGCAAACTTTCTTGCCACTTGCCTAACTTCATTACAACAGCAGCTTCAGGCTCCTTAAAATAGGCTATTAAAAAAAGAATAAAACAAACAGTATTTCCTTCAAAATAACTCCTGATTGTATGTTTCAGATGACCTGTGAGTGCCTGCCAGCAGGGGAGGCAGCCAGGAAAGGGATAGGAGACCAGTCTCCTTTGAATTATTTGGGATTACAGGGCTAAAGGTCTTTTAAGCCTGGAGGAGAATTCAGAAACTGATTTGCTTTTTGCCACACTTGTGCATGTGTATACACACACATGAATATCTACCAAAATTGTTCAGCAACCAATTTGGTGGATGTACTTTATATATGGCAAGAATCAAAGCAGTGGGTGAATTCTCCTTCAGGCATTATACTGAAGTTGCATTTGAATTAGTGTTAGCCAACTTCAGCTGATTTTGAAAAAGCTAGGAGACATGGAGACATGTCCCCTACCCACCCACTTTTAAAGTGCTACTTTAAAAGCAGCCCCTCCCCTACTCAACCCATCGGCCATGGATCGTATGGCAGTGAAAAGCATCCTGAAAGGCTGTTTTTAAAGTGTTTTTAAAGTCTTTTAAAACACTACTTTGCAAGCTGGAAGCTGCTTTTTCAAACCAGCAGCAACCCCTTCCCTACTCACCCCACTCCCCGGACCTGGATCACGTGGCTGCACTGGCGAGATCACCCCTCAGTCAGCTGGCCCTTCCCCCGCCCCCCGGATCCTTTGGCCTTACCTTCGACAGCAGCATGTGATCAGCAATACAGCTCAACCGGTAAAATAACTAACCAGAAGTGCAGTTGGAATGGATGATTGCTGGAAGATAAGGCCGGGGGTGAGAGGCGGGGCTGAATCCCACCACTCCGCAGGCCGGATACTTTGCATTGGCGGGCTGTATCTGGCCCATGGGCCGTAGTTTGAGTTCCTGGTATAGAGATTTCTTGTTGCATCCCAAGACACTCTATACCTAGGCAGTTGCAGCACTGGCAACAATTCTTTCTTGATGGTTGTCTTCTGACCCCTGGTGAATGATTGAGAGAGGACAACAGCATGTGAAATACATTTTCAACCACATTCCAGCTGTCTAGTGGTTGAGAGATCCAGCTGAATAATGGAGCTTCACAACATGAAGCCTCTTGGAGTTTGGTGGGCTGTCATGTGTTACGTGGCTAAACAAAGAGAGTTGGCTGGGGTTTTTGTTGAGTGATGGTGTTAGCTGTACAGCCTGGAAGATTCCTGATTTAACACTGCAGGGGAAAAAAGCTTCATCTTTTCCCATTGGGCATGCTTTGCAGAAGAAGAACAATTGAATACTCTCCAGTGTAGAGTGCAGAATGTTTGCTCTAAATTGGTATTGAACCTCATTTACTTTTGAAGCACCTTTGAGCACCTTTTGTTCAAAGCTTCATAAAAGTGAAGCACCTATTTGAAGCTTCACTCAACCTTAATAAACCATCTCTGGGGCACTGCATCTGGATGTGTGATGGATATGTCATTGGAACTTGCCATCAGCAAAGGATTACTGGCTTTAGGTTTCATTCAGTACTAAATTCTATGATATGAATAACTTGATCAATTTTGGGTTTTATTCTATGTGCAAATCCTTAATTCAGTTACCCTATTAAAGTTTTATTTTAACAGTTGATTTCAAAATCAGGCACTTATGCTCTATGTAGAATCCAATGGAGATCAGAAAAGCTGTGTTATTTCTGCATCACTTTTTCACCTGTCAGGTGAACACCCACTTTTGATGGTGTAAGCCATATAAATCACCAGCTGCTTCAGTGACAATGTCTTACAGAATTATGGTAGTAAAGACAAAACTCTGAGGATCTTCTATTACTGAATTGCTGTGATACAATCAGTATCTTAAGCTAAGACATTTATGCTACCTATAACCTGGTTCTGTGTGACACCAACAATAAATTGCCACAGCCTTTGGTAAGGAATAGGAAAATAAACCAAGTTGTATACTGTGACGGAGACAAATGGGACCTGAAGCAAAAGTATTTCCTTTCTTCCCACACGAAATGTTCCTGTCAGAGATTTCAGCAACCCTGCAAGATGAGTCAGTTGGAGCAGGAGAGAAATTTCAGAAGCAGATAATTATTTAATCTTTCCCATCTCCCTGGGCTTTACTACCTATATTCTAAATAATAAAAAAAACCTCATAGTTGGAATTGTTTTAAATATTGGTCACCAAGAAAGCCATATGATGATACGGTGCCAGTTGATAGGCCTCTCAGTCAGATGTCACTGAGCATGGTATTCAGGAAGATTTGACTATTTTTCGGATAGTATTCTGAAGTTTATGATGCTGTGAGATTAAAGTCTTTGAGGTGTCTCAGCTTCCTTAAGAAATTTGTAAGGAAAAAGAAGGATGACCAGAAACAAGGTGAATGGATTGGATTAAAATGTCTAAGGCTGTACCAGTGGAAAACCTGAAGGGCCTTGTTGGGACAGATCTTTCTGGAGAAGATCTATCTGTGGTCACTAAGAGTTTACACCAACTTGACGGCACTTAATCTAGCCTATTAGTACAAATTATATAGAGAGTGTAGGTATGCTGAAGTATGTCCCTCTTTACAGAACCTAAAGTCGCTTTCAAATATTGGTTGGTATTTTATTTGATTTTTATATGAGCTATTGCACAAAAGTGAGAGGAAAACAAAATAGGAGCTTCTTTGCATGAGGTTAGGATGATATGGAGCTCAGACTTAAAATGCTAGATAGAATAGCTTGGACATACTCGTAAAGAGAAAGGGACATATGGGTTTTCTTTATTCCTTTTCCCATTCTTGATCTCCTCCCCCATGACTTTAATATAGTATTCTTATGTTCTACACATTTTGGAACGCTGAAAAATACACCATTATTAGCATTTATTTCTGCAAAGTATTTTTGCACATTTTCTTTTCCATGTCTCAGAAAATATTTCTTGACTTCCCATCAAGCTTATATTTGTTTCACTCAGGATTCTAGATTTGTGTTCAAGTTCCTGTAACACAGTAATAAGAGTGTATAACCTTTTAATTATTAACTTGGAAATCAACACTGTATGTTTCTTTAATTTTCAAAGACTGGGTATTTGCACAGTGTTAACTTTAAAAAGGAAATTTACAGATTGTTATTTTGATGTCGGTGTTGTATTATTATTAGTTATACTATCTTCCTATCTATAAAATGGTGTTTATTTATTTCATCATTTCTAAACTTCTCTAGTCCAAATTACTTCGATCCCTAAAGCAACATTGTTAGGTAAATGTTTCCAGTTCCATGATTCAGTATATAATTTTATGCGTCTTTGAATGAGTATGGGATTTATCTTGAATTGATGTCTCTAAAATTTTTTTAAAAAATTAAAAATATATTTTTCTAATATTTAAAATCTAAAACACAACTCCTTACTTGAGTAAATTACCCATGAATGAAGGCAAATATACATATCTCAGGATAATGTTGCAGGATCCAATCTAGCAGTCTAGAGTGAAGTTCCCTGAAGATGGGCTCCAATATGAATCTGAAAGCTCCGAATACAAAACCTCTGGTCCTGCAAACTACCTGCAGATTAGAAATGGGCTGATTCCTATTGGATTTGCATATGCTGTTGCTACATCTGGTCCAGAATTATCAGTCCAGAATTATCTTTTAAATGAAAACCATGTTTCCTGTGAAAAACATTGGATAATTACAAATTTTTTTTAGTTTCTGGATTCATAATTATGTTATGTTGTCATTTGTTTAACAATTGTTTCAATAAGTTACACTTGCCTAGCTTTGCACAACACATTAAGTCATAAACTATATCATGCCAATTACAAGAACAGATTTCAGGCACCATTCCAAGCTAAGCCCAAACAAATCACACAATTGTAATAACATTAGTGTGTTATATGACTTTAGCCAGTATGTAAATTCTTAACCAAGTATGAGGTAGTTGTTGTGGATATTTAGCTATCCCACATTCTTTTTTCAGACATTCCCATTTACCTAAGCATTATGGCATAAAAATTATCCAAACACCAGGCTGCTTTTCAGTTGAATTATTTTTCTTTTTTTAAGGAACTTTGTTTTCTTTTTTAAAATGTATTTTTAATTTTTAAAAAATCAGTTTTTATTATGGTTATGAAAGACCCTTCCCTTCTCTTTTTTAAGATGCTTTGGGTGCCTTTGGGAGGAAAAGTGAATAAATGTATTAATTATTATTTCTGAATGAGAAAGAATAATTGGGCAGGTGCTGAGAAAGTCAAGCATTTAAGTTAAGAATAGTTACAGAATTTAGAGAATATGTTCATCAATGCCATCTTTGTCAATTGAAGGTATGGATAAATATATTTTAGAAAGGCTATGTGTACTGTGTCTTAAAGTAACAATCCTATTTTCAGTTTCCTTTACAGAAGATGAGAAAGAACAGTTAAGAAAATTCACTAACAGGTCATTCCTGCTTGATAAAAGAACCAGCCAACAAGTCTATCTGAGCTTAATTGATATACTTTTAGCATATTGCTATGAGGTCTGTGCCACTGAAGGAGAAAATAATGTGAGTTAGTCTTTCTTCTCTTCACTTGCTTCACAGTATGGTATTTTAGTTAAGTGGCTCCATCATGAAAACTATAGGGAGCTACTCTGTAATTTGGGAGGCTTAGTTCTTAAACTAGACTTTGTTCTTTGCTGAAGTACAGAACTGCAGGGTATTATCACTAGGTAGCTTGCCGTGCGAAGTAATGGAAATGAATAGGGAGATTTAATCTTGGTCTGGCAGGTATGCTGAACTAAGTTTAGCAGAAGAGAAAATGGAGGGGGGATTTGGAGAGAAAATTTGGCTGGAATGTGTGTTGGAAAAGTATAGACATATTTTAGGAACAGCAGTTGATGGTGTTCATATAAATAAACTAGGACATTCATTTTGAACGAAGCAAGCAAACCAGGCCAAGAATACTACAGGTAGACCTCAACTTATGATCATGATTGAGCCCAAAATTTCCATTGTTAAGTGAGGCAGTTGTTAAGTAAGTTGATTGACTTTGCTTGTTGGAAGCAGGCTGGGAAAGTTACAAATGATGATCACATGACTCCAGGACAGGGGTGAAATGCTCCCGGTTCGGACTGGATTGCCCGATCTGGTAGCGATGGCGGCAGGTGGTTCGGAGAACCGGTAGCAAACATCCCTGGCCCCCCCCACATGCCCAGCTCAGCCGCGCGATCATCAGAGGCTTTTTTTTTTACTTTTAAAAGCATTTTTTCTACAACCTCTTCAGCCAAAAAAATACTTTTAAAAGTAAAAAAAAGCCTCTGATGATCATGCGGCTCAGCTGGGATTGTCAGAGGCTTTTAAAAGCATTTTTTTTCTGCAAAAAAAAAATGCCTTGAGAAAGGATCTATTCCTTCCTCAGCAGGTTGATTTTTTCCCTCTATTTGGAGAAAAAATGATTTGGAGTACTCACTTTTACCTTTGATCACCTCCCCCAAATGTTCAATCCTACCAACTTTGCAGTCCAGAGACACAAAAAAGAAAATGCAATCATAGGCTCCAAAAATTTCTTTACCCCAGAGTTAGGTATCTACTTTTCTACCAGAGTGATATAAATGCTTACTCCAACTTCTTATTGTGTATATGGTGGTTTCCATAGCTTCTACTATGTACTCTACATTCTTTAGTAATGCTAAAAACATCTATAATTCTATGACGTTTTATTCAACACTCAAATGTTTTGGGATAAATATGGTAGATAAGAAAAGGATTGAGGTTGAACTTCTCACATTTTTAAAAATTCTTCTGAAAGGATACAAGATCACATTGCTAAAATAATTTAGAAATGTCTGACATTCCTCTATTTTCTAATTATTTTTTTAAAAAACCTGTCCTGTAAAATCCTCTTCAGACATTTGGGTCTTAGCCAATTTTGTTTGGTTAGCAGAAAACTAACAAGCTCAAAGAATGTAGGAGATGATTCAAAATTATGTTCATTATAGTTTCACTTTATTTTAGCAATAGCCATATCCTCAGGATTGGCATAAATCAACATAATGTTACCTTTTCTTAAACCCAGTTTATAAAATTATGTTATAAATGACTTCTCTATATCCTTCTCTTTAAGGTTGAGTCACCATGGAACATACGAAAATTGAGCTCAACTTTATGCTGGTTGGAGGTAAGATAATTATATAAACTTCCTAAAGAAAATACATTTTAGATATATGAGTAGAAATGTAGAAATTTCTTAAAAAGCATGATTGTTATATTCTGAAATTTTGCAGGTAATTTTTTATCTTTAGTCTTAACCCATACTGAACTAAACATTTTTTAAAAATCTCTTATAACCATTTGTTTTTAAATCTTCCATGCAGAGTTTTACTAGCATTTCGGAAGTCCTTATATCCTTTGGAAGAAGAGTTCTGTGCTACCCACTTTACAGACACTTTGGTTTAGTGATACGAGCCTTGAATGATACGATAATGATATTGAAATTAGGTAAGATAATATGTTTTTATTAAATAGTTTTGCGTTGAAAGTTACATCTATATTTTAGATATATCAGAGATAGGGCTTGTTGGGGGAGATTTGCATGGGTTAGTTGAGGGTCAGTGCTGTCTGGTTAGCTGTATGGTTGATTTGGATTCTGAGAGATTAGTAGGCTGGTTGTAAGTCAGTGTGTCTGTTGATGGAATTGCTTGTGGAGTGCCAGGCTTCAATGAACTCACGAGCGTGGCGGGCAGTAGCATAGCCGATGATTTTTGTGTTGCTCCACTTGAACTAGTGTTGTTGATAAATAAGTGGACCAAAAGGGTTGCAGGAGAAACTGTTTCTATCAGGTTTATCCAACACTTAGAATTTTGTGAAGAGTAGACATCTTTCAAATGTGTCTGTGTATATAATACAGGTTGAGGTATAAAACCAGTTGCAACTCCCTGTTTATTTGACAAATCCTCTAGAGTTAAATTTAGGCCTGATTAGAATAGATATAGAGATAGTAGTAGTTTCACAGTGAACAAAAGTAACACGTGCTAGTTGGTATGTTTGAAGGAAAGAGAAACAATTATTGTTTGTAGTATAAAAGAGAGTTCAAATATTTATATTAATTACTTCGTCTGCAGGTGACCCATACAATTAACTATTCATCTATTTATCTGGGTTGACAGGGAATATCATATAAGATTCTAACTGGTTATCATTCAGCACTGATTGCAGAGCAAAAGTTGTCCTTCCCTTCATAGCATGTGAAACTACAAAAGAGGAATAGAGGTATATATTATTCCCTCTGGTGGACCACTTATCAAAAGTGATTTTTTTTTTCCACCAGTAAATGTCCTTTTGATAGTCCGGACAAGAAATAAAAGATTTTCAGATGAGTAACATTACCATTTGTATAAAAGGCTGCATAAATGTATATTAAAGGATAATGTGTCATTTTTATGATCAAATTCTGAAAATGTGCTACTGGAAGCCTTTTTAGAATAGCTGTAAATGACCATGGAACAAAACTTTTTGTTGGATAGATTAGGTAAAGCCAACCATCCATCCCTGTATCTCCTGGAGTTGTCTAGCCTCTCTACTCATTAAAAATGTTTAGCAGTTTTAAAGTCGACATGAAACTTGTTTAATTTCTTTCCATATTGCTAGATGCTTTCATTTGAATGTCTCAGGTTACCTAGGAAACTATTGTAAAATGAAATGTGATTGGCTCAGTTGGAGCATTGTTTGAGTTATGAATGGAATTGAAATAACTTAGGCTGTTCTTAAGCAAATACTTAACAGGAGTGAATTTTCAGCTTTTACACTTGGTACATGATTATATTATGGATTTCAGAGGAGTTGAGGCAAATAATAAAACATTATTTGACAATATGAGTGAATATGAGTTGCTATAGTAATAGGGACTACCAAATATTATTTAAAATAAAATATAAGTAAATCACTTGCTATATCATTATTTGGTACTGGTTTGTGGGTACTTATGAGATATAAACCTGCTGCCAAAAAGAAGCTGTCAAAAAGGCTTCTGACATAAAAGAGCAAAATATATTAACCACAAAGCGAGCACAGATTTTTTAAAGAAAATTGGGAAATATGAAACTTTTTTTTCATTTCTCAGCAAGAATTTTTTTTAGAACATTTTATTATTGTTAAATGTATATATTGTTGTCTTTAAATGTATAAATGTATTGTCTTAAATACGATGCTAGAGAGTAATGGATTCAAGACTTTCTATATAAAAAATTAAAGTGGAAATTTTGACGACTTGAACTTTGCAAGTTATGCCGTAGTTTATATACGCTATAGATTTATATCAATTTCAAATTAAATCCAGTCTGAACATCTGGATTGTGCGGCAAATCATAATATAATTTAGTTTGAAGAGATGAGAAGTGATTTTTCATGTAACATTAACAATTGAAAGCTTTAAAAAAAAACTTGGGTGATATTGTCACTCTAAATAGAGATGCATTCAGGTTAAGAGAGAATCCCATTGTGCCTACAATTGGTCACAGAGCTTGTGATTGTTCACTGCCCCGGAATCTTAGCTGTGATTCTTTTGCCTTTTTCTTTTTTAGACTAGACTAGACTAGACTAGACTAGACTAGACTAGACTAGACTAGACTAGACTAGACTAGAATAGAATAGAATAGAATAGAATAGAATAGAATAGAATAGAATAGAATAGAATAGAATTATATATTGGCCAAGTGTGATTGGACACACAAGGAATTTGTTTTGATGCATACACTCTCTGTGTATATAAAAGAAAAGATAAATTTTTGCATTTGCTATCCTATAATAGGAAAGATTGGGATGGAAGAATGGGACAGACCTCATTTACAATTAATTATTTTCCCTGGAATCTTTTAAACAATTTACTCTGCCTACAAGTATTTGAGTAGTTGTTGCTACTTTCCATATAAAATGATCAATTGATCATTTTAATTACCATATATGAATTAATATTTTCTTTCCTCTTTCAGGTAAAAGTGCCATTTTGAAGTGTCTGCTAGATATTCACAAGATTTTTCGAGAGAATGATCCTGCATATATTCTCAATGACCTTTACATCACAGATTACTGCATTTGGATTCAAAAAGCTAAGTGAGTTCTAAATCTATAGTTCTTTTTATGATTGTGGGTGTTTTATTTTGTAGAAAAGTAGTAAAAAGGTCTGTTGAAAGTATATTTTTTTATATACATCACAATGTGAAATTGCACCTTACAATCTTTCAACTGGAGTTGGTCTTCATAGACATTAAGTTCTACCCAAGAACTTAGAATGTTGTAATATATTGGCATAGTATATGGGCGGATCCAAGCAGTGGATCTTTTGTAATTGGCCTTTTGTAATTGACAGATTATTATAGTTGGTCACAAAGTCAGGCAGCAGTTTAGACCGACTTGGCATTTTTATCCACTTATTGACTTCTTCCCAAGGACCTGGGGTAGACAAATGTTGTTGATAGTGTTAAAGATATTGTCACAGGACATAGTTCCATAGTTCCTTTTGAAATTGACTGATTTTGGTGATTAACCGATGTGCTCAAGTGGTGCTATAGTTGGTTTTGGATTGCACCAAGACTCCTATTACTTTTTTATTTTGCTTTCTTTTGCCAGTCATTCTACTTCTATTCGCAAATCTATGTATGTTTTTATTTTATTTTTCCAGTTTTTACTTCTATTGTAACATCCACTATCCAGACTATTTTTGTCTTTCTTATCAACAATTGTTAAGTGTTGCATTGTAGATACTTGTCCGTTTGAATTGTAAGAGCACTTTAGTTTCTTCAATTTCTATTTGTCCATTTTGTGTTCCCACCAGTTTTTGCTTGCAAGGCAAATGCTATTTCTTGCAGATTTTCCAATATACCATTGTTGCTACTTTGTCACATTGTTGTTTGTAGTCATTGTTTAAATTGTACACTACTCTGAAGGATATGGGTGGTTAAGAAGTGTGGAATATAGATAAATAAATTATTATATACACACAAATTTGAAATCACAGCTGCAAGTTCTTTAGCCATTGTTGGCTTTTATCCTATCTTTTTATACATAATTCAAGGGGACAAACATTCCTAATAATCCTGCTTCCAATTTTATACATCGAACTAGGATGCAGGCTAACCATTTCTATACATTTCTGCTTTCAGTGCCATTCAAGTCCTGATATTCCTAGAAGGAAACATAAATATTGAATTCTATGTAAATCACAGGGCTCTCTTTTACAGATGATTCAAGAAATTGCAGGTAATATCCCCACATTCATACATATGCTCAACTCTGATAGAAAATTATACGGGTTAATAGGAAGATAGTCAGATAATCTGCCATATTGGAATATAACAGTGTCATCCTTTTCCTGTTTACAGAAGAAGAGCCTGTTTGGTCTAGTTATTAAGACTCCAGTCTAGAAACCAGGAGACTGATCTTGGTCCAATCACTCTGTCTTAGCCCAACTCAATTCACAGGGTTGTTGTGGGGAAAGTAGGAGCATTAAGTGCGTAGTATTAACTATGCTTACTGCCTTCAGTTATTTATAATAATAATAATGTCTGATTAACAATATCATTAAAAATCCACCAAATTTTTTCTGTTTACTAGATTTGTGGCTCATTACAAATGTGTAAATTAGAAAGATGATTTAAATTTTAGTTATTAAACAGATCAGTTATAAGTCTTGTGTTTAAAATTGCATTGGTTTGTTAAGTAATTGAGTACCAATATATGGATAAGCAGGATTGACTATGCAAATAAAGTTATGCTGCCATGAAGCTACTTAGCCTCAGTACATCTAGGGATAATAAATGACAGACTTTGAGAGATATTCATTTAAAAAAAAATTACAAACTCTTTTCTCGTAGAGTTTAAATTTTAGGCACAAAATCTACGTTTTTTACCCTTCCAAGAATCCAGTCGAGCATGCTTGCCGTACTTAACATGCTTTACTGATGAGGAAGCAGCAGTAAGACGAGGCTGCTAATATGTCCTTTAACTACTGCTTTCCTTGTCCCTGGTATCACTACAGTATAATCAGTGTTTGCCTTGCGAACATTGCGAATCATTCTGCTGTGCTTTCTTCTTGATTATATGTGGGAGTATTAGAAACTTGAGCTATTATTAAGGTACTTATTACATGCATTTGATATATAAATTGCATAAAATAAGCACTTTAGCACATTGGACAAGTTTCCTTTCTCAGCCTTGATTCACTAGATATGCAGGGTACTTTAAAAGTTCCATATATATTATTACCCCTTTGAGGTAGGCCAAGACAGAAAACAGGTTGCTCAAGAATAATGAGAAGTTTTCTTTATTGATCTATGATATCAGAATTTCGAAAGACTGACTGATTTTCCCTCCCTCCCTCTCTCATACCCCAGGGAATAGAAGGCAGTTAGTTTGAGTTTCTTTCTAATGCTTTCTCCTTTTGTTGGGCTTAAAACATTTTTGTAACTCTCTCTGTATAGCAAGTGTAGGGTCATCTTTGTGGCTTTCCAAATATAAGATTCACTTGCACAATAGTCAGTCACCAAGCCCTGGATTATGATATCCCGGCTTCTTGGGAGAATATAATGCCTACAAATTTGGGGGGGGTTGGGTGGGGGCATCCATCAAATATCATGCCCCATCTGATATCTTTAGAATAAAACAAACAGGAAGCTCCCATGCCACAAATGGAAGTCAGTTTCAAACTCAGTTCTTTATTCTCAAAAAAGTCTCAGCAGATGGAAATACCTGGCTTACCTTTTCTGAGGTAAAGGAAACTAAGCAAAGTTAGTGTCCCATCCTAGAACTAACTAACAGGGAATTCCAGGGTTAAAAGATGGATTAAAATGCTAGATTAAAAAAAAAATCAGAAGACAGGTAACAAACCATTTAAGTGTTATTATCCACAATATTACATTGATATGTCCATGTAGTTACTGGGAATTAAACTCAACATGAGGTGCACCTGTACATTTTTATTTCCAATCATGCTTCCAAACTGCATGTGTGCCAAAGCTGTTCTCAAAAATAAAAAAACAGACAGAAGTCGATTGTTCTCATTGAAAGTGTGCCCAAAGGAGCTTGAAGGAGGAGAAAAGCAAGTTGAGGGGAGGGAGCTGCCTGAGAAAGAATAAGTAAGATCAACTTTTTCTTATGATAAATTGATATTTTGGAAAAACGCTCATGATATCTTCCAAAATCTTAATATTGGCTCTTTAGTTCAAACATTTAGGGACCCTATATTAAACCAAACACTAGTGAAGCTTCTTCTGTTGACTGGAAGAACCTGCAGAATGAATGTTTTATATCATCTTATTTGTTCCTGAATTTTAGAATTTTAAAGAACTCCGATATATGAGTGAATGCAGCCATAGTAAACTCAATATACTGTGTACTTTTAGAGAATAGAAATTAAAATACGCCTATAGTTTTCAGACATAGTGGACCTCATCATACAAATTAACCAATGTTTCTTGAAAACCATAAGTAGTTCTAAATACTGGCTGAAATGGATTCAGAAAATAATTCAGTAAACTTAATTCAGTCAACTACCACTTGCTCAAAGAACGTGCTTAGGAAGAAGACAATTATCAGTGGCCTGGGATGATTTTGATATTTTAGGACTATTAGTCATTTTTGTGGAAGTTCTTGTAGATGAATCCACCTTTCTTGTGAAGCGATTCATCGTTCTAATAAGTGCTCTTTGCAGAGGACACTGCAGTCCCTGTTAGTGCCCTCACTTGAAAAAGGATTAAATTGAAAACACCTCACTTCTTTATTGTTATCAATCCAGCCCAATAGAATAATCATGTCACTGCTCTGTTTGTGGGTTGAAGAGGCCCATCAGGATACATGTGTTCATGGGTTCTCAAATAGACTGCCTATTTCTTTTCGGTTAAAGTTTTGACTTTCTAGTTTTATCTTCTGCAATCTGTTACCTTTCAAATGTGGTTGAAATATTTTCTTATGTATTTTAGAGCATCATATGGAGGGGGAGAATTACATTAGATTGTCTGGAAAATGTTATTGCATAATGCTTATGCTAAAGTAAATAATTTGTAGAACTGTATCTCAATGAGCTTGCACAGTAAGTAGTTTTTAAGCAAAATGTAATAAATCTGCATTAAGTAAATTATGTTTCAACCATTTATATGCATTTTTGAGGGGAAATCTGAAGAGTTAAATGCCTTTGAACCATATTATTGTATGTATGTATTTACTAGTCATAGTCTGAATCATTTCAGGTTGACTATTATAAATCAGGGGTCCTCAACCCACGGGCCCTGGACCGGCACCAGTCCACGACCTGCCAGGAAGTGGGCTGCACAACCAAGGGATGCCCCACCTGCACACGTGTGGGATCCAGGCAGCGTGCGAAACCACACTCCCCAGCCCGTGGAAAAATTGCCCTCCACGGAACTGGTCCCTAGCACCCAAAAGATTGGGAGGCGCTGTTATACATGATTTATTACAAGGCTAGTGGCTGCCTAATTTTGCCATCCCAGGCACTTGTTGTTTTGATTTCACTTAGGAATTGGTGGAACTCCCTAAGTGGAAAATGCTGAATTCTCCTGTGAGTTCTTTTTTTTAAAAAAAAATATATCCAACAGTTACAGAATGAAGCAAAAGCATTAACCAACATTTTTCAGTTATATAATAGGTAGATTTATGAGTTTGACGGGGTTAAAAAATGAGCAAATTAAAATGTTTTTCCTTGGAAAGAACCTTTTAGTCTGAAAAGCTTAATTGGCCTCTTTTGGTTTTGTTATGTTTCCTTCCCAAGGCCTTTTTTCATGTTTCATTTCACCAACAAAGCATTTGGCAGTATTAGATTCACCATATGCAGCACCATAAATAATATACCCTGTGCCCAATAATTTTCTAATACTTATTGTCTTATATACTCCCTTATACTGTATACTCCCCACCAAATGTTCCATTGTAATTAGTTGAGCAGTTATGTATTCTTGAAAAAATCTTTGAAACATGAAAAGAGTTGGCAATAAAGCTTTTTCCAGATTGCAATGGTTACATAGCAAATGTAGGAATCAGGTCATCCAAGGATCTCTGTAGGTGTTGTCAGCATTTTATCTTGAAAAGCCAGGTGCGCCCAGGTGGAAAATTGCATCTTTAACCCCTGAGCTCATATAGCATGTTGTCACTCCGTTTGATCTGCTAAACAAGCCTATAATACTCCTGGCTGCCAATCTTTGATATTGTTTTGATTTTTCTAAAAGAAATTCAGACTAAGTTCTGAGGTCCCAAAGATGCTTTTTCAAGAAGCAGCTGGACTTTCTTGTTTTTCTTTGAAGACGTTTTGCTTCTCATCCAAGAAGTTTCTTCAGCTCTGACTGGATGGTGGGAAATGGAAGGATTTATAGTCTTTGCAGATAGTTGGTTATTTGCATTCTTCTAGAGAGTCATTTAGGTCACTTGGAGGTTTATCTGTGTCCTCAGGGTCACTTGAGTAGTGCAAATTGGGTGTGGAGCCTTCTTGGACCTGCTGAAAGGACTGTGTTGTAGACATGAGATAGATGATTTTGTATCCCTTTTCCTCTGTTGAGAGAGGGCTATTCAGTTTTGACATAGATTGCCTCTTTGACTGTTCTTTAAAATCAGCACTCCCCTCTGTCCAAAATGTGGACTTCACTGTCTTCAAAAGAGTGGCCTTTGTCTTTTAAAAGTAGAAGGACTCTGAATCTTGTCAAGATAGGTTTGTTTTCCTATGTTGTGCCATGCATTTGTGAAGTGGTTGTTTTGTTTCCCCAATGTAATAGATCTGCACATACTCACTGCATATACCACGTTACTCAGTTTGTGTCTGGGTATTTTATCCTTGGAGTGGAGAAGCTTCTGCCTTAGTGTATTCTTGGGTTTACAGTGTGCATGTATGTTGTGTCCAGTCAGAGCTGAAGAAGCTTCTTGAATGGGAAGCGAAATGTCTTCAAAGAAAAACAAGTCCAGTTGCCTCCTGAAAAAGCACCTTTGGGACAACCATGTCCTGGGTGACTGAGAATCATCATAGACATTAAGTAATGGGGGCTTTTGTGTCTGGTGGGGTATATACTCAAGAAAGCACTGTAAGATTTGGCATTGCCAAGCAAAATTCAGCTCCCTTTATTTGTGAATGATTTTTTGTTTGTTTTCTGCTTTGTCCTTGCTTACGTTATATTGCTGACCTACATGAATCATTCTTGGAAAATTAATCCCAAGAAAATAATTTTAGTTGAGAACGTTGAAGTTAGTTTTCCAGTGGTTTTAAGTCCAGCCTGCTCTAATAAAAACATCCAAATCATTAATGAAAATATTGAAGAGTAAAAAAAATCATGATTAATACATTTTTTAAAATAATTTTATTGATTATTTTGATTACAACAGTAAAAGCAAATGGAAACTAAATCCAGTGAGAGAATGAAAAATAATAAAAAGTGCAAACAAAGAAAATGGAGAAAGTAAGATAAAGAAAAATATATTTAAAAAGTGGTTTTAAGTCAAGGCTCCTATAATAAAAATATGCCAGTTTTTTTCCCCTCTCCTTTCCTTCCTCTCCTGTAAATTTTCAGATTACCAGTACTAGACTCTGATCAATGGAGTTTGTTACTTGAGCTAGCTTTTGTTGTCTGGAGATAATCTCTGTCTTCCTGTGGATTGGTTGACTCGGTTTGTAAGTAAGCTGTGGGAAGAATTGGCCACTTCCTAACTTTCTAACTGCATTGGAATCTGTCACGGAATCTGTCATTTTTCATGACAGTTGGTTACAAAAATATTGTAGGCGTGACATTTGATATTCATAAATGAAGAACCAATCTTGCGGTTATATCCATTTACTATACCATATCTTCTTTCTATGCATGAGTAACTTGCATGTATGGCTGTTTCTGAACAGATGCAAACATCTTTGGACAACTTCCATTTTACAAAGGAGCAGAAATAAATGTCTAGTAGATTTTATTTTTCATTTTTGTCTAGAAATTGTTCCTAAGAAAGCATGCATGCCACCTCTTTTAATAAAATATCATTCCAAGAGTTAAAATTAGGCAAATGTGCTTGGAGATTTTTAGACTCATTGCAACAGGTGGTAGCCGTTGACCAATCTTGGAAGCTGAACAGATTCAAATGTTGGGCTTCATATTTGGATGGCAGTCATCTAGATGGGAGGAATTCTAATTTATAGCTGAATTTACTACATCTTTTACTGACTTTGAATTATTCAGGACTATATGAAAGAGTTCATCATCATCACATCAGGGCTGGCAATGCAGTGCCCATGGTATTGTGTCACTCACGACATGCCTAGATGGTTTCTATGATTGCAAGAATAAAAAATAATCCCCCTTTTTCAAGTAAAATCTCATATTTGTCAATTTGATGAGAGGTATGGGCTATTTTAAGGGATGTGGTGGCTCAGTGGCTAAGATGCTGAGCTTGTTATGCTAGTGCCGCGTAACAGGGTGAGCTCTCGTTACTTGTCCCAGCTTCTGCCAACCTAGCAGTTCGAAAGCACGTAAAAAATGCAAATAGACAAATAGGGACTACCTTTTTTTTTAAATTTGATTTATATGCCGCCCTTCTCCGGAGACTCAGGGCGGCTTACAATGCGCTAAGCAATAGCCTTCATTCTTTTGTATATTTATACAAAGTCAGCTTATTGCCCCCACAACTGGGTCCTCAATTTACCTACCTTAGAAAGGATGGAAGGCTGAGTCAACCTTTGGTGGGAAGGTAACAGTGTTCCATGCTCCTTTGGTGTTTAGTCATGCTGGCCACATGACCACGGAGATGTCTTCGGACAGCGCTGGCTCTTCAGCTTTGAAACGGAGATGAGCACCGCCCCCTAGAGTCGGGAACAACTAGAACATATGTGCAAGGGGAACCTTTACCTTTATCTTTTATGGGCTATTTTAAAATTATTTTTAATTTATTAGTATTTACTGTTATGTTCTTGTTATTGATACCTATGCTAACCTATGAAAGCATATGGCTGTTCATGGACAATGGTATAGTTCATACAAGTGTATTGTGGAAATCTAATGGATGCTAGCCAGCTGTACCTTTTCAGTTTATACATCTGCTATAAAAACCTGGTGTTTTCTCTCCAACAACTTAAGGACTGGGTTTGCACAAATAACTTGATTATTTAACCAAGCAGGCTAACTTTGCACAACATCCTGTAAGCAAAAAATATTAACTACAGTCAGCAGTTGATTATGGCCAGTAAAGCTCTAGCAGCAGTTGCTTTTTCATGCATTTTGGATTCTGATGTAAATTTTTGTAAGCAAAAATGTATTTAGCTATAAAGTATCCTAAAAATAGAATGGATTTAAGACTAAGGCTTGGATTCTCATGGTGGTTGAAGACATCTTAAGTCTTTCCTCATAAGCTTCTCTGAATTTCATCGTGTATTTAATTTCCATTTCTTCTAGGTTTTTTTTTTATTGTCTGCTAAAAAAAAGTCCTTTCTGAAAGAAAATTATTTTAGTCAATAAATACTGTTTATTGTGCACTGTGAGTGCTTAAAGGAGAATAAACTATAGATTGGTGCAAAAAGGATTCCCAGTAATGGAGAAACAGCCATGGTGACACAGTGGTTAGAATGCAGTACTGCAGGCTACTTTTGCTGACTGTCAGCTGCCAGCAGTTCGACAGTTCGATTCTCACTGGCTCAAAGTTTACTCAGCCTTCCATCCTTCCGAGATCAGTAAAATGAGGACCCAGATTGTTGGGTGCAATATGTTGACTCTGTAAACAGTTTAAGAGAGGACTGTAAAGTGGTATAAAAGTCTAAATGCTATTGCTATTCTACAAATACTTCCAGTCTATTCTCATTGCCTCTTAGAATTGGTCTTGAATACTACTGTCTATGGAGATTCTAAATCATTAAGGTCATGGTTATCCCAAAGATGCTTTGCCAAAAGGCAAATAGACTTTCTTGGTGTTTTTTTTTCTTTGAAAATGTTTACTACTCATCCAAGAATTTTCTTCAGTTCTAACTGAAGAAGCTTTTGGCATTAGCAAAGATTGTTTTCACAAATAATGCTGGGCATATCAGATTTTTGAAAAACAGGTTATGGTCACACGATAATGTAAGGGGGCACAAAAATGACCCATGTTATGGTTTATCAAACTGGATGTAATTTTTTAAAAAAGCTTTATGTTCCTTCTGCCATCTAGTGTGCACAATTTGTAGAGGGGAAGGGGCCATTTTGATAAATTAAAAATAATCATGGGCCACATAGGAATATCTGACATGCCAATCAGCTGTTCTGTGGCTAGTAGAATGGCAGCAGTACTGGAGATGGCAATGATGGTGAGGTTTGCATGCATCAGAAATGCTTGACAGCATGTCCTTCAGAGGATTGGTGGCAGATCCCTCCTGTTTGGCAGGAGTGAATTTACTGTGCTTTAAAAAAAAAAAAAAAAAAAAGCTGGCAGACTCTGCAAAGCTGCTTGGCAAGCTGCATGTTGTACAAGCTTGACCTAGAAGATCTTACAGCAATCTTTACAATCTATAAAAATAAGATAAAATAATACAACCAAGTAAAATAAATGTTTGCTAAGTACATCCACTGAAAACACATTTTAAAAAAGCAGTGCTACCAGAGAGTGTGTTAAGGAATAAATGGTTGCCAAGTGCTCAAAATACAGTCATGTGACCACAAGGAAGGTGCAGTGTGACATTTTACGACAGCTGGAAGTTGTTTCCAAGGATGTTGTAACTCTGAATTTGTAAATTAAGAACTACCTGTAATCTGAATTTTATTTAAGCCTTCGTACTCAGTGCATTCAGAAAGAATTCAGACCCCCTTCACTTCTGTCAATTTTGTTATGCTGCCGCCTGATTTTACAGTTGTTGAAATTCATTTTTTTTCCTCATTAATCTACACTCAGTACCCCATAATGACAAAGTGAAAACAGAATTTTAGAAATGTCTGTAACGTCTACAGTGTAATGAACTATAAGATTAACCAATTCTAATATACGTTAATTCCATAGCACATATAAACTAAAGTTATAATAAGTTCTAGGTTCTTTCACTTTCACTCACTCACTTTCTCTTTTGAATTAAAAAGTCAACAAAGCACTAATACTTGCAATTTTCAAGTTTCTGGATTCAAGTTGGTATTTCTGCTGTTTGTTAGGGTTAATTCCTTTCACTTTAAAAGTTTGCTGCTGCCGGCTTGTTCTGCTGAAGGCAGAATCGTCCCACGCCGCCCGGAGTCTCCGCAGGTTGGGAGGGAGCCGCGCCTGTTTTTTCCCCCAGAAACAATTCCCTGGGGGGTTACAGGGGCTCAACCTGTGCCCTGCTGTCTCTGCTCCTACAATCTTCAAGATTTCGGAGTTTTCGAGCCGCTCCTCGTTCACGGGGCGGCTCTACAGGCGGCGGGGCTGGCGGTCTTTAAAAAACACCGCCGTCGCCGAAGCTTGCAAACCGGAAGTCCCATAAGTTCTAGGTTCTTAAAATAGATCTGAAACAGCAAACATAACTAGTGGAATTGCTATATCAAGAAATCAGGTGGATTCATCTTCTAAATTAATGGACTGAAAAAGCCCATGATCAACCATATCAGCCATAACTGGTTTTCTTTTTTTAAGTGATCATTGTGGTCAATTAAATTCCTCTATTTCAAAAAGAATTTTCCCTCAGGCTTCTGGTTGGCTACTGTGCAAACAGAATCCTGGACTAAGTAAGCCTTTGGTCTGAACTGTACAATCCTTTTAATGAATGTACAGTCAGGACTTCTATAACATACGGAGCTGCTAAAAGGCCCACCTGGCAATTTCTGCTAAACCTCACTGAAAGCAGCCATAAGTTGTGCTTTGAGCATAGTAATTACCTGCCAGCATTGCTTTTTTGGGGGAGTGAGTTCAGCTGAAGACAAAGATCACAAATCCTGTGATCTTTAAGAAGGTGCCACCAACATCTAAGATTTAAGGTCAGAATTGAAGGGTTTGACTTGAAGGGAGAAGAGCAAGTTGGAAACACCCACCCACCCTCACTAACAGCTAAACCCAGTTCTTTAATAAATTAGTAAATGTTACATTGGAAATTCCAAAAGAAGACAAATCCGATAAAAGAAACATAGAGTCGCTAAATTAAAAGGCAAAATAAAACTATGCCAAACAAGAATGGAATCTGTGCTAGGGAGAGACACAAATACTGATCCTTCTTTCCTTAATTTCTTGCCAGCAAGCTTTGGGGAATAGTTGTCTGCCCAACTATGTAAAACAGAGTGCTCTGTAAAAATGCAAACAAAGGAAGAACAATTCGGTTCCTGCATCCAATTTTCCATGACTTCACCTCTTCTAAATTTTTACTGCATGCTGATTTCAGGAAGTTCCATGAAGGATTTGATGAGAAGGGGGAGGGGAAACTTTTTCCTGCAATTCTGGATGGGGCTCCTAGTCTTTATCTTCGGAGTTTCTTTCATAATAGAATTTTAAGAATGATTTCTCAGCACCTCTTTCATCCAGAAACTGAGCTTCAGCAATGTAGCCATACCGTGTACCTTCTGACCATGTCTTGGCATCTATTCTATTCAGAGGTGGGTTTCAGCAGGTTCTGACCAGTTCTGGAAAACCGGTAGCAGAAATTTTGAGTAGTTCGGAGAACCGGTAGTAAAAATTCTGACTGGCCGCGCCCCCATCTATTCTCTATCTCCAAAGTCCCAACTGATCCGGAGGAAATGGGGATTTTGTAGTAACCTTCCCCTGGATTGGGGAGGGAATGGAGATTTTACAGTATCCTTGCCCTGCCACGCCCACCAAGCCACACCCACAGAACCGGTAGTGAAAAATTTTGAAACTCACCACTGATTCTATTGTCATTTATAAAAATGCCTAGAAAAGAAATAACAGCAAAGTGAGACAGTACTCCCATTTTTAGAGTAATTTGGGTGAAAAAAAAATCCTCTGTTGGATAGGCACATACTCTATATTAATTTGCTTATACTCTTATATTCAGCATTTTTGTTTCAGTGCTTCTGTCTTCACTGTTAGCTTTCGTCTTTTTCTTTCTTTCAAAGTGCTATGGGTTCTAATATGTTCCCAGTGCTCACCCATAATAATTTTGATAAAGCAACAGCTAACCACATTTGTTTCTTACAAGTATTTTCATTCTGCCAAGCTCATTTTGACTCCTGACAGTTTACAAAAAAAAACACAAAGCAATTACCACAAAACCAAAATAATTAAATTAACAAAGTTGATTACTCCAGCTGTACGTATCCTTTGGAATTACCTGGGGTATATTCCTGCCCAGTTATCTGGGCAGAGTTCAAAACTGTTAGCTCTAATGTAATGGGCAGGGTCACTGGAACTGTGAACCTGGCCACCTGTCTTTTAGGTCCTTGTCCTTCCTGGTTGATTAAGGTCTCCCACAAGTCACAGCAGATGGTAGAGTCTGGGCAGTAATGAATGTTTCTCTGCGTGAGGGGGTGGTTTCATCTGCCTTGAAAGAAGTAGTCCTCGACTTACACCAGTTCATTTAGTGACTGTTCAAAGTTACAATGGCACTGAAAAAAATGACTCATGACTGTTTTTCACACTAACAACTGTTGTAGAATCTCTGTGGTCACATGATCAAAATTCAGAGGCTTGGCAACTGGAGGACACAGACAAACCTCCCAGTGGCCTCAACGACTCTCTAAAAGAATGCAAATGACCAGCTGTTTGCAAGGAATATACGTAAATCCTTCCATTCCCCATCAACCAATCAGACCTGAAGAAGCTTCTTGGATGAGAAGCAAACATCTTCAAAGAAAAACAAGAAAGTCTAGTTGCCTCTTGAAAAAGCACCTTTGGGTTGTGGTCTGAAAGGAATGAGTTGCAAAATAACCAGATAGGTGTTTTGTGCTTGTATGTGGATATCTGTAGTGGTAGCAGTCCCACAGACCATGGATTTTAAACCATGCATTTTAAATGGTCCCAGCTACTTATTCACATTGCTTTTTGGCACTTTTTTCCCCTCTCTTTCTTCCTTTCTTCTCCATTTAATACATCTTCCCCCCCACCCCCCATCACTGTCCTGTTCCTTGAGCATCTGCCTGAATGATGTCTCTTTGGGGTTTGTGCTTTGATTTCTCTGACGTTGCATGCCAAGAGGCAGTTTGTCACTCACTTGCAAAAGGGGGTCAGCAATTCATGTCCTCTCTTTTCAGTCAGCACTTATCCGCTGTTCCTCCTGTTTTGACTACAGAGGCAACATGTAGCCTGCATAAGCTGCTTCTTTTTTTAAGCAGGTGCAGCTTGCAGTATGCAGCTGTGATCAAAGAGAGTGAGCTGTTTTCCATGCAAATAGCATCTTTCTGTTCTGTTCTAAGGCTTGTCAGGAGCTGACATCCTTTGACAGCGATTCTACCATCAGCCACTTAACCCGCATGATCAGAGGCAGGAAAAAAAAGAAAAAAGAGCAACTGTTCCTTTCACACATTTCCTTTGATATCATATTGAAGTGATAATCTCTGGTTTGGGTGGGTATGTCATTTCACTATCAACTCTTCTGCAATAATTCTCTCTACATTATCAAGAAGAAAAACGCCTATGAAAAACTCAACAGCTAATGTCAGATACCCATTGGATAGTTGAAAGTCCATCCTTTTATATCTATCTGTCTGTCTATCTATCCATCCATCCATCCATCCATCTTATATGGATATATTGATATAAATTTGTATCATTTGATGAGAGAGTTCAAGCCAATTCAATTTCATCTGTTATTCTTCAGATTCTGTAGCTAATATAATGCAAGTTTGCAAGGTTCTCCACGCAAGACACCCCCCCCCCCAAAAAAAGCTTTTTTGATTTGTATCACTTATTTTCTTTCTTTCTTTTCCCAACTGTATACTTGGAGAATTGTGATGACATCCATTAGGGACTGTGACTCCAGTAAAAACTCAGCTCATTTCAACAAAGAAATTCTCATCATTATAATGCAAAAGCTACTCCACAGATAGGTATGAATTTGGGTCTTGTCTTTTGTCTTTAGAGTGTTTTGTCACATGATTACTTATGTTTCAAAATGTAGCCCACTGTTATTTATAGCTCTTTGTTCTGAAACATAACTTTAAATACTCTTCCTTTGAAGGCATTTTGGTTTAATGCTTGCGATGTGGATTTTGCTCCTATTCTTTTTTTGTCCATCATTTTTCCTTACAATTAAATAAGTACCATCAAACAACAGGCAATCATGTAGACAGATGCTGTCATCATCTATAGGAACAGTTTTAAATTCTCCCAAAAACATACCACTGATTTTTTAATCCCATCCATCTCATCCATCCATCTTATTCATGATACGTCTCCAAACCTTGCCAACTCATGATGCTTGCCCAAAGTATGTGAGTTTTTGATTGTCGACCATCACTATAAAATAATAGTCACACTGTATTTCATCCAGGATAGACTGCCTGATTGTCTTACATCCCATGTTTCTCTTAGTGTTGTCTTCAAACCCATAATTCAAAAACTGTTGATCTTCTTTTCCACAATGGAAGATCATTGTTTGATCTTTGCTTATCCTTCATACTCTTCTCTAGGATTGCCCGTAGTAGTTCTCCCTAGAACTACTCCCGTCTTTACTTCATTGACTCATTGTCTGCCTATTCTTGACAATTAGAAAACAAAACTTCCAATTCTTCCCATCCATTGCAAGTCCAGTAAACATGCTGGTTGATGTTACCTTTGTCTTCTTAATATTTAACATTAATCTGGATTTTTTTCCCACTTTTGGAGTGGATCCTCTAAATTGTCTTTATTTTAGCTAACAAAATGATGCAAAATATATCATAAATTGTTGGTTTTTCAACCTTCAATCTTAATTCCACCTTAATTATTTCCTAATTCTGCTACTCTTATAATACATGTGTGTGTATTTAAGTGAAGAAAATATGCACCCCTTGGTTCAGTCCCTTACATATTGTGGTCCAATCTCTTTCTCCAAACTCAATTATCACAGGATCTTTGTTCGTTGTAAATGAAGAATAAGGAGATATTTTGGTGCACTCCTTAGCCTTAATATATTCCACATTCTTCCACAATGTATCCAGAAGCTTGCTATGGTTGCTAGAGCAAAAGTAAAATTCCATTTTCTATTCTTTTGTTCTCATGAACAAGCTGGAACTGATGAAAAACGGTTGAATCTTCATTGAAGCAGACAATTGCCCATGAAAGGCCACTGGGTTACTTTGTTGGGTAACTGAGAAGAGACCAAGAGATTTCAAGTCCAGCTTTTAGGCAGGGAGACAGAAGGTAACAACTTAATGGAATGTCACATACCAAATTCCTATCCACAATCTTATCATACTCTTGCTTGTGGGTATCTGTGACAGGCTTGTATGCAGCCTTTGCCAAATCTTGTTCCTTTAAGAGGAGCAGAGCAATTATCTTCCTACAAGAAGTCAGAAGCATGAGGAACAGCAGATAGGAGACTTCTGGATGGCAAGGTGTGGGGGTGGCAGCCACAGACTGCCTGAAAGGGACAGATGCCTATTGAGGAATGTGTTACAGGCAAATTCTGCAAGAATCAACGGTTTGGTCTATTTATCCTGTTAATAAGAGGCATAGCACCTTAAGTACTGTTACAATAATTGGCTTTTCCTTTCCAATTTCCCTTTCGAGACTAAAGTTTTATGTATGACAAATAAATCTGAATATCTAATAACTAAAAGAAAGTTTTCCAAAACTTAGAGGTAATTAGAAAACCACAGTCTGAAATTACAGTTTACTGTTCCCCTATACAAAATTCTCAACATGCAACCACAATTTAGGCCAGAACTTTCTATAAACATTTGTAAAATCCAGAGAACGTTGGACATCCTTCCATATTTCTAGGTGCCTGTCAGGTAATAGAGATTAAACTTTTGCATCAACCATTTGTTTTCTGCCTATAATCAAAATATGCCCACTGAGCTTCAGGTTTATGTTAACATGCCTACACTTGACGAAGCAATGTTTTGCTTCCTTTTCCTCCCATATCACTCCAAACAAATCAGCAAATTTTGCATACTTTTTCTGGAAAGGGAGGGGATTCAGGGTTGGAGAAGACATGTAAAACAGGGAAGACTGCAAATTGTGCAGTTGACAGTTTTGAGATTAAAAATGCATAAATTGTCCCTTGTTTCCAGTAGACCTCTAGATCAGGTCTCTAGATGGGTTGACAGCCAATCAGTGTTCAACACAATGGGAATACATAAGGTCGCTACAACAGAGTGACAATAATTCTGTTTGATTATTTATTGTGAGCTGCCAAGGTGTTGGATGTTGGATGTTAGGATCATCTCAAAGTGCTTATCCTCAATCGTTTTCATAAGCAAAGGTAAATTGCTATATTATGATCTTATCTATGAAGTTGGCTATTACCCCTCTATCTAAAACAGTAAAGAGTTGTATTTCTAAACCAAAGATTGTATGAAGGATTGTATGAAGAGAGTAAGAAGGACAATAAAATGTACTGGCCTGTGGTTGGCTGTTGAGCTCTTTTTAATCATCTGAGGAACCTCCTGCTGAGTTCTTGGAAAATGAGTCTGCAAAGCTTTTCAAAGATGATACTCTGGAGAATTTGAATATTTGCTTACGGTATGTGGCCTGTAGGCTTTGCAACTATTTCAGAGTTCTAACCTTTAACATTGTAAGTCTTGGCTAGATTTTCCTGGGGCTTCACAACAGAAACACAAACTTAGGTCTCTGTTAGAAAAGGGGTTGCTGGTATTTGCCTGGGTTCTCTGCTGTTGACATCTGAGACAACCATGGGGTATATAGAGGCTGTGAAATCCTTTCCCCCCTTTTCTCAATCCTTCAAATATTCCAACCACCCCTCAATTACCACACAATGTTGGAACAGTTCTTGCAAATTCGATGGCATTCCTGCATAGTTTCTTAATTCCTTCAAGGTGGAATACACTGTAGTTTCTGATCTTGTGTTATTCTTTATTTTCTGAAATATGTTTGTTCACTTGGTATTTCTCTTTTCTATATATGGTTTTGTTTTAGTGCAATAATTTGATAATTTATATATCCTCTTGCATTCTCTTTCTTCAAAACTGATAGATTGCTGTCGTTTCCTATTTCTATGCCATATCATCTTGTTCCATATCTTTTGAGATAAGACCATGGAGCACTTTAAATGATTCTTCTCTTACAGGATTAAAAAAATGTCAGTGGGTCAATCTGTTACTACTGCATTCTTACTTGGCAGCTAGTCTATTTCATGTTCTACCTCAGTCCCTATTGGAATCTGTCCAGAATACATTTACTATCTCCAAATGGTTTTTCCCCCCATTCTACAATCTCATTTGTAGAGGGAATTATTATAGCCTCCATTTTCCTTTAACTTCTTTTGACTTTATCAGATTTCCATAATTACCCTTGGAAATACATTTTCCTGTGATTTCCCTGGACTTCTGTAAAAAAATAATATTTTTATTTTCTTTTTGTATTTTCTTATTATTAATGTTCTTGATTGAGATCTTTCCTTATCTGTCTTGCTCTGAAAGCCTTTTGGATCTTTATTTCATCAAATGTTGGGAATATTTTCTTTGATTTTCTCAGTGTTATGTATCTGTTCCATATTCCTTAGATTCTCTTTTGCTTCTTAATTTTACTGAGCCTATTTCTTACATTGATTTTATATTCTAACCGTATTCCTCCAGTTCAAATCTTGCTGCTAAGTTTATGCAGTTTAATTTTAACATGTACATTTTTCGCCGGTAATTCACGGTCTGTTCTTCAATCTGCATCCGTGGAGAAGAATGAAGGTCAATTATGACATAATGGCAACATATCTGCGTGCATCATTTTGCTTTGTACTAAATATAGTATTTAAAAAAAAAGAGTAGTATAGTTCCACTTGGCAATGCTGCTGTTTAAGTGCCTACCTGTTCTTGTTTGTTTGTTTGTTTATTTTCTTCTTTTTGAGGAGTCAACAGGGCTATGGTAAGGTCTTTTGGATGTCAGGATTTAATTTGCATCCTTGATTAAGTAGACAAAATAAAATCATACTGATATCTAAAATATTTTCTCATAAATATGTTATTTTGTGTACTAAATGAGCCATCTTTTTTATTATTGTTATAATGGGTCAGATGGTCAGTCAGATGTTTAGAACAGATTTGAAATTTTTATTCACAATCTTTCCCAAGGACCCCCAAGGGATAGGCAGACAATTGACGGTGTTTTGTTATTGGTATTGTTATTGTTGTTATTATTATTGTTCCACTGTTAGAATATGGCTGCTATCTCTTCCTCGAGCAAAAGTCCCATTTTATCCAGTAGTTGGTCATCCATGGACAGGAGGTATAGTTAGTCCTTGACATATAAGGACTATATGACTATATTCAGAATCCTTGACATATAAGGATTCGTTTAGTGGTTCAATTTACAATGGCATTGAAAAAAAATGACCAACCAATCCTCACATTTAAAACTGTTGCAGCATCCGTCTGGTCACATGATCAAAATTTGGGCACCTGGCAAAGCATGTATTTATGACAGTTGCAGTGTCCCGAGGTCATCGTAACCATTCGCAACCTTCCCAGCAGCTTCCAACAACCAAAATGAGTGGGGGAAGACAATGATTTACTTAGCAATCATGGGGAAAAAAAAAGTCAATGTTGATGTTACCTGGTTGGATAATGAAATGTCTGCAAACAAGCAACCAAGTTCAGAGAGCATCAACGACCAACAATGGGCCCTATTCAACAAAGTGAAATTTAATGTGGAGAAAAGCAAGGATTTACACCCGGGCAGGAAAAAAACAAAGGTACAAGTGCAGATTAGGTGAAACCTGGCTCAAAAATAGTAACTCTGAAGTCCTAGGGGATGATCACTTAAATATGAGCTAGCAGTATGCGGCGGCAGCCAAAAGAGCTAATATAATCCTTGGTTGTATAAACAGAGATGTAGAATCAAAATCACATGAAGGATTAGTACCACTTTATAAAGCCTTAGTAAGGCCACACCTGGAATACTGCATTCAATTTTGGGCACCGCATTATAAAAAAGATGTTGAGACTTTGGAAAAAGTGCAAAGAAGAACAACTAAGATGATTAAAGGTCTGGAGACAAAGACATAAGAAGAACGGTTGCAGGATTTGGGTTTGGTGAGTCTAGAGAAAAGTAGAACTAGGGGGGGACATGATAGCTGTATTCCAATATTTGAAAGGTTGCCACAAAGAGGAGGGGGTCAACGTATTTTTCAAAGCACCAGAGGGCAGGATAAGAAACAATGGATGGAAACTAATCAAAGAAAGAAGCAACCTGGAATTAAGGAGAAACTTCTTAACAGTGAAGACAATTAACCAGTGGAACAGCTTGCCATCCGAAGTTGTGGGTGCTTCATCACTGGGTGTTTTTAAGAAGAGACTGGACAGTCACTTGTCTGAAATGGTATAGGGTCTCCTGGTTGAGCAGAGGTGTGCACTAGAAGACCTCCAAGGTCCCTTCCAACTCTATTCCGATTGATTGATTGATTGATTGATTGATTGACTTCACAGTTCTACCTTGAGCTATATACCATCTCTTCTATTAAAACTATATGTATAAAAAAAGAATTTCAAATAAGTGGGAATTCCAGGAAGAAGCAGAAGGGAAAAAAGTTCAAGAAACACAGATGCTAACAGCTTTTTTTTTTAAAGAGTGATAGTAGAAGAAGCTATTTTGTTTTCTCACAAAGTTTAATATAAATATGAAATTCAATAATATAGGAAAAACATGAAGAACATGACTTCTGGAATTTTTTTCCTAACTTTTTTGCAAATTAGTGACCACGTTTTCTTCTGTGTAATTAATGGCTGGTGTCTGTATAAGTATATTTACTTTTTTTTTTTTTTTGAAGGACTAATCTCTTAAAATCTTTCCCAAAAAAAGCGGATCTGATCTTCCCAAGCTTCCTCCTCCAGCATTTTGTCATCACCGATACCAAAATGGGTGCTATAAGGACCTATCCCAGCTTCCAAAAATGCTTCCGAATGAACTTTGGGGCTGTCCTTTTCCACTGTTTCATTTTGCTGCCTGAAACTCTCCTGTAAACTGTTGTTTTTAATGAAAAGAATCTTTTGAAAGAGTTTGGGCAGAACAATGGAAGAACTTGGGCTCTCTGTAAGAGAGAGAGGGGGGGTCTAACCTAGAACTAAGAGAACCAACCTAGAACCACCCAGTCGGTCACATGCTCCAATCAACGTTCGTTCCATCCCGATCCAGCCCCCTGACCACTCCTTCTCCAAATGCAGGATCGCCCTGACTTTGACCGACAGGAAGAATGCTATTATGTCTACTAACCCTCTCTCCTACTTTCCCACACATGAGAAGGTGACAGCATTGGAGCTTCTGGCCTAATATGGCTTCCAAAGCTGACAGGCGTCCCCCCTGCAAAAAGAACCTCCTCCTCCAGACAAAACACAAAAGAAGGGGTTAACGCCTAGCACCAATTCCTTTAACTCCCTCTCCCCCCACCCCAGGAGGACCTTTCGGTTTGTCAGGAAATTTGTCGTGAAATTGTTTCACAAGTGCATCAGCATTTACATCCCAACTCTTAACCCAAATAGCTTCAGCCAAAGGGTAGCCTTTCCAATGCACCAAATATTGTAAACGATCTCTGTAAAGTCTAGAGTCCAGGATTTTCTTCAGCTCATAATGAGTCTCCCCTTGCACCAGCAAAGGAAGGGGTGGAGCAGCTGGCAAGGATCTTAGGTAACATGGCTTCCAAAGCTGACAATGATATTAATAAGACTGGTTGTATATAAGTTGCCTTTGTATGTTTCTCATTTTCCCCTCATGTTGTAACTATATTTATTTACATGTATAATGGAAAGCACATGGTAGATTACATATGCATATGTATACACATTTTTGCTCATGTATACTAGAAATGGGGGAAGATAATAGAGCACCTGGCAACATTTCAAGATGCAATGGAAGATTATTATTTTTTCCCTGAATGCTTTTCTCTGCAATCTCCAAATCTCAAAGTCCCAATTTCGAAGTCTTTCTTTAGCCACACCAAATTTGATTTTTCTTCTGTCCTATTCGGTAAATTATTCTACTGTTAGAGAGGTAGCTGGAAATTGAATTCCGAGCCACATTACAGGATGTAATTTCTTTTCAGCATTCTGTTGGACACATGCCAGCATTCAAAAGAGGACGAGACCATCAAGAAAGAGAACAGAGAGATAAGCTGGAATGTAAGGAGTCAGAAAGACTAAAGCTCAGAATGAAATTGTTGAAGATTGTCAAGGACAAAAGAGTGGGCTTCTTCAGATATAGTCAAAATTTAAAAAAAAACCGTACATATCTATATACCAATTGCTAAATGAAGACCACAGAATGCTAGCAGATAATAAAAGAAAGAATCTCAATTGTTCAACAACTCTTTCCGATTCCCCGTTAATGGAGGAGTGTTCTTGGAAGGCTGATAATGCACACCAGCAGTAAACCCCAAGATATATCCAGACCTATATTGGGTAGCACCAATATGGGAAGATGCTGGAGGTGGTTAACCACTCTAGTGAGAAAAACTAAGGCATGATTTCATACCATACAGGAGAAGGCATAGTAAAACACTCTGTACTTGTCAGGAAAATATTTGATAAACATTATAAAGTGATTGATAGTATAGTGCTGGATGAGGGACTCCTAAATTTGATAACACTGAACATGGTACTGAGGGGGAGCTGAGGCTTTTTCAGAATACTAATGGACTTTATGACATAGCAAGATTAAAGCCTTTGAGACATCTAGTTGCTGATGTTACCCAGGAGGAAAAGAAAACCTCAAGTTGCAAGGGCAGAAATCCAGTGGGAATATGAAACACAAGAAACATAAACATGAGGAAGCTGAACACAGTAAAAGATAAAATGAATCAACTACAAACTGACTACACACTGAGAAAGAAGGACTCACTGGAGAAGAGCCTAATGCTGGGAAAGATTGGGGACGACAGAGAACAAGGTGGCTGCATGGAGTCACGGAAGCAGTAGACATGATCTTAAATGGACTCCAGAGGATGGTAGAGAACAGAAAGGCCTGGAGGAACATTGTCCATGGGGTCACGATGGGTCGGATACGACTTTGCAACTAACTCCACCACACACTGACATCTTAGGCATCAGCAAACTGAAAGGGATTTCAATTGGGCACTTTCACTCAGAAGATTAGTCCATTTACTATGCAGAACTTAAAAAACGAGGGCATTGCTTTCATTATTCAGAAAGAATATAGCAAAGACAGGGCTTGGATACAGTGCAGTGAATGACTGAATAACAACAGTTAGACTTCATGAACAACTAATATGAGAGTTATTAAAGTTTAAACTCTACTGGTGCAGAAGAGGAAATTGTTGAGTTATATTGTCAAGGTCAATCTGAAATTGACAGAACTTGCAAGGAAGATGTACAGCTTGCAGCTGGAAACTGGAATGCCAAAGTTGCAAATATTAAGCAGCAAAATGTACTTGGTTCATATATCTTGGAAACTGAAACAAAGCAGGAGAATGACTTATCGATTTTTGCCAATCCAATATATTGTGGAAAGCATGATGAAGGGACAGGATTGAATCTAGAGACAGAGAATATTTCCTGAAATATGTTTTAAGGCTATTAGGTCTCAAGGCCCAAATTAGTTACATCTTAGAAACTGAAGAAGCTTGCTGATGGTTTGGCTAACCCAAATTGAATCATTTTTGTAAAGTGCAACAGAGGACAAGTCGAATTATTGAAGGAGTTCCAATCTTTAAAAAGAGGACTGGGGGGGCTACCGATCAGTCTGACTGACATAGTTATCTGGGAAGCTTTTAGAATAGTTCATAAAACAATTGACCAGCAAGTGCTTTGAAAATATTGAGATGGTTCTTTAAAAAGTCAGCATGAGGTTGTCATGAACAAGTCTTTCAGTTACATTGTGATCCTGAATTTCTTAATCATATGTGAAAACATAATGGATATCACATACCTGAATTTTAATAAATCAGGTTGACCAAAAAAGATCCATGCCATGCTGATTAGCAAGTACCTAAGCATGGGTAATTTTTTAATACATATTACATGGACTCACAAATAGTTTGAAAACAGAAACTAATATGGTACATTGGCTTACATATTTGACAAGGAGATCCTGTTCTAATCCATCCCCAGCTACTAGATGGCTTGGGTCAGTTTCACTCTCAGCTGAATATGTTTCATAGAGTTGCTTGTAAGATAAAATGAAGAAAAATCTTGAGCTCCCTGTAGAAAGGTGGGATATGCATCTAACAAATGCAAATTTTAAAATGCTTAACAGTTCACTCAATTAATAAGCATAAATAATGAGGCATGGGATTTGTTCCTGGGCCAATTGTCATTTAATATTTTCACTAATAATTTAGATGAAGAAGTGGAAAGAATGCTGTATCTAATTGATTCTTCAAGATTTCTTTATTATTCCAAATGTCAGGTCACAGAATAATGAATTTAAGTTACAGGAAAGCAGATACTTGTAGAAAGTTTGCTTCTTACTTAGCTGAAGCCTTCAGGAGGTCATCAAAGGAAACCTATATAAAGTACATTGCAGTATACTATCCACAAACAGATGAGATTATGGGGAATCCCAAGCAATTATGCACCATTTAAAACTGACAAAGCAACCACTAATCATGGTCTCCATCTGCCTGACAGTCACTGTGAGTCTAGGAAGATCCTTAGACCTGCTGCATCAGGAGAGATGCATCCTCAGCCAGAGTTATCACTGTAGCAAGCAAAGTATCTGATCATTTCTGCACTATCTTGAAATGGTTCTTTTCAGCTTATTTGCCCTTGAAGTGATGTCCCGGTGCCTGGAAGCCGTGCGGGTCTGGATGGGGAGGAACAGGCTTCGACTCAACCCTTCCAAGATTGAGTGGCTGTGGATGCCGGCGTCCCAATATAGCCAGCTGGTGCCATCGCTGGCTATTGGGGGTGAGTCATTGGCCCCCACAGAGAGGACTCGCAACTTGGGCGTCCTCCTGGATGCACGGCTGTCTTTAGAAGAGCATATGACGGCCGTGGCCAGGGGGGCTTTTTATTAGGTTCGCCTGATACGCCAGTTGCGTCCCTTTCTGGATCGGGACTCCCTATGCACAGTCACTCATGCCCTCGTCACCTCTCGCCTGGACTACTGCAATGCTCTCTACATGGGGCTCCCTTGAGGAGCACTCAGAAGCTCCAGCTGGTCCAGAACGTGGCCACGCGGGTAATTATGGGGGCGACATGGCGCTCCCATGTGACACCTTGCCTGCGCGAGCTGCACTGGCTTCCGGTGGTCTTCCGGGTGCGCTTCAAGGTATTGGTTCTCACCTTTAAAGAGCTCCATGGCTTAGGGCCTGGTTATTTGCGAGACCACCTTCTGCCACCGATAACCTCCCACCGGCCAACTCGGTCCCACAGAGAGGGCCTCCTTAGGGTGCCGTCGGTCAAGCAATGTCGACTGACGACCCCCAGGGGGAGAGCCTTCTCTGTGGGGGCACCCGCCCTCTGGAACAAGCTACCCCCAGGAATACGACTAATCCCGGACCTCCGGACCTTCTGTCAAACTTTGAAGACCTTCCTATTTCAGCAAACTGGGCTGGCTTAAAATTTTAATGGGTTATTTTAAGGGTAATGGGTTTTAATGTTTTGGGAAGCCAATTCGATTTAATTCTGCTTTTAAATTATTTTAAATTTTGTATTGTATGTATTTTAATTTTGGCTGTGCACCGCCCTGAGTCCTTCGGGAGAAGGGCGGTATACAAGCTTAAATAATTAATAAATAAATAAATAAATAAATAAATAAATAAATAAATAAATAAATAAATAAAACATACATACATACATACATACATACATACATACATACATATTTGTTTATTCTCATCCACAACCTAACAGCTTCTCAATGTTGAATCAGAATTTTCACCATTTTCCCAACCCAGGATAGCCGTGTGCATTGAGTTTGTTCAGCATATCCTCTTTACCATATGCTGATCAGGAATGCGATTTTTGGCCAAACCTCCCCCCCCCCCGAAAATAAGTGTAGATATGGGACCACAAGGCCATTAGAGGGTGAAAGTATTCCTATTTCTCTCTTTAAATTACCTCAAAATTACTCCCCCCTCCTAAAAAAAACCCAGGCTGCCACTATTCAACCTACATCTCTCTGACTACATGACACTTGACACCTCCTACAATCTATTCATCTGAAGATTGGATTATGGCCCACATCTCAAAAAAGATTGACTAGTCCAGATATATAGTATAGTACTATCATCCACACACACACCCTAAATTCTGACAGAAATATATTCTTCATGATCATTATTCCTGAATATTACTGTGATACTGTACTACTTCAGAATTCCATTTTCTTTCCTGAAAACTCATAAAAATTAAGTTAATTAAACTCAGCTTAATTGAGTTTCCATTCTTCTTGTACAGTTGCAACTTCTGTTAGTTAAATTATGTTAAATTGTTTGTTATCTGTCTGGAAGTACTATGTATAGTTTTTATGTTGGTATGTTTTTCAAGCTGCGTGATTCCAGCTGGAATAATCATTTTGTAAACTTAAAGTATTAACCAAGCAAATATGGAGGGGGAAAAAATATTCACCAGCCTAGTGTTATCTCAGCTTCTCCTTAAGAAGTAGCAGAAATATTGGAGGAAAGTAACTATATTATGATGACATTTTTAAAGGGAAATTAGAAGTGAGTGTAGTTCATTGCACAGACTTCCCAAAATATATGATAATGAGATCTCAAGGAAGAAGCTAATGTGAAAAGTTGCCCAAGGTGAGTGGGAGTTCTTAAAGAATGAGATATTAAAAGCATAATCACAGACATTTCCAAGAATCAGAATGGAGTACCACAAAGAAGCCAATTTAGCTACTATCAAAAGGAGCTTATTGCGGGGTAAAGGGATCTATATTGGAAATGGTGGAAAAATGCCAGATGACAAAGGGAAAGGTTAGATAGGAATGCTGGAACAATAAAGTTAATTTCAGGAAAGCAAAAACTCAGAAAAAAAAAAGTTACCGAAGAATACAAAGCATTACAAAAATGACCTTTGATACATTCTAAATAAAAGGAACAGAAAAAAACATGTATAGTGATTGCTCAACCAAGACAATTAACAAATGCTAACAAGTATCAAAGAAAAGATAGAATCTTATTTTGGTTCTGTCTTCTCCAACAACAACAACAACAAAGATTGTGAAGGGCAGATTGAATCTTAAGACTGATAGAAGTATGATCAGAGAAAACCCCATTATCTTAAATAAATGTAAACCCCCAGAAGCAAATTAATTACATCTTAGACTATTGAAACAGTTTGATTGAACCCTTATGTAGTATCACTTAGAAATCTTAGAGAACTGAGGAAATACTGGATGAATATAGGAGAGAAAATGACACTATATTTAAAAAGAACAAAAGGGAAATTACAGAGAACTACAGACCAGTCAATCTATAGTTGAGAAGATAGCTGATCACAGTATAGAGATTAATCTATAATCTCTTTAAAACAGTGTTAATTATCAAACATCAGAATCAATGTTGTTTCTCTGTGTCATATAATACTGTATATGTGGGTACATGCATATTTATTTATTTATTTTGTTATGTTTATGTAGTATATATGCCCAGTTTAGCGAAGGGGGAAAAAGTCGTGATACATCATGTGGCACCACTGTGATGACACAAATCTGACACCCCTGCTATAGAGGAAATACTATTGACGTATCTTGCTTTCAATGAAGCATTAAAAAGGTACCCCACAACATGCCAATTAGCTAGTTAATTACTTTGAACTGTATGGTACCACACTTTAAGAAGGATTCAGAGAAAATGGAAGACGTTTAGAAAAGGACAAAGCAGATAAACAGAGGATTACAAACCACTGGTCTAAACAGAGATCAAGAAGATGGATATGTTTGACCATGAGAAAAAACAAATGAAGAAGCAATATAATAGCATTCTTTAAACAGCTGAAAAGTATCATATTGGAAAAAAATTCAAGAATAGACATCAACCTATTAAGGATACTTTAATTTGGATTTCTATAATTAGGGAGTTGGATTCAGTAGCCCATATGGCCCCTTCTGGCTAATAAACATAGCACAGTAAACACAGATGAAAACACTAGGATATCTGCCCTTTTGATGTTTTTGAAGACAAAAGCACTAGAAGATGAGGTATAGATTAATTCATAAAAATCTATGGTGAAAGAAGTACCATATTTATTACAGAATGGATTAATTCAGTGGTAAAATGTAAATGTTGTTACTACCGGTTCTGTGGGCGTGGCTTGGTGAGGGGGTTAATATGACTGAGTGGGCATGGCCAACTTTTTTTTTTTTTACTTTTAAAACCATTTTTCTACAACCTCTTCGGCTGAAGAGGTTGCTAAAAAAAAATGCTTTTAAAGCCTCTGACGATCGCAGCTGACTCGCCTGATCGGCAGAGGCTTTTTTTTACTTTTAAAAGCATTTTTTTCTATAACCTCTTCGGCCAAAGAGGTTGTAGAAAAAAATCCTTTTAAAAATAAAAAAAAAAGCCTCTGATGATTGCGCGGCTCAGCTGGGCAATGGGAGATGGACAGGGATTTTTGCTACCGGTTCTCCGAACCACCCGCCTCCATCGCTACCGGATCGGGCAATCCAGTCCAAACCGGGACCATTTCACCCCTGGATTAATTCCACAACTTTGTGCACTCCTCTAAAGTCGTTGTGAGCATCATTTCAAAAATTCTTTTCCCAAAATCATCTTGGCAATATTGAGACAAGCCAGCCAGATTTTTTCTCTTGAGAGTAGTTCAGTATAATTATTAAAACATTTTGAAAGAAAGAAATTCCAGATGTCAACGCTTTGAATTAGTACCATTTCTTGCAGGATGGCATGAATAAAACAGGTCAGTATTTTGATGAGAGAGCAATAATGAGAATTACATTTTAAAAGATGGACTGTAATAATGTTGTGTTAAGATAACAATTGATATAAAAGATGACGATGTAGAATGTGCTGAGTGGTGCCATTTGAGTTGCGACATTTGTATAGCTCCTTGAGTGATATTGTCATGACCCATTCAACATTTTTAATAATGCGAATAATAACTTGTTAATAAATATTGATAATTCAAATTAGTAGACACTTCAAAATAAGTGTTTCACAATGATTACATGAATGTTTGAATTAATCCACTGTAGAAGTAGAAATGCTTGTGAGTATTTGAAACTTTAGCCAATGCACAATGAAATATAATATCTTACATTTCATATTTTCTGAAGCGCCAAAGAGGTTTGTTTTGTTTTTTTTTCCTATTCAACAAAACTGGCAAACTTTAAATTACAACTCCTAGAATTCCTAACTAGTTGTTTCACCAAACCTGGAGAGAAAAAATTGGGGGAGTCCAACCTAAATAGCTTGAAACCAAGTTCAATTGAAATTTTTAGAAGACTATCAGAATGATGTATATGGTCCAACTTCCTTTAAACTACTATGCATATTATTTTATATTTGACTTCCACTTCTCCTTTGGGAGCGGGGCTTTCTCTATACAGTGTTTCTTCTGTGTGAAGTTTTCAGGCTGCGTCTTTGTGTAGAGGAAGATAGATAAGATCTCTATCAGCTGCCCCCAAAATATTTGATGGGGCACCCAATTGGGAAAGCTTCAGTTATCTTGAACCTCTTGGAGGAGGTACTATTAAATAATTAAGTATTCTGAACTTTGTATTCTGTGTTAGGTGCTTTCTCCATTCCCATTTTTCTATATTCCCAGATTAATCATTATCTCAGAAACCTCATCAAATATATATTAAATACTGGTTACAGATATAGACCATGTCACTTCAAATGGAGGTGGGATTGATTGTAAACAAATCCAAAGGGTTGCTTTTTTAAAAAAGAAAAACTGTCTGGCTTGTACAGGCAAAGCAGGAACATGCTCACACTCTGCTCATTGCTTTGACCTTGGGAAGAGGGGAAGAGATGCTGCCTGCAGAGCAATCAGGCAAGAGAGGAATGAGCTTATGGTTGCTTATCAGTCAGAGAAAGAACCTTGGAAGGACTCACTCTAATTGATCAAATTTGTACCTTCAGACTTGCAAGATTCTCTTAATGCAGCCTTAATGCAGTAGAATTGGCTTTCCTGTCTGGTTTATCTGGGAAAGCTGACAATATCAAAGGAAGAGACTTCAATTTTATCTTTTAGTTGCAACACAAAATAATATATTTTCAAGGAGATTAAATAATTTGAATGTCTATTGAATTTGAATTCATTTAGTTAGTTTATTATATTTAGTTTATTATATTAGAATGAATCAAAATTAATTTGAATGTCTAGATTGGTTCTGCCTTCTATAGGTAATACAGGAATAACAAAAATTGTTGCATGCACTGATAGAATACATTTCGTATATGCATTTCTTGTGACTAGTCTGCATGGCAGACTCCATACCCCATAAGTGAAATGTGATACCTACACTTAAACTCAAGTTTCCTCAACTTGGCCCTTTAAAAAAAACAAAAGGAAAGCTTGAGAAAAATCTATGGATTGAAGTGGGTGATGTGGGGTTTTCCATTTTGAAAAATCCCCCAAAGTTGGAGAAGTAACTTGAAGCAAAGAAATATTCATTCCAAAAAGATAGTTGTTTCTTTATGCTAGATTTATTTATGTTTTTTGCATCATGCTAAAGTCTCATGATCTCTCTTTGTGTGGACAAGTTAAGAAATTGGTTGTTTGCTGTCAGCCTCTCAGTTATTTCATAATGCTATACATTTTCATTAGAATCTTCTTCTGTTCTATAATGTTTCATGCACTCCTTCTACTTTCTTTCAAGAGACTCTGGCAGGGGTAATTGCATTTATAGCATACCACTGCCATCTTGTGGACTATCTGGAGCACTAGATATGTTTATATATTTTTGGGTTTTTTTCACCAATTTACCAGTTGTCATTTGTCCATCTGGCCATTTCTATTTTTTCTTCTTCCAGCACCAAATATTTACATTTGTATTTTACAATTTAACCTTAAATGGTAGGGAAGAAGATGTAATCTATTTTTTTAAAAAAGTTTGATTTTGTTTATCTCCTGTGCTTTATCATCAACAGGGTTTGGAGGTGGAAAGGCTGAATCTTCTAGTCATATGCCTCTACAAGAAATGGCATTATTGAATATTCTCTCCTTGTTTTAACATTATGATTTCTTAGTTGCCTGAAAAGCAACCCAAGGAATGAAGCCTCTTGTCTCAAGCACACCTCAGATAGGGAATGAACTTCAGGTGATATGCCTCCTATATAGTAGTAGCTTATGGTAGTAGTTACCAAACCAGTACCACAAAACAGAAGGCAGGTTCAGGATATAAAAGCAAAGGAGTTTATATTATTCCATTCTTTTGTGCACTGAAAAATGTTATAAACCTATCTTACTGAATTGGATAAGACAGGAAAAGTATAAGTCACGTTGCAGCAGAATTTTCAAAGGCTTTTAATGTGGCAAGTAACTGAAGCAACTACCAGGCCCACCCACAGTAATGCAGTGGTGAATATCAGTTGTTATGCCTGATGTATGGGCACGTTTTGGGAAGCTGCCTCTCACTGCTTTGACGGTTCCCTGAAGCTATATGCTAAATAAAAGCATGCATACTATTTAGCTTGCAATTAAACATTTTCCTTAAGCAGTTGGCAGCACAGCAACTGATAATTACCACAAACAACATTTTGAAAAAGTCGTATTATGCTTGTTTATGTAGGATCACTCTTGGCATAATAACAAGCTATCATTGCTGTAAATGTACATATGATTTGAGTACACCTTAATGTATTCACTAGGCTCAATTAATCGCATGGGAAAATTAAAATGAGTTACTTTAATCTTCCTAAATTATCAAAGGAGTTTAAAACTTCAGGGTACATTTACCAAGTCTCTATGCCTTGCTTTAGACACATCTTTTTTATATATAATTAGTTACTGCCTGAAGTCACAGGCAAACTCCCATCTTTTAACTTTTCTTTAATGCCTAGTTTTTATGGAGCAAAATCTTCCTCTCTCCCTTCCCCCAAGAAAACTACTGCTTGTAGTATTTTTACAACAGCTTTTCTCATTGGTGGATATTTAGCTGTTAAATAAATACTTCCTTTTAGCTAGGAAGTTGTCAGGAATATTGGGACATCTTACTACGGATTTTATTTATTTTCTTGAAAAAGAAAGGGGGGAAATCAAAGGTTAGCATTTTCATTAAACAGGTCTCTATCAATGTTACTGCAGTTTTGAAGTAAAGAGCGGCAGAATTAGTGTTATGCAAAAAAAAAATGTCAAAACACTAGATTATTATAAGGTTGTGGGTTTTTTTCACAAAAAAATTCTTGATTGACAAAGTTGAACAAGAGCTATGTTAATTATCCAATGGCAATACTGTGCTAGATAGCTCAATGGTTATATTCAGTACAAGACAGATCCAGATGTTCTGTAAACTATTTTCTTGAGTTTCTATATAGCAATTATTGGGAAATTGTAGTGCAAGGTGTAAATATTCCTTGCAAAAGATTAAAGTACCATTATTCTTTGCATCTTCATTCATCTCTGACACTAGCTATGTGTTTTTCAAATTTGCCAACTTTAACATGTGAGGATCTCAAATCCCGGCAAGCTGGCTGGGGAGTTCTGGGAATTAAACATATTCCCATATGCACACATCTGCACAGATGCACACAACTTTAAGATGCACACATCTTAAAGTTGCCAAGTTTGAAAAACATTAATCTAATTGTAATCCAATTTAAATGGCACTTTTCCTTTCAGAATTGCTTGCAACCACAAGCTTTGATGAGGGGACATTTGAGTTTGAAGTATGACTACAGTACAATCCCTAGCTTCTGTGCTGATATTTTCATGAGCATGTTGATAAAATTGCATTGGAGTCAAGCAAACTATTTTTCCATGGGTTTTGGTGGGGAAAATATAGGTAATCCTTGTTTAACAACCGTTCACAGTTATGTCAATGATGAAAAACTAAATTTATAGACAATCCTTGAATTTACAACCTTTGTACGTTTATAAAGCAAAGGAAACCTGAATTAAGATAATAAGTACAGTCATAGTTTCACTTAGTGACAACTTTACTTAAAGTCTGAGTTGCCAGTCCCAATTCTGATTGCTAAACAAGGACTACCTGTAGTTAAGTTTTCAATTTTCATATCAATATCAGTGCAGATTAAAGAAAGATCTGAGGATTCCTGACTGATTAGCAAATCTCTATAAACTCATGCATATCAGGATTCAAGCATGCTTCCCAAATTCTTTTGTCGCGAATAAAGCAAGTGCAGTCATCAGCAGAGCTCAAGCAGAATAACAATAGTTTGAAAGTAAAGCTATATTAAAAAACATAAATAGATTCCTGCTAAAAAGGGCAGCCCACTTCCTCCCTCGGTTTATTTCGTATTCTTATAGCATGTGTTTGCCTACCCTATCAGGCAACAGAGAAACAAAAAATACATTGCGAGATCATAACAACTCATTATGAATGAAGAGGGATAATGTAAATGTTTTTTCAGGGACTGCTCATATTTATTTTGGTCTCTAAAAATTTGGCTTCCTGTTCTTAAACCTATACCAGTCCAATAGAGACATACTATTATATCGCTAATCAAAAGTACTCCATGGGTTACAGTTAGCAGCAAAAGAATTGCCGACCTTCATTAATCTAGATAGATTTGTTATTTTTGTATCTCATGGTAAAAGTGTATTTTAGAAGGTTTTTCATCTGTTGGCTCAAAAAGAAAACAAGACATATTTAGAAACAGTTAAGATATTGGCTAGATCTATAATTTCCCTTTGCAAATAGAATGGCTTCTTCCATTCATGGAAAAGCTTAAGATGTAAAGGAGATTTTTATTTTTTTAAAAATTTGATTTATATGCCGCCCTTCTCCGGAGACTCAGGGCGGCTTACAATGCGTTAAGCAATAGCCTTCATACTTTTGTATATTTTATACAAAGTCAGCTTATTGCCCCCACAATCTGGGTCCTCATTTTACCTACCTTAGAAAGGATGGAAGGCTGAGTCAACCTTGAGCCTTGGAGAGATTTGAACTTGCAGTAATTGCAGGCAGCTGATGTTAATAACAGTGCTTTAGTCTGCCGCGCCACCAGGGCTCTTTTGTGTCAGATTGACACTGGAGGAAACAAACTTCATTATTTTTCCCTTACTCTTCTGTATGTATTTGGAGGGCAATTCCATCTCATGCCTGATAGCTCTCAGGAATGGGAAGACAACCAGAGGACTATATGAGACTGAACCAATGAGACTGCTGTCAATCCCAAGCAGCCCCTTAGTTTACTAAACCACTGTGGTGAAATAGGTGACTTAAAAATCAGTGAGAAAACTAGGAGTTGACATGACAATGAATGCTGGTAAGAACTCAGCACTCTGACATAGTAATGGCAAGAGCACAGAGCTCAAGTATACAGATACTTAGTTAACTGCTGATGTCCACTTGCAGCCTTGTTGAGAGTGATCTGGATCTTTTAGGGATAAAACATAGGTATAAAGGATGTATTTTTTTCAGGTTTCTTGATAAAGTTGTTCATAATCATTCCAGTTGGGCAGAATCTATTTTAATGAAAAGTATCTCCTTTTGTTGCTACCTGGGATTTGATCCATCTTGAGCTTGAATCATCTTGAGCTTAAATAGGGTTGTCAATGCTTTGAATTCTGCCACCTGCGGGCTGAAGCAAGACTCTCTTCTCTTCTTTTGGATGCTGGAGGAGGTGCAAGCAGCTGGCACCAGGAGATAGTCAGTGATGAGGCTGTAATACTACTTCATTATCAAGCTTCGCAAACCAAGACTACATGGATTTCTGGAAGGACTTTTACTACCAGCAGCGTAATGTAACAGAATCTTGAAAACCTACCAAAGTAATTCTCCCTCACGTGGAAGAATTGCTGAAATCTCTTTCTCACAACCCTCCTTGAGCTCCCTTGGGCTCAAGACGCTCTTCTGTAATAGACCTTGATTTCTGCGCCCTCCGTATTCCTCAGGTCTGTTAGACATTCAATCACACCTTCTAAAGAAGGCTACTGCTTATGGCAACTTTTGCCCAGTTTCCAATCTCCCCTTTCTTACAAAAGGGGCAGTTGAAAAGGTGGCAGCAAAATAATTTAGAGAAAATGGATTCCCTAGATTCTGTCCAGTGAAGATTTGGATCTGGTCATAGGACAGGAGCTGCATTTGTGATTCTGGTTGGTTCTATCTGTACTTCAACAGATGAAGTACGCTCCTTCTTCTCCTATTAGTTCTCTCAGTGGTTTTTGACAGTCTCAGTCTTTCTAGATTGTCTACAAGAATTGCAGATTGTGGGCGTTGTTTTACAGTACTTCCACTGCTAATTCAATGAGCATTCTAAGTCAGTTGTCATAGCAGGGAATAGCACTGAAACCTCTGGAAACCCCAGTTTAATGATGTTTGGTGCTTTCTCCCATATTATTTAACCCCCATATTATTTAACCCCCATATTATTTAACACTTACTAGAAATTTCTGGGGAAGATCATTCATAGTGTGTTGACATATCACTAACGTGGCAAAAATACCCAGCTATCTATTGTGACCTCAGGTTGAGCCAAGATGCTTTTAAAATCCTACAGTGGGCAGTACAATTCAGATTAGTACAACCTGGATAGAATTCAACCAGAATAGAGCTGGAAGGGACCTTGGGAGTCTTCTAATCCAACCCCCTGCTCAAACAGGAGACCCCATATCATTTCAGACAGGTGGCTGTCTAGACTTTTCTTGAAAACCTCCAGTGATGAAGCTCCTACAGCTTCTCTATGAATTGCTTGTCATCCATAGACATTGTGGTGATCTTATAACATTTACTCCAAAAGATACGAGGAGCCGAGGTGGCGCAGTGGTTAGAGTGCAGTACTGCAGCTACTTCAGCTGACTGCTAGTTCAGCAGATCAGCGGATCAAATCTCACCAGCTCAAGGTTGACTCAGCCTTCCATCCTTCTGAGGTGGGTAAAATGAGGACCCAGATTGTTGGGGGACATATGCTATTTAGTATACTGTCTTTGGTGTAAGCCGCCCAGAGTCCTCGGAGAGTGGGCGGCATAGAAATATGAATAATAAAAAAATAAAAAAAATACTCTGGATAACATGTTGCTGCCCCCGACAGAGTTGGTTCACGACTAGGAGATTCTCCTAAATTTGGCTTTCCTTCTTAAATAGCAGGTGAAAGCCATGGACAGGGCAGACTTTGTCCAGCTTCAGCTAGTGCCAAGGAGTCTTGACAATATAACTAATGATCTGATCACCATCAGACTTGATTAGTGCAATGTGGGGCTATTTTGGAGATGACCTAGAAGCTATTGAACAGCTGAGGCAAACTGCAGCTACTAGACTCCTGGTGGATCACTCCAGTTAAGCAAGAATAACACCTATTCTAAAGTTACTACTTTAGTTGTCAGTAGGCTTCTTGGTATAGTACAAGTGCTGGTTAGTATTTTAAAACTTGACAGCAAACACTGGAATACATCAACATTGAATGGCAAAATTGAATCGACCCATCCAGTCCAATAATCTAGAAAAGGCCTACTTTAGCTCTCACCCTGTGAGTTTATGGCATATGGTTTGGGTAACAGACATTCTCAATGATAATGGAATACTATCACCCAGCATGCAACCAATGATTTTTTCTATAAAGGTACAGTATAACATTTCTATACATCTGTTGCCATTAAAATACAGTTTGCAGCATAAATAGTTATCGTTTAAAGTTGGTAATTGGGACTGGGAGGTCTTGCTTAGTGACATAGTCATAAAAAACAATGTGATATGACCACAGAAATTTATGAAAGTCAATGTAGCAGTTCTGCTTGCTGTTGTCAATTCAATCCCACACAGTTGTTAAGCATGACATCACATGATTGCCATTTGTGACCTCCTGCTGGCTTCCTCATTGACTTTGCTTGTCATAAACCAGCAATGTGGGTCACAGATGGCAATCATGTAACCATAGGATGCTGCAAATATATTAAGTGCGAGCCAGTTGCCAAGCATCTGAATCACGATCATGTCCTATGGGGATGCTCTGGTGGCCACAACTAGTACGAAGTCTTATTGTAAGTCCCCCTTGTTCAGCATTGTGGCAGCTTTCAACAATCGCTGAACAAATGAGGACTACTTGTAGTAAACTCAATATTTTCATGGAAGCATGAATTTTGTTTTCTCAAAGTCTTCTCTCATATCAAAGCACTCTTTTTCTTTTTCTGATAAATGAAACATATGCACAATGGGTTTTGGCTACATGCTTCTCTTCATTTAAGAAAAAAAAATCTGCAAAGAAATTTGTTTTTTGTGGTGATAGTAATGAAATTGTAGTGGAATTACTTTGAATGGGTCTATTCCTGGTTTCTTTCAAGGAAAATGATACCTGCACTGCTCAGGAGAAAGCATGGAGGTTGGATAAGACAGAGATGGAAGATTTCTTCAAAGAAAGGATCTACTGGATGGGAAAGGTTGCGGTGAATAGGAAAGTAGAGACAGAAAATGATTAGGAGCAAGAAACAAATTCTTCTAATTTAGAAAAAATGCTTAAAAAATGACAAAAAGTACAGTGTTAAAAGCACAGCTGAAGATCTGTGTCTAAGAGCATGTTCTTGCTTCCACAGTGATAATTTTTCCATTTGTTTTAAATTATAAGGCTAGTAAGGTAAACTTTAGCTTTATACCCTACTATTTACTTAGGGAATACATATGCTGGAATGACTAGACCGGGAAACTGAAAAATATTTCCAGAGAAAAGCCATGCCAAATCAGCCCCAACCTATTGAGAAGAGAACTACACAGATGTGCTCCTGTAATCACCAGGATTTATGTCCAACTCAACCAGGCTTCTTCCTTCATATGCACAACACCAAGAAGCCCCCGGAATAGTTTGAAGTTTGTTCAGGCGAGGTTTCCCCTTCTCAGAAATTATAACCCAGGAATGGTTCTTTCTTTTTCTTTTTGAATATTTTTTTTTATATTTTATACATCTCATTTCGTGAATGGTTTGATTACCAGGTTTCATACATTCTAACATAAATAATCATAACAATATTATTCTTAATCATTGCAGTCCATTTTCAGTTTTGAATTTACTAACATATAGTTTCTGCTATCATCTTTCAACTCTAAATCTTCTCATAATTCTATCATACTTCATATCCTCTTAATATCTATTTTTACTATTTTCCCCCTCATATTTCTACTTCCATTTTAGCCCTCTTTTTTTACCCTTCCCCTATCAGTCTAATAATCAAAGATGTGATCTTTCCTTTTTCCATTATTCAATATTCCAATATGTCAATCATAATCTTTTTCTAACTTTGTTAATAATCACATTTTAATGTCTACAGTCCTTCATTACTTATATTCATTACATTGCTACCTTCCTAACATATATTCAAAAATGATTTTTATCTCTTACACCACATATAAACAATTATCCAAATTATATAATTTTCATACACTTTGTTAAGGTACTTTCATAAAATGCATTACTTCACACTAGTCCAGGAAAGGTTCTTGATAATGTAACTGTCTTCCTCAGATGGCATGTCCTTGTCATCCTCTTGACTTTGTGTTTTACTGTTTTACTTGCTCTTGTTTGTCAGGAAAAGAGAGACATGTTGGAGGTACCCATGTGACAGGAAATTCTGCCTGTTGCGCTTGTTTTCTGAGCAGAGTGCATGTTATATCCTTGCTTTTGATAAGATGTCAGGACTGTGATTTTCAGCACAAATGGAAGACAAGGGATTATGTCTGTATCTTTAAAAATAAACACCAGTGTCTTGTTTGAATGAGTCATACGTTTGCCTGGCTCCTTGCCAGAATTGTGAAGTGCTTATAATGCTCCTGGTGTTATGAAGTTTGCTGATCTGGCTGTCAGCCAAACATATGTAATATTCATTCTGATAACATGGATGTTTGTCTTTTGAAAGGAACGGCTGCTGTTCCGAGGTTTCTTTGTGCACACTAGAGTTTAAATACTTGAATAGCTCTCCATCTTTAATGCTGAGGAAACAGAAAGATTACAGCAAAGCATCAGTATTTTTTCTTCTCTTTAAAAGGAATCTGCAACTGATTTATAAATGATTTTTAAATGTGTCAAAAAAGTATTTAATAAATAATAAAATTATTGTATATCTCTTTAAGGTTTTAGGGAGCTTAAATAGTATATATGTCATGGGAAGTTTATTTTTCTCCATAGTCAAAGATAGATAACTGACAAATAGCAAGTTTACATCGGGGTAGGTTCCACTTTCCTTTACTACCCGTTCGCAGTGGGAGCGCGCGTCCATGCACAGATCACCCATGATGATGTGGCAGGTGGGCGGAGATTCCCGCTAGTTTTACTACCGCTTCTATAGAACCGGACTAAACCAGGAGCAGCCCACCACTGGTTTACATCAGTCCATTTCTAGAAAAACCAAAGAATACGAAACACCAGCCCTATATTAAGTAGTTCCTAATTGTAGATTTGGTTAAAATTGTGGGCCAGCTCTAATTTACTGGAACATGAAATGCCTGGAAACATTGAAAAGGATATTGATCCAGACTTATGCTAAGATCCTAGTTCTTTCATTTATCAGCCTCTCAGGTATGTGTTAATATATTTTTGTTGGCAGTAGGAGGTTTTGGGGACATTTGTATTCGCCTTTTGGTTCAAAAGGAGTGGTGGTATAAATAAGTTAGATATTAATTAAATCTTGAGATTGAGATGGTTTAAAATAGAGACCATAATTAAGAGAAGTCAGCTGTCCTGTCATATGTAATTAAGCGATAGAAAAATGCCTACAATATTGGTAGGTTAAGTATATTATGTTCTGGATGATTTGTGAGGTTCTTCGGTGTATGTAAATATATTTTTGACAAAGAAGAGAATAAAACAATAGTATTGCATGAAATGAGCAAGAGTGAGAGTAAGGAGGAAAAGGAAATCAGGCGTGAATAGCAGACACATGCTGGCATTTTTTGTTTTAGTTGTAGTTTTTTGTTCGGGTTTTATTTTGTTTTTGCAGCAGAAGGGTTTTTTTCTCAGGCTATCAATCAACTTTTCACCACTTCCTGCAACAGCAGGTCTGCAATAAATCCCGCTGTAACTGATTGGGTTTCATTTCCTCTGCCAAAGTCTACTAACCTGCGAGGCATGACACAGTGACACCAGAGCGAGCAGCTGATAATGTAATACACAACTCCTGTGAGGCAAAAGTTAAAAGTGCTTGTTCTCTCAGCCGAATGATTTTAAAGATCTTTATATTCTAGTTCCCAGGAGGGATAATTACTCCGTATAACACAGAGAGCATTTCTTAATCTCCTAAAGGAATTTTATTTAAAAGTGTGTGGAAAGGACGGAGACAACTGGATGGCGTGGGTTTTTTTTTTTTCTTTTCTTTTTAATGTTCTCAGCCCTTTCTAAATTACCTTCATTCCAGGGGGCAATGCAGCCTCGGAAAACATGTTCCAGCAGAATGTTCAACCCCAATTATAAGACTATTAAGAGAAAGGTGGTAGCTCAGCAGCTAAGTGTGGAGAGCACATGCTAGGTTCAAATTCCTGATGCTGCCACTTAAAAGAGTCTGAGGAACCAGAGCCTGGAGAAACAGCTGTTGCAGACCTGGAGAATTGGCGGGAGATAATGATGATAATTATGCTGAAGGATCTGCCCTTGCTCTTCTATATTCCCTAAATATTATCTATGTGAAAATATTTTAAAAGGATCAAATAGCATTGAATTCTCTAGAGTCTTTAAGAAAAAAATGACACATTAAAAATTTCAGTTCAGTTTCCCTTAATCCAATTAACACATTTTGTTCCTGTATGACATAATGTAGTTAGCTATAGAGACAAGGTATTTAAATAAGTGTGCAGATTATACATTTTTTTTATTTAACAAGCAGGTGGCTTTCATAAAATGGGGAAAGATTCTAGAAGAAACCATTCTCACTTGCATCTGCTCATCTATACAATCGGCACGCCTTCAAACATACCATTCATGCCACGCTGACAGGGAGGGATGCTAATTGTGGCTGTGTTGTTCCTACCCAGTGAGAGTGATAAAGAGGCAAGCGCCATTTCTTTTTTTAATTTGAACAGTTTGCATGTGTCTGTATTCACAGGCTTTTACCAAACTGAAGCAATGCCATGACTGAAATGAATGTGACCAAAAATGTAAACAGGAAAAAGGGGAAGTACATTCCCAAGCATGCACAAAAATAAAGATGTCATTGGCCCAAAGTATTACAAATTAACATTCTTCTTTGGGGCCCCTTTAAGAAGCATATTTCCATGTCCTCTAATTGCGCTGTGCTTTTTAAGCAAGGCTGAAGAATTTTAATTTACAATGAAATCTTTCTTCCTTTCTTTCGCATTCCTGAGATTCCATCTCCCACCACTAGCGCCCATTTATAACAATAGCAATAGCACTTGGATTTATATATCGCTTCATAGTGCTTTCCATCCCACTCTAAGCAGTTTATAGAGTCAGTTTATTGCCCCCAGCAATCTGGGTCCTCTTTTTACTGACTCAGAAGGCTGGAAGGCTGAGTCAACTTTAAGCCGGTGAGAATCGAACTGCTGACAGTCAGCAGAATTAGCCTGCAATACTGCATTCTAACCACTGCACCACCACATCTCTTATGCATTCCCTTCCTTTGTACTCTGAAGATTAGAGGTGCCCAGATTAACTGTTGGGCAAGTTGATGTGGAAAGGAAAATCCCTTGTTAACTTTTGGTACTGGAAGTTGATGTTGGAAATAAAGAAGACCACAGTTTACATTTGCTGAGTGAATAATGGTCTTGGCACAGATTGCTTACACCAGTAAAGGTACTTAAATGTGCTATCTGGATCCATTTCAGCTGGGCTTTCAACCAAGATAAGTACTGTGATGCCTTGGTTGAAATTGGATGGGATAAATGCAGACTTGCTAATTTTCCCAAACTGCTCACAACTTTTGTTGTTATGACTATTCTTCAGGATTGTCAGGAAGGATTGGATATTGAGCACAGTGCTGCAGATTTACTATATAAGCCTGGATTTCTGACCTCTAATATCCCACAATGTTTTAACTTGTCCCTCTTGACATTCAATAGCTACATGAAGCACTAAGGATGATCATTCAGAACTTGGAATGATCTGTTTCTGCTTTCCAGCTACTCTTAAGGAAGCATTGTCTAAACTCTGTGACACATGGATGAGGGAGAACAAGCTACCATTTAATCCAGACACAAGACTGCTATTGTCAGTAGAGAGTTGATTTAGGATTAAAGTTCAAACAGCCATGCATTCTTCTGAAGGAAACATATATACTGTATTCACTCTGAAAATGCAACTTGATCTTCATCTGTTACCGAATTTACAGGAATCATGTGAAGCTTGTATAATAGGGTGTTGGGCATTTGTTGCCAGGACCCTTTCAAGCATAATTTGAACTGGTGATATTGACCTTTTTGGTAACAGAGCATTCAAGAATTACCTCCCACCCTTTCAGGAAACAGAAAATCTGTAAACCTGCATCTGCTTAATCAGGCTTGTAATTGTTAATTGATCTCAGTGTTACGTTAATTTTATATATTTTTATAAAATGTTGTTGGCTATCATGAATAAATAGATGAAACATAAAGTCTCCAGTGGTTTACAGGCTGCTGGATAGTATCAGGAAGTGATTTTAAAATATTTGGGGAGGGGAGTTGGCTCTTTTTTCCTTAACATTTTAGAAATACCCTTGCAGTTTGTTGAATTCATATTTCTCCAGATTACAAATCCAATGCAGCTTTTATTATCCACATGGTTTAAGGGAAAATGGCAGGGAAAGTGCTATGGGATTAACCTACCCCACTCATTCCAGTGGAAAGGGCCTACTTCAGTTCCCAGCAGCCAAAGAATTTCAACTAGAGGGGTCCAGGAGAAGAGCCTTTTGGAATAGTCTCCTCTCAGGGATGAGATCTCCCCCGCCCACAACCGCCCCACACAGACACACACACACACTCTAATGGTTTTCTGGAAAAGCCTAAAAACTTGTCTTTACTTTTTGGCCTGGTACCCTGACATCCGCTACATTGAACGTGGCTGATGAGATAGAGAAAAAGCTCCTCCAAGCTGACCATCACCTTGCTTTTTAATTTTAATTTGTAGATTTTTATTCTATTTGAATTGTTCTTTTGCTTTTTAACTTTTTAAACACTTTTTAACTTTTAATATATTGTAAACATTGCCCAGAGTCACCAGATCGTGATGGACAACATAGAAATCCAATAAATAAAAATAATAAAATAAAATAAAATAATGACTAGAGTCTGAAAAGCATTTTATAAAGACCAGCTAGCCAGCAATTCTGCATCTAGGACATGCAGAAGACACCCTGTCTCAGCTAATACCCACCAGTTATTATTCAGAGGGATACTGCCTTTAATCCTGAAAATGTGATTTGATCATTGATCCTGATTAAGAGCAGTGGGAGAGGGTGGTACTTCACATTTTATTCTTCTAACTATCCTGACACAGCTGAGATCTCCTGTCTGTTTAACATCTACATCAGGGAGCCCGCAGGCTGGATGTGTCACGAGCTGGCCACGTCCATCCCATGTTTAGCGAAGGGGAACACAGTCATGATACATCACATAATGACAACGTGAGTTTGACACCCCTGGCCTGCTCTCAAGTTGCCATAAGAAAGGGGGGATGGGAAACCGATGAAATGGCACGGCAGCCAAAGACAGATGCACATTCCAGACTTATCTCTCTCAAGGCTGTATCCTAGGGTTACCCACAGTGGCCGGAGGGGAGTGGTTTCTACAACCCACGAAATTGCTCCGTTGGGGAATGTGATTGATGACACAACCTGGGGGGAGGGGGGAAACAGGGTCATGATTGGGGCGTAAATCACGTAGGGTCAGAGCTGGCTTCACTTGCCTGCATGAAGCTCCTAATAAATAACTGGATTTCTTTTAAAGCTTGGCTCAAGGCTCATGATTTAATTAGGAACCCTGACACCTGATCTACATGAAGCAATTGATAGAGGTCATCTTTAGCCATGGTGTGAGGTATCATCATTATGCATCATACCTCACTTCAAATTGCTTACATCAGGTAAAATAAGCAATGCTATTGATATTCTGTCTTGGTATTAACTTGGGGATTTAGATAGGGGTCAAGAGGCTTCAGCGTAAAACTGACGGCTTTTAGGGCCATCAGCATTTGGGAGTTTAACATCTTTAGTTTTGGGTGGGGTGGCACTGCTCCAGCCCAACTCAGTGCACTATCTGGTGATCCTTATGGAACTCACGACTCATATTCACTGAACAAATGGCAATCATGGCTGAGAAGAACTTTGCACAACTTTGGGTCGTAGGCCACTTGTTCTTATTCCTAGACCAGGAGACCCTGCACTCATTCACTCATGCCCTTGTCACCTCCCACATGTATTAGTGTAACATGATGTACATGGGACTGGCCTTGAAGAGCATCCGGAAACTGATACTAAATGAATAATGTGGGAACCTAGATCAGTACACTTTACACCTCTGCTCTGATAGCTGCATTGGTTAGCAGTTTGCTTCTGGGTTCAAGTCATGGTGCTGGTAATTACTGCGAAAAGCCCTACATAGCATGGGGCTGGATTATTTGAGGGACTGCCTCTCCCAATCATCTCTATCTGCCCCATCAGATTTAGCACAAAGGGCATGTTGCTGATCCCATCCAGGAAGGTGTATTGCCTGATAGGATCCAAGAGGAGAGCCTTTTCTGCAGTGGCGCCCATACTCTGATACATCATTCTCGCTGAGCTCAGATTGGCCCCAACCTTGCTGGCTTTCCAGAAGGACCTGAAGTGATGACTTTGTCACCAGATCTGGTGTGGTCTGATAAAGTGGGTCTGGAGCAGGGGTGAAATCCAGCAGGTTCTAACAGGTTCTGGAGAACTAAGAGTGGAAATTTTGAGTAGTTCGGAGAACCAGTAGCGGAAATTTTGAGTAGTTCAGAGAACCGGCAAATACCACCTCTGCCTGGCCCCAGGGTGGGGAGAGAATGGGGATTTTGCAGTATCCTTCCCCTGGAGTGAGATGGGAATGGAGATTTTGCAATCGTTCCCCTGCCATGCCCACTAAGCCACGCCCACAGAACCAGTAGTCAAAAAAAAATTGAATTTCACCACTGGTCTGGAGCCTGCAAAGTGGCTGCATTGCTACTTTGAAAATGAGTTCATCATCCTGCAAATTATGCTTTTAACATAATGGGTTTATTGTTTTTAAGTTTAAAATGAATTTTCCTGCTTTGTTTAGTTATTTCATTCTATTGTTTTTGTGTTTATTTTTATACGCCACCCATAGACATGTGTGTGAGACAAGTGGCTATATAAACTCACCAAGTACAAAAATAAATCTAGTCTGCAGGGATATGTGTTTATCAGAGAAACGATGGGAAGGGAGATAGGAAGAGAAGCTTTCCTGGCCCCATTCACCCATTATCCACTGCCAAGCCTAACAATTGGGCAGCTGTCAAAGGAGTCTCCAGTCATTAATGCTTTCGCCCCCCTGAAGAATGTTGTCAACCCTTTTATCCCATCACTACTGAATTTACTGAGGAATTTTAGCAATCATGGAATTAAGGGGAAAGATACTTTTATAAATCAGACAGACAAAAAAAACAAGAAGCATGATTGACACTCCGTTGATGAATAATCAGAAAATCTGCTCATGGGAGCCCTTGTTACTTACTGTCTTGTGTATTATTTGCATTGGTTTAGTCACTTTTGCATTCGTATCATTCAGAACACCGAATGTTTTTTCCATCTTCCCTTCCACAGGTCAAAGAAGTTGGCAGCGCTCGCTGAATGCGTGCGGAAAGCAGAGCTGAGTAAGGAGGACTTGGGTTTCGAATTAAATGAGTTGGAAACAGCCGCGCTTCTGGTACACGAGGAAGAGAAAGAGTTAAAAGCGATTGACGCAGGCAATTCTGAGCAGCAGCTGCCGCCTCCCTCCCAAGAAGATGCCAGTGAATTCGAGGACTCGGGCAGCACTTCATCATACGAGACAGAAGTCTCTGATTCGGATGAACAAGAGTCTTCAGCCAGCGAAGATGGGAAAATAAATCCTTTACAATGCACACTCCTAGAGGAGAGGACAGCCCCACTTATTGATGATAATGGATTAAGGCAAGACACAGGCACTTTGACACTGGAGGGTAGTAATGAAAAATCAAAGCTTTCTCTACGGTCTACATCTGTTTCGGGAGAACTAATAGAGGAATTAGAAAAACAAATGCAGGCGGCAGTAAGGCTGACGGACCTGCCTGAAGCTGCACCTTCTCTAAGGGATGATGGCCAGGACTGCAACAGCTCTTCACAAGAGATGGGGACCAATTGCACAGCTCAGCCTGGAGGATCCTAATTAGAAGGAACATTTTACTGGATCTTAATTAAAAGGAACATTTCTTGGAGGTGACTCCAAAGTTTTTGGGTATTACAGATGAAGTTTCTTAGACAATAATTAGGGAGAATTTGTTAATATATGGAAGCAAAACTAGTATTTCTTTTTTAAATATGGGTGTCCCTCATCAAGATCTTCATGAGATAAAAGTGTTCTAAATATATAACAGTAATCCAGTCTAATTTAATTTTGATACCTAAGAGAAGTTTTTTCTATAATCTTAACATTACAATAGTTTAATTGCATTAGGAAAGTATAAAATATGGAAGAAGGTTACTGGTTTCTGGGGGGAAAAGTATGCTTAACTATTTTTGTATTTTAAAATTAATTTTGTTAATAGCTTAATATCTTGTTTATTTTGAGGTGCTTGTGCCTGAGTAGAAGTAAAAAGCCTTGTAGTTTCCAGATATTTGCATGTAGTGTCTTTGGCTTTCAACTTGATTTCTATATGCAGCATGTTCAATCTCTGTTCAGATTAATGGTAATAATATTTCCCAGTACTGAATTTTGTGGAATTTACTGAGACTTACTGCAGGCAGTGATGGGAAAGAGATTGGTTCAGTTAATATTGTACTATGAACCAATCTAAATTCAATTCTTTAAACATACCACAAGTTGGAATCCAGATATTTCTCAATATTTCTTTTTATGCAAATTATGCAATGTAATTGTCTTATCAAAAATTTGAACATAAATTAGGTTGTGTGTGTGTGTGTGCTTAGATATATCATAGAGTGTGTATGAATATATTGAAATATTTTATTGTGATCATTCACCACCACAGAGGAAATCAATATGCAAGTATCCAAGGCTGAATCAACATTGTCGTATAGTTAGGAGAAATACATGTAAACGTTATTGATGAAAATCAATATTAAAAACAGCTAAGATATGTTTTAGGTACACGTGTGACAAAAAAGAGGAGGAATTGGTATGTATTCTCTTTGGATATATAGTCACAAAATCCCACCTTATCTTATATGTATTTGGATGAATGAGAATTGTAAGTACAAATACATTCATACCTTCTTTGCTAAAGATTTTAGCAATCTTAGCAAAGATTTTAGCAATCTTTGCTAAAAATGTAAAAATAAGATTAGAAAACTTAAAAACTAGGGTGGGGAAATCAAAATTCATGGAGAGTAAAATTGATAAGATCTCTATCCATCAAAAGTCTCATTTGTGAGATATGACTATATTTGGCATTATTTTAGAACATACAACATATATTTAACTGCTGATCATTAAACATTTGATTGTAGATTATCTTTATGCTACTGGTCTGTGGCTCATCTGGAGAAAATGTGATTTCCTGGCTAGAATGCAGATTTCTGAGCTGTAGAAAATAATATAGTTGTACTTATGCCAATGGCTTAATAAAAGATGGCTGTGATTTAAGAGCAGAGATGAGCATTTTTCATTTAGAGCTATATGCCCCAATCATGTTCTTCTTTTTACATTCTTTGCTATTAATAGGCAAAGCTGCATTTTTTCATTTGCATCCAAGATGCACAATATGCATGTCTGTATTCATACTTTGGCATCCCTGAATTATAAGTACTGTTATCACAGTGATCAGTGATAATGTAATAAACTACACAGAAAATGCACCTAAGGCACCAGCTAGATCAATATGTTTAGTTTGTGCAAATTTGAAAATAAATCTGAGGAGGTATCATGTATACGATTATTCAAGCCCTGGAACTCCTACGGCAAAAGATAAGTGGCCCATTATTCATTTTCAGCCCGCCATTTTGTGACAGGCAATGAAGTGTGCTTCCTCGTTGAGAATTGACTGCTATATTGATGAAAATATAACACCCTTTATTCCACCCTTTTCCTACATAATCAGAATCCTTACTTCAGTCTGACTTTGTTGTGACTTTAGAGGTTGACTTTTCCACCCATACTCCTAATATTTAGGATTGTTCACTCCTCAGAGAAAACAACAGCTTTCACTTTACATTTTAGACATCTATGAAATTATAGCATAGCATAAGGCTGCCTCTGAAAACAGCAAATTATGTTCAAGTGTTTCCTTAAAATAATAACATTAGAATGTGCTTCTCTACAATAATCAGTAACAGTTATGCTATGAGATCATAGCAACACTCCTTCCACATAAGGCCCAATATAGGTTTAACATAAATATTTTTTTAAAAAAGAATGCACAAATCAGAATCCCTTCAAAACCCCATCAAATCTTATTCCTATTTCTATGTGGCTTTTAACCATCCTACTATCCATTACCACAGCCCTCTTGGATATCAGACAATTGTCAATCTTTGGTTTAGGTTACTGCTTTTCTTTCCAAATGTATTCAGATTAACAGAGTTGGAAGGGACCTTATAGATCATCTAGTCCAACCCCCTGCTCAAGCAGGAGACTCTACACAATTTCTGACAAATGTCAGTCCAATCTTTTCTTGAAAGTCTCAAGTGATGAAGCTCCCATTTATTATATTTATTCATTTAGTATATTTGTAAAAGTACTTATAAGGAAAGAACATGCTTCCCTTTATGATGCACCAGTTCCTATTTAATACCTGTGGGGCAGATGTTCCTACCCAGGTCGTCTTCATACTTTCCCACAACAGATGCATGAGATTATTATTTACTGGTATTTATTAATGTAAAATATTCTTAGCAACACCTGAAACATAACAGGTTGATTTCCCCTAGATCACAAAACAGCTGCACAAATCCAGGAACAGATATAGCTGCTTCCAAGGGTTGCTGACAGAGCTACATGCACACGTATATTCAATCCAAATCTCATGTTCCTCCTCAAAGTCAAAATGCTACCAAACCTAAAGCTTCTTAACAAAAATAAAGTCTGGTGGCACCTAATTTATGATCATTTCAATCAGACATGTCAAAATCAAGGCCAGCTGGCCAAATTCGGCCTGCAATATGGTTAGATCTGGCCCACAGGGCCACTCTGAAGATGGCGAGGGATTGGCCCCCACCACCCTGGCCCACCCCAGAACCGGGAAGTCCATCTAGGTGCACAAACAGGTGGCGAGCGCACGGGCTGGTGGTGCCCAGCAGCAGCAGCAGCTGTTGGCCCTTTGGCTGGCAGCAATGGCCAGCTGGATGTGAGCCCAGGGAATCAAATAAGACACACTCAGCCCTGCCCCACCCCCTGCCTCACCCCTCTGCAGCGGCACTGGCAACAGCAGCTTTGTCTGAAGCTGAAGAGTGAGGTGCAGGTGCAGGTGCAGCCATCCTGAGTCAGTCGCGCCCAGTTGATACTCCTGATTTAAATTTTCAGAGATCGTAGTCCACTTCATCAGCTGGTTGAAGCAAAAACATCAAAACATAACGTGGTATCCTGGAAAAATAAATTAACAGCGCTGTGTATGTTACACAATGTACAAAGATGAATTTCCATCTTTGCCTGGAACTTAAGTTTGACGTGACAGAAAATACTGTGACTTTGAGTTGGCTTCTAAAAGTCCAGGGTTAATAAGTGAATAGTTAAACTTTCTATCTCATGCAGGAGTGAAATCTACTTACCTTCCTTACTGGTTCGGAAGAGCACGCGGCGCACGCAGACCTTCTGCACATGTGCAAAACCTGTGCATGCGCAGAAGGTAAAAAACACATTACTTCCTGGTTAAAACCAGGAAGTAATGACACTCGGGCGGGTGGGCGGAGAGCTCCGCCATCGCTACCAGATCGACAAACCAGGTGCCAAGATCTCTACTGGACGGGCGATCCGGCGGATCCGGGAGCATTTCACCCCGATCTCATGTTAATAAATATGAAGCTTTTATTGATACTTTATAATTACAGACCTAATCTGAGATGATAATTTTTTATAGAAAAGAGCAAATTGGTCAGAAAAGCAGGATCAACAACCACAGAAAGCCATAGATCTATATTATTTTGAATGCCATAGCCCCTCGGCCTCTGCATAGCCTGAGTGGAGTCATTGTTTATTATTAATGATCTACTGAAAGGGGTAAAAAAAAATCCCACAGAATTGGTCTTTCTTTATGTTTCCTTCTCAGTATGTCTGGCAATTGACTATACAATAAAGCAGAATATTGGTTAGACTGAAGTCATGTGAGAGTCAATTCAGTAATCCTTTCAAATGAGTTACTGGGCCGAATCAGTTGTGTCTTAGTGTAAACAGAAGGCCTGTCAGTTCAGATTATCTAATGTAAATTCTGACTAAACTTTCAGGGGAGAAAAGCCTCCTGGATGATATCCCACACTCTTAAAATGCTAGCAAGAGTAACATGATACATTAGTTTTTACTTAACTTTGAAATCTTTCTCTCTTGTCCTTTATTTTGGATCAAGTGAAGGTAACATTGATGAGGTTCTGATTGCTTCAATAAGCAATGAATGTACCAGGGCAATTGATTTGTAACTTTTGAATATGCAGCTTGCCATCAATGACAGAGCTAAATGTTCTGAAAATTGTGCGTCAAGGCCAAAGAAAACAGGGGAAATGCAGGTCAGACAGATAAATGGGTTGGCTGTTTAGAATTGAACATGGATGCTGGACTTTCGCAGATCAGGTAGGACATCCTCAAAGAAGCTCAGGAGAGTAGAATGAACATAGAAACGGGTTCCCAATCTGGGGTGCCCCCATCCCTAGGGGGTGCAAAATGGAATTTCAGGGGATGTGAAAAAGAGTGGCTTGTGTCCCTTAGTGGCAAGTCACATATTACATGTAGTCCTCGACTTATGACCACTGTTGAGCCCAAAATTTATGTTGCTAAGTGAGACAGTTGTTAAGTGAGTTTTGACCCCTTTTTATGACCTTTCTTGCCACAATGGTTAAGTAAATAACTGCAGTTGTTAAGTTAGTAACATGCTTGTTAAGTGAATCTGGCTTATTGACTTTTCTTGTCAGGAGGTCACAAAAGGGGAATCACATGACCATGGACCCTGTAGCCATCACAAATAGGAGTCAGTTGCCAAGTGTTTGAATTTTGATCACATGACCATGGGGATCCTACTGTAAAAAATGATTATAAGTCACTTTTTTCAGTGCTGTTGTAACTTTGAACGGTTACTAAATGAACTGCTGTTAATAGGATGAAGGTTTGTTCTCCGAGCTTGTGGGTTGTTTTTCAAACATTTCATTATCTGGCTAGGTAACATCAATGGACCGACTGGCCCAAAGTAATCTAACCGGCTCCATGCCCAAGGTGGGACTAGAACTCCCCATCTCCTGGTTTCTAGCCTGATGCCTTAACATAGAGTCCTTGATTAATGGCTGCAATAGAGCCTGCCAATTACAAAAGTTGTGACAGTTGTAAAGCAAGTTATCACATGATTTTACAATCTTTTTTGCAGCAGTCGTTCAGTGGCGGTTGTAGAGTGAATGCTGTAGTTGTTAAGCGAACACCACAGTTGTTAAGTGAACTCATTGATCGGTATGAAATGTTTTTGCTGAAAACCAAAAGTAAATGTTGGCTTTTGACAAAAACGTCATAAATCACAGGATGCTGCAAACAGCCGTAAAAATGTGGACCGGTCATTGGTCACTTGAAATGCAATGACATGACTGCCTGGCAGTGGGGTGGGGGTGGGGGGCAGCCATTGGAACTGGGTTGTAAAAACCTTGGGTGGGGGTGGGGGGTTCTGTTGTAATTTCAAACCATTATTAAGTGACCGGCCATAAGTCAAGGACTATCTGTACATCAAACTGGATATCTGTCTTTAGGTGGTATTATTTGATGCCTTTTGTGTTTGTCCTGCTGGAGAAGGGCGGTATACAAATCAAATCAAATCAATCAATAAATAAATTTGTCTCTATAAATATAGACTTATTGCATGTTTAATCCTCCAGTCCTGTGTGAACGCCTATCAGTTTTCCCAAAGTAAAAAACGTGCAGCAGCACCAATACAGCAATACAGCCTAATTGAAGCCAGTGGGCACTTGGCTATCCACAGTTTTAATAACAGATTGCTTAGCATCTTGGCAGCTGAACTGCGAGTTGTCCGTATTGAAAAGCTGAGAATCTGAGACGTCAGGCAATAAAGCTGTCTGGGTGCTCTTCAGGCAGCAGTTTTGCACAAGGATACCACCTTCCTGATGATGCTGTTTCATGTGTGAATGAGCAGCAAGTAGCCTCCTGGCATGGAGTCTGGCTGCACAGAATGATAATCATACCGTTCCACTTGAAGCTAAGGACAAGATGGAGCAATGCTGTCTAATTAAACATGAATACAAAGATGGTTCCAGTCAGTGAGTCATAAATGTTAATGGGACTTGTAAGCATAAATCACTTGCGAGCCAAATGAGGAACTAATCCCATAAATTCCACCCTTAAATATTCTTGATGTTGGCCAAGATTGGAGAGGCCTCCCATTCCCTCCACACCACTTCCCAGCACTGGCATAATGAGTTTCTGGTCACAGTTTTGTAGTAATTGGCGAGAAAGAGTCCCATTCGTGAGACTAGATCAACCAGAGAGTGTGTGTTTTTCTGGACGTAGCTCTGCCTGCTGTACACTGTTGTATGACAACTGCAGAAGGCTTACAGCTACAGCAGGGGGGCTCACTGTGGAAGGAGAACAATGATTAGCCCATCTGTTCCTGCAGAGCTGAGGCCAGGGAAGCGGGCAGGATGGGGGGGAAAGGATAGTGAGCAAGAAAAGGCATTTCTCACACAGGTGTCTCTGAAAGAGGCTGTCTCTTCCAGGTGTGGTGAGGGGAAATGAACACGTGTGCCCTCCCTCACACACAAAAGTACCAGCCTTATTGCTGAGTCGTTTTAAATCATCCAATGCTGAATTTGTCCTGCTAAGCATAGTGAAGAATTGAAAAGAAAGGAGAATTTCTGTCATAATTTTCTTGTTTAGTTTCGCCTTGTTTTGTTGGTGTGAGATTTAAAAATTCCCAGATGAACTACTCAGGAGACTCTGTGAACAATAAAAAGAGCTTTTATTCAACTTTTGCAAAAGTGGGCCCCCTGTGCTCATGTGAGCCACAAAAGAGAGCAAAGAATACATATGATTACAGTTATTTGGAGGGAAAAGATTTTGAGCAAAAGTAGAAGCAGCAGGAAAAGGAAAGAGAAGGGAGAGAGATAGAAGGGTGCTGAGCTCCTATGTTTCCCCCAATCCTGGAATCACTTTCCCTGGCCCTCTTTCTTACTGGAAATGGTATTTGTAGCAAGAAAAATATGGAGTGGATGTGTGCATATGAAGTTTAACTGAAGCCTGGAGTTCAGACTCCCCTAGCAGCCTCTTTTCTCAGATTCATCTATCTCTTACTTCAGATCAGTTCAATTTTGTCCATTCTAGCCTTCAGCCATGCTTTATGTAATAGGTTCTTTTTCAGTGAAAATCCTGCACTTCAGTATCAATATACAGGTTGTCCTTGACTTAACAACCATTCGTTTAGTGATCATTCAAAGTTATAACAGCACTGGAATCACAGTCATAAGTCATGCCAGTAATTAAGTCGGTCACCATGTAACTGTGTCTGACCTTACAACTTTTTTGCAGCAGTCATCAAGCAAATCCATTGTACCCAGCGAGCATTTTTTGCCAGAAGTAAACACTAGTTTCCAGCAAAAATTACATAAACCATGGCCCTGTGATCACAGGACACTGCAAACAGCCATAAATGCAGGCCAGTTGCCATGCATCCAAAAATGCAATGATGTTACTATGAGAAGGAGGGGTAGCCAACAGAATTTGAAATCTGGTCATAAGTAGCTGTGGAGAGGTCCATCATAACTGGCCGCTTTGTCTACCTTGTCTCCCCTCAGTTGTCTTTTCTCCAGAATGAACATCCCAAATTCCTTCAACCTATCCTGAAGCACCACCTCAAGTTTAAGCACATCTTCAACCTCAAGTCCCTGTATCATCTTTGTCACCTTTCTCTAGGCCTACTTCCACCTGCCAATAGCATTCTAGAAAAGTGGTATCCAGAATTGTACACAGTCCTCCAGGTCTGGTCTCATCAGTGCAAAATGGGGGAGAATAAGGATTTCATGTGCCTTTGATAGAATATGTCATCTATCATATCTTGCTCTTCCAGCCTCTCTAGATTAGCCTGCAATCTTGTCTGGGTGTGGCCAAATTTCCCAATTTTCAGTTGATGCAACATTGCACTTACTGACTTAATAACATGTTCAGGTTGGAATTGTTATTCCAAGGACATTTCTACAAGTACTTTTGTCAGGGTCCTAAAAAGGGAGTTTTTTGTCCAGTGTTGTATCTTTCATTCTGTAGCTGATTCCTGTTTCCTAAGGGAAAGTTTTGCATTTGTCCTTGTTCAGTTTTATTCAGTTATCTAGTTTTCTAACTTACTAAAGATAGATTTTAAAGAGCTTCCATTCACCACCACCACCACCATCAAAAAATCAGTAAAATAAACTTGGGTCCCAAGTTAAATTTTCAGTCTCTCTCCCCCAAAATGTGTAACAGTTTCAGAGCTGCCCTAAGAAGGCCATTCTGCATACATGTAAGGTCTTAATCTGGCAGCTTCAGACCTGCACCCTTTCACAACCTGGGTCACTTGAGGCCAAAATAGTAGCTGTGGGAGAGGCTCATTTGAATCCATGGAAATAATTCCTCCGAGTGGCATGAAAGCTGACATCTGCAGAGCTTCCACTGTGAGGTGATTTCCCCTGGTGCTGCTCAGTTTGCAGCCTCGGTGTTAACAGCATATTGTGCTAATAGCATCCTCTTGCTGGAGAAAACATTATACTTCACATCTGAAGTGGTTGGCAGAAGCTGTAATTGAGGTGTGAAGTGACTTTCCACAGAAGAACATGGTTTTCATGCTTTTTCTTGCTTTGTGTTGCCAAGTGGAACTCTGTGAGTGGAAACCTCAAAGCAATTAGGGTGTATAAAAGGATCTGGCACCTTTTCAGTTATATATGGGCAGTCAGAGTGGGGCAGAGGAATTTCTATTCTCCATGGACATGGTTTAAATCCAAGAGAATCAATACTGTTTAAACATTCTTGTATTTGCAAAGGTAACCATGAAGATTTCACTTAGGAACCAGTGACATGTCGAGCAGGAAGGAACTCTTGTTCAAACTGTTAAGTAATAATTGAAATAAATTCAAAATACAGCAATATTAAGGATAAATAAATTATTAATCTTTGATCAACATTGTATCTTCTGCTAGGACTTTAGCTTCATTTTGTCTAATGTTTTCCATTGCTATTAAGAGTGAGCACGATTATTACCTTCATCCATCATACAAGCATGTATGACAACTCTATTTTATTTTTATTTATTTTTTTGCTACATCACAACCACAAGCAAACCAATATTAAGAGAGTTTATTCTATCTGAATCCTAAAAAGATACCATAGAATTTATCTTTTCTTTCCAAAAAGCCTACTCTGTGCTTGTAAGCAGAGATATAACTGATGAGAATTGGAATGGAATGGAATAGAACGGAACGGAACGGAATGGAACAGAACAGAACAGAATTCTTTATTGGCCAAGTGTGATTAGTCACACAAGGAGTTTGTCTCCAATGAAGAAGCTCTCAGTGTAACTCTATTCGACTGGTTTGTTGTGAAAGTAGTTTCAACCACTAGCCAGTTTATAGGATATCAGAGATGGAGCGCTTTGCTCTATTGGTCTACAAAGAGTTGCTCTCCCTTGTCCTCCACAATCTACAAAGTGGTGAGAAAAAGAAGAAGCAAACAGAAGATCCCAATCCTCTCTCTGACATTATTCTCTCCACAAAGAGCTTTGAATATGTTCTAAAACCACATTTTATTCAGACATGAAATATGTGACCTGATAAAGTGGCTTTTCCCAAAACAAAGAACTCTGCATACTCAGAATGTTTTATATGTACTTTTTTTAAAAAAATTTGATTTATATGCCGCCCTTCTCCGAAGACTCAGGGCGGCTTACAATGTGCTCAGCAATAGCCTTCATCCTTTTGTATATTTATACAAAGTCAGCTTATTGCCCCCACAAACTGGGTCCTCATTTCACCTACCTTAGAAAGGATGGAAGGCTGAGTCAACCTTGAGCCTTGGCGAGATTCGAACCCTGCAGTAATTGCAGGTAGCTGGTCTTAATAAGCTTAATAACAGGGTGCCTTAAACCCCTGTACTACCAAGGCTCTTGGTTTTACTTGGTTTTAAAATATAATTTCTAAGTCTGCATTACTATTAAGCTTCTCATCGTTCCTATCACCCATCTCCTCCCACTTATGACTGTATGACTGGAACCTTGTTGCTGTATCCTTAAGATTTATATTGACTGTTTCCCTATGACTATCATTAAGTGTTGTACCTTATGATTCTTGATGAACGTATCTTTTCTTTTATGTACACTGAGAGCATATGCACCAATACAAATTCCTTGTGTGTCCAATCACACTTGGTCAATAAAGAATTCTATTCTATTCTATTCTAATTGAAATTTGTTCCATGTTCAAGATTACAAAATTGTCTTTTCAAACCATTTGTTAAGTTTTCTTATGAGCTATCATTCTGAGCAGGAAGTTCCAAATAACTTTTCTTTATTCACTTTTAAAGTATTTCCTAAGGCTAAATCAATGAGAGAAGTCCTTGGTGGAAGGGCCAGGAATTTCCCAGCAGGAATGACTATGATGTTTAGCCTAACTATTGGAAACCTACAGGTAGTTTGTCCTTGACTTACAACAGGTTGCTTAGCATCCATTTGACGTTGCAACCTGTCTACAAATGGGAGTTCCCACCTGGTTCCAAGGTTCCAACTGTTGTGTCCCCATGACTGCACTTCAGGTGCTTGGCAACACAAATATATTTATGTTTGCGGCATCCCACAGACATGGGACTGCATTTTATGATGTTTTTATTAAAAAAACCCAGAAGAAACTTGGAAGAAGGGATTCTCCAATAAGACTTAAAATTAGTATCCATCTGAAATTATCATCCATTTCAGAGAAGATAAAGCTGCAGTGATTGTTTGCTCTAGTCCCGTGATGGCGAACCTATGGCACGCATGCCATAGGTGTCATGCAGCGCCTTCTCTGTGGGCATGTGAGCCATCACCCCAGTTAAGCTCTGCCGTGCATGTGCGCATGCCTCCCGCCGGCCAGCTGGTCATCAGGTCTCTGCCGTGCATGTGCAGGGGTCAGGGCGTGTGGGGGGGGGCTGCGTGCACATGCACAGGAGTTGGGGCATGTGCAGGGAGCCATGAGTGTATGTGCAGGGGCCGCATGCTCAATGCATTTTGGGGGTTCAGCCACACGTGCATTCGTGCCCATGCACGTGCTTTGGGCACTCGGTCCGGAAAAGGTTAGCCATCACTGCCCTAGTCTCTGAAAGGAGTACCTGTGGGCCTCTGGATAAAGTACTGCCTATATTCATTGAGCTTTTGGGAGCAATTGTCAGCAATTGATCACATCTCCTTCATCCCCACCATTGATAATTTAAACTGAGTCTAGGCAGTGGTGAAATGTAAAATGTGTTACTACCGGTTCTGTTGGCATGGCTTGGGGGGGGGGTTAATGTGACTGGGTGGGCGTAGCCAACTCTTTTTTTAAAAAAAAAACTTTTCAAAGCATTTTTTCTAATGCTTTGAAAAGCCTCTCTGCCGATCAGGCAACTCAGCTGGGATCGTCAGAGACTTTTCAAAGCATTTTTTTTTACCAGCTCTTCGGCCAAGAGGTTGTAGAAAAAAATGCTTTGAAAAGCCTCTGACGATTCCAGCTGAGCCGCGTGATCATCAGAGGCTTTTTTTTTTTACTTTTAAAAGCATTTTTTTGTCGGAAGAGGTTGAATAAAAAAATGCTTTTAAAAGTTTTTTTTAAAAAAGCCTCTGATGATTGTGCGGCTCAGCTGGGCATGGTGGTGGTGGGGGCACAGGGATTTTTCCTACCTATTCTCCGAACCACCAGCCGCCATCGCTACTGGATTGGGCAATCCGGTCTGAACCGGGAGCATTTCACCCCTGAGTCTAGGTCTTGGGTTTTTCCAGGAGTTTGTACTCTCTATAGGATTAGCAGATTGGGTGAAAAGTATAGAAAAGAATGGAAAGAAAAGAGGAAATGGAAGCATTGAGAAGAAAATAAAACAAATTAAACAAGGAAATTAAAATCAAATTATCTCCTTGTCCCGTGACAGTATTTCAGAAAATGCTTTTTTAATTGACGATGCCCCATTGCAAGGTAGAAATCTTGGGTTATACAGATAGGCACCAATTAGTTAAAAATCCATTTGAATTAGATTTAAACATGAAGCCCTAATTTGAAATATGCCTTCTTCCCAAATGTGATCTGGGAAAGTCATTACAGACTTCACTTTTCACCATCAATTTAGTGACTGTTCAAAGTTAAAACGGCAATAGAAAAAAAGTGAACTATCACTGTCGTAGCATCTCCATAATTATATGACCAAAATTCAGGTGCTTGTCAATCAGCCTGTATTTACGATGGTAGCAGTATCCCAGGGTCATATGATCACCATTTGCGACCTTCCCTGCCGGCTTCCAACAAGCGAAGTCAATAGGAAAAGCCAAATTCCCTTAATGATTCCATGTTTCACTTAACAACTGCAGTGATTCACTTAAGAACCATGTCCAATAAAAGGTCATAAAATCAGGTTACAACTCACTTAACAATCGCCTTACTTAGCTATAGAGATTCTGGTCCCAGTTGTCATCATCATAAAAAGAAATAAATTGCTAAATAGTAGTATATAGTTGATTCATGATGTCATGTCATGACTCCTAATAGTATTAAGTCCCTCTCCTATTGGGCTTGGCAGTTTTGAAGGGGGAAAAGTGCTTTGGAACATGTGTAGACAAGTCCTTTAATGACATGTACCTTTTCCTAGTATTGTACTTCAGCTGCAGAGAGAAAAGATGTGGTTAAAGCAGGAGTGGGCAACTGTGCTCTTTTACAACCTGTGGACTTCAACTCCCAGAATTCCTGAGCCAGCTTGGCTGTCTCAGGAATTCTGGGAGTTGAAGTCCACAGGTCATAAAGGGGCCATATTTGCCCACCCCTGGGTTAAAGAGTTTCCAACATGGCTTCCTTTTCCCTCTTGGAATTTGAAACCCAGCAAAGCCCTATTCATCTACTGACTGCCTAAGACAGGGGTGTCAAACTTGATTTCATTGAGGGTTGTGTTTGACCTTGGAGGGCCAGGAAGACATGAGGCGTGGCTGGGGGTGTGGTCATGGTGGTAATGACATGGGATTCATGTCGGGGGTACCTGTAGTGGCTAAGTGCTAAGGCAAGACTTCCCTGAGACCCTCCTTCACTCTCATTAACATCTCCTTCCTTCCTTCCTTCCTTCCTTCCTTCCTTCCTTCCTTCCTTCCTTCCTTCCTTCCTTCCTTCCCTTTTTTCCCTTCTCTATTCATTCTTCTTTCTTCCCCTCTTTCCTTATTTTTCTTTCCTTGCTCTCTTCCCATCTTCCCATTTTTTTTTCTTTCCTCTTTCCCTTTCTCCTTTCCTGCACTCCCTTCCCCAGCTCCGTTTTTGCTGGCAGAGGGCTGCAGGAGGCTTTGCTGTTTCCAGGACAGCCCTGCGGGCCAGATTTAAACACCCCTTAGACACCCCTTGACACCCCTGGCCTAAGATCCAAAGTAGCTAATGGGCAGGCTAGACAAAGAGATTTTGCTTCCAGAGACTAGGAATAAGATGCCCCTTCATTTCCTTTCCATATACAAAGATCACTTCTGATCACTTCATACTGGTAATAGCTGTACTCAGAAACAGCAGGCTGGTTTAAGCAGCTTAAGACAAGAAGCATGGTATGTGCTGCTGTTTGCAAGATCACCCTGCTGTCTCTTGCGTCTGCCTAGGAATAGAACCAAAGCAGAGGGCAGGACATCAGCAAGAACGATGACCTACTAAGCATTGCATAATAGGAATTCTGCTGGATTAGATTTGTGCGCCATTTGGTCCACCAACCGGTTTCACTGGTGGCTTATTAGCTGCCTCTGTAAAGCCATCAAGCAGGATGGGAAGAGTTTATTCAATAATAACTACCCAGTTATTTTCCTCTGTCTTCTACCCACCCCACAAAGTAGTCTTCTCTAGTTTAGGAATGGAAACAGAGTTGACTTTACAAGCGATAAGCCAACAATGATTTTACTATTTAAAATTAAAATAAGGGTAATGAAGGACTGCTGAATATTTTTCATTAATGAGGGATTCTTGGTGCTCTCTGAGCTTAGGGTGATGAAACATCTGCAAGAAAACAAGCAAACTCAGAGAGCACCAAGGACCCCTCATTTCAACCCTGAGCTACAAACATTCTCCTTTATTGATATTTTTCGTTAATAAAATGGAGCTGCCTGAGTATTAATTAACTTTTTAAAAATTTCCATTGAAATTCAAATCTCTCATTTTTCAGTATGAGTCACCCTGAGCACCGGTTTCTCAACTGAGGAGCACAGATCAGGGGTGAAATTCAGCAGGTTCTGACAGGTTCTGGGGAACCGGTAGCGGAAATTTTGAGTAGTTTGGAGAACCAGCAAATACCACCTCTGGCTGGCCCCAGAATGGGGTGGGAATGGAGATTTTGCAATATCCTTCCCCCAGGAGTGGGGAGGGAATGGGGATTTTGCAGTATCCTTCCCCTGCCATGCCCACCAAGCCACACCACGCCCACCAAGCCACACCCACAGAACCGGTAGTAAAAAAATTTGAATTCCACCTCTGGCACTGACTATAAAGTTATGGAAAAACTATGAGAAAAGTATCTTAGAAACTGAGGCAGCTACTATTCAACTTGATAAAGAAAAGAAGTAGATTCCCAGTAAGATCTTGTTTGAATTTTTGGCATCTCTGCAGTGAGGGCATCAAACTTTGAATATTTTTTTAGTCTGCAGAATTTCTGGTAATGGCCATTCCAGGTATTTGTTTTCAAGATGTCTTTCAGATGCATTTTGCTCCAGATCATAAGAATAAAAAGGAACAACACCCATGAGGATAAATAAAGATTTATATTAGTGCAGGGCCACAGGTAGCTGTCAAATATCAGATTTCACTATCCCCATTGTTCATTCTAAGTAAACACACAAAGAATACTATTTCAGATATTTCAAAGCTTTTGGAATCCTAGAGAAGCACAAGCACTTCCCTAACTAATCTGTACATAGTAACAAAGTTATCTGTTGGGAGAGAATGCCTAGATATATATCTAGCAGTGAATTCATAGACTGGAGATGAGCAGTTTATGGATTCCCCCTAATGCCTGATTCCATCCATGGTTCCCCATTGTTCTTCAACTCCTTCCAAGCACATCATTTAAGTATGAAAGTAAAGGAAACATTTCTTCACTTAGTGCAAAATTAATCTTTGGGTTTAATTGCCACAAAACATAGGAATGGCTACTGTCATTGTACTAAATAGCTATTAGAGGCTATATACAATTAATATGGGTGGGGGAGAGAGAGAGAGATGATAGAATACGTTCATAGAGGACAGGTATATCAAAAGCTATTGATTTTGAAGATTGATTGTTACTCCTGGTTGGGAATAGCATGTTTCCAAATACTAATCACAAAGGAAGAGCCATGAGGGAGGGATATATGTCCACGTTCTATTTGTGAGCAGCTCAGAACTATTATAAGAAAAAAAATGTTGGCTAAGAATGGGTTATGAGATGACCCAACAGGACTTTTTTATGTTCTTAGATTCTTCTCCTTTTTCCTAACATTCCTGCACATGTTCAGTACTTCCCCCCCCCACAAATAATCGAAGTGCCTATTTAGTTTTAAGCCATATAAGGAGCCTACTCAATCAGTCACCTTGCTACATGTGCACAATATTTTGTACATAACCAAAACTATATCTTGCTGATTTTAGATACCATGGATGGCAGAGGTCCACTTTGTACTATCTTTAAATTTGGATAGGTTCTGTGGGAAAATGAGACTGTATGTGCTTTAATACGACTAGATGATATTTTGAAGGAAGGGGGATTAGCTGAGCGAGTAGGCAAAATTATTTTTTAAAAGAGGATGTGATTCCAGTGTTGTTGATTCTTTCCTATTTAAAGAAAAAAAATTGAGACCTTCCTATGTATTTTATTTATTTATTTATTTATTTATTTATTTATTTATTTATTTAATTTTTATACCGCCCCCTCTCCCGAAGGATTCGGGGCGGTGAACAGCCAAGATTAAGAAACATCCAATACAACCATTAAAATGCATTTAAAACAAAATTAAATCCAATGGCTTTCCCCAATTTAAAACCCCTTACCCATAAAATTCACCAATAAAAATTCTAAGCCAGCCCGGCTTGCCGAAATAAAAATGTTTTCAGAGCCCGGCGAAAGGTTCGGAGGTCTGGGATCAGTCGTATCCCTGGGGGTAGCTCATTCCAGAGGGCGGGTGCCCCCACAGAGAAGGCTCTTCCCCGGTGGGGTCACCAGTCGACATTGCCTAACCGACGGCACCCTGAGGAGACCCTCTCTGTGGGAGCGTATTGGCCGGTGGGAGGTTATCGGTGGCAGAAGGTGGTCTCATAAATAACCAGGCCCTAAGCCATGGAGCGCTTTGAAGATGAGAACCAGTACCTTGAAGCGCACCCAGAAGACCACTGGAAGCCAATGCAGCTCACGCAGGAGAGGTGTTACACTGGCGCGCCATGTCGCCCCCATAAGTACCCATGCGGCTGCATTCTGCACCAGTTGGAGCCTCCGGGTGCTCCTCAAGGGGAGCCCCATGTAGAGAGCATTTCAGTAGTCCAGGCAGGAAGTGACGAGGGCATGAGTGACCGTGCATAAGGAGTCACGATCCAGAAAGGGGCGCAACTGGCGTATCAGGCGAACCTGATAGAAAGCCCCCCTGGCCACTGCCGTCATATGCTCTTCTAAAGACAGCCGTGTGTCCAGGAGGACACCCAAGTTACGCGCCCTCTCCGTGGGGGCCAGTGTCTTGCCCCCAATAGCCAGCGATGGCACCAGCTGGCTATATCGGGACGCCGGCAACCACAGCCACTCAGTCTTGGAGGGGTTGAGTCAGAGCCTGTTCCTCCCCATCCAGGCCCGCACGGCCTCCAGGCACCGGGACATCACTTCAACGGCATCGTTGGGGTGGTCTGGGGTGGAGATGTACAACTGAATGTCATCAGCATACAGATGGCACTGCACCCCAAAACCATGGATGATCTCACCCAGCGGCTTCACATACAGTCAGGTCCATAAATATTGGGACATCGACACAATTCTAACATCTTTGGCTCTATACACCACCACAATGGAGTTGGAATGAAACAAACACAATGTGCTTTAACTGCAGACTGTCAGCTTTAATTTAAGGGTATGTACATCCAACTCAGGTGAACGGTGTAGGACTTACAGCAGTTTGCATATGTGCCTCCCACTTGTTAAGGGACCAAAAGTAATGGGACAGAATAATAATCATAAATCAAACTTTCCCTTCTTAATATTTGGTTGCAAATCCTTTGCAGTCAATCACAGCCTGAAGTCTGGAACGCATAGACATCACCAGACGCTGGGTTTCATCCCTGGTGATGCTCTGCCAGGCCTCTATTGCAACTGTCTTCAGTTCCTGCTTGTTCTTGGGGCATTTTCCCTTCAGTTTTGTCTTCAGCAAGTGAAATGCATGCTCAATGGGATTCAGGTCAGGTGATTGACTTGGCCATTGCATAACATTCCACTTCTGTCCCTTCAAAACCTCTTTGGTTGCTTTTGCAGTATGCTTTGGGTCATTGTCCATCTGCACTGTGAAGCGCTATCCAATGAGTTCTGCAGCATTTGGCTGAATGTGAGCAGATAATATTGCCCGAAACACTTCAGAATTCATCCTGCTGCTTTTGTCAGCAGTCACATCATCAATAAATACAAGAGAACCAGTTCCATTGGCAGCCATACATGCCCACGCCATGACACTACCACCACCATGCTTCACTGATAAGGTGGTATGCTTAGGATCATGAGCAGTTCCTTTCCTTCTCCATACTCTTCTCTTCCCATCACTCTGGTACAAGTTGATCTTGGTCTCATCTGTCCATAGGATCTTGTTCCAGAACTGTGAAGGCTTTGTTAGATGTTGTTTGGCAAACTCTAATATGGCCTTCCTGTTTTTGAGGCTCACCAATGGTTTACATCTTGTGGTGAACCCTCTGTATTCACTCTGGTGAAGTCTTCTCTTGATTGTTGACTTCAACACACATACACCTACCTCCTGGAGAGTGTTCTTGATCTGGCCAACTGTTGTGAAGGGTGTTTTCTTCACCAGGGGAAGAATTCTTCAGTCATCCACCACACTTGTTTTCCGTGGTCTCTCGGGTCTTTTGGTGTTGCTGAGCTCACCGGTGCATTCCTTCTTTTTGAGAATGTTTCAAACAGTTGTTTTGGCCATGCCTAATGTTCTTGCTATCTCTCTGATGGGTTTGTTTTGTTTCTTCAGCCTAATGATGGCTTGCTTCACTGATAGTGACAGCTCTTTGGATCTCATTTTGAGAGTTGACAGCAACAGATTCCAAATGCAAATAGCACACTTGAAATGAACTCTGGGCCTTTTATCTGCACATTGTAATTGGGGTAATGAGGGAATATCACACACCTGGCCATGGAACAGCTGAGAAGCCAATTGTCCCATTACTTTTGGTCCCTTAACAAGTGGGAGGCACATATACAAACTGCTGTAAGTCCTACACCGTTCACCCGAGTTGGATGTACATACCCTCAAATTAAAGCTGACAGTCTGCAGTTAAAGCACATGGTGTTTGTTTCATTCCAACTCCATTGTGGTGGTGTATAGAGCCAAAGATGTTAGAATTGTGTCAATGTCCCAATATTTATGGACCTGACTGTAAATGTTGAACAGGAGAGGCGAGAGGACCGACTCTTGCGGCACCCCACAAACCAGGTGCCTTGAGGTTGACCTCTGCCCCCCAGCCAACATGGACTGCGACCGGTCGGAGAGCTAGGAGGAGAACCACCGTAAAACGGTGCCTCCCACTCCCAACCCCTCCAACGGGTGCAGCATGATACCATGTTCGATGGTATCAAAAGCCGCTGAGAGATCTAATAGGACCAGAACAGAGGAGCAACCCTGTCCCGAGCCCTCCAGAGATCATCAACCAACGCGACCAATGCTGTTTCCGTGCTGTACCCAGGCCTGAAGCTGGACTGGAACGGATCTAGATAGACAGTTTCATCCAGGTACTGCGGGAGCTGTCGCGCCACCACACTCTCAACAACCTTCGCCAGAAAGCGAAGGTTGGAAACTGGATGATAGTTTGCCAAAACAGCTGGGTCCAGAGAGGGCTTCTTGAGGAGGGGCCTCACCACCACCTCTTTCAAGGCAGGAGGCAAAAAACCCTCACTCAAGGAAGCGTTTATAATCCTCTGGAGCCAGCCTCGTGTAACCTCCCGGGTAGCCAGCACCAACCAGGAGGGACACGGATCCAATAAACATGTGGTTGCGTTCAGCCTCCCCAGCATCCTGTCCACGTCCTCAGGGGTCACAGGGTCAAACTCATCCCACATAGCATTCTCAAGACACACCTCAGACAACCCACCTGAATCCACCCAGTCAGAGTCCAGACCTTCCCGAATTTGAGTGACTTTATCATGCAGATAATGCACAAAATCCTCAGCACGTCCTTGCAAGGCGTCTTCCCGCGCTCCCAGATGGAGAAGGGAGAGGGTCACCCTAAACAAGGCAGCTGGGCGATTATCTGCTGACGCGATAAGAGCAGAAAAGTAGTTACACTTCTCCGCTTTTATCGCCACTAAGTAGGTCTTGATGTAAGACCTCACTAGTGTACGGTCAGATTCGGAACGACTAGCCCTTCAACTGCTCTCTAGGCGTCTTTTCCGGCGCTTCATCCCCCTCAGCTCCTCGGAGAACCAAGGAGCTGGGCAGATTCGGTGCCAGGTCAGAGGCCGCAAAGGCACGACCCGATCTAAAGCACCAGCAGCTGCCCTATCCCAGGCGGCCACCAGGTCTTCCATCGAGTCGCGAGCCAGAGTCTCAGGAAATGACCCAAGCTCCATTTGGAACCTATCAGGATCCATCAGGTGCCTGGGGCGGAACCACCTAATCGGTTCCGCCTCCCTGCAGTGGGGCGTAGCGGTCAGGAAGTCAAGTCTGAGGAGAGAGTGGTCTGACCATGACAAGGGTTCAATGACTATATCCCCTGTATCTAAGCCATTCAACCACTGACCAGAGACGAAAACCAGGTCCAGCATGTTTCCTCCCGTGTGAGTGGGGCCTTGAATTAACTGGGTCAGGTCCATGGCCATCATGGAAGCCATGAACTCCCGAGCCACCCCAGATGCTTCATTGATGGACGGCAGGTTGAAATCCCCCATGACTAAAAGCCTGGGGGTATCAACCGACACCCCAGCTATAACATTGAGGAGCTCGGGCAGGGTCGCTGCCACGCAGCAAGGAGCCAGGTACGCAACCAGCAGGCCCATCTGCCTCCCATGGCCCCACTTCACAAGGAGAGACTCACAGCCGGCTATCTGAGGTACAGTGGCCTCCCTAGGATCAAGACCTTCCTTTACAATAACCGCCACCCCCCTCCACCCCTACCCTGGGCCCTCGGCTGATGAAATGCACGGAAACCCGGTGGGCACATTTCTACGAGGGGGACCCCCCCCTCCAGGCCCAACCACGTCTCTGTAATACCCGCCAGGTCTGCTCCCCCCTCCTGAATCAGCTCACAAATGAGGGGGCTTTATTAACCACAAACCTGGCGTTGCACAACATCAGCCTAAGACCCAGACTCTGAGACTCTGGACAACCCAGGGAACGAGGAGAGCATTGGGAGCCGGAGCACGTCACCGCTTGGAGACAGTGGGTGCGTGCCCCCATAAGATGATATGGCCCCATGCTCCCACCATACCTGCCCCTCCCACCCATGGTCCTGATGACATCGCCCTCTTCCCTAACAACACCAACCCCCTCCAATCCCCGCTCCGCACCTCCCCTAACGCGACCCTGTGCCGGGCCTGGCCCCCTCCCCAACAAATCACCTTCCCTATCCTTTGCCAAACAACCCTCCCCCCTCCCAAAACCCCTTAAAAAATTGGCAAATGACAATTTAAAAAAAAACCCTCAACCCCCTCTTCGCTGCATGCCACCTCTCGGGATTCCAAAATCCGTCATCGAGGTAGGCCCTCGATAAAGTGGAGGGCCAATCCTGCAAGAGGGGGGAGTCTTGCAGAACAAGAAGCTCAGCTGCCGAATACATCTTGCCACAGGAGGATAAGTAACCATGTCCCAAGGGTCCAGATGGAAAATAAGAGGTCCAAGGGAGAGCAAATAAGATGGGGGCATCCAAAATCCGAGGTCCAAAGTCCACTGTCCCTCACCACAGTGGGTAGGATCTCTTGCCAAGTCGACACAGTTCAAGGGGGATACAATCCAACCACCCTCTCACAGTGATTGGTCTGATGGTCAGTCCCCTCTACTGGTGAGATGGAAGTAGTGAACCTTTGCAATATCAACAAAGCACAAGGGGTTAAAGTCCATGGCCACCCTCTCACAGTGGCTGGTCTAATAGTCCACAACCACCCTCTCACGGTGGTTGGTCTGATAGTCAGTCCCCTCTGCTGGTGAAATGCAAGTAATACCATACCGACTCTGCCGGAGGGGCACAAAAAACCAAGACCACCCTCTCATGGTGGCTGGTATGATGGTCAGTCCCCTCTGCTGGTGGGATGGAAGAAGTACACCGGCTCCCATAATCTCCCAACACAATTTACAGTCCCCCTCCATGGCAGGGGGAAGGACTCCGATGAATATGAGCCAGATTTCAGTGCCAGTGAGTCCATAAACGGCAACCAGTCCGAGATAGGCATAATGCCAAGGGGAACGATGGAAAATAGGGGGGAGAAATCTCCCACCCCCAGCCCCCAAAATTCAACGGAGGCCTCCCAACGACGTGAAGAACTAACCCATCAACTGGGCAGCCCTCCCACCGGTCATTGCCAATCCCGGGTAGTCGATGTTGTAGTTTGCCGTTGAGCCCATCAAGCACCTCAGCAGGGTTGACTGCCGACGCTCTCCTTCCCGCCATCGCCAGACGGCTGCCATTGCAGCCACAGCTGCCGCTGACGCCGCTTTCGCTGCCGCTACCAAAGAAAAAACTCTGGCAGTGTCCCCGAGCTCACCAGGGAGTCCGATGGTCCCCAAGGCAACTAGGGAACACCCCTGGGCCTGGGGCCATCCCCGGACCGCCGACGACCCCAACGGACCCATCACCGCCGCTGCTCCGACCTCCGAGCAGGCTCCAGCCCAGAAAAACACCGCCACCGCCCAGCTGATGCGCCTGAGCACCGGATCTCACCGACGCCGCCATCTCCCTCCAGCCTCGATCTCCTGGGGGACAAACCCCTCAACCGGCTGGCGGGGAGCTCCCACGACCGGGCCAGGGGTCAGAAATTGTTCAAATGACCCCGAAATGGACCCATGGGACAAAAAGCCCCCATCCTCAAGCCGCGGCTCAGGCAGACACCACCATCTTGGACATGCGCAGTTAATTTTAGTGCACCGTCAAATTGGAAACTTTTTAAGTCTTGTCTCCAATCTTCCAGTCTCAAAAAGTTGCAAGGCTAGAGACATACTAACTATATCCCACAAACCATCAGCAGCCTCTTCCCATTCTCCAAGCTATAAATCAATGGCTAATGGACTGGATAAGGACAAATGACTCAAAGTTCAACCAAGCAAAAGAAAAGCAGATAAAGATATAGATTCAATTTATACTGGATGAGATTTCTTTTACCTTAAAGACTCATATTATTTATTTATTTATTTATTTTATTTAATATAACTTATATGCCGCCCTATCTCCATAGGACTCAGGGCGGCTCACAACAATTAAAACAAGCCAATAAAAACATAAAATACATACATAAACAAATATTAAAACCCGTTAAAATAATTGAAAACCCCCTCAGTCCAGGCTAGGTGCCGGAAACAGCCATATTATGGAGTTTATATGTATTCCTGGATTAAAACTGAGTCTGGATGTCCAGAATTTGGAGATAGTTTAGCAGTGAATCCTTACTTCTAAGTCTTAGAGCTGGACATGAAAAGATGACGGCAAAAATAGAACTCTTAACACCAACATCCAGTACAATTTGTTAAAAGGCGAAAGATTTATACGATCTGAAGTGAAACCAGAGTATTTGTTCATATCATACTAAACCATTAGTTAATGTAACATTTGAATACATCATCTCCTTCACTCAGTTTCCAGGGCTTAGATATGTCTACAAAAAAAATCCTGTTAGAAGGAGAGATAATAAAGAAAATTTTAGAATGTGCAGAAATGAACAGATTAACATTAAGAATAAAAGATAAAAAGGAATTGGTGTATTTCAAGACATGGGGACATTTTTATGATTGGCTAGAAAAGGAATATGAATAAAAATAAATGAGAGAAAAGACAAAAAAATAGAAATACAAATGACACCTGAGTAAATGAAAAAGGGGGTAAATGAAAAAAGAGGTACTATATAAATGTACATTAAGGATGATATACCCGCTGTCTTCAAGCGGTAGAGTGCTCCGGCCCCCAAGGCTCCACCCGTTCTCCAGGTAGTACAGACCTTCAGGGCCCGGGCCTTCGTCTGATGTTGTGCAACGCCAGGTCTGTAGTAAATAAAGCCCCCCTCATCTGTGATCTTGTTTACGAGGGGGGAGCGGACCTGGCGGGTATTACGGAGACCTGGTTGGGCCCAGAGGGAGGGGTCCCTCTGGTAGAAATGTGCCCACCAGGTTTCCACGCATTCCATCAGCCAAGGTCACACGGGAGGGGTGGGGGAGTAGCGGTTATTATTAGAGAAGGCCTTAGGCCGAGGGAGACCACTGTACCTCAGACAGCTGGTTGTGAGTCCCTCCTTGTGAAGTGGGGCCATGGGGTTCAGATGGGTTTGCTGATCACATACCTGGCTCCCTGCCACGTGGCGGCAGCCCTGCCCGAGCTACTCAACGTTATTGCCGCGGTGGCGGTTGATACCCCCAGACTTATGGTCATGGGGGATTTCAACCTGCCATCCGTGGGTGAGGCGTCTGAGGTGGCTCGGGAGTTCATGGCTTCCATGACGGCCATAGACCTGACCCAACTAATTCATGGCCCTACGCACACTGGGGGAAACACACTGGACTTGGTTTTTGTCTCTGGACAGTGGTTGAGTGATCTCGAGATAGGGGATATAGTCATCGAGCCCTTGTCATGGTCAGATCACTCGCTCCTTCGCCTTGACCTTCGAACCGCAGCACCCCACCGCAGGGAGGCGGAACCGGTAAGATGGTACCGCCCCAGGCGCCTGATGGAACCGGATAGGTTCCAGATGGAGCTTGGGCCAATCCCGGAGGTTCTGGCTCACGCCTCATCTGGGGACCTAGTGGCCGCCTGGGATAGGGCGGCTGCTGGAGCCCTGGATCGAGTCGTGCCTTTGCGGCCTCTGACCCGGCGCCGATCTCGCCTGGCTCCTTGGTTCACCGAGGAGCTGAGGGAGATGAAGCGCCGGAAAAGACGCCTAGAGAGCTGTTGGAGGGCTACTCTTTCTGAATCTGACCGAACACTGGTAAGATCTTATATTAGGAGTTACCTAGTGGCGATAAAAGCAGCAAAATGTACTCATTTTACTGCTCTTATTGCGTCATCAGATAATCGCCCGGCCACCCTGTTTAGGGTGACCCGCTCCCTGCTCCACCAGGAAGCGCGGGAGGGCCCCTTGGAGGGGAGAGCCGAGGATTTTGTTCAATATCTGTATGACAAAATCACTCAGATTCGGGCAGGTCTGGACTCTGACGGGATAGATCCAGCGAGGGTGACAGAGACAGGTCTTGAGACTGTTATCTGGGATGAGTTTGATCCTGTGACCCCAGATGACGTGGACAGGATTCTGGGTAGATTGAACGCGACCACATGTTTGTTGGACCCGTGTCCCTCCTGGTTAGTGCTGGCTTCCCGGGAGGTGACGCGAGGCTGGCTCCAGGGGATTATAAATGCTTCGTTGGGTGAGGGTGTCTTTCCCGCCGCCTTGAAAGAGGCGGTGGTGAGGCCTCTCCTCAAGAAGCCTTCCCTGGACCCGGCAGTATTGGCTAATTATCGTCCAGTCTCCAACCTTTGCTTCGTTGCGAAGGTTGTTGAGAGTGTGGTTGTGCGACAGCTACCCCAGTACCTGGATGAAGCGTCGTATCTAGATCCGTTCCAGTCGGGCTTCAGGCCTGGATACAGCACGGAAACGGCATTGGTCGCGTTGGTTGATGATCTCTGGAGGGCTCGGGACAGGGGTTGTTCCTCTGTCCTGGTCCTGTTAGACCTCTCAGCGGCTTTTGATACCATCGACCATGGTATCATGCTGCACCGGCTGGAAGGGTTGGGGGTGGGAGGCACCGTTTTACGGTGGTTCTCCTCCTTTCTCTCTGACCGGTCGCAGTCTGTGTTGACAGGGGGGCAGAGATCGACCCCGAGGCCCCTTATATGTGGGGTGCCGCAGGGATCGGTTCTCTCGCCCCTTCTGTTCAACATTTATGTAAAGCCGCTGGGCGAGATCATCCGTGGTTTCGGGGTGAAGTACCATCTGTACGCTGATGACACCCAGCTGTACATCTCCACCCCGGACCACCCCAACGATGCCCTTGAAGTGATGTCCCAGTGCCTGGAGGCCGTGCGGATCTGGATGGGGAGAAACGGGCTCAGGCTCAACCCATCCAAGACCGAGTGGCTGTGGTTTCCGACGTCCCGATATAGTCAGCTGGCGCCATCGCTGGCTATTGGGGGCGAATCATTGGCCCCCACGGAAAGGGCTCGTAACTTGGGCGTCCTCCTGGACTCACGGCTGTCTTTAGAAGAGCACTTGACGGCCGTGACCGGGAGGATTTTTCATCAGGTTCGCCTGATTCGCCAGTTGCGTCCCTTTCTAGATCGGGACTCGTTACGCACAGTCACTCATGCCCTCGTCACCTCTCGTCTGGACTATTGTAATGCTCTCTACATGGGGCTCCCCTTGAGGTGCACCCGGAGGCTCCAACTGGCGCAGAGTGCGGCCGCGCGGGTGGTTATGGGAGCAACATGGAGCTCCCATGTAACACCTCTCCTGCGCGAGCTGCACTGGCTCCCGGTGGTCTTCCGGGTGCGCTTCAAGGTTCTGGTTACCACCTTTAAAGCGCTCCATGGCTTGGGACCTGGTTACTTACGGGACCGCCTACTACCATCAACAGCCTCCCACCGACCAGTACGCTCCCACAGAGAGGAGCTCCTCCAGGTGCCATCGGCCAAACAATGTCGGCTGTCGGCCCCTAGGGGGAGAGCCTTCTCTGTGGGGGCACCGACGATCTGGAATGAGCTCCCCCCAGAGATACGGAGGATTCCGGATCTGCGCACCTTCTGCCGCGAGTTGAAGACGCTTTTGTTTCATCAAGCTGGCCTCGCCTAAATCTTCCCCCTTTTAAGTGTAAATTCTAAATTTTTAATGGATTAAAATATGGGTATTTTAAATTGGATATTAATTCAGCCAAATTTATTTAATTCATTTTATTCGATTTTAAATTTTGTATATTTATGTGTTTTATTTCATGGCTGTGCACCGCCCTGAGTCCTTCGGGAGTAGGGCGGTATAGAAATTCAATAAATAATAATAATAATAATAATAATAATAATAATAATAATAATAATAATAATAATAATAATATATGTTTAACCAGAAAAATAGAGGAGAAATTGAAAGGAAAATGTGGGTAAATATAAGATCGAGGTTGCTTGAATACCATCTTGACAAAATATTGAATTGAAAATGGACACAACAACGGAGAGGAAAGGGAGAGAGGAGTAGAGGGACAGGTAGGAAGGAGAGAGGAGAAGGGAGGAAAAGAGAGAGAGAAGAAAGGGAAAAGGAGAGGAAGAAAGGGAGGGGAAATAAGAGTAGGAGAGAGGGTTAGAAAGAGAGGAAGAGGGGAGGAGTGGGGGAAAGGAAGGGGAAAGAGAGGAGGGGAAGGAGAGGAGGGGAAGGAGAGGAAGAAAGAAGAAAGTTGAAAAGAATAGAAGAAGGGAGGGAAGGGTAAGAGGGGAGAAGGAGAGGAATGGTTGTTGTGGAAGAAGGGAGATATGGAATGGTAGAAGAGCAACTCCAAATGTACTTTAAAGTTTTTAGGATGAAGAATGAATCAATATGGAAACCAAAGATAATATGCGTGATAAGAATGGTTAAAGAGATTGTACATTTATATATGTTTTTATGAGAAATAAAAATAAAAAACTTTTATTTAAAAAAAAGATATGTCGGCTAAAAAGCATTAGCAGAGATCTAAGGGTTTCAATGAAACAAGGATTACTTTGTGTTTTGGACTGCCAAAAGGGTAATATCAATCACGAGTAACAATGCATTATTTATTGTTCTAGTTTTTAAAAGGAATCATCTTTAAATTGATAGACTGTATCTGTGAACTTGTCTGGAGCTACAAAAGTGAAGCAAAGTTGTGATGAAATCTTTCCATGTTCCTTTTGCCCTATTACTAGAACAATTAATTAAAAATGGTAGAGCTGAGCCTATTGATTCATTTAGCTCTTGGAAGCTTAATGAGGTGTAAATCCTACTGGCAGCTGCATAGTGGAGCTGTCAAAGTAATTTATATCAATTGATGTGATTAGTACAGGTTCTCAATCACACCACTGTTGCTCCCTCCAATCTGTCATATTCTGAACGGAGCAATTTAACTGTTGAATTTCTGTTCGGCTGGATCCAATTTTCTCTGGATTATGCTAATGAGGCTAGAAATTTGACGTTAAAAACATCAGAAGTGCCAGACTGGATTGACCCAAAGACATATAAATATGTGATATTCTGTTCCAACAGTTGCCAAACAGATGGCAGGAAGGAGCCCCTATGCAAGTCAGCTATTACTAAATTTACTGCAGAGATTATGTACTGATCTTAACTGGTGGCTATTTGATGGTCTTATGTTCTATGAATTTGTCTAGTATATTTTAAAAGAACAAAATGTAGACAGTCATTACACCACCAAGTGTGTGAAGATTTCCTTTAGTCTGTCCTGAATCTCATGTCATTTACCGTCATTTCGATGTCCCAAGATCTTGTATTTTGCAAGAAGCCGAATATTTCCTTTGTCATGCATTATTTAATACTCTTCTGTCATTCCCCACATTTCTTCTACCCATAATTCCTGCTCAACAGTTAGATGTATGCGACTATCATCCCTGCTTTATTTTTACCTTTATAGCTGCTTTTCCTAACTGCATTTTTTTAACCTAAAAATAGTTTTGTTTTTAGAAAAAGGGAACAATTTCTTGACCTAGCCTTTCTGCTTTGCTTCTAAACTTGCCTAGTTGCTTAAATATTATCTAGATTTCTTCTCACTGGGCCAAGAAACCTCCATAACAAGAATCCCTATTATGTTTCAAAGAATTTAGCTGCTCTGTAATTTACTTCCTTTTCGGCTTCTTTCAAAGCTCCATTGGCAAAGTTCATATTTATTACTCCTATTCATTTACATGTTTAGCCCTGTTCATTTGCTCTGGATTGTGAGCTCCTAGAGAAGGATAAGCAATGCAATTAATATTTAAATATTGATTCCACCCCAGGTCATTCAGAATTTCATAGGAAGAAGGAGTAATTCTGAAGCATTTGAAGGATAAAGATCAGTGGTGGGATTCAGCCGGTTCTCTCCCAATCAAGTGAACCGGTAGCAGTGACTGCCATAGGCTCTGCCCACCTGCCCAGACGTAATGTGCGACTACTGCGCATCCGCAGAACGCCATGTGCACGCGCAGAGGTGCATGCTCACATTTGCGAACCAGTGGTGAAGGTAAGTGAATCCCACCTCTGATGAAGGTGGTTCTGATGTGTGATTTGGACTTGGTATTTTATGCAGACACATACGTATACAGTGCATTCAGAAAGTATTTTAACTTTTGTCAGTTTTATTGTTCTCCAGTCTGATTCTACAGTTGTTGAAATTCATTTTTTTAAAAGAGAAGTGATGAAGAACATGATGGTCACTTGACTGAGCTCCAGAGATTCTGTGTGGAGATGGAACAGAGTTCCAGAAGGACAACAACCATCACTGCAGCCCTCGATCGAGCTGGGCTTTATAGCAGAGTGGCTAGATGGAAGCCTCTCCTCAGTGCAAGACACATGAAAGTCTGCTTGGAGTTTGCAAAAAAAGCACCTGAAGGGCTCTCAGACTATGAGGAACAAACTCCAAGCGGGCTTTCATGTGTTTGCACTGAGGAGAGGCTTCCATCTAGTCACTCTGCCATAAAGCCCAGTTCGATTGAGCTTCATAGATGGAACGGTCTTTGCTGTGGATCCTCTCAAAGTTTATGTGAGGGAAGGTAATAAGGAGGAGGATTCCCAGCAGGGAGGGCTGCATTGCAGAAGGATAAGAGACAACTCGGTCCAGTCATCATGTGTGAGAGAAAGAGGATGAAGACAGTCCCTCCCTAATGATTCCCAGAGTATATTGTAGATCAGGGCAGTCAAACTCCCAGCCCACAAACCAAATGTGTCACGTGCTGGCCACGCCCACACCCAGTTTAGCAAAGTGGGGAAACATCATGATATGTCACTTGACGATGCTGTGATGGTGTGAGTTGGACACCCCTGTTGTAGATGCAGATAGTAGAGTTCTCAGTCTGGGAATGTTCTGTCCATAGGTGTGCAAACAATAAAGAACTCAGCTTGGAAGAATCACTATCTTTCTTGGCTTTGGGGCCTGACAGTTTATATCTATAAGAAACTATTTGCTCACATTCTTTTCATAGACTTATTTTATTTTCCATCTTTTTTTCTTCCCTGTTTTAACAGCTTGAAAACTAAGGAGTGGAGAGTGTTGGTTTCAGTTGCCTTTTTGAATTCACTATAAAACTCAGTACTGACAGCAGTGTTCTAAATAATGGATTGGAAGATATGAGGAATAAAGCATAAAGTTAAAATTGCTTCCCTCCAGCAACGTTTCATTGAGACATTGAGGGAGCTTCCTTAGGCACAGGTGTGTGAGATTCTAAGAATGTTAAGATGGCTGCTGTGATCACGTGATTGGAGCCCCACCCATTTTCATTCATGGCCATGACTACCATCTTGACTACAACATCTATTTATAGGTATAAATTAGATGCCAATTAGCTTTTGATTCCTAACATATAAGTAAAGAAACACTAGCCATCATCTCTTTACAGTGGGGATGTGTGCTGTTAGCCCACTGAGTAAATTTCTTACTCCCCGTACAGTTCCTTCATGACAATTGTAATAAATACCTGGGACTACCTGTATATATCCTTTCCAATTGTTTACTTTTGGACCTTGATTTTTATTTTTCACATGGTTTGAGACCTCTGTCTTTTTCTCAGTGAATGATGACCTTCTACGAAGGGCATCTATATGTTTATTTTTAGAATATTTGTGTTTTCATCAATGACCATTTGACTGAAGCACTAATACAACACTTTGTCTGTGGAGTTATCATTCTTTTTTTTCTGAAATCAAAACAAGTAACCTTACAACATTAAAAGGTGCTGCTCTCAAATCATAATTATCCTTCCACAACTACATTATTTAAGCACACCATTAAAAGAAGACAGCTGCATATGAGTTGAGGTTGAACTTCCCTGCAAATATTAGCAATGTCCAGAAGTCACAAATCATCTCACATCGCACCATTTCAAATCTCTGCAATTTTGTCAATAAAATAAATATATGCAGAAAGTGTGGCACATGGCACTTTATTTGTTCTAATAGGCATATCTATCTCCCTTTCCAGTGGAGTTTTTAAAGCAAGTGCCAGTTATTTAGAATCAGGCAGGCAATTCACACAGGGATTGCCCAAAACAAACAGTTATTCTTGGCTTCGGGCAGCCTCTTCTCAATGCAAACATGTAATTCTCTGCTCTGTGACCTCCCGCCAGCAGAGATTCCCTATGTGAGGTAAGTTAGGACCTTAATTTTCAGTATCCTTTCAGCAGCTTTTTGTGGTGATTTCATTCTCCTGTGAGATTGCTGGAAAAACCACTAAGGGAAGGCAAAAGCCAGATCAGGTCACAGAATTAAGAGGGAGATACAGTATTGAAAGCTGACCAGTTAGATAGAGTCTCCAGACTCTAACCTTGGGAAAAAAGCAAGGTATTTCCCCAGGCTTGCTTAGGGGGTGATGCTTTTATTCATCTCAAATGTCACTAAATAGCATACACGCTTAAAATTGGAAGTATCTTGGTGACGTTTCGACAAAGTCTCATTCGTCATCTTCAGGCTGGTGTTTCCAGTTTCGAAGCATGAAGCTGAAAACACCAGCCTGAAGGTGACGAATGAGACTTCATCGAAACGTCGCCAAGACATTTCCAATTTTACGAGGGAGAAAACCCAAATAACCAAAGACCTACATACAAACACCCGCAAAAACCTCAGAAAACAAATACACACACACACACACACACACACACACAAACAATATATATACACACAATTTGGAATATTCTGGGAGGAGAGGAGAGGAGAGGAGAAGAGGAGAGGAGAGGAGAGGAGAGGAGAGGAGAGGAGAGGAGAGGAGAGGAGGCTATAATAGATGGATGCCTATATCAACCCTCTAGCAGGTGACTTCCTTTCATTTTTTTTTTAAATTTGATTTATATGCCGCCCTTCTCCGGAGACTCAGGGCGGCTTACAATGTGCTAAGCAATAGTCTTCATCCTTTTGTATATTTATACAAAGTCAGCTAATTGCCCCCACAACTGGGTCCTCAATTTACCTACCTTAGAAAGGATGGAAGGCTGAGTCAACCTTGAGCCTGGCGAGATTCGAACCTGCAGTAATTGCAGGCAGCTGGTCTTAATAACAGGGTGCTTTAGACCACTGTACTACCAAGGCTCTTGGTATATCAGTATTTCAGTATATCCTGAATGAAACACTCTAGGACATGCATGTTGATTCTTGTCAGGTAGAATTTGAGGCTTTCTCAGTTGTTGGGACAAAGAATCCAGAAAATATTCATTGGCTCTGATTTTGGGAAGTATAGATTTATCAATTAAATTAAATTTGTTTGTGAAATGTAGAGTCCTCTTGATAGGTGAAAAGCATGAGAAATCAACCAAGCTATCTTTGTACTAACAAAACTCATTATAATTTAAGCTTTTAAAAATACCTTTAAAGAATGATAAGAGATGTTGGGTGAACTTGCATTTTGAGTTTCTATTATACCAAGCAGATACTAAGGGATTAGCACATGAGACAGGAATGAGATTTACTTCAGAAGAGTTAATGCCAGCACACTCACATGTCATACATATCCTTCCCAAGCTACTAGAAGATCAGGTCAGCCCGATGCTTCCTGTATGGCTGACCTAGGTCAGTTCTTCAGTGACAAAAAATGAAGCCCAGCACCGTATGAGGGATTGTTTTGACTGTAATCCAAGCCAGTGTCAGTCAGAGCTGGGATGACTGCAGTCTGTCTGAAAGCACTCTAAATAAATCACTGGGGCCATTTACACCCACGCACCCTTCAGCTATGAGTAGACTATTTGAGAAGAAGGAGTTGAATGCCAGCAGGCTGAATCTGCTTTGAGGGGATGAAAGATTACAGCGATCAGCTGTGTGAGGAGAAGAGATTTTTCTCCATCTGTCCATCCTCCAAGTCCTATTTCCTCATAAACTATTCTCTCAGTCACAGAGAAAATTGAAGTTGTTCAGAAATGAAAAAGATATTTAGCCTGCAAATCAATGAATATCTGACACAGTGACTGACTTCCATGGAACATATGGGAAGCAGCCAGCTGAACTGATGGATTTTCTGCATCCTTCTTCTGCTGATACGTTTTCTTCTTACTCCTTTTGAAATGATACTTTCACAACAAACCATCCCTTCTCACAAATTTCATACGAGAAAGTTTCCGAGTATGACAACTGAAAACTTTGAAAATCAAAATTGTATGGTCTTGTTACCCTGCCCAGGAAAAAGGATGTGGAGACACTGATTTGTTTTTGTTGCTATTGTTTAATCATAATATTTTAAACCAGTGTGTGTTTATTTAAATCAAAGAGTGTGCAACCGGAAACCTCAGACCCTGCTTGTTTCCTGAAAGCATTACAGATATTGTAGCCCCAGAATCTACCCCAAAGTTGCCATCAAATTATATTTTTAATGTAGCATATGATAGAACATTATTAAAGACAGAGAACTATTGCTTTAAATGAATGCAACTGTGAATGATCATAAATTTAGGAGCTGAATAAAGCAAGTTGACATATTGCCCTGACAGACATGCTGGACTTGCATCCAAATGAATATGAGTGCAACTCTGTGAGATCTTCTGATTGAATATCTGAGGTTCTAAAAATTTTTACTACCGGTTCTGTGGGCATGGCTTATTTTGTGGGCGTGGTTTAATGGTCATGTGACAATTCTTTAGGATTTAGAAGAAGTACTGGTCTATCAGGCTTTTAACTGCTTGCAGAGCCGTACCTGTCTACCCATTTGTTTTTGAAGCGTTCCAGTCTACCTATTTGTTTTTGGAGCGCACCAGTCTACCACCACACTGCCTTTTACCTCTGATCAGCTGTAGGGCGGCCCTTTGAAGCGCCGCGGCAAGAGTTTAAACAGTTTTTTTCCTTCTAGCCGATCAGCTGAGACTTGGGAGGCAGTGAATGGATTGGGGGAGGGGCCAGGCAGAGGTGGTATTTACCGGTTCTCCGAACTACTCAAAATTTCCACTACCAGTTTGCAAGAACCGGGGAGAACCAGTAGCAACCCACCACTGCTTTGTTGCTCCCCTAAGTATGATCAGCCATAACTTATGGGGCAGGCTATTTCAAAGGAATGGAGCAAAGAGTGAGAAACATGATATCTTGTCTTCATGTCACGGAACCTCACATAAGGAGAACCCTCAACTTCCCAATTTAGGAAAGATACACTGTACAGATTGGCTTTACTTGAAGAAGGTGGTACTGAGATTACCTAGGGACTAAGCAATGAAAGAATTCATAGGTTAAAACCTGCACTTTGAATTGTACTTGGAAGCATGTTGGCAACCAGTATGGTAGCGCAATATTGATGTTGTATCATTAAAAAGACTAAGATACTCAAGTCATATGGAGCATGACTTTGGAAATCATTTCCAAATTCTTCATAATAGCTGTAATCTGGTCACATAACTAAGAAGAAAGAGTGAAAATGTTAGAATGGACGATATGACAATAATATGGCTCTCTACCTTTTGGCTTTCCCATGGAGATACACTGGGGGATGGGGTTTCAGGAAGGTTTTTTGCTTTGTTGTTGTTAGTTGCGAAGTCGTGTCTGACCCATCGCGACCCATGGACAAGGTTCCTCCAGGCCTTCCTGTCCTCTACCATCCACTGAAGTCCATTTAAGCTCACGCCTACTGCTTCAGTGACTCCACCAGCCACCTCGTTCTCTGTCATCCCTTTTTTCTTTTGCCCTCAGTCTTTCCCAGCATTAGACTCTTCTCCGGTCCTTCTTTCTCATTAGGTGGCCAAAGTATTTTTTTTTTTTTAATTTTGATTTATATGCCGCCCTTCTCCGGAGACTCAGGGCGGCTTACAATGTGCTAAGCAATTTGAGTTTCATCTTCAGGATCTGGCCTTCTAAAGAGCAGTCAGGGTTGATCTCCTTTAGGACTGACCGGTTTGTTCACCTTGCAGTCCAAGGGACTCACAGGAGTCTTCTCCAGCACCAGGTTTTTCTCTACTGGTAGTAATACAGAGAAATGTATGATGTATATATTAAAACAACTCTTTCCGTCAGAGCCATGTAGGAAATTTTAATTTGTGCTTCCACAAGGCTAGGATGATCTAGTATGAAGAATAGAATGGATAAACATACAGTCCAAGCATAAGATCAACCTCAAATTTAATGTAATGTATTTTAATAAATTATAAGATTATATAATGATATTCCATGCATTATTGATATTTGATTGATTTTTTTTTCTTCTCTTGAAGAACCCACTTGAATCCAACCCATTGTTGGAACTGACTTTGTTGGCTTCTTCCCTTACATTATTTACATTTGTTGAAGTGTTTGAGTACATATTCTACTGATGGATCCCCTTTAAATAATTTATTTCAAATATTCTGGTGGCTTGGAAAGATTTAAAAAAATGATTGCATATACAGATTAGCTATAATTACTCTTCAGTGGATGAAGATCTGTTTTCATCTCTGTAAAGTGTGAAGAGGCAAAGAGGCAAGTCTTACACAATTCAAGACAGCAAACTGGAAAAAACAAAAAGGCATTAAAAAATTACACCATTAAGCTATGACGCTGTTCGGATAGTTCATTTTCATCTCCCCAAACCAGATAAAAACATAATATTCCCAGCCACTGTGGGAACAGGTTGAGTTTAAATTTCAATGATTCTTTGCTTTAAATTCAGAGTTTGTATAAACCTTCTGAACAGGGCAATACATTTAATTTTTTTTGAACTTATTTAACTTATTTAATTAAGGGGAAGTGGTGGCTCAGTGGCTAAGACACTGAGCTTGTCGATCGGATGGTTGGCTGTTCAGCAGTTCTAATCCCTAGTGCCGTGTAACGGGATGAGCTCCTGTTACTTGTCCCAGCTTCTGCCAACCTATCAGTTCGAAAACACATAAAAAATGCAAGTAGAAAAACAGGGATCACCTTTGGTGGGAAGATAACAGCGTTCCATGCGCCTTTGGCGTTTAGCCATGCCAGCCACATGACCACAGAGACATCTTCGGACAGTGCTGGCTCTTCAGCTTTAAAACGGAGATGAGCACCGCCCTCTAGATTGGGAACGACTAGCACATATGTGCGAGGGGAACCTTTACCTTTACTTTTACTAACTTATTTAATTATATTCAGATGTACCCCTGAACCCAAATCTGACTTAGAAATATGCTTAGAGTTATACATTTAACACATGATGGGGCCTACCGTAATTTCCCCACTCAAGTCATATTTACAGAAGCCCAATTTGCTTTTGTGATTTGTTGGTTTGGGGAAGAAAGAACGTGACTGCAGGCAAACATCTCCCCATATTTTTAAAGTCATCCGAATATTGTAATACAATTAAAATGCCATTGTAAAAGAGGCAATGAAGCTCTGAGATTTTTCTTTTAAATCTTCTGTTTTCTGTAAATAGACAGTTCATTCCAACACAGAAGTACCTCCTTCCAATATGCTGGCAATTAAATCTTACAGGTACTCCTAAACCCTGAAGTTACATCTGTCAAGAAAGCACTTGAGTATTCACACTTACTGTGGAATAATTGCTAAGGGGCTAGTTTTCCCTGTATTTTATAGTAGTACAAGTAATTACTCATTACATTGAATCCAAAAACAGTCTAACTGACAGAAACAATTTAGTCTTTGATGGTTGACTATAAGCCACCTTTCTCCAATATAGCAGCTGCTTCACGTCCAAGGGATGTTCTAACCAGCGCTTCCACCATAAATCATTACTATGGATTTTTATTTCTGGATTGTGGTGACTGCCAAAATTTTTGCTTGCATTTCAAATCTCTTTATATCTCTTCTCCTATTGTTTTTGTTTATCCTAAGAAAATGGAGCCATACCTCCCCTTCATTCGGGATGGCCTTTATTGCTTCCTACTCCGATATTCTCATCAGATCTGTCTGGGGAAGGAAATGGTTTTGCATATCATGGACTAAACCATGCGAATCGATCAGTATTTGGGAGTAAATCTAGCGTTCTCAGTACAGGCTGCATTCTTATGATGCATCAGTACAGGTGATCTTTGACTTAAAATCATTCACTTATCGACCATTCAAAGTTACCATGGTGCTGAAAAAAAGTGACTTACAACTGGTCCTTGTGCTTAAAACTGTCACAGCAGCCCTACTGTCTTGTGATCAAAATTGGGGCACTTTGGCCACTGGCATGTATCTATGACGGTTGCAACATCCCGGGGTCATGTGATTTCACATTTGCAACCTTTCCCAGTTGACGTCTGACAAAGCAAAGTGAATGGTGGGAGCCAGACTGGGTTAATGACCGCCTGATTCTCTTAACAGCAACAGTGATTGGCTTAACAACCCTGAGGAAAAAGGCTATAAAATTGAGTGTGATGCATTTAGCAGCCACCTTGTTTAACAAGGTGGTCCCAATTTTGGTCATATGCCAAGGACTATCTGTATTTTGCTTGTTTTAACCAAAGTGACCAGAAATAATCCTGTGTCAATCTTGCAGATGAGCAAAGCATGAACAGCTTCTCTGGATAAAGCTTACTTTTTAAAAAAATCTTTATTCTGCATATTAATTAGAGGGTGAGACATCAAACCAGACCAGGGATATGGAAGAAAGCCACAAGCAAATGGTTTGTCCCTCTTTGCATTCCTACTCAGCTACACTTGCAGACAATAAACCAAGAAGCCTTGAGTTCAAATTGTGATTTTATATCTTGGGGGGGGAGGGGAAACCTTGTTACCTATCTTGATTCTTTTCGTACATGATCACATAAACCACAAGCAAATCCATGTGTCTGTTTGTATATTACACTAAGCCAACATGGTTCAACAGCAGGCCAAGAAATCCAAGTTGAGCTAGCTGAGCAGCACTTCATGCAATTGGGAAGACATTTCCCTTCCCTCTCCTGCACATAATTTCACCCAGCGGAAACCAGCGCTTCTTGAACAGCTTCCGCTAGCCTGAGTGGGCCTGCTTCCATCTTTTATCAATTGCTTGCCTCCTCCCGTGTCTACATTTTCCATCAGCTGATGAGAACAAATGAAGCCGAGCCAAGCCAAACACAGGGAATGTGTCTGCTACACAGACGATTTCTGTGTTTAGATTGAAAGCCCCCAGATCCAGTTAAATGTGAATAATTGGTGCTTTGGGGGTTGAGTTCCAGAAAACTGCTAAGGAATTTATTAGATTTAGACGTTTCACCAACTCTTATCTTTGTAATGTTCAATTCAAACAAATGCTTAGAGCCACTCTTTAGTACGATTCAAGTGTTGAATGAGAAGTTGGGAGGATGGGTTCAGATTCCTGCTTAGCTGTCACAGTCAACAGATGGATTTACTGTGAACATCTGTCCAGCTGTTTGGGTTTAAAAGGAAGGAAACAGATCTGAAAAGGGGAAAGGAAGGGAAGAAGAAGAGGAAGGAAACAAAAAACTGAAAAGAAAACCCAATCAACAAAAATGTATTTTGCTTGCATAATCATAGGTGTAAAACCAGAATGAATAACTAAAGATACAATAGTTACTTCAGTTTATAATAGAATATAAAGTTATTCCTTCTGTATAGTTATGCTGAATCCCATAAAGTTAAGATTGCAATAGCAGTTAGACTTATATACAGCTTCAAAGTGCTTTACAGCCCTCTCTAAGCAGTTTTACAGTGTCAGCATATTGCCCCCAACAATTTGGGTCCTCATTTTACTGACCTTGGAAGGATGGAAGGCTGAGACAACCTTGAGCCAGTGAGAATTGAACTGATGAACTGCTGGCAGTTGGCAGAATTAGCCTGCAATGCTGCATTCTAACCATGGTTCCAAAACGGCGCAGACAAGATTGCCTACTACAGGGAAGTAAAACGGAGGGGGGGGAGAGAGAATCAGGATTAATGTATTTCTGTGGACAGAAAGAAAAATAAAAGTTGCCCAAATTCTGTATGACTTATAACAGGGCTGATATTTTACTTCCACTCTTTTTGATAAACTTTTAGCAGCATGCAAAAAGGTGGAATAGCTTACTGTGTAGTTACTATAGCTGATTTTTCCAGTAGCAAAAATATATTGCTTCTTGAATTTCCCCCATGTTGTTGTTGCACATGGCATAGAAAGCATATTGGTTTGCACCATTAAATAATTTGAAAAATTTCATACAAAGAAGGGATCACATTTACAACCCTGTTAGGGCAAAGATTGTTCAATCCCTTCTGAATATGAAAAATGGATTCAACCTGTGAAAAATCTGAGGGAGCAGGGGAAAAAAAAACTCTTATGAGCCTGAACTGAAATTGGGTTTCATGATTTTCAGTCTGGAATACTTTTTTTCCTTTTTTAAATGAAGCATATCCTAAATAGGATTCTTTTATAACTCATGTTAGGAAAATTGCTCTCATTCTGAGGAGATACAAATAGGGGTTTGCTGCTGGGGATTCGCAGGGGTTCGAGAGAACCTCTAGCCAAGATTCTGTGCAGTTCGGAGAACCCCCAAATCCCATTCCTGGCTGGCCCCTCCCACCCTGCCCCTCCCAGGAGTCCCGACGCGGCCCATTTTGGATGCAGGTAAGTGCAGTTCAGCAGTTCGAATCCCTAGTGCCAGGGGTGGGTTCTAAATTTTTTTACTACCGGTTCTGTGGGCGTGGCTTATTTTGTGGGTGTGGCTTGGAGGTCATGTGACTAGGTGGGCGTGGCTAGCTGGTCAGAGTCATTCCTGGAAGGTCCTCACACTTACGATCAGTCTTCGCACTTACGGCCCGACTCATTTGTTTGCTTTTAACACTGATCAGCTGTAGACGGCCCTTTGAAGCCCCGCGGCAAGAGTTTAAACAGTTTTTTCCCTCTAGTCATCAGCTGGGATTCAGGAGGCAGCAATAGATTGGAGGTGGGACCAAATAAAAGGTAAGAATAACGTGGGGGTTATTCTTATCATCACCACTTCCGGCTTGGCCGAATCGGACCGAACTGGGAGGAACCCACCACTGCCTAGTGCCGTGTAACGGGGTGTGCTCCCATTAGTTGTCCCAGCTTCTGCCAACCTAGTAGTTCGAAAGCATGTAAAAAATGCAAGTAGAAAAATAGGAACCACCTTTGGTGGAAAGGTAACAGTGTTCTGTGCACCTTTGGTGTTTAGTCATGCCACATGACACAGAGACGTCTTCGGACAGTGCTGGCTCTTTGGCTTTGAAACGGAGATGAGCACCGCCCCCTAGAGTCGGAAATGACTAGTGCATAAGTGTGAGGGGAACCTTTACCTTTAAGTGCAGGGTGCATGCGGAGGCTCAGAGAGGGTGAAAAACGGGCCTACCGGAAATTCGGGAAGAAGGCCTCCAGAGCCTGGGGAGGCCATTTTCACCCTCCCTTCCTGTCCCAGAGTTTTCATACCTGCCAATCGGAACTCCAAGTTTCTTGTGGTGTAAGGTTGGGCCCCTAGGATGAGAACTTCAGCTCCTCTCCCAGAAATATCTAGAATTGGCCCCCTTGCTGCCATTTTTCTGCTATGGTGCAACCGATGGAAGTTCCTGCTGCCATCACTTACCTGGATTGGTGCAGGAGCAAGGAATCAGAACAACTGTATATATAGGCCAAGATAGTTTCTTTATTGTTGTTACCTATTTACAAGAATCTCGCCAGACCTTCCGAGGTCAGTAAAATGAGGACTCAGATTGTTGGGGGCATTTGCAAACCACTCAGAGAGTGCTGTTAAGCACTATGGATGGGTATATAAATCTAAGTGCTATTACTATTGCTATTGCTAACTTCACCTAGCATTCTCCTTCCACTCCCAATTTTTGTTTGTGAGACAAATAGACTCACACGTTAGTCCATAACTGTCATATAAAAGGAAAGAGGAAAAGGAGAAAGAGAAGGAGAAGAAGCCTGCTTGTATTTAGATTTCATGTGATTCACAGGCACATAACAATAAGCAGCGTACCAGTTTTAGTGCTCATGAATACCCCATGAGTGATCAAGAGTCAAAAATGAGGGTTGCAATATCACAGAAACTTGCACAGATGAGTACTTCTTCCTTTGCTTTTCATCTAAGAAGCTTCTTCAGCTCTGACTGGATGGTGGGGAATGGAAGGATTAATATTCCTTCATTCCTTGAAATCCTTTCATTTCCCACCATCCAGTCAGAGCTGAAGAAGCTTCTTGGTTGAGAAGAAAACGTCTTCAAAGAAAAAAAAGAAAAAACAAGAAAGTGATGTTGCCTCCTTTGGGACAACCATGACCTGGATAACTGACAATCTCTATAGACTTTTAATTAATTAGAGCCCACTTTCCAGATTCTTCTTATCCAGTCAGAAGCCTGTCTCTGAAATGTTACTAGATAGCATATATTATCTCTTATGTTACAGGATCTGTGTGGATCTTGAATCCTTTACTGAAGATCAGGGATGGGTTCTACTTACCTTTACTACTGGTTTGCAACGGAATCGCATGCGCAGATCGCTTCTGATGACGTCAGGGTCAGTGGACGGAGCCTCCTGCCAGTTTTACTACCGGTTCTATAGAACCGGCCGGAACCGGGGGCAACCCATCACTGCTGAAGATCCTACAGATAACATATTCGCTGCTCACCTCTTTAAAATACATAAAGTACCTTATGATAAACCTTAATTTAAAAAATCAGAGCTGAATATTCTTATTTCTTTAAAAAATGTTTTTGCTTTTTCCAAAATTTTCCAGAAAAGTATTTCCTTAGTTTCATGAATTTCTTTCGTTTCAGGCACAGTTCAATAAATTGAAATAACAGGATTAGGAAAGGAAGGTGACAACAGATTGTGGCATCACTGGCTGGAGGAGGTGGAAGTCATATTTTTGAATGTTTCCCCGTGTTTTGTTTTGCAGAATTATGATAAAGCTACATTCATTGTGAACCGTGAGGAGAATTAAGGGAAAGATTTGTCTCCATAATCTGCTTTCTTATAGTGCACTGAAGCTTTTACATAATGCTCTTTTCTTTGAAATAGATTGTTTATTTATAAATAGAAATTTCTCCCCCCATCAAAAACTCAATGCAAAAATCAAATACTATGATAAATATCCTCTTAGCATTTTTTCCCCCTAGATGTCCTATTTTCTGTCCCATGTGTTGGGTGTGTATGTAATGATTAGCCTCCATAAAATCATGGCTATTCCTTATGCACTACCCAGTACAGAAATAGCACAGAAACAACATTCTGGAGCTCATTGATCCAAGTCAAAATATTGTTTTCGTTGCTTAGTGAAATCTGTGAAATCTTATCTTAGTTAGGCATGTTCCAGAATAGTGTAGTAATATTGTGATAAAATACAATATTTGGGGTAAGATGTGATAATTTATATAGAGACCATATAATCATTCATTATTGATTTATGTTCATTCATACTCATAAATCATTCATATTGATTTATGTTTAGCTATAGCAAAAGGTACTTTTTTGCCATCTGGGAAGGAGAAGGCATGAAATCTCATCAAGAACCTGCCTTAGAATATTGAGAAAGTGGCAAAACGCTCACAAAGATTAGCGTTCTTTGTTGTGACAAATTTTTACAAACCATCAGGAAATAGCACAAAACATTCCCCTGCCTCACTTTAGGCACAAAAGTAACAGCCAAAAAGATACACATTTGGAGTAACCAACCAAGAAAGAACAACATAGCAACTGAACAAAGGGAAATTCCCTGGCTTCTCTAACAGAGGACATCTTTGCCATGATGTGTTATGTATGAGGAACATCAACTTCTATCCATTTATGTGAAGTTCATGAACACAGATAGAGGAGATCATATTTTTATTCTTAGTTAGCTTTTTCAATATTTTGAGGATCTGGATCCTAAGAGAATGGATATATTTTAATTATATTAAATCTTTGTTTTACACATTTGATGTAGAGATTTTACACATTTGATGTAACCACTGAGAGTTTAGGTGGAATCAAAGGCATAGAAATGTTGTAATAAATAAATCCAATTATCCCTAGGGGTAAGGGAACAACAACATTCAAAACCTTAGTTATTCTAAGTAGGACACTTTCTTCACAGCAATATACAAGCAAAATACAACCTCTGAGCTACATATTTTTAGGCAAACACAGTAAAAAGCACCAAGACAGATGAGTCATAGGCAGGTATGGAGGCTTCAATAAAGCAACTTGTCTAATTGATGAAGAGTTACAGATTTTATGGAAAGTGTACATGCCACTTTCCTCCCCCTCAAACTAGCATTATTCCAGTCACTCATTTATATATTACAGAACACCCTGTTTTAATGAACAAAGTGTAATTTACTAGGCTCATACAATGCAGTAAGTAATCAACCATGCTGTGTAAGCATTTACACAATTACTGGTTTAACACAACATACTAAGCCAAAACTAGACAAATTATATTATGGCTTTGTATTAACCATGGACCCACCTACTATTTGGGAGTCTGATTTTGACATGGCAGGAAGCTGCAGCATTGGTGACCATTATCATACTCTCAATTCCTTTTATAGCTAAGGTGAGAAGATACCATTTGTCAAATGTGAGATCAGAGGTGGGTTTCAGCAGGTTCTGACCAGTTCTGGAGAACCAGTAGCGGAAATTTTGAGTAGTTTGGAGAACCAGTAAATACCACCTCTGACTGGTTTCGTCCCCATCTATTCTCTGCCTCCCAAGTCCCAGCTGATCGGGAGGAAATGGGGATTTTGCAGTAACCTTCCCCTGGAGTCGGGAGGGAATGGAGATTTTACAGTATCCTTCCCCTGGAGTGGGATGGGAATGGAGATTTTACAGTATCCTTCTGCTGCCACACCCACCAAGCCACGCCCACCAAGCCATGCCCACAGAACCAGTAGTTAAAAAAAATTGAATCCCACCAATGAATGAGATGTAAGTAATGGTGATCATATTATGTAAGCATATAATAAAATAAGCAAATTAAGTCTCAAGATCCAATCTGGGTCGGTTACCAGGACCAGAGGTTTTAGTCTTCTGAGCTTTCGGTCTCATGCTAGAGCCCATCCTCAGGGATCTTCTCTCTACCAGAATATGTGCTTTGTTTAATTAAGCCAAATCAAATTAAATTAAATTACATCTCATTGATATTACATGTTTCTCTCTTAAAAATAGATCTGCCATCCATTTTCATCTACTGAATGGATGTAAATAACTGCTTCCTTCCTATCTTCTTTAACTAAATAAAGATCACTATTTCTATATTCCACTTCTGATTCATTGGATTTAAACCAGAAAAGTACGTCTAGGAGTGTGTTTGGCTTTGCAGCCAAAGCAGATAAAGAAGTGAAGAATTTTTTCTCTTGCACTGATGAATGTAGGACACAAGTGTATGATCCATAAAAGCTGGCTTAGGAAAAAAGACCACCCCGCCCTCAAATAAAAAATAAATGCCATGTGGTTGCAAATAATTGCTCATGGCTAGAAACATATAATCCTTTCAAAAACATACCATTATTTGTGTCTTTTACTAGGGGGAAAAAAAGTCGACTAAAGTGAAGTGTTGAAGTCTTCCGGAAAGAATCCCCTATGAACAGCTTATTCTTTTGGCACCAGGGTGATGTTGCTGAGAATGAAATTTATCAGCTGTGAGACAGTCAAACCAAAAAGTGTTTTAGTCACAAAATCATCTGTTTGTCGATCCCCCTTTTAATAGGCAATGTTGAATGCTCAGTTCCTAAAGAGCAATTAAGTGACTTTTTATGGCACGAGGGATGCTTCACCTGACCTCTCACCTCACTGCAAATGCTGGCAGCTGACCCCATCCGTATCTCAGGAGAAAAATCCCTATTATTTCCATCATCAGCTAGCAGCTTGCACTTCTGAATGGACTGTCCCTAGACATCTGGCTGGAGCAGTTGCACGCTGCCTGTACTGATTCAAGGTTGGTGAGGGGAAAGGGCACTCTTGTTTTCCAGAATCCCAAGAAACAGGGCTAACTCTAACCTCTTTCCAAAGCAATCTTGCTGAATTTCAGCAAGGACTCTAAGATGCAACTTCTCTCCGGGGTGAAATCCAGCAGGTTCTGACAGGTTCTGGAAATTTTGAGCAGTTCGGAGAACCGGTAGCAGAAAATTTAAGTAGTTCAGAGAACTGGCAAATACCACCTCTGGCTGGCCCCAGAGTGGGGTGGGAATGGAGATTTTGCAGTATCCTTCTCCTGCCATGCCCACCAAGCGACTCCCACCAAGCCAGGCCATGCCCACCAAGCCATGCCCACAGAACCAGTAGTAAAAAAAATTGGATTTCACCACTGGTGAAATCTACTTACCTTCCTTACCGGTTCGGAAGCGTGCACATGTCATGTGCACGTGCAGACCTTCTGCGCATGCGCAATACCTTCTGTGCATGCAGAGAAGGTTAAAAAAACATTACTTCCTGGTTAAAACCAGGAAGTAATGACACCTGGGTGGGTAGGCAGGGCTTCGATCCGCCATCGCTACCAGATCACCGAACCACCGGCCAAGATCGCTACCGGATCGGGCAATCCGGTCCGATCCGGGACCATTTCACCCCTGCTTCTCTCCCCCCATCCTCCTCCTCCTCCCCTTCCTCCTCCTCCTCCTCCTCCTCCTCCTCCTCCTCCTCCTCCTCCTCCTCTTGTGATTGAGTAAAGCTCCACTTCTTTCCACAGCCTTCAGGACAAACAAAGGCTGCTAGGGAAAAACCCAGCATATAAACTGGAAGAGCAATTTTGTGCATTTCTCAGAGGCATAGCACAGCATCACATACTGACTCAAGAATGCCGATGCTTTTTTTTATCAGATCTACACCATTTGTCATACCATATGTCTCTATATCAAACTTATCTTCTCTTTATCTCAGATCAGAAAGAGACAGCATGGGGCCTCTTAAGTGCTTTGTACTACAACTCCCTCAGGAAGTGTGTACAGCTATTGATCCCAAAGCAGCAGAACACCGGAAGTAATAAGAAATCTTAGCCAGAAAGCTCCCCAAATGTGGACCGATTGTCTGCCCAAAGTCAAATGGTTTCTTGTACGGCTATCCTTCTTCGCCATCTCTGCATTTAACAATCAATTTCCCACCACCGGGATACAAATGTGCTAGAGTGTGCTGGCTGCCAAAAGTGCCAAAATGACCCTGCTGGCACAAGTGCAGCTGTATACCAGCAAAGTTGAAAACTAAATGCGGGAATAAGCATATAGGATGAGCAATAAAACACACTACACTTAAAAGCCCTGCACAAATGTAAAGAACTGCTGCTGAAGGAAGGCTAAAGAGTTGGCCAGCTCTGTTTATTCTTAGATCACAGGGAGACATTCCTTACTCTTGACAGCAGGAATTCCCTGAAAGATTCATTCATCAGCTCTGTGCTTTGAACTTGCCAGCTAGCTGCATCTTTGTGTGAATAAAGGAAAACAACATTAGGCATTCCGAAGGAGACCAAGTGTGTTTCTCCTACACAGCTCATCTTTATTCTTTGCTATATACAGAAATTCATCCCTTCCTCCTGAAATTCTGTATCCCGGCCTTTTTCCCAAGTTGTTAAGTGAGTAACACTGTTGTTGAATGAATCTGGCTCCCCCCCACCCCCGACTTTGCTTGTCAGAAGGTTGCAAAAGGTGACCCTGGGACACTGCATCCATCATAAATACATGCCAGTTGCTGAGCATTTTAATTTTGATCATGTGACCATGGGGATGCTGAAAAATGGTGTGATGAAGGGCCATAAATCTCTTTGTTTCAATGCTGTAATTTGTAACTTCAAATAGTCACTAATGGTTGTAAGTCATCAACTACCTGAATACTGCTTTCTATGGAGTTCAAACCAGTGGTGAAATTCAATTTTTTTTTACTACCAGTTCTGTGGGCGTGGCTTGGTGGGCATGGCAGGGGAAGGATACTGCAAAATCTCCATTCCCACACCACTCCAGGGGCAGGATACTGCAAAATCCCCATTTACTGCAAAATCCCCATTTATAAGAGCCTTGGTGGCACAGCAGACTAAAGTGCTGTTAAGTAGCACCAGCTGCCTGCAATTACTGCAAGTTCAAATCTCACCAGGCTCAAGGTTGACTCAGCCTTCCATCCTTTCGAGGTAGGTAAAATGAGGACCTGGATTGTGGGGGAAATAAGCTGACTTTGTATAAAAAAGGACACCACTTGGGGGGGCCGAAAGCCCTACTAAGCAGGTATATACAAAAGTATGAAGGCTATTGCTTAACACATTGTAAGCCGCCCTGAGTCTCCGGAGAAAAGTGGCATATAAATCGAACCAATAAAATAATAAAAACAATAACATTCCCTCCCCACTCCAGGGAAAGGATACTGCAAAATCCCCATTCCTTCCCCACTCCTGGGGGAAGGATATTGCAAAATCTCCATTTCCACCCCACTCTGGAATCAGCCAGAGGTGGTATTTGCTGGTTCTCTAAACTACTCAAAATTTCCACTACTGGTTCTCCAGAACTGGTCAGAACCTGCTGGATTTCACCCCTGGTTCAAACTGATTTACCTTTCACTATAAATGGAGCTACAACTATCATTCTTTCTTGACAAACCAACTATGCTCCCACCGTATCCATATACCACTTCATATGTATGAAGTGCATGAACATATTTGTTTTTTAACATACAATAACAATGAACAATAAAGAACATATTTGTTCTTTAAACTTTATATTTTTCTTCACATTTGGACCTGGGTATGGAACCAAATACACAGTGGCCACTGTTGTGAATGGTCTTTGATGGGAAATCATGGGCGGAATGCAACTGTCTTGGTCTTAGTTAATCTCTCAGCAAACTTTTAAACCATTGATTGTGGCCTTTCTCTGGAAACACTTGAAGGATTAGAACCAGGGGGCACTATTTTGCAGTGGAGAATTACAGGTAGGGTGGTAAGAGGTTGACCTTGAGGGCCCTCTGGAGTGGGGTGCCACAGGGTTCAACATTCTCCCACTTTTTAAAAAAACATTCTGCTACCTTTTATTTAACGTCTCCATTAAGCTTTTGGTAAGAACATCCCCTGATACAAGCAGCTTGTTGATATGTAGATGTTACTTGGTGGTATATCTCACCTCTGAACCTAACAGGGAAATGGAGTTTGCTTATGTCTTGAATGTCTATATACAGATGAATAGGATTCAACTTGGTTCCAGAAGAACAGAATGACTTTGGGTATGAAAGCCAACTGATGCCATAAATATTGCATATTTCACTCTGGACAGGGTTATCTGTGGAGAGTTGATTCATAATTTCTGGGTCTGTTTCTGGACAACTGCCACAAATAAAAGGAAAATATCACCATTGGTAAAATGTATGCATATTCATTCATGGTGCATGTCCTTAGTGGACAGTCGTTAATTTTCTAATCACTAAGAGTTAGTGCTAGTTCTTCTACACTGTAGAGGAGCACAGATTATTGTCTTATATTTATACTCTTATATTTCAGTTTTAAATTTATTGTTGGTTAGGTCTGTAAGTCCCTCAGAGTCAGGCAGGACTAGAGGAGCATATAAATCACGATACAAATAAACACACACACACACACACACACACACAGAGAGAGAGAGAGAGAGAGAGAGAGAGAGAGAGAGAGAGAGAGAGAATCAACACATTTCCCAACATGCATTTATGATGTCATTTTCATCAATATCTGTTTCTTTTTTAAAAGTTTACAAAGGAAGTGTTTACAAAGTATTGTTCTTTTTTTCAGGATTTCCAAAATTAAATCTCCGGTAAGAAGCCAGAACAATGGTGAAGAGAATTGCTATTTCCATCAGGCCTATCCATTGCTTCTTTCTCTGTTCTCTGTTTTAAAGATTCAGCCTGTCTCTTTTTGTAAGGAGAAACCATTTTAAGAAAATCCCTAAACCAAGGATAATAAAGCTTGTTGTGAAAAATATGAAAAAAGGTAAGACCACTGGATCAAAACAGCAAAAAAATCTAGATACCCTCTAGCTTGGCAAAAAAGATACTGAAAAATATAATTCTAATAAAGGAGAATATTTGTAGCTCAGGGTTAAAATCAGCTCGGTTGTTTTCTTGCAGGTATTTCATTGTTCACACAAGGCAGCATCATCAGGACTAGCACTGATAATGTTGTCTTATTTGGGTAATGAGACATCCTGAAGAAAACAACCAAACTCAAAGAGCACCAAGGACCCCTTAAATATAATACTTTTGAAATAGAAATAGAAATAGAATAACAGAGTTGGAAGGGACCTTGGAGTTCTTCTAGTCCAACCCCCTGTCCAGGCAGGAAACCCTACACCACTTCAGACAAATGGTTATCCAACATCTTCTTAAAAATTTCCAGTGTTGGAGCATTCACAACTTCTGCAGGCAAGTTGTTCCACTGATTAATTGTTCTAACTGTCAGGAAATTTCTCTGTTCTAAGTTGCTTCTCTCCTTGATTAGTTTTCACCCATTGCTTCATGTCCTGCCCTCAGGTGCTTTGGAGAATAGCTTGACCCCCTCTTCTTTGTGGCAGCCCCTGAGATATTGGAACACTGCTATCATGTCTCCCCTAGTCCTTCTTTTCATTAAACTAGACATACCCAGTTCCTGCAACCGTTCTTCGTATGTTTTAGCCTCCAGTCCCCTAATGATCTTTGCTGCTCTTCTCTGCACTCTTTCTAGAGTCTCCATATCTTTTTTACATCGTGGCGACCAAAACTGAATGCAGTATTCCAAGTGTGGCCTTACCAAGGAATTATAAAGTGGTATTAACATTTCACGTGATCTTGATTCTATCCCTCAGTTTCTGCAGCCTAGAACTGTGTTGGCTTTTTTGGCAGCTGCTGCGCACTGCTGGCTCATATTTAAATGGTTGTCCAGTAGGACTCCAAGATCCCTCTCACAGTTACTACTATTGAGTGAGGTACCACATATACTTTTCCTCCTTCTAATAATCATCCAGATTTTTACAGTTCAGATCCAGTAGTCCTAATGAAGGGACCTACTGTATGTAAGCTTTTGAAGTATCTAGGAAATTAAAAGCTAGCTGAATACATTTTGCACATATTGATGCCAAAGATTAGGAGGGAGGGAGGGGGGAGAGAGGTAGATAATGTTAGCTGCTGTAAATACATTGCTTACTCTTCAGAAATCTTGCAGCAAAAGTTGCACCCTTCTATGACAGAGTACCAGGCAGAATCCTTAAATCGCAGTCTGATAAGCAACTATATATGAGGCCAACCATTCCTTAGAAGTATGTGATGTGAATCATTTTTTTTAAAAAAAATAAAACTATTGTATGTGATCTGGTTTACATATATCACAATGGGATATGCTTGTTTTTAGTTTGATATCCAGCCACTGCAATTTATAAAACGCAGTTAAGCTGATGTTGGACTAATTCAGCTTGTTGGGGCTTATTCGGTGAAACGTGATAAGGCCAACCTTGGCATAGTGCCTAGAAGCCAGTCTCTGGATGGGTGGGAATAAGATTCAGGACTATAGTGGAGGTATGATCTCTGGGGGCCATTTTTCTGCTTTTCCAGGGCAATTGGAAGAAAAGAGTCAACAGTGAAGGATAAAGTGCTTTGCTATGGTTTCTGTCTGAATTCCTGTCCTCCACCCATGGTCATTACTGCTTTGTTTAAATAAAATATGGTAAAGAGGAGAGTCACAGGATCTAGTTTGACCCCAAACTCTAGACTTGGTTATCTTGGTTTCCTGTGGGAAATTTTTTTCCAAGTCTCTTGCTCCAATCCTTCTGCATCTTTCCTTCTTTCTTTCTTTCTTTCTTTCTTTCTTTCTTTCTTTCTTTCTTTCTTTCTTTCTTTCTTCTTTCTTTCTTTCTTTCTTTCTTTCTTCTCTCACTCTTTCCTTCTCTCTCTCCCTCCCCCCTTTGTTTCCCAATAATAAGAAGTTATATTTATATAAGAGGTCAAACATATTAGATTTTTTTTAAACCACCCACTTTATATTTTTCAGGTTGAAGAAAATATCAATATTTAAAACATTTTTGCTTACTGTATTAACTGATTGTGTGTGACCTTGTTTTCAGATAATGCTTTCAGAGAAGGAAAAGAGGGAAAATTAGGAAAAAGCAGTTTCATGAAAAATTTAGGAAAAAGCATCCAAGCAGTAGATTGAAAAAGTCAGTGTTAAAGCATCACAATGTAAGATTTCTTTCCCTTGCAGCATTCATGGTCCCCAACATTTTTACTATTCGCCACTAATTTGGTTGTTCTTTTGACTGGTCCACATCTGTGCTTTCCTCTCAATTGATATTTAATCATCTCATTTTCAGTCTGAACATTCATCATTTTATCTGCATTGGCATTGTGGTCTTCCTTAGCCCAATCTATGGAACTAATCTGAATCTCTCTTCACTCGCCCATATTATTCTTGATTACTTACTATTCCTCACTGGGGGTATGGTTCCACCAGGAAAAGAAATGATTTCTGGAAGTTATTGTGCATAAAGGAATCAAGACTTCTTGTTTTGGAAGCATTCTGGCTCCCACTTGCAATATTATCCATTCTTCACCTGCTTAATATACCACATTGCTGTATGAAGCATTTAACTGGTTTGTAATTTCCTGGTAAGACAGAAGATTCCCTAATAAATAGATTAGTGCTAGTCTGGCAGAAGACCAGACTTCAAGAACCTCTTGTGAATCCCCTGGAAGAGAGCTTGAAAAAACATTTACTTAAGCTTCTCCTATTTCCATCTTACTTTTACCATTCTTAATTGAACTTTAAAGAAAGACGTCTATGGAGATTCTCATCATGGACAGTCTCTCCCCCCCCCACTTTATATATATATATATATATATATATATATATATATATATATATATATATGTATATATATATATATATATATGGCAAGACATGTGTGTTACTACTAATCCCATCAGCCAAGGAACGCTGGCTGGCAAGATTTAGGAGGCTTGCATTCTTGGTTGTAGCTCCTCCCCTCAGGAAAAATTATCTATTCAAATATCAGGATGATCCTTATCCTGTTGGCCTTTTGCACAGCTGTGAAGACCTGTCTGTGTCAGGGGTGAAATCCAGCAGGTTCTGACAGGTTCTGGAGAACCAGTAGTGGAAATTTTGAGTAGCTCGGAGAACCAATAGCGGAAATTTTGAGTAGCTCGGAGAACCGGTAGCGGAAATTTTGAGTAGTTCAGAGAACCAGAAAATGCCACTTCTGGCTGGCCCCAGAGTGGGGTGGGAATGGAGATTTTTCAATATCCTTCCCCTGGAGTAGGGTGGAAATGGAGATTTTGCGGTATCCTTCCCCTGCCACACCCACCAAGCCACGCCCACAGAACCCATAGTAAAAAAAAATTGGATTTCACCACTGGTCTATGTACCTGGACCAAGGACCCTGTGAGACTAGGCCTAAAGCAGCATACCGAAAAGTAAAGCAAGCAAAACACTGCTTTCCCCATTTTGCAAAAACAGTTTGACTGCAATTGCCAACGAGGACATGCACGATGATTAAATTTGAGGTTCTCTGGACTACAGGGCTCTGATCTTTACTGGCTCTAGAGGATTAGCCCCAGAACATCTCAGCAACCTGGACAGAATAAGTGCTTGAACATCTGCCACCAGCTGTCTGTTCATATGAGCAGGGTAATGCCAAAGTTTATGGATAAGAGTAAGTCTAGTTTTCAGGCACTAATTGCTATGACATTACACTTCTCATATGAGTAGATCATGTGCCCAGCCTTTTTTTTTTTTTATTCGCTGTAAAATGTCAATTGAAATCATAACTTGCTCCTGAAAGTGGTTGTATTCAAACTTGTGGATGGCATGGAATTAGCTACATTAATTTAAAAGAAATCCATTTTACAAGAATTTGAAAAGCAAACTGGGGAAGGGTTAAATTGCTTAATTATTCTTATGCAAACTACTTTCCCAATATATACACCTAAATCTGAAGCAGGGTAAGCAGTTGATATAATATCTGCTAAGATTTTGATAGAACCAAACAGTGATAACAAATCAAACAAACCAAAATGAGCCATATTGTGATTAGTTTCTCTAAGGGTCCAGGGCATCTGCAGGCTTATAGGTGCCAACATTTTAATAAGTAAATAATATAGGAGGAGAGCCATGTTATTCAGGGATGGCAAAAGATCAGCACCTTTTCTGCCTAACAATTATTCCTAAAAGACATAGGCTGTATCTTGAGAACTCTATTTTATTTGTATAGGCTATAATAACAGTGTCTCGAGAGCCTGATAACCTTTTTCCTCCCTCCCTCTTACACCCAAAAAGGTCAAGGCAAGGTAGGTTGGTCTTCAATTTCTTTTCCACCCTTTCCTGTTTTCCCAGGCTAGGCTCATGTTTCATTAACAGTTGCTGCATACCTTCTCCAAGGTCACCTCTGTGCTCCTCTATAGTACAGAAGAACTGACACTAAATCCCAGTGATTAGAAAACTAATGACTGTCTACTAAGGACGTGCACCATGAATGAATATGCATACATTCTACCAACGACGATATTTTTCCTATATTTGTGGCAATTGTCCAGGGACAGCAGCAATTTCGGCAAACAATCACTTAAAGAAGCCAACACGGGTGGTATAAAAACAATTTAAATTATTTAAACGGGTAAATGGAATAGATAGATGTTATGAATCTATTGCCTAATCTATCCAATCAGTCACAGCTTGTTGCCAGCAGGCAAGGCAATGAATTACTTAGGGCAGAGACTTCCGAAGCTCCATTATGTTTAAACTGGAAGGGGAATTGGAATGTGAACAAGCTTCAGATGAGATTCTGGTTCCTTGCAAAAGAAGATGGCAAAGTTTAAAGTAACGCTATCAAGTCTACCTAAATTTGAGATTTGTTTGCCAATTTTGAAGATAAAGATAGCACCTTTGTCTCTCTTTCGCCCTCCCTCCCTTTTATCCTGAAATAAATTCTTATATTTCTTTTCAACTAGATTTTTCTTTAAAATATGTTGTAATATGTAAAAACATGTTTCCTGCATCTTAGATCTTTGGTGTATGCATGTAGGTGTGCATGCACATGGGATATTTTTATTCTATAAAACGTTCAGGCTGTTCTACGGTTTCCTTCTCATATGATCACTTAGTTTAAAGCCCATTCTTTCTTCCTGTAATAAATTGTGTATCAGAAACAAAGGAAGTTAGGAGGGACCGGATACAATTTTGTAGGAACTAAAACCATATGGTAAAAACTACGAAGGACTGCTTTGTACAGGACACTCTAAAATGTCAAGCATTTTAGCTTATTCCCCAGAGAACAAGTTTGATTTTGGAATGGAATTTATCCTTGAAATAACCAAATCCTCTCAGGTTTATATACATCTCTCTCTCTCTTACTGTTTTATTTTTAAAAAAACAGTATATTTTAACTTTATCATGCAGAACTAGAGCTTGGAGTACAACAAGGCATTCAATTTCCCCCAAAATATTTACAAACACTTTCATTTTTTAAAAAAAGTTGTTTTCTTTATAAATGAAATGCTCACTTCAGAGAAATTTTTTACTGCTAATGCCTTTTTGAGTGGGACAAATTCTGTAAGCTGATATTTAGTGACCAGCAAAAATTCAGCTCATAGTTACTTCCATCCAAATAGATATATCAAGCTGTATCTCTTGAAGTATAAAATTTAAAATGTGGAACATTTTAGTTACATAACCATAGAACAAATTTGCAAACAGGGAAAGAGCATGCTAAAGACTATAGGTAACATGCCAAGCACAAATAGCAGGGGTGAAATGCTCCCAGTTCGGACCGGATGGTTTGGAGAACTGGTAGCAAAAATCCCTCCCCGCCCCCATGCCCAGCTGAGCCACGCGATCATCAGAGGCTTTTTTTTTAACTTTTAAAAGCATTTTTTCTTCGGCTGAAAAAATGCTTTTAAAATTTTTAAAAAAAGCCTCTGATGATCGCGCAGCTCGGCCGAAGAGGTTGTAAAAAAATGCTTTTAAAAGGCTCTGACAATCCGGCAAATCAGCTGGATCCTCAGAGCCTTTTAAAAGCATTTTTTCTACAACCTCTTCAGCCAAAGAGGTTGTAAAAAAATGCTTTTAAAAGAAAAAAAAGTTGGCCATGCCCACCCAGTCACATTAACCCCCCCCCCCACCAAGCAATAACGTCCACAGAATTGGTAGTAACAAATTTTACATGTCACCACTGACAAATAGTGATATTTGTTGAGTGTCTTAGACCAGGGATTCCCAACCCCTAGGCCGCAGCCCATCACTCACACAAGTGGAGCTTCACACACATGTCCTTGCCCATCGCTCGTGCAAGTGGAGCTTCACATGTGAGCACAAGCATCCTCTGTTCACATGTGAAGCTCCATTCACACATGTCCGTTGCTCATCACAATGGAGCTGTGTGTGCCCGTGCACCTGCCACTCATATGCCCTCCCCGTGTCAGGCTGGGCTGGGCCAGACCAGGTCCCCAAGGTGGAAAGGTTGGGGATCACTGTCTTAGATCACTTGGGAACACATAGAAAATGTGTTCAGGAGAGCATTTTTTAAAAGTATCTACTGTATGTCATTCTTAAGACTGCAATTGTTTTTATGAGTCAATTGAGCATGCTGTAATTACTGTTAAAATCCAGTATGTAATATTTATGTATCGAACTACATTTCTACAATTGAGAACAGAATGGGCCACTGTGTTATACATCTATTTCTAAGCTGCAGATATCTGAATGGCCATTAGATATAAGCGATGAATAAGACCTTTTGGTATCTCCTTGCAGCTAGTTGCTTGGATTTTAGTAACTATATATGGTAACGAGGGTTACTATATAGGTAACCTAGGATAATCCTGTAATATATTGTTTATTTATATACATGTAAAGATTGAGAAGAATGTGAGGCTTTCACTGCAACAGATCCCATCAGCTTTCTAGAGAAGCTCTGTAGTATTTCTGGAGGGCTAGATAACCTCTTTCTCTTTTTATGGATCCTCATATTTGTTTGAAAAGACATTTGAGATGAAAAAATATGAATAGTTTCTACCCATCAGCTGTCACATCAGTTTCTAGTATAATGAAAGTGATGTTGCTGGCCATTGGATATCTTCATACACCACTAAAGCACAAGGTGGGTTTAGTTACACATCTCCCATGCCATATCTAAGTCAAATGAAAGCTTAACCATGTAATAATTTGCAACTTGAGGTGTCCTCAGGATATCTATCTTTAATTTAATTAAAATTGCATTACATCAAATGATATGCTTGCCATTGCTTTTCTTTCCCTCAGCTCTAGCACCTGTTTTTGAAGGGCAGATCTCAGGATATCATTCACTGACTAAGGAGGGCCCTGCCCTGAAAAGATGCACACATGATTCCTGTATAACAAAGGTGTCAAACTCGCGGCTCGCGGGCCGGATGTGTCACATGCTGGCCACGACCATGCTCAGTTTAGTGAAGGGGGGGAAGTCACAATACGTCACGTGACGACAACGTGACGACATGAGTTTGACACCCCTGCTGTATAACATGGTAGTCACAATGGACAACAGAACATGCCCAACGGGGACAATCACTTTCTTGGTTTTATTCAATTGTATGTATAGTAGTCCTCAACTTACAACCATTCATTTTGCCACAATTTAAAAAGTGGATTACAGCTGGTCCTTGCACATACAATATCCCCACAGTTCTATGATCAATATTTGGGTGTTTGGCAAACAGCATCTGTTTATGATGGTTGCAGTTCCTGGAATAATGTGATCACCATCTGTAACCTTCCTAACTGATTTCCAACAAGCAATGTCAATGGAGGAAACTGGATTTGCTCAACAACCACGTAATTCACTTAACAACCATGGTGAAAACAAATGTAAAATTGGGTGCAACTTACTTGACAACTCTCTTGCTTAGAAATTCTGTTCTCTATTGTATGTTGAGGGACTACCTGTATGCTATAAGTGTGGTAAATTTATAAGTAAATTTATAATTAAATTAAAAGGGATGTGGTGGCTCAGCGGCTAAGATGCTGAGCTTGTTGATTGAAAGGTCGGCAGTTCAGTGGTTCGAATCCCTAGTGCCGCATAACGGGGTGAGTTCCCGGTACTTGTCCCAGCTTCTGTCAACCTAGCAGCTTGAAAGCACATAAAAAATGCAAGTAGAAAAATAGGGACCACCTTTGGTGGGAAGATAACAGCATTATGTGCGCCTTTGGCATTTAGTCATGCCAGCCACATGACCACGGAGACGTCTTCGGATAGCGCTGGCTCTTCGGCTTTGAAACGGAGATGAGCACTGTCCCCTAGAGTTGGGAACGACTAGCACATATGTGCGAGGGGAACCTTTACCTTTACTATAATTAAATTTAGTTGAATGAATGATTTTCACAAAGGCTACTTCTAGCAGTTGAATTTCTGTCAAACACACACACACATACACAGACAGACCCACACATACACACCATCCCCTTCACAACCCAAGCAGGAAACCATAGCCTGCCAGTGTTCTAAATGGCAGGTATAAAACCTAATTATTGATAGCAGAATAAGAGTGGCAATTCCATCTTGTCAGCTGAGTAGCAAATCCAAATTGACCCAGTTATCTGCCATGCTCACACACACTAATGACCCCCTTGTACCTTTGCTGACCAAATAACAGCCCCTTCTGCCACTCGCCCATATCCGGGAAGACTTTGAACTGTAATCATTCAGCAGTGCCTGATCATAACTCTTGGTCTTGTCTCTCCAGAAGCACTTTTAAAGATTTACTGTCTCAGCAATTTGAAGCAGTGAAGTGGAAATACAGTGAAGGACAATCTGGAGATTTGCTAGGGAAAGGAGCTGGACTTGAAGGAGAAAAGAGGAAAAAGGCTGTACTGGCATTCATTTTTATTCTGCATTAAATTGGTCTGTAGTTTTGCAGTAAAACCAAACTAAGAATCAAAAATTTAAAAGTGCAGTCTTTCTACTCTGTCAAGATTACCAACTCATCAGAAAAACAAGCCTGGCTCACTCTTGCTTGTTTAAAATACATTTAAGTCAAAGGTTTCACTCTTCTCAAGATCATCATATGCATAACTATGGGGGCAGGCTGCAAAAGGAGCCAGATTTAGCTATGTTTTGCCGAGTGAATTTCATAATTACTTTGGTCCCAGAATCAGATTATACTCTCACACCTCCTGAAAAATAAGCAAGTGCATCTGCCTTCACTAAACCCAAAGGATCAGGCTACACAACGCAATCCAAACTGCCAAAAAGAAGTTTATAATCCACCATGGAAAATTGCCTAAAAGGAAATAATTCAAAGGCGAAAGACATCACCTGGATTTCAAAAAAGCGTATTATAAAAAAAAATTCAGTGCAATGATAGGAGGGATTCTATGGCAGGAGAAACTAATGAGAAAATAAGTTCAAGATGGTTGGAAGACCCTAAAAAGCAGGAAAAATATTCAATACTAATGAGAAAAAAAATGTGGGAGAGCAAAAACCCTAATGTGTCATGAAAATCTGAATACAAGAAAGGGAACTTTTTAGGAGCTGGAAAGAAGAGCAGGTCTCTATGGAAGAATAGAGGCAGCTAGCCTGGACACATAGAGGGGGAAGCAAAAAAAAGGGAAAAGTTCAAATTGAACAGATGTTGGTAAAGACTGATAATGACTATCTGCAACAACCTATTGAGAATCTTTTAATACGTTCAAAACAGTGGAAGAAAGAAAGCCAGGCCAACACAAGTCTTTTACCCCCAGTCTTCTCAAAAAAGAGTGCATATAGCAATAGCACTTAGACTTATATACCGCTTCACAGTGCTTTACAGCCCTCTCTAAGCGGTTTACAGAGTCAGCATATTGCCCCCAACAATTTGGGTCCTCATTTTACCCACCTCAGAAGGATGGAAGTCTGAGTCAACCTTGAGCCTGGTGAGATTCAAACTGCTGAATTGCAGGCAGTCGACAGAAGTAGCCTGCAGTACTGCACTGTAACTGTCATTACGGCTCAAAACCATGGAAATATATGTTCATTTAGGTGATTTTGAAGAGCATAAAGAAGGGACCAGATGACACTTGTGATTTTGACAGTCAGAGAATACTTGTTTTCTTTCAGTGAGTTTAAATCTGCTGATTCAGATACATTTCATCCTAAGATATTGAAACAAATTGTTGATGAACTGTTGAAATTGGACATACTATTTTTGAACACCCTGAAGAATTAACGAAGAGCCAGATGATGGAAAGATGATAAATGTTATGTTTTCTAATCTGGGGTACCAGGGACCAATGAAATTGACACTGATACCGAGAAAGTACAAGTGCTCTTACTACTTCGAAACAGTGCAATAATCCCCCAAAGTCAACTTTTTTATCTGGATATCTTTTTAACATTTCATGGGAATTCTGTGGATGTAATATAAATCAACTTCAGTGAAAGCGTGTGCCAAACTGCTGGATGACTTACGAACTCTGACTGGTTTGTGGGGTCCTTGCTGCTCTCTGAGCTTGGTTGTTTTCTTGCAGACATTTCATTACCAAATTAGATAACATCAGCTAGGACTGAAGATGTTACCTAGTTTGGTAATGAAATGGCTGCAAGAAAACAACCAATCACAGAGAGCACCAAGGACCCCACAGTTCAACCCCGAGCTATAAATATTCTCTTCTATCGGTATCTCACTTGTTTGAAAAACATACTAAGAGTGCTCATCAATAGTTCCTTTAAAAGATGTCAGGATTACCTGAATGGAAGGATGATTCCAGCATAATATGTGGGTGTTATCTAGATAGGAGAACAGAAATACAAAGAATGTCAACATGGGACAGATGAGGGAAAGAGGGAAAAGGAAATCCAAAACTTGCCTTCATAGAGGGTAAAAGTCAATGGAGATTCTCATTCACCCAGGTCACAGTTGATCCAAAAGCAAAAATGGGTGTGGAACCATCTTGAGACTTCTGAAAGGACTGTGTTGTACACATTCTGGACAGAGAGAACCACTGGTTTCAAACAGGAGTCAAAGAGGCCAACTACATTAAAATTGAACAGGCCTCTCTCAACAGAGGGGGAGGGATATGACAGGAGCTAAGAGATACACCTATCCTACTCTATCTCCTATCTCCTGTCTATAACACAGTTCTTTCAGCAGTACCAAAAAGTTTCCACACCCATTTGCACTCAGATTTAGGTGATCTTGAGGGTATAGATAATCCCCCCGCCAACAACCCTCAGAGAGCTAATGACTGACTTTCAGAGAGCTAATTTTGCTGATTGCAAAGAATATAAATCTTCCCATCCCCCACCATTCAGCCAGAACTGAAGAAACTTCTTGATTGAGAAGCAAAATGTTTTCAAGGAAAAAACTAAAAAAGTCCAGTTGCCTTTTCAAAAAAAAAAAACACCTTCATTGGGGTTAGTTCTATTAATGGGTCTGAAGCAGTGGTGGGATTCAAGTAATTTAACAACCGGTTCTCTGCCCTAATGATTTCTTCCAACAACCAGTTTGCCAAACTGCTCAGAAAGTTAACAACTGGTTCTCCCGAAGGGGTGCGAACTGGCTGAATCCCACCACTGATCTGAAGCATGTGGGCTGAGTAGATCTTCTATAAAATCTCTCCCACTTGCTCAAAGATGGTCAGCTATCAGATATGGCTGCTGCCTCCTGTACACATGCAATAGTTCCTAGCCAAAGACTAATTGCCTCTGGAGGAAGTCTTACAGCTTGACAAGCTCTCACTACATATATATCAGACTTTACTCCCTTACCAACAAGAGGAGAGTTCATTATTCAGAATGCATAGGACAGAATAGCCAAAGCATTGGCTACACATATGGAGGGCTGCCAACTACACTGAAACAATTAGTTACTGACTTGCTATAACATGGAGAACAAGTGGCAGTACAGATGGATATTCTAACTGCAGCCATGAATCAGCTAATTCAACAAATGGGATAGAATCCTTTGCCAGTACAGAATATTCTCCCCAATCCAGTGGGGAGAGATGAGGCTGTAACTCCCTGTCTGACGAGATTTCTAACTGAAATAGACAAGGGTAAAGAGGATGATCAAGGAATTGAATCTAACAATGAAGAAAGATTGAAATAATTGGGAACACTTAGTCTTGAGAAGAAGAGACTAAGGCAGATATTATAGCACTCTCAAACTATCTGAAGGATGTCTCACCTGAAATGTCTCTGTCATTCCAGAATGCAGAATAGGGAGAAAGGAGTCCAATTGAATTTTATATAATAATTTTCCTTACAGTAAAAGAAATTAGAGAGTGGAGCCAATTACCAAGAGAAGTATGGATGTATTTAAACAGAGACCAACTGTTGAAGATTCCTCCACTGAGCAGGAGTTTTGAGTTAGTACCAGGGGTGGGCTCCTGGGGATTCGGGCGATCCTCTAGTATTTGGTAAACCCCCAAATACCATCCCTGGCTGGCCACGCCCATCCCACCCTGCCCCTCCCAGGAGTCTCCATGTGGCCCGTTCATCATTCCAGGTATGTGCAGGAGCCACGCGGAGGGTCTGGGAGGGCAAAAAATGGGCCTACCGGAGGTTCCAGAAGTGCAGAAACGGGCCTGTTTCCAGCCTCCGGAAGACCCTGGGGAAAACAGTTTTCACCCTCCCGGAGGCTCAAGGAAAGTCTCCAGAGCCTTGGAGGGCAAAAAATGTGCCCCCCTGCTGTGGTGCAGGTGACCGACTAGGCCATGCCCACCATGGCAACGCCCAGCTAGCAACAGGGCAGCGAACCCATTGCTAAAGGATTTGAAGCCCACCCCTGGTTAGTACCTCTACTAAATACTGGCTTGGTATGCAACAACCTCCTTCTAATCCAATTGGATAGTGAGGTGGGCAGCATATAAATTTAACATTTTTTTTAAAAAAAATCCACCATACTGTCTCTGTGATTTGAATAGGCTGAACAATATTAGTTATATTTCCAAAACAGCCCCCCCCCCCACACACAAGTTATTCAAAATTCCTATCATAAAATACTAAGGATTTAAATTAGCTATCACCTGTCATCCATTTCTACTTTTTTTTAAAAAAAAAAAAAACTAAACTAAAACTAAAAAAACCCTTGAAAAGCATGATGTCAAACAATAATCATGACCACCCTATTGTGAAAAAGAAATGTTTGGTTCCTGAACTTTATAGCTGAGCTAGAATCTGAATTAAGGTCTCTTTCATATCGTTGTATATATCATCCCATCTACCAAATTAATCCCTTTATGGTGCAGAATAGAGGGTGAATCAATTACCAATAATACTACTCCATCATAAGGCTTATGAGCCCAGAAAGGACCCAACATTAAATTCTGATCCCATCACAGCCTCCAATCAAAAACCACCCCATTTCTTAAATTCAAGACACTTAGTCAGGCATCGGCTCAGAACCTACACAATATGGATATGTAGTACGACTTCATTCTAACTGAAGAGCAATTTTTTTCACCTCTTCAAAAATACCATAGCATTTTTAAAAATGGGTATGACATGATACCAGAAAAATATCACGCTTGAAGATGAGAAGAAAAAAATCTTGAGGATGGAGGTACTACATGAACAACTGGACCTCACAAAAGATCAGGAAATGTCGTTTTCAGATGCCATTCAGGCAGGACAGCTTGAATGAAAAAGGGTGGATTACAAAAATCATAATCCTGAAGCTAAAGTTGGCAAACTTTTAAGATGATTCAAAACCGTGCTTCAGGAAAGGCGATCTGGGATAAACTGAGACAGACATATGGATATTCAAGAATGAGCTATGATACTTTAATGCGGGCAACTCATGCATCTGAAAGCATCAGGAAATGGAAGATTAATGGAACATCTGTCAGAGTATCTCTCTATTCAGAGGATTTTTAAAAAAAACAGTATGAACCTTTCTAATGTTTTAGAACTGTCATTATATTATATCTGTCTGTCCCATCACGTCTGATAGAAAGAATTGCTATGGACCTCATCCAGTGGTGAAATCCAATTTTTTTTACTACCAGTTCTGTGGGCGTGGCTTAGTTGGCGTGGCTTGGCGGGTGTGGCTTGGTGGGTGTGGCAGGGGAAGGATACTGCAAAATCTCCATTCCCACCCCACTCCTGGAGCCAGCTAGAGGTGGTATTTGCCAGTTTTCCAAACTACTCAAAATTTCCGCTACCGGTTCTCCAGAACTTGTCAGAACCTGCTGGATTTCACCCCTGGCCTCATCTGCTAAAAACGACCTTTGGCAGGTTTCAGGAGGATAACCTTCTCTGCTGGGACACAGACCTTATGGAAGATCATCATTCCTACCACCTCCCAAAGTGAGCTTAGTTCTATCCCTGATAATTTTCTGTCAGTCTCTCAAGACTTGGCTTTGGCATCAGGCCTGAAGGCCCCAGTAAAGGGCCAGTGAAATTTTAAGATGGCTCCATTATTGTAGTTGACATTTATTCTCTCTTGTGCCTGGTGAGCTTTTTTATTTTATTTTAATAATGAGTGTCTTATACATTTATTGTTTTAATTGATTGCTGCATGCTGCCCAGAGCCGTTTTATGTGAGATAGGCAGCCATATAAATTTGATTAATAAATAAATAAATTACAGTCATTGCCAGAAAATTATAGAGTTAGTCAAACGTTATGGAGTAATTTCTGAGAGAATGTAATTTGCCAGCATGACATGAACCAGGCAACTGAACAGCATTCTTTAAAGAGCAGAAATGGAGTCTGCATTGCTACCATAAAAGAGGACATATTAAGAAAGAATATGGACTTTACAAAGCTGAAACCAAAACAACCGAGGGAGATAATGATTAAGTGTCCTAAAAAATAGTCAAGCTTGCATAGGAATTGCACAAACAATGAGGCACAGACAAAGAAATAATGCTTAGCTTAGCAAATAAATACTTATCCAAAACTGGATGTGATTTTAAATTTGAAAAGAAAAAAAAAAGATTTTTGTTGGATAGTGGCGCATCTCCTTTTTGCAGCAAAGAAGTATTTACAAGCCTATATTTTTTTTTTAACTAAGGAAAAGTTAATTTAGTAAATGCAATGTTGATGTATGTGGAAAATACCATGCTAAATTGAGATGCTGATAAATCATATTGAAAGCAGAAACATAATATATTAAGAAGCCTATAGTAGTTTGCCTAAATTTTGCAAATTACATGTCTATTTTATCTTAAGCAACGTACTTGTAAAATTGTGCTTGAAATGGACTTTGCAGAGTTGCAAAGGACTGCTAAGAAATGTTGAAAAAAGAGCACATTGAAGCAAATTGGTTGAAACCCTATGACCTACAGCAAACAGAGCAGCAGAATGCATCCATAATAATAATCCTGCAAAATGGCATAGGAGATTTGATCACAGAGATAAGCCTGAGATTGAAAAAATAAATAAAATAAAGGATTAGGATTTAGAAATTGGAAGAAAGGGATAAATTAAATTGCATAACGCAATTAGGAATAATGCAGGGAACAAATGGGTTTGGTCCTTAAGAGTGGAAAAATAAACACATGCAGCGTTGCTCATTTAAATGAATAAATGAAAGAATAATCCCAAACGAACCCTAATACACAGATGTTAGTGCAAAGCTGTCTGGGTTTGCCAAGAGCACCTGGATTTACCCAGGAAGATCAGAAAGGGAAGCAGCAAATAATAACGATGACGTAGCAATAAAAATGGGAGCCCTGGTCGATTAGTGGTTACAATACAGTATTGCAGGCCAACTCTGCCTACAGTCTGGAGTTTGATCCTGGCAGGGCTCAAGGTTGACTCATACTTCCATACTTCCGAAGTTGATAAAATGAGGACCCAGATTGTTAAAGGACAACATGTTAACATTGTAAACTGACCAGAGGGTATTGTAAAGCACAGTGGGGCAGTATATTAGTCTCAGTCAGGGAAGTCAAACTCACGACAATACATTGTCATGTGACATATCACAACTTTTCCCCCCTTCACTAAACCAGGGGTGGGTGTGGCAAGCGCTTGACGCATCCGGTCTGCGGGCGCGAGTTTTACATCCCCTGGTCTAAGTGATATTGCTAGAGCAAAGTCAGAAGAGGTTCCTGGAAATGAGTCTGAGGAATCTGAAATAACATCAGATCTAGAAGGATAACGTGTGGTCAGACCCAGAATTACAATTACGACGATCTCAAAGATCTAATGAAAAAAGCCCATCTGAGGGAATATGGGACACAATCAAAGCAAAGGATGTGCCTGATCCCAATTCAAAGAGGGACAGTGTAGCACAGAAATATAACTCCCGCACAAAAACAAAACACAGATTCTAATAGAGCTACCAAACATCTAGAAAGCCATTGGCTCCAATTGGGCTTTCAAAACAAAGCCTGATGTTCTTAGTAAAGGGCTACACACACAAAAATACGATGGGGCTATGACAAAGTTTTTGCAGCTGTAATTAAAATGACAAGCATCAGACTGTTACGAAGAGTAACGCCGTTTAGAAGACGGCATGTGGAGCCCTTATAATTAAGACCATCTTTCTGCCTGGTGAGCTACATGCAGCAAATACCAGATCTGGAATAGGCAGAGAAACAAAACTATTAATTTGCAAAATCCACATATGGGCTGAAGCAGTCTCTGATCAGCTACATCAAAAGTTCTACACCAGGCGCTTTGAACAAGGGAAAGCTGATCCTTGTTTGTATATAGGAGTAAAAAAAAAAAAAGGAAGATGAGAGTACGTTTTTTGGCCATGTTGATAGTCTAACTGCATGTGCAAGAAGACAAGGGCGACAACCACAACTTGAAGACAGTGAACAATTTAAAGGAAGAAGTGAAAGTGAAACATTTTTCAGATATATGCCTCCATCTTGGAACTAAAATTGAGAAGAACAAAAAGGGTATTTGTTTATTCAGAAAGAAAGGAAAAAGGTTCTAATACCATGATGGCGGACCTATGGTACACATGCTGGAAGTGGCATGCAGAGCCATCTCTTGCCGGTGCTCTTCCAGGTTCCAGCACTCCGGCAAGCTGGTCTTCACGCACATGGGAGCACTGGAAACCAGAAGAGCAGCCGTCCGGGGAGCATGTGTGCACCGGGAAGATGATCTTCCAGTTTCTGGCATGCGCATGTGCACCGGCCACCTTGTCTTCCGGTTTCTGGCATGCATGAACACACAAAGACCACACGCACACTCCCGTTTCGGCACTGAGTGCCGAAACGTTTCGCCAACACTGTTCTAATACATTTTCTCAGGGTCAATGAGGCAAAAGGATCTAATCCTTGACTTTACCATCACAATTGAGCCCCAAATTTCCATTGCTAATCAAGGCAGTTGTTAAGCGAGTTGCACCCCGTTTTACAACCTTTTTGCTACCGTTGTTAAACAAATAACTGCAGTTGTTAAGTGAACATGATGTTAAGAAAATCTGGCTTTTCCCATTGACTTTCCTTATTGGAAGTCAGTTTCGAAGCTTACCATGATGATCACATGACCTCAGGACAGCGCAACTGTCATAAGTACATGCCAGTTGCCAAGTGCCCACATTTTGATCATGTGACCATGGGATTCTGCAAAGTCCTAAGTGTAGAATCCAATCATAAGTTACTTTTTTCAGTCCCATTTTAACTTTGAACAGTCACTAAATCTTGCAAACTCAAGGCCCAGGGGCCGGATTCGGCCCACAGGGTGCTTAGATCTGGCCCATGGGGCTGCCCTGGAAACAGTGAAGGACCAGCCCATAGTGCTTGGCCTGACCCTCCTGAGTTCCATTTTCACTGGCAGCATGCTAGAGCAGGTCGTTGCAGCCAAAAACGGAGCTGCAGAAGGCGGCCTGTGCCCCTCCCGACCTCCGTTTTTGCTGGCAGAGTGGTGCAGAAGGCCATCACAGTGCAAAACACTGTGGCCCCCCCGCATCCCTTCCGTTTTGGCTGATAGAGTGCTAGCAAAACAAACTACTAGTAAAAGTGGCATTTGATCACAAGGCAAAGAGCATTGAGAAACGTTTCCCCTTTTTGGATTTGAGCATCCAAGAAGAGACAGGAAAGGAGAAAGGGAATGAGGAAAGACAAAGAAAAAGAAGGAAAGATGGGAAGGAAGAAGAAAGAAAGGAGAATGAAGAGGGAAGGAAAAAGAAGAATAGGGAAAAAGGAAGGAAGGAAGGAAGGAAGGAAGGAAGGAAGGAAGGAAGGAAGGAAGGAAGGAAGGAAGGAAGGAGGGAGGTCTGAGGGAAGTCCTGCCTTAACACCAGCACCTGCTGCACTTTTGCCATCTTCTTGTCTCCTCCTGACCTCTCCTGGTGGTCTCCCATCCTATCGCTGATGATGCTTTGGTTATAAAGCTGGGTCTCCTCATGTGGAGAGGGAGTGGGCCTCCCTCTGACCCACACACATTGCCCTCCCACACACACCATGAGCAACCTGGCCAAAGAGAGCGAGCAGCATCCTCAAGGAGGTAAGCGTAGCTGGGCACTCCCTCGGGGAAGTGGGGCTGGGCTGGGCTGGGCTGGGGGGTCCTGGTGCCCTGGGAGCTCAAGGGCTGGGCTGGCCACTTTCCCTCCACTGCCTAGGGCTCTGGACAACCTGCACCGCCATCCAGGGACCCTCCATGTGGGCTGAGAGGGATGGCAAGGCTCCTCTGGAGGACAATAGTTTGGCATTCTCCCTTCCTCCGCTGGAGGAAGGGAGTTTGGCATTTGTCTTCCTCCGCTGGAGACAATGGATTCCCCCAGCCCCACTCAGGCCACCACAGGCGCCACCAACATGATTGACATTGAGTTGTCCACGCCCACACTGTCCACGCCCACACTGCTCCCACAAGTTCAAACACAACCCTAATGTGGCCCTCAATGAAATCGAGTTTGACACCCCTGCACTAAATCCTCGTAAATCAAGGATTACCTATATGCCCATGGAAGCCAAATACCTGAACAAAGAAGGATCCAAAGCAGTGGTTGCCCCCGGTTCAAACCGGTTCTATAGAACCGGTAGTAAAACTGGTAGGAGGCTCCGCCCACTGACCCTGACGTCATCAGAGCATGTGCAGAAGCAAGGTGCGTGCGCGAGCGAAGCGAGCGTGTGATCCCATTGCGAACCGGTACTAAAGGTAAGTAGAACCCATCCCTGATCCAAAGCAGTTATCAATAATAAGCAGAATTGGGGAGCTGTGGGAAAGCTCATATACACTACAATTGGGAGTAGACCAGACACAGCCAGTGCAGTTGAATGCTGAGTAGACTACCGAGTCATCACAAGAGAACTGGAGTAGTAAAAAGATCAGGCAAACGCATTAAAAGACTTTAATTTAAAACTGTCTCTTACTAATAATTCAAAACCTATTGGATATACAGTACAGATTTGGATCAGGCTGGAGATAAATCTGGTAAGAAATCAATTACAGAATATATATTCTTTTATGAGGCTGCACCCATCAACAGATATAGCAAGAAACAAAACGTTGTGATCTATAGAGGCTGAATATAAACTGCAGAGCAAGCCTGCAAGCTGCACAAACCATTGCTAGATTTCAAACTGAAAGAACTGCCCCCAACCACATCATCAGAGGACAACTTGAGATGTAACATCAAGGTTGACTCAGCCTTTCATCCTTCTGAGGTCAGTAAAATGAGGACCCAGATTGTTGGGGGTAATATTCTGACTGTAAACCACTTAGAGAAGGCTGTAAAGCACTATTAAGTGGTATATAAGTCTAAGTGCTATTGCTAACTGCAGACACAAAACAGTCCAAACACAATGTGCAACACATAGGCAGCCAACTATGTGAAAGACATGCAAGAAAAAGGACAAATAAAAAGGAAATCCAGCCAATGATACGGTGGCAGATGCACTCAGCACGTTTTAGGCAAGAGACTGCTTCTTCTGGCTGAGAGAAAAATCCAGGACACAGAGCAGGAAACAATGTTCTGGTATACAATCGATTATGGTTCCTACTGGATGCACAGTGTTGATGAGGAGGGAATGTTGAATGTCAATTGCTTCTTTAATGTTGTAAAATAGAAAAGGGATCACCTGGTGTCCTGCTTTCCATCTCTATTCTGCTGTTGTTATTGACATAAAAAAGGTGAAACCTGGAATAATCAAAGCCACTCCCATAGGACTATCTGTGCCAATTACCTGCAGGATTATTTCCAGTTCTGTCTTTTTGATACAGTATATTGAGGGAGGGAGGGTGGCAATTATTATCTGTTTATGTTTTTGCCTACTTTTATCCCATGAGGCCAGTTAACTATTTTGCTGATATTGAGTAAATATACACCACCTCCTCTTTTTGCCATACGAACCAAGTGCCTTGTGACAGTAATGGCCTTCACTTACTTTCGCTACCGGTTCACAAATGTGAGCACTCACACCACCTCTGCGCATGCGCAGAGCATCCGTGGTGATGTTCAGGTGGGTGGGCGGAGCCTCCCAACGCAGCTACAAGTTCACCCGAACCGGGTGGAACCAGTAGAATCCCACCACTGCTCTGTGAGCTTGCTCTGATCTGGCTGTAGAGATGGGAGGGGAAGAGGGTGGTGGGCGCCCTCTGGAAATTGTCCCCTGTGATTTTCCAACACTTTTGATGGTTTGTTTTATTCAGAGCCATGCCAGAGCTCAACAAAATGAGATGGTTGAGATTTGGGAGATTTGGATCTGTTTTTGCAAATGAAAGCAAAGACAAATGGCTCTGTTTACTTGCTCTGTTTACTGTTTACATTTTTATTTGGCAGTTCTGTTCCTTTTGCTGCCTTTATGCCAACGAGGACTAGCTAACTTTACTTCCTCATTTTCATTTAACTGTCCAGAACACCCTATTTATAGCTTGTGCTTATCAAAAAAGAAGAAAAGGAAGAAAAGAAAAGAAAAAGAAAAGGAAGAAAGTGAGGGGTGGAGTGAAGGCTAAACCTAATTAAAATAGTTCAGTGTTTATTCAGTGAAGCTTTTTTCCCCCCAAAAAAATCTAAGTCTGGAATTGTACATGTCCATTTTGTTCAAAAATAAGTTTTACATTAATGTTTTATAACCTTGGGGTACTAATCATAAAGTCATAAGGACTTTAATTGATTTGAAACTAGCCAAGCCCTGAAGTGTGTAGATGTCAAATTGATTTTAATTGATCCAATGTACTTAAATACAAGCCATGCTAAGAAACTCTTCACTTACACTATCAGACACAAGCCTAAAGCACTTTGGTAGTATAATTAGGTTGCCAACTTGGTACATATGGTATATTGATTTGAACACATTTTTTCTGTATTTGTGTGAAAAAGCCAGGGAAATTCACCTGGGTTAATTTGAACGTTTAAATGTGGTACTAGTTGAACATCAAGCATCTCTTAAACCCAAATGTAAGTTATTTCTGTATGGGCATGTAATCATTGGATAGATCACCTCTCTCTATTATCTTGCTATTTGGGAAGAGAATTTTCCACATTTCAATACCTGATCAGATATTTGAAAATAAGGAAAGGATAAGATCCTCCTTATCAATCAGTAAAGAAATATGTAGTTCAATTTTCCCAGGAATCCAGACTCTATTTTTGGTGATATACCTAATTGTTACCTGATGTTAGAAGTTGTTCTTTGTCAATCCCACCCCTTTTGTGTCTAAATCCAAGTTGTAAATGTCTATGTTTTTAGAGATGTATTAGAGAAGTGGGCAACAGAATTGTTTATAAAATAAATTGGTATCATAATATCTTTCTGCCAGGGATCAGTTAGAGTTGAGATGATACAGGTGGTCCTTGGTTTACAACCATTCATTTAGCGACTCTTCCAAGTTATAATAACCCTGGAAAAAAATTCTTATGACTGGTACTTGTCACTTCCAACCATCACAGCATCGACACAGTTACATGATCAAACCTGTATTTGCTGCATGTATTTGCTGCATGTAATATGATTGCTATTTGCAACTTTACCAGCTGGCTTTCCACAAACAAAGTCAATAGGGGAAACTGCATCTGCTTAATGACTGCATGATTCACTTAAAAACCACAAGAAAAAAAGTATTAAAATTGGGCACAACTCAATTTTGCACCATAGCCTTGCTTACCCATGGAAATTCTGGTCCCTGTTGTGAGTAGAGTAGAGTAGAATAGAGTAAAATAGAATAGAGTAGAGTAGGATGGGACAGGACGGGACGGGACGGGACTGGACGGGATGGGATGGGACGGGACGGAACGGAACAGAACAGAACGGAACAGAACAGAATAGAGCTGGAAGGGATCTTGGAGGTCTTCTAGTCCAGCCTCCTGCTCAAGCAGAAAAACCTATACTATTTCAGACAAGTGACTGAAGTCTCTTTTTAAAAACCTCCAGTGATGGAGCATCCATGATTTCTGAAGGCAACCTGTTCCACTGGTTAAATTGTCCTCACTGTTAGGAAGTTTCTCCTTAATTCCAGGTTGTTTCTCTCCTTGATTAGTTTCCAACCATTGTTTTTTGCCCTGTCCTCCGGTGCTTTGGAGAATGATTTCACCCCCTCTTCTTTGTGGCAGCCCCAGAAATACTGGAATTCTGCTACCATGTCACCATTAGTCATTCTTTTCTCTAAGAGTAGTCATACCCAGTTCCTGCAGTTGTTCTTTTTTAGTCTCTAGGCCTTTGATCATCTTATTTTTTTTTAATTTTTTTAATTTTATTTCAAATTTATATACCACACCTTCTCTCGAAAGACTCAGGGCGGTGTACAGCCAGATAAAAACATACAATACAAACATTAAAAAACAATTAGAAGAATATATATTAATTTGGCCCCAGTTTAAGATAACAAACAAAGTTGCTCTTCTCTGAACTTTTTCCAAAGTCTCAACATCTTTTCTGTAGTATGGTGACCAAAATTGCTTACATTATTCCAGGTGTGGTTTTACTAGGGTTTTACAAGTTAAGGATTACCTGTAATTTCATTCTTTTTCAAGTGGGGGTGGGGAGGTGTTCAAGGAAACCAGCCTGATAAATTTCCTGAAGCTATTGGAAGATGTTCCACTTGGGGAAGAAAGATCTGATATGGGCTGCTTATTGTTATTGTAGAACATTATTCACAGGATCCCAGAAACAAAGATGATATTAATGGTAAGACCTGAAAGCATGGAGCAGTTTTGTAGCTTTCCAACACTCAAACTGGACCTATGCTGCTGACAATCACAATAAGCTCAGGACTAGTTTTGCAACTGTTTCTCCAGATGTCCAGTTTTGTGATTGTAGCACTTTCACCTTTAAAGAACCCAAATTGCTTGTGACTTCTTGACAGAAACTCTCCTTTTACTTCCTTAAGCTTTCCCTACAAAAAACAGCATCTTCTTTTTATCCCCTCCATATTTTTAATCCTCTCTGTCAGATTTGCTAGGCTATTGAGTGGAAAGGAAGTAGAGAAGAACAAGCAAAAAGCCTTGTCCAAGGTCAAGGGCTGTGTTTGCCTGACACATTTAACTGGGTCATGGGTGGAGTTACCGTGTTGTACAAGTATGATAATCCCGTGAACAATGCAGGTAGAAGGGGTGGGCTTAGCCCTAACCGCCCTATAGCCCTTGGCTATAACCTTCCTCCGCAGCTGTATTGTGCAAGAGAACAATGGAGGTGGGAGAGCAGAAGTGGAAGGAGGTGCTTCTCTAAAAAAACAGTCTCTCTTCAGGATTTTACTTTCATTTCTCCCTCAGGCAATCTCTACATAGAGATTGAATGTGTGAAGAAAAAGAGGGGGTGGTTTGCAGTGTTACCAACCCTCATTGAGTCATTTCTGGATTTTGGTTTTTGTTTTGTTACTTTTCCTTTTGGAAAGGAAATTTAAAAGGGCAGAAACGACAGCATCTTTGCAGAGCTAAGAGGGCACTGTTGGCAGAAGAAGGAATTTAGACAAACCTAATGGTGGCTCAGTGGCTAAGACACTGATCTTGTCTACCGAAAGGTCGGCAGTTCAGCGGTTCGAATCCCTAGTGCCGTGTAATGGGATGAGCTCCCGTTACTTGTCCCAGCTTCTGCCAACCTAGCAGTTCAAAAGCACATAAAAAATGCAAGTAGAAAAATAGGGACCACCTTTGGTGGGAAGGTAACAGCATTCTGTGCACCTTTGCCGTTTAGCCATGCCGGCCACATGACCACGGAGACGTCTTCGGACAGCGCTGGCTCTTCAGCTTTGAAACGGAGATGAGCACCGCCCCCTAGAGTTGGGAACGACTAGCACATATGTGCGAGGGGAACCTTTATATTTACTTTTTAATGGCCCCTGAGAACAGAGCAAATGGTATTCTAAGCTGCCTAATAAGTTTCTGCATTGAGGGAGCCAAAGGAGCAGGGCAGACAGATAAAGAGGAATGGGGATATTGGCTCTGGTTGACTGTTGTGAAAGGCCGACTCCATGTAACCAGACTGGATGTCTTCAAACTTTGCCACCTCAACTCCTCAGGCTGTTATGGGTGAGGGGTGAGCACTGCGCAGGTGCAGAAAAGCATTTTCTCTCCTCACCCTCCTGCGGCTGCCAGATGATTAAAGGAACACATGAACCCGATGCGGCTTCTCCTGCCCCTGCAGCGTGATTATTTTATTTAAGTATTTTATTTCTAATTTCCAATTTACCTCACACAGACCGGGCAGGAACAGCGAAAAGGCTGGATGTGGCCCAGGGGCCGTAAAATGCCTGGGTCTGGATTACATTGTTTACTTGGCTTCCTTGCTGTTATGAGCAGAGCAAGGCATCCTTGCCATGACCACCTAGCCCTCATGAAGAATTTCTGGGAGTCCAGTTTGAGTGTTGTCTAGTGTCATGTTCCTCAATTTCCTTGGTGAGAAACCTAGCATGCTAATTAGGGAATTCTGGGAGATGAAGTCCACATGTCATAAAGTCAACAAAGATGAGAAACACTGCTTTAGAGACAAATATCATTCCTGAAGCAAAGGATTCATTTTACTAGCCTGGATCATATTATAGGTACTCTTCGACTTACAACCATTCATTTAGTGACCGTTCAAGTTATAATGGCACTGGAAAAAAAAATGTCTTATGACCATTTTTCATCCTTATGAACATTTCAGCTTCCCCATCGTTACATGATCAAAATTTGGACAGTAGGCATCTGGAATGTACTTATGATGGTGGCAGTGTCCCGGGATCATGTGATCACCTTTTGCGACTTTCTGACAAGATTCATTTAACAACCATGTTATTAACTTAGCAACTGCAGTAGTTCACTCAACCATAGTGGCAAGAGAGGTTGTAAAATGGGGCAAAATGTGCTTAACAACTGTCTTGCTTAACAATGGAAATTTTGGGCTCAGTTATAGTTATAAGTATAGAACCACTTGCATAATTGTTAATTATATTGATGGGTTTTGATATGTTTTATCGTTGTATTCTGACAGATTGGTATATTTCTGCATGTAAGCCATGGAGAGTCTATGTGTTGAAGCAGCATAAAAATATGAATCATAAATAAGCAAAGCCAGATAGTTGTGGTTTACTTAGTAAACTACCGTAGTTTTCAGCGTATAAGACAAACCGGAGTATAAGACGCACCTTAGTTTTTGGGGAGGAAAATAAGAAAAAAGCGGATTGGCAAGTGGATTGGAATACCCCCAATCAGCTGTTCCCAGAGGTGAATTTTAGCAACAGGTTCCTTGGTTGTGAGCTCTGTGCCTTGCTTTTTTTTTTTTTTTTTGCTTTTTTCCCCTGCCTCTGAAAGCCTCCGAAGCTCTGTTTGGGGGCTTCTTTTCTGAAGCTTCGTTTCTGATGCTTTTTTCAGCCTCTGAAACCTCCGTTTGAGAAGCTGGGTGGGGCTACATTCGGAGTATAAGATGCACCCATATTTTCACCCTCTTTTTTTGGGAAAAAAAGTGCGTCTTATACTCTGAAAAATATGGTAATATTAAGCATTTCTCCATAGATAAGAGTCCTATTGTACCTCCCTTTTAGCGCTTCTGAGAGTAAGGAGCTGGAATGATCCAAAGAAAAGGCACTGTGGTGTGCATAAGTAACAAAGTGCGTGCAAGTTTTTCATCTTGGAAGCCTCCATGGAAGGTTGGCTATACGCCAGCCCTTCGAGGTAGACCAGAAATTGGCATCACAAGAAATGTTGGAATTCTACTTTATAGATTATAATAACAGAATCTTAAAAGCCTAATAGAGCTTCTTTTTCTCTCACTGTTATACCCAAGAGAGTCAAAGCAGGGCAGTCTTGGGTTTCTTTTCCAAGCTTTCCCGTTTTCTGGGCTAAGTTCATGTTTTCGTAATGATTGCTGCATATTTTATTCAAGACCATCTCGGTCTTTTTCTACACCACAATGCTCAAATCCATCTGCCATACGATGTCAAAGACTGACAGATTTCGGCTTCTGTGCTCTCTAAACTCAGGGACCGCAGAGAGTAAAGGCTAAAACAACACAGGTCAGTTGAGGGTTTCCCCTCACCCTTTCCCCTGGATGAAAAGCCATCAAGGAGAATAAATGGGCCAAATGAGCTGCCCTAAAACAGGAGTTTAAGCCAACACAAAGTCTCATCTTCAGTGGGATCATACCAGTTTTCCGTGGGGATTAAAGCATTTGAAACCCAGAATCCTTATAAAAATCTAGGTCGAATGATGCCTCAGGATTTTAAATCATTGTAGGAACATACCTGTGCACCATACAGCATTAGGAATAAAGTTTTAGTTTGAAAAGTCTTGCGGTATGCTTTTGTCTCCTTTGGAATGAAAGAAATCCAGAATTGCCTTGGCGCCGTTGTTGGTTCTGGCAGAAATGGTTCTAATTTGTTCCTGCCCAATTCTGTTGGCTTGAAAAATTATGCGAAAGTATTTAAAGGCTGGAACTTGTCCCATTCTATTATTTCCAATTTGCTGTTGATGATTGCGGTGACTGGGTCTTCCTAAGAAAACCATAATTTTGGTTTTAGAGTAACAGATTTTAAGCCTTTCTTCCTCAGAGAATTCTGCCAAGGCTTCCAGACCTAAGCAAGAGAAAAGAGTAGCTGCATCATCAGTTTACAGCTGTTCTGCCAATTGCTTGGCATTAGGTTATGGAGGTTGGAATTCCTTTTGGTTATAATAGCTCTGAATTCACATGGATAGTGTAGGCAACAGGAGAGCCAGAGAATCCCTCTGTCCTCAGCAGATTGGATTGTCTGCATTGAGGTGGCCAGCTTTCTCACATCTAATGGGACTGACAGTATTTTCATCCAGCATCTTAAACAGGAACAGTAGTCACCAATCAATAGATGTGGGGGAACAGCATCCTCCAGAGTCTGTCCCCTGGGGTAGAATCAAAGGTTGATTTAAAGTCAGCGAAGGTAACAGGAGGGGCAGTATTGTCTACACATGTATTTCTCTATGAAAATTTGTAAGATGATTCACTGTGGATTTTTTTTTTTAAATTTAAGTTTCTTAGCCTAAATAAAACATCAGAAACGCTCTGGGAAGCTTACATGATGTGCAATACATAAATTATAAATCCAACTAAAACAATAGAGTTGCTTGGACAAAAATAGCATCCCCAACATACAAAGCAACCACGAACACCTTGACAGAGGCTCTAAAGACATACTAGCTCTGTTGGTTTAGTACAGTGATGGCTAATCTTTTTGCCATCACGTGCTGAAAGTGGGGGGAATGCGAGGGCGTCGCGTGCGCGTGTGCCCACACCCATAATAATGCAATGTGCCCTGCCCCCCCCCGCGCATGCGCTTGCTCCCCCCCTCTGCTTTTGGCACATGATGACCCGGTAGGCCTGTTTTTCACCCTCCCCAGGCTCCAGAGGCTTTCTTGGAGCCTGGGGAGGGTGAAAACGGCCTCCCCTCCTCGAGGCCCTCTGGAGGCTGGAAACAGCCTGTTTCCCAACTTCTGGTGGGCCTGGAAGGCCCAAAAATCAGCTGTCCAGCGCATGCAAGCACGCTGCAGCTGAACTAGGGCAACGCTCACACGCCCACCGATATGACTCCATGTGCCACCTGTGGCACGCACACCATAGTTTCGCCATCACAGGTTTAGTAGAATAAAATGGGGCAGAAGAAGGATCTTGTAGCCAGTCTAAGTTTTTAATGGAAAATAGTGATAAAACTACGAGTGATTAAGAAAAACCAAAGTGCGTCTGAGCCGTGGAGAAGCTCTGCTGATAGACTCTGCTCTTTGATCTGGTAGTTTGCTCCAAGAGCTTATCTGGGAACTAGGTGCAAATTGAGGTCAGTAACAAGTTTGCACACTCTCAAAAAAAATGCGTAGCTATTCCTTGCTGATGGGCTAGTTGCTGAAGGTTAGGTAAACGATACATTATCAATAAGGCTTTAATTCTTTTGGGGAAAAAATATATTTGGCACCTGTGCAAAGTGAGCCCCAAACTCACCTAGAAATAAGGAGAAATTTCCTGACAGTGAGAATAATTAATCAGTGGAACAGCTTGCCTTCAGAAGTTGTGGGTGCTCCATCACTGGAGGTTTTTAAGAAAACACTGGACAGCTATTTGTCTGAAATGATATAGGGCAGTGAAGGCGAACCTTTTTGGCACCGAGTGCCCAAACTGGAACATGTGTGCATGTGTGTGCATGTACGTGCACCGGAGTACTGGAAACCCGAAGACCAGCTGGCCGGTGCATGCATGCCTGTATTTTGGCCATTTTTGGCCGTTTTTCGGGCCATTTATGGGCCTTTTTTGGGGCCGTTATTTTGGCCAGGTTTTTTTTTTGCTGTTTTCAGGCCATTTTCCAGCACTCCGGTGCCCACGAAGACCAGCTGGCTGGTGTGCATGTGTGCGCCAGAAACCAGAAGAGCAGTTGGTGATGGCACGCATGCCCACAGCAGGGGTGAAATGTAAAATGTGTTACTACCGGTTCTGTGGGCGTGGCTTGCTGGGGGTGGGGTAATGTGACTGGGTGGGCATGGCCAATTTTTTTTTTTTTAACTTTTCAAAGCATTTTTTCTAATGCTTTGAAAAGCCTCTGCCGATCAGGCAACTCAGCTGGGATCATCAGAGGCTTTTCAAAGCATTTTTTTTAACCACCTCTTTGGCCAAGAGGTTGCAGAAAAAAATGCTTTGAAAAGCCTCTGACGATCCCAGCTGAGCCGCGCGATCATCAGAGGCTTTTTTTTTTTAACTTTTAAAAGCATTTTTTAGTCGGAAGAGGTTGTAGAAAAAATACTTTTAAAAGTAAAAAAAAAGAAGCCTCTGATGATTGTGCGACTCAGCTGAACATGGTGGGGGGGCGCAGGGATTTTTGCTACCGGTTCTCCAAACCACCCGCCACCATCGCTACCGGATGGTGCGATCCGGTCCAAACCGGGAGCATTTCACCCCGTCCCATAGAGAGGGCTCTTTGTGCCACCTCTGGCATGCTGGCCATAGGTTCACCATCATGGATATAGGGTCTCCTGCTTGAGCAGGGGTTGGGCTAGAAGTCCTCCTGGGTCCCTTCCAACTCTTGTTATTCTGTAATTCATCTCTCCCCAGCTTTTACCTTCTCACCTCTCTTGTCTGTGGCCTCTGTGTGTGCAAGTGTGGCAGCCTGAGGCTATTCCTGGGATAGAACCATATATAATGGGCTACTTTGCTCTTTAATGCTAAGCAGATGTTCTTTCTTCCCTCTCTTACATTTTTTTTTGTCTCTGTGTGTTGCACCTGGTATGAAGAAGCTTGAGAAACTTGCAGATGCTTTGCTCATTTGTTGTGGCTTTTGGAGCAAAGCTGTCTAAGAATTGGTAAGGGCCAAGTAGAGGTTAGGAGGAATGGCTGGGGGGGGGGGCGAATAGGGTGATTTATCCCCAAAGTCAGCACCGGGACAGAGGGATAGCTTTATCTCTGCAAGGCTCCCCAGCTGGCCAATGGAGCTCACTCTTGTTCTTCTGATAAGGCTGCCAGCTGCTTGTGGGGTTCTTTTTTTGGAGGACTCCTTTGTGGCTAAGCAGCTGATTTCTGCAAACTTTCTGTACTGGCAAGATAAAAGATATTGAAACTTCATACATTTCCTGGCAGGGTTTCCTTCCCAAATAGCCCTCTGTAACCTCTACATTGGAAACAGATTAGAGGTCTTAATTTTCCCGTTATCACAAGCAACACCCTGGGGGAAAAGCCAATTTTTCTCTACCCAACACCCCCCCCCCATCCTTTGAGAGATGCTTCAAAGAGATGTAAACTTGCATTGCTTCCATCTACAAGGCAGGGTAGAAAAAAATAAACATTTTACCTTTCTGATATTAAATGTGCAGGTTGGGTTGTCGAGAGGTAAAATGCTGATTTGTTCTGACCGACCACTTCTCTTTCAGTAAGGAATTTCTCAAGGAAGCTGACATCAGCAAAAATTCCGGACTTTGCACTACAACATCAAGCCACTAATCCCAAGTGTGGACTTTGGCTTTTGCTCGTTGGGACTTCTTGGAAAACCAAACTTTGAAAGTATAATAAAGGAGTAACGTGCATGAAGTTCATCTTGGGTTTTATAAGATCTGAAGTAAGAACATATGATTGAAGGAATTCAGAATTACTATATGTTTTATGACATTCCAGTTGATTGGCAGCTCCCTCTATTATGAGAGTACAACCCAAGCGTGGAGTTGATCACATTCTGACCTGTGAGGTACCCTGGGTTTGGGTGAGCCACAGATTTTGCAGGACAGCATTAACCCAATATGTTACAGAATGGCAGCCTAACTTCATTCCTCAGCCTGTCCATGATCATCTTCTTCCTAGCATATTCCCACAGGTGCAGGATCCGCTTTTTGGATCATTGAACTCCACTTTGCATGGTCAGCTGCATCTCCGGGGCACAGACCCGTGGCTTGCATATCTTTGTAGATGGTGTCTTGCCATCTCTGTTTTGGTTGCCCACGAGGTCGCCGATCATTGGCTTCTAGTGGAAGGTGCTGCTCTCTGGACATGTCCATACCAGCGGAGTCGGCTTTCTCTCATCTTCTCTATAATTGATGCCACACCAAAATGTTGTAGAATGGTGTCATTTGTGACGTGGTCAAGAAGGAAGATGCCCGATATCCAACAGAGCATTTGCATTTCCATGGCATGGAGAGAACTTTCAGTCCCTGTTGTTTCTGCCCAGCATTCAGTGCCATACAGTGCAACAGGGTGGGTGGTTGTCTAGTAAATCTTAGATTTAAGATGGATTGGCATTCATCTGTCATGTAACACACCAGACGCAAGCGCATTCAGGCTGCATTCACCCTTGCTTGCACCTCACCATTGATGAGCCTGTCCATGATGAGTGTATGAAAGATGGCAGATTTAGGTTGCAGAGGGAAGTTTGGCCAGCTTAACAAGAAGAAAGGGAGAACTGGTCCAGAGTGGAATCAAAGGTGGAGAATTTCGTAGGTACCACAGTTTCAAAATGAATGTATGCCATCCAGAGATGTGGAACTGTAAGCCTCCTCTTTGGAGATGCTGCAGTAGGCCTGGTCCATAGCCAGGATACTGCCAAATGACTCTCACTTTTTTAGCAGGGACACTTGAATTGCCAGCAGCTCTCCTGCCTTCCATGAGCAAGAGAAAGTCAGTGCTCTGTAATTTAAGGACCCCGCTTGCCTCGGAGAATGTATGTTTGACATTCAGTCACAAGCCATATGTAGGAGGGCTCTCTTGTTTCCCTCTGCAGTGAAGATTGATTACACTGGGGCATGAATGAGCTTCGGCGACAGAGACGTTTGTCTCCAAGTGAGAAATAAGCGAGACTCCAGGATTAAATAAATATAAGAGCCAAGCAGGGGCAGTCAGTCTCAAGGGATCCTTTCACTGCCGACAGCAATCTTCCCCTTGCCCGCTGCCAGCATTTTGTTGTCTCCTGTGATCACAGCCTTTTTCTGGCATATTCCCTTCTTCCTGTGAAGTTGGATGTTGTATAACTGTTTTATGGTGCTCTTTTGCATAAACTAAAGGGTCTGTTGCTATAACTACAATGCTTGTAACTTCAGCCTTAGCTTTCTGCAAATTCTTTTTTTAGGCAGTTCTGGCAGAGCGGGCGTAGACAGCTTTCTTCTGCTTAATGTTATTGAAAAGAGAAGATGGTATCCGGATACAACATCTTAATTTACCGATGTACTTCAGAAGAGTACAGGAAAAGGCTCAAATTTAACTGGGTTCACCTGCTTGTTCATCCGGTCTTTTGTTTTTAAGCCCTGAAAGATGCAAACCATTATCAATTTTATTACCATATTTTTTAAAAAAAAAAATTATTTCATCAAGTATGTATTAGATAACAGATATAAGTATAAACATGATTGGATATGAAAAAAAGGGAACATTAGGACAGGGACGGTAGGCACATTGGTGCATGCACCTTACAGACCTCTTAGGCATGGGGTGAGGTCAACAGTAGAGAGTCTAAGGTTAAAGTTTTGGGGATTTGGGGAAGAAACCACAGAGTCAGGTAGTACATCCCAGCCATTGACCACTCTGTTGCTGAAGTCGTATTTTCTGCAATCGAGTTTGGAGCAGTTTACCTTAAGTTTGTATCTATTGTGTGCTCGTGTATTGTTGTGTTGAAGCTGAAGTAGTCATTAACAGGTAGGACATTGTAGCAGATAATTTTATGCTTAGGTCGGTCCAAAGGCGGCGAAGTTCTAAATTGTCTAAGCCCAAAATTTCAAGCCTGGTGGCATAAGGTATTCTGTTGCAAGCAGAGGAGTGGAGGACTCTTCTTGTGAAATATCTCTGGATTCATTCAATTGAATTAATGTCCGATATGCAGTGCGAGTTCCAGACAGAAGAGCTTCTATTCAAGAATTGGTCTAGTAAAGATTTTGTATGCTCTAGTTTGCAGTACAATATTACAGGAGAAGAAGCTATGCAAGATTAGGTTAACAACTCTTAATGCTTTTTTGGCAATGCTGTCACAGTGAGTTCTGGCACTTAGATCATTGGATCATATACATTATATGTATATACTTAGATCATTAGATCATATACAGATACAGGAACTTACAACCATTCATTTAGTGACTGTTCAAAATTATGAGACTGAAAAAAAAGTGACTTAAGACCATTTTCACACTTACGATCATTGCAACATCCCTGTGGTCATGGAATCAACATTTGGGCACTTGGCAACTGGCTTGTACTTTTGACTGTTGCAGTGTCCTGGTGTATCATGTGATCACCTCTTGAGACCTTTTGGCAAGCAAAGTCAATGCGGGAGCCTGACTCACTTTTACAACTGTGTTACTTACAACTGCAGTGATTCATTTAACAACTTTGGCAAGAAAGGTCATAAAATGGGGGAAAACTCGCTTAACAACTGTCTTGCATAGCAATGGAAATTTTGGGCTCAATTGTGATTGTAAGCCAAGGACTTGCCTGTACATGAGTTAAAGCCAATAGCCTATAAACAGTGGACTGCATTTAATAATTTCTGCTTTGTGAGATTGACAAAAGAATTGAGTCATCTTTAAAAATCTAATGAAGGGTGCCTAGTACATCTCACAAATGTTGAAGAAACTAGCAGTGAAGAGCCCAGGAATAACAAATAGCAGTCAGTTGCAGAGAAACAAGAAACTTGCTTTTGTTATTAAAATGCAATAGAGGTTCATAACCTAGATTCAGTCCCATTAGACAAAAACTGACTATCTTTCAAAAACATTTGCCGTATTTTTTGGAGTATAAAATGCACCTTTTCCCCCCAAAAAAAGAGGGTGAAAATCTGGGTGCGTCTTATACTCCGAATGTAGCCCCGCCCAGCTTCTCAAACAGAGGTTTCAGAGGCTGAAAAAAGTATCACAAATGAAGCTTCAGAAAAAAAGTCTCCAAACAGAGCTTCAGAAAAGAAGCCCCCAGAAGAGGCTTTTTTCTGAAGCTCTGTTTCAGAGGCTTTCATAGGCAGGAAAAAAAGTTTTTTCTGAAACAGTGTTTCAGAAGTTTCAGGGGCTGAAAAAAAGCAAAAAAAAAAGCAAGGCACAGAGCTCACAACCAAGAAACCTGTTGCTAAAATTCACCTCTGGGAACAGCTGATTGGGGTATTCCAGGAGGCCGATCCACCTGCCAATCAGTTTTTTTCTTATTTTCCTCCCCAAAAACTAAGGTGTGTCTTATACTCTGATGCGTTTTATACTCCAAAAAATACGATATTTCCATTGAGGTGTTCTGAGATTTGGCTAATCTCAGATACAAAATCTGACAAATCCATCCTTGTTGGTCCCTTTGGATGATCTGCCATATGCAATTGCTTGTCTGAACCAGTAACATAATGCCATGGACAGCTATTGGCCTACCCGTTAGATTTCTGGATCTAGTTCACCTGTTAATAATATTTTATGAGAAAGCTATGAGGAACAAGCAAGGACACAGGAAATTATTTTACCGTAGGTCAGCCTTCCAGCATTATATTGTCTTTTCTGTCTGTGGTTCTCTAGGATTACATAGTCTGCTACCTGAGCCTTTCTAAATTGAGATGTCAGGGATTGCCATACATTTTTCATAAAAATTCCATGTCAGACTACCACAAGGCAGAAGGTTCTCCTTTGGGATTGACAGAAAAAAAGCTGAAGAGTTCTACCCATCTCTAGGAAAGCAACCGTGATGATCTCAGAACAATCCCTACAGATTGGTTCAGATTGGCCTAATGGTTGGTAGATGAAGTCTAAACAGAGCCATATGCTCCCAATTTGGAACCTGACAATTCAGAATAAGCAGTCAGGAAAGCTACACCTGCTATCAGCCTCTGGTATTCCCACATTACTGATTGCTCTTGATTGATTAAATGAAACACAAACTCTTGATACTTAAATAGATTCTAGAGACACTGTGCAGATATTACCAGATGCTTCAGTATCACATCATTCAGGTGTGCTACCTCCAGCTTTGCTTTGATTTCTGTTCTTTTACTGATTTTCTGAATTTTTGTTACTGCTTTGGATAACTGATAGTTTCAGGCACAACTGGGACAAGACAGTTTGTTACAATGCAATCATCATTGTCAAGATTAAATTGTCAGGTGAAATGTATTGGGGGAAAAACAACAGCTGTATAATAATTCTATATCTGAAATGCATTGTTCTGAATCGTTGAGCCAAATGTAAAGAATTCGCTATGGATATGCCAAGCTATTTTACTTATGCTTTCTAATTTTCAATTTCCTTTCAAGGCAGTCCTCAGATCTTTGAAAACATACATAATACATTATAACATATAGAATACATTATAATATTAGTTTTCAATTGTTTTTAGTTTGATTTTTGTTCTCTATGTGATATACATACATACTCCTTTGCTTTTATTTTGAAATTTAGCTCTCATTGCTGTTAGGAGTTTGAAGACTGGCTTGGTGTCCTCATAGTATCTATCATTTCCAGTTGATAAATCTTTGTGTTTATCTAGTTTGGTTCCATGACTAATGGGCAATTGATGGTTGTGTTTCCAATAAAATGTCCAAAGAATATTATAATAGCCATGATTAGAGAACCACAGTACTGAAGGAACCATTCAGGCCATCAAATCCAATATATACCATATTTTTTGGAGTATAAGATGGACTCCCCCCCCAAAAGTCGGTGAAAATTTCAGTGAATCTTATAGACCGAATACATTTTTGGGCTCCCAAACCCTCCGTGTGTCACGTTTCTGCCCTCCCTGGCCCCCAGAAGCACTCTGCATTGCTCCACACAGCCCATTTTTGCCAAAACCAGGCCCATTTTTGGGCTGCCGAACCCTCCACACATCACGTTTTCGTCTTCCCCGACCCCCAAAAGCACTCTGCTGGCCAAAAATGGCTGAGTTTTTGGTGAAAACGGGACTCGGGAGGGCTCGGGAGGCCAAAAATGGGCCTGGTTTTGGCCTGCAAAGTGCTTCTGGGAGCCAGGGAGGGTGAAAACATGATGCGCAGAGGCCAATTTTTTTTTCTTGTTTTCTGCCTCTAAATCTAGATGTGTCTCATAGTCCGGTGCGTTTTATAGTCCGAAAAATACGGTAATCCAGATGAAGCACTGTGTGCAGATAGCTGTTCACTTCCAGCTGAACACATTTCTGGATAATTTGTTCTGCTGTCAGACAGCTCCTACGGTACTTTTAGGATTTTTTTTTTCCTAACATTTCTTTGGACTCTATTTTCCTGTTGTGCACTATAACACCAACAAACATGGAAGGGACCTTGGAGGTCTTCTAGTCCAACTCCCTGTTCAAGTAGGAGACCCTATACAATTCCAGACAAATGGCTGCCCAATCTCTTTTTAAAACCCTCCAGGGATGGAACATCCACAACTTCTGAAGGCAAGCCTTTCCACTGCTCACTGTCAGGAAATTTCTCCTAAATTCTAAATCGGATCTCTCTTTGATAAGTTTTCATTCATTACTTCTTGTCCTGCCTTCAGGTGCTTTGGAGAATAGGTTGACCCCCTCTTCTTTGTGACAGCCAGATGGAGAATGGTCTGCCTCTTCATCTGTGAATCTCCTTCAGATATTTGAAAAATGCTATTTTATCTCTCTGTTCCCTTCTCTTTCCAAACAGAGACATTTCCAGCTCCCTCAACTCTTCTTCATAAGACTTCATGACCCTCAAAAAAGGTTTTCAGTTTGCTCTTGGATAGCATGATCACTCATTTTTCTTCCTCATACTGTGAAGAATCTGCTGCGGAGCAGAAAACTATTACTTTCTTAATCCTTGCAATTTTTCACCTCATGTGCAGCCTGTATTCGTGCATTAATAACGCTTTTCTAACACAAGTATCATCAGTCTCTTCCTGCTCTTGTTTTAGTGGATTTTTTTAGAAGAAAAGAAAGATCCAATAAATACATTTTATAAACATATTTAACCCCACTGCCAATTTAGGAAGAAAACTAACAATGAAGGATCTGTTGATTTATTCTCTGCTAATCTGTGTAAAAATGGCTTATCGTTAATCAGCAGGTTTGTAAATTTGGTGAGAAGCTGAGCAGAACCAGGCTGATTTAAGTGGTTTGCAAGAAGTTTTAAAAAGAATATCAAAGTATGGCTCAAAGTATGTGTAGTGTACATACATTTGTGATCTAAAAATATCCAAGGTTTTTTAAAATGTCTTGAAGAACAAAGGAAAATCTCATCTCATCTGCGGTAAACAGATGTTGCTGAATTTATAAGACTAACCAAGAAGAAACTTGAGAGCAAGGAGGGGGGAAAAGTATGTAGGGTGAGATCCACTCTGGAATATCTGTGTTTCTGAAGCCCTGCTGTGCCTATTTTTTCTCTTCATTGATGATTGTTCCTTTAGAGAGCAGAGCATAGTAGCCATTGTGCTTCTCACGCAATCAAATTCCACACAGCAATGCGTAGATAGTGTTGTAGTTGTGGGGAAAATTGGCCGAGTTTGAAAAGTCACAAATGTTTTATTCTTTGAGTTTACAAAACAAGCCAGTGACATCAGCCACTGTAAGGCAGAGCAGTGGTGAAATCCTACCAGTTTGCATTGGTTCATGTGAACCAGTAGTGATAAAAGCTACCGGTTCGGTGAACCGGTAGTAAAAAAAAGTTACGGGTTGGTCCAAATCTGTATTTCCGACGATCAGCTGTGCCGTGCAATTTAAAATCGCTAGAAAGTAGAAAATCCTGCTTTGTAGTGAATCTAAATCGCACGGCACAGCTGTTCCCCCCTCGCTGTTCTACTTACCTTCCCAAACCTCCTTTTTCTGCATGCAGCATGCATTTGGCACGCACTGCGCGTGTGCATGCAGCATGCATTTGGCATGCACTGTGCATGCAGGCATGCAGTGCATGCTTGGCACACACCGTGCATGTGTGGGCAGCAAACTGGTGGCAAACTGGGGAAGATTTCACCACTGGTGAAGAGTTTGCAGGAGAAACAAGCAATCCTGATGCTACTCCAAATTGTTTAGGTTAAGAATAGAATAGAATAGAATAGAATAGAATAGAATAGAATAGAATAGAATAGAATAGAATAGAATAGAATAGAATAGAATAGAATAGAATAGAATAGAATAGAATAGTTGGAAGAGACCTTGGAGATCTTCTAGTCGAACCCCCTCCTTAGGCAGGAAACCCTACACCACTTCAGACATAAGTCCAGGAACTACCTGCACAGCTGTGCAAGTTTACAAATATAGTGTAGTTATTCACAGCTGCATTGCTGTGAAGGTACTTAGTACAAAAGGACCTGAGGGATGAGAGGAAAAAAACCTACAGATTTTCTGCCTGATGTTATGGCTCCTTAAGGTCAAACAAGGAAGGTTAGGAAAAATGTTGCAAAACAGGTTGGATGGCTTTAATTGCGTTCCTGCTGGTAAGACCTGCTGTTAGATTAGAGTGCACGTAACTCAGTAGCACATGGAAATGGAAATCGTAATCACTGAAAAAGAAAAGTCTGGGGAAAAGTAGAACGCTGAGAAGAAACGGCATTAAGAGAAGACGGTCGTGTAACATGTTGTGCACCAGGCATCACAAAATTGTGATAAAATGTTTTGGCTCTGCCTTTGAGAGCAGAGCGCTGTTGACTTCTGTGGTTTAAGAGGCTGTAGAGGGCCCAGCTTGAAAGAGGGCAGGGAACACTCTGGTAAACAGCTGAGTTCTGTAAGAGGGAAGCTCCTTTGCTAGGCTGGGAGCCAGGCATCTGGGCATGTGTGAAGGGGGTGGGAGAGGCACTCATGCCTTCTGTCCTTTGGATTGATGAAAAGTTTCCTCTGTTAGGCAGAAAATGGCAAAGAAAGAATGTGAAAGAAAGCTACAAAGATCAGCTGATATAGAACTTCCCCACCTCAATGGAAAAATGCTTGAAGATCCTCCAATATGAAGAAGTAATAGTAGGGTCCTAGGACTCAGTGCTGGACTATAGAGGCCCAGCCAAAATAGCACAGATTTTACTAATTATGAGTGCTCTTGTTTCAGCAGTTCCTGTGCCTGCACTCCAGGTAGACCAAATACTTTCTCTGGCAATAGTCTGAGATGCAGAACCCCTGTGGCCTCCTAAAGCTGCAGAAGCCCAGCACAAGTTGCCACCCAATTGTAACATTTAACACAGAACTTATTTAAAAGAAGAGAGAATAGTGGGGTTGGTTATATTGAATTAATTTAAATCCTGTTTAATTTTTCTCCTCCACTCTGGTTTTGACCCTGCCCATTTGTTAGAATGCACCACTCAGCAATTATTCAAAGTGTGTCCTTGGAGAGAGGGGGAGGGATACACCTCTAATCCATGAGTTAGAGCAGTGTTTTTCAACCTTAGCAATTTTAAGATGTGTGGACTTCCATTGCCAGAATTCCCTAGCCAACATACTAGATGCTGGGAGATTCTGGGAATTGAAGGCCACATAGATTCAGGTTGCCAAGATTGAAAAACATTTATTTATTTATTTATTTATTGCGATTTATATGCCGCCTTTCTCCCTAGGGACTCAAGGTGGCTTACAAAATGACAACTTCAATACAAATCACAATACAATACCAAATTAAAATCAGTAACCCAATTAAAAAACAATTTAAAATTATACCAGTGTACCCCCAAACGGATCAGTTTAATTGAGTTAGAGCTTCAGTGAGTCCCTTACTGATGTGGTTAAGCAGGATGAGCCAGGAGAGAGAGGGATTTTTCCCATTTTCCTTTGTATTCTGGCTGTTCTCATGTGAAGTTTGGATGTTTCCTCCTTGAAGTTTTTGTAATCTGACTTCACAGATCAAGGCCAAGGATTTACCATCTTTCCAACAGGATAGGGAGTGTTTGTTATTCTGTTTTATCGAAAGAAAAGTTTGTAAAGTTGGTGGTCTTATTCTTTATATATCTGATTGCAATTAGCCTTCAGAGAATCACAACTGTGTGCTTTCCTGATCAAGGACACCTTGGACCGAGGACAGACAGTGCAACAAAAGATAGCCACAACAGCAAGCAGAGGCTTATTACCTCATTTCCTTAGTGAGGATTAACTAGCATAGCATTGCTGAAATCACTGGTATCGCTTTTCACTACTGAAGGACCTGGTCTTTTCTTTCCAGCAGAATAAACTCTTCTACTCTGCCAAGAAGCGAGAGTCTCACACTAGGTCATTCTGGGGTGGTGATAATCAGGATGTTGCAAATGAAAACAGTAGATTGTGCTCTGTGTTTTGGCTAGAGACTTAACTATAAATAATTCTTTGAACATACCAAAGCCTTTCTCCTTCTTAATAGTCTAAATTTCCTTTTCCTTTACAGAATATTATTCTCCTTTTGAGTTCTAAAGAGTGAATTTATAATGATGTAAGAAGGCTTAATGGCGTTTCTTGGCAAAATGTCGCTGCCTGCTAGAATAAGTAGTTATATTCTTCTTCAGTCTTCTATATAATTTGGTGCAAGAACTTACTACCATGAGTCTTCAAAGGAAGGCTGCTTTTTTATATCCTCTTCACAGATAAATCACTGATGCTGTCCAGGAAAAAGACCAAATTCTGTTCAATCGCCCCTGCAGTTCGATGAGCGATTCCCTATAGTTCTGCAGTATAGAGCAGGGGTGTCAAATGGCAGCGGCACAGCATTGTCACGTGACGTATCATGACTTTTCCCCCTTCGTTAAACTGGGTGTGGGCATGGCCAGCGCATGACGCATCCAGCTCATAGGCCGTGAGTTTGACACTCCTGGTGTAGAGCAATATGAGAGAGGTTATTGCAGGATTTTCATCTTAGGTTTTGTGAGTTGGATTTCAGAGCAATGTATATTTTGTGACCACAGACAACAAATAAATATATTCCTAATAATGAAGTCTCCTCCATGTCCGCTCAAAACTAAGCCCTATAGAATAAAAGTCACCCCCATTCTGTGTTACTGATGTATGGCAATTGTATACCTATTGATTTAAATTATTCTTATTATTAAAACTGCAACAAAACATTGCAGGAGAGAGTGCTCCTATAAGATGTTATTCAGTATCAATTCCCTGCTCCCTGTAACAATTCCAATTACTCTCTCAACCAGGTTTTCTGTTCTACAACCCAGCCTGGCTTGCCTTGCTAAGTGTATCGGGGGATTTAGTCATTGCCCATTCCCCACCCCCTACCCGATTTATTCCATCACAGAACTGTATGCCTCTACAAGCCTTGGGAATTTCATAAACCTGGTGATATTTCCCTCTAGTGTGTGACTGGTGCTTAAACTGCCTTTAATTGGAAGCTGAGAGGATTATAATTACTGTTATTACCAATTATAGCATTGGCAAATGTTATAACTGAAATACAAAGTTTTCAATGCCCTTACTTCTTTCACAGACACACATATACACATCCACGTATACATATACATGCAGGAAAATAGAAAATGCACCAAAGCTCTGAGATTTCCTACCTCTTGGAAGTGCTCATGCTACTGTACCTTTAAATTGGAGTCAGAAATTTTACACATTCGGAATTGCTGTCCCTTCTAGTCCCTGTAATAACCCCTTTGTCATAGTTGCAGCCATTCCTCCATACCTATTGAATGCCTTTCTTTGGAATGAGGGTTTCATACCTTTATATGCCCCTGGAGATGCCAACTACTGACTAGGACCATTGATGCTTAAGACCTCCTCAAATATTATGTAGCGTCCAAAATATGCCAAGGTTACATCAAGAGGTTTCTTTCCTTATACAAAAAGGAACAATTGAGGAAATGGTGTGTGTAGGGGTGCATGTCTGCTTCTGTCTTCTTTTCTAGTTGTGACACTGTCCAGTGAAGGATTAATTTGAACATCTTAACTGTGATTTAAGGCATCCTTCTTACAGGATAATAATGAATCCTTCATTCTTCCCTCTTGGAGAAAGGGTATGTCCCTCATATCAATGGATATGCAAGAATCATTTTTCCCTCTATTTATTAATAGTACCTTTTTTGTTTGATAGTAAATAAATGTTTACTGAATTTGTGCTTTACCGTTTGGCCTCTCCATGGCCCCAGGAATGCATGGCATCCCTTGTTAAATTCCTCTGCCCCTAAGGGATTATTTTATTTCCTTATCTAGAAGATTGATTCCAGCCACTATACCACATGGCTCACTTTCTTCTGCTACTAGAATGATTCAGACTCTGCGTCACATATGAGAAGTCTTCCCTTCATCTCTTATTAGCCAGTCATTTCGTGGAGACAATGCTAGATCTCATCAAAGGATTTGGTTTTCTACTGATGCCACGACTGATGCCATGACTTAGGGACTGATTACATACAGATGATCTCCAGTCTAACAAGAATCGGGGACTATATTGTTTTCCCATCTACTGGGCCATAGGGTGTCTGCTTTGTTCATTTTTGGATGTGTCCCTACAAATGTGATCTCTTTATTTCACTTCTCTTAATATTAAGATGTAGAACTTTATATTGACTGTTTCTTAATATGATTTGATTGCTTATTTGTACCCTATGACTATCATTAAGTGTTGTACCTTATGATTCTTGATGAGTGTATCTTGTCTTTTTATGTGCACTGAGAGCGTATGCACCAAGACAAATTCCTTGTGTGTCTAATCACACTTGGCCAATAAAATTCTGTTGTGTTGTGTTGTGTTGTGTTGTGTTGTGTTCTATTCTATTCTATTCTATTCTATTCTATTCTATTCTATTCTATTCTGTTCTGTTCTGTTCTGTTCTGTTCTGTTCTATTCTATTCTAACAGCTTTACCTGATTTTGTCCTTGTGAAAGCTCTCTGCTCTAGAAAACCTTGCTCCTACAGGTGTGCCTGGGATTTCCCTTCTCTAATGGTCTGTAAGATAGTTACCATGGTTCTTGTTGAATGGATACCTGGGTGTTAACTGAAGTCAGATGATTTTACAACACTAAGCCAGCAGGAATTATTTGAGCTGCATTTTTAGAAATATTTGTTTTAAATAAATATCATAAATCATCTTAATAAGGATTCAGTCTTCATATATCATCCTTGGCTCAGCAGCCAATGAGCCTGTTCTTCAAATACAAAATAGCTTATTTATGTATAATTTATCTCACTTCATTTTAATATGGCCAATCTCTTTCATAATTAGAGTGCCATTTTAGGGCAGCTTTTCAGGCTAGGGTGTTATTCAGGAGGAGGGGGAGGGGGAGGGGGAGGGAGGCTTTGTGACTGAGGCACATGTAGATTGTAACTGATACAATTTCCTTTGACAAGACTTTGTTGGCTTTATGTTTTCTTGTGATGCTCTGACCTCACAAGAGTGGCATGTACTGATTTTTGGGAATGTAGTGACTAGACCAGGGGTGTCACACTTGTGGCCCATGGGCCAGATGAGTCACATGCTGGCCACACCCACCACCACCCCAGTTTAGCAAAGGGGGGGAAGTTGTGATACGTCACATGACAACAAAGTGTTGTCGTGAGTTTGACACCCCTGGACACTAGACTGTCTTTTAAATTGGGCAGATTGCTGAATTATGAGCTTTTGAAAGTTTTCAAGCTTTTTATTCTTACGATTAGAAAGAAGCTTGTTAAAATTGTACTTATTGTAGCACTTGGCTGTAGGCAAGGAATTCAAACAGGTATGCCCCACAACCTACTGTAGACAATAGTGGATAGAATTTTGATACCTTATTTAGATACTAACTCTTCCCTATTGTTTCTCCTCTCTTGACCTCACCAATGCTTCCCAGAACTGTCAGGAAGAAAATGTGCTGGTTTGGCTCCTGTCTGTAAGTTTGGTCCCAATTGGTGTTAATAGGGAGTGAGAGATCCAGGCCACAGCCACTCTTTTGTATTGTGCCACAGGGCTCTCTCCACTCCTTTTTAACATTTATATGAAGCCCCTGGGTAAGGTCATCCATCATCGTGGGTTGAAGTATCCTCAGTATGCTGACAATACTCAATTTTATATCTCCACTCCTGGTGATCCAAGTGATGCTGTCCCTGCTGTCAGCGTTCCAGAACAACCCAACTCCTATGAAAAACTCTGAGACAGGCATCATCTCAAATCTTCCATTTATTAGAGTAGGTATACTGGCACATATGGGAAAACCCAAATCTGAGAGTTCCAGGTTTTCCCTCAGTAAATCAAAACCCCAAATCCAGCCCCTGCACCCATCGACTGATTGGGCCATCACATGGCCATCACATGGCCCAATCACCATCTGTCCCAACTTGAGCCACCACTGCAACCACTCCTCCTCCAGATGCAGGAACACCATGACCTTGACCAAAAAGAAGAATGTTATTATGTCTAACTACAATCTCTCTATCAAATCCCTCCTCCTAGCTTCATGTGCTCAAGAAGGTGGCAGCATGGTAGTTTCCTGTGTTAATATGGCTTCCAAAGCTGACACCTGCTGTGTCATGGTGAAAGCTGTGGGGGCCTGGATGGGGGACAACAGTCTCTGGCTAAATCCTGGCAACACTGAATGACTTTGGGTGAATGGAGCTTCAAAATCCAGAACTGTAACTTCCTTAATTCTGAATGAGGTGGCACTACCCCAGGTACACCTGGCTAACCCCGACTAGCAATTTCTATTTGAAAAAAGGCAGCTGGGGTGCCTTTGCACAACTTCAGGTTGTGCACCAGTTGCAGCCTTTTCTGGATCAGGAGTCCCTATGCTCAGACGTTCAAGCCCTGGTCATCTCATGTCTGGACTACTGCAATGCGTACTACATGGGGCTATCCTTGAAGAGCATTTGGAAGCTACAACTGGTGCAGAGTGAGAAGACTGGCAGGGGCAGTTTTGGGGGCCCCTAGAGTGGCCTATATTACACACAGTTCCAAGAGCTAGACTGGCTGCCGGTTTACTTCTGAGTGCAATTCAAGGTGTTAGTTATCACCTTTAAAATTCTACATGGCATAGGTCCAGACTACTTAAGGGACCCCAATGGGACTGGCCCGCCCCACAAATGCCAGCAGAGAAGAAATGCTGCAGATCTTGTTCATCAGGGAATTCCAGCTGGTGAGGTCCAGGATCTTTGGAAAATCTTGCCCCCTGAGGTAAGATTGGCTCTCACCCTCCTGACCTTCCATAAGGGCCTGTAGTTTGGCTTTGTCATCTGTCTTTTATTATTTAGTGATTCTTGATATTTTGTGTTGTTTTACGACAAAGTTTAACTTTTAAAATGGTGCAGAGTGGAGGAAGGATCACCTGGTGTCCTCCTTTCCCTCTCTTTCTGCTATCCTTAATGAGTGAAACTGGAACAAACAACACTCTCTGCCTAGGGGAACATCCATGCTAATTGTCCATATATTGTTTCCAGAAGCTCTAGAAAGTCTGTGTTTTGATGACAGCTAGATTATTTAGATAATCCAAATTCTTGCCTGTCTTTCATGACGGTAAATTCCTGTCTAAGTATGCTTTTTTTTTTGGTCTGTCAACTTTTTTTGTTTTTGCTGATGTTGAATGAATAAACATCAAGTTCTATTTTTTGCCAGCTGAACTTGAGCTGTCTGTGTTTGCTCTGAGCTGGATATAGGAATTGGGGCGAGTCTGCTGGGTGCAGACTAGGCTGGAAATGGATTTTCCAGCACATGGCCCTGCTAGTCTTCCTTATTATTTATTTGTGGTGTTTGTTATATTGGTTGACGTATTAGAGATCATATGTCAATTTTTATACAGTCCTGCTAATTTGTGGAAATGAACAAGGCCGAGCGAGTTTGCCCTCTAAAGAAGAACAAGGGGGTGGGGGGAAACCCAACTGAGAACCATTCTGTTACTGACTTAATTAAATTAATGTCTCTAATGTTTAATTAATATACCTTGACTAACCTCCTCGGTGTTCACTCACACCATTGTGCTAGGATTGGCTGGGTTAGCTTTATTCTACATGGCTGTATTCTGAATGGCACATCTAAAATGGCAAACAGGTACCCTGAAAAGTTTATAGGACTCTCAGATGGAGCTTGGATGGGTCTGTCGAAATAATATTTCTACTTCATTTAGACTATACTTTGGGAACAGCTTGCAAATCTAGAGTATTTGGGAATTTGAAGCTTGAGTACTACGGAAGAAAGGGGTTTGTTTTTACCCTGGACCAAAAAGGGACTTACACTGTACATTTTGAGTTGTTCAGGTTAGAACATTATGAGAATCAGACAGTTTCAAACTGGGACTTTGTTTCTGCAGACCTTTATACAGAATTGCTTTGGCAACTTGGCTTTGAAAAATAGATTAGCCCAGCTAACAGCTGAGCTGTACCAGGCAGCTGTTAGACAAGCTGCTGTTGAACACAGGGGGTGTTGAGTGCATCTTCAAAAGGACCCCCACTAAAAGCTCACAGGCACTGTGGGAAGCAGCACACAGGGCAAGACAGAATAAATAATCATGCTTACTTCATTGCCCCCCCCCAAGTCCTGGATTTTATTTGGGCTTTTTTTGACCATGGAACAAACCCCAGTTCAAAAGGAATCTATCAGCTGACCAGGGTTGATGTAGCAGCCCCTTAAAGGGGAGAGCCAGTTCTCTCTTGCTTTAACGCACAATCCTCTCCAGTGCAAGTAGCTGTTGGCCAGGCTCCTGTTGAATACACCCATGCCAAATATTTGCACAACGCTGTTTTAGTTATCTTGGGAGATTATCTCCTCCCCATTCTGATCCCAAGCTAAAAAGCTGACTGTGGGTGGATCTTTGCCTGACTGGGTGACATTTGGTGGGAAGGCAGCAAAACAAAGCCAAGAAAACCATTAACCCCCATATATATATATATGTTTTCTGAGATTTTCGCGGGTGTTTGTATGTAGCACTTTGGTTATTCGGGTTCTCTCCCACGTAAAATTGGAAGTGTCTTGGCGACGTTTCGACGAAGTCTCATTCGTCATCTTCAGGCTGGTGTTTTCGGCTTGCTCCTAGAAGCATGAAGCCGAAAACAGCAGCCTGAGGATGACGAATGAGACTTCGTCGAAACGTCGCCAAGACACTTCCAATATTACGCGGCAGAAATCCTGAAAAACCAAAGACATATATATATATATAATGCCTCCTACTAAGGCAGCATTTAACATCCAGCTGCCTGCAATTACTGCGAGTTCAATTCTCACCAGGCTCAAGGTCGTCTCAGCCTTCCATCCTTTCTAAGGTGGGTAAAGTGAGGACCCGGTTTGTGGGGGCAATAAGCTGACTTTGTATAAAATATACAAAAGTATGAAGGCTATTGCTTAACGCATTGTAAGCCGCCCTGAGTCTCCAGAGAAGGGCGGCATATAAAAATAAATAAAAATAAAAAATAAAATAAAAAATAAAATATATATATACACACACATACACATATACATACACATATATTGTCTTGTACGCCATACGTGAAATTACTGAGGTAAGAGAACAATCACCACCACAGCAGCAAATTTTACAATAACAAAGTTTTCCTGAAGGATTTGTGGAAAGACTTTAATTCAGCAGAGAGGAAAGGCCCCGTGTCTGCACATGGAGTAGCTGGGTGGGGGAGGGAAAACTGACTGCAGATGTCTTGGATTGGAAGAGCTATCGCAGTGGGATTGTATGGCATGACACTCAGAAAGAACAAGAACAGCTGTAGCCTCTGACAACAATGCCTCACCCTAACTGTCTTCAACTGGTTAGGGCAAACTGTTGGGAATGGAGCTGACAGGAAAAACCCACAGCCCTCACAAGAACAAATTTAGAGCCAGAAGTGCCTCTCCACTAACCTGAATTCACTGTGCCTCTTGCCCCTTTCTCTGAACGAGAAAGGTGGGGGGGGAGAAGAGGGATGATGGGTTCCTCAGGTAGGACAGAAAAGGTTCCATGTTCCAACAAGACAGACACAGACTTCAGAGGATAATTAGAACTGCAAAAAAAAAACAATTGCTACCAACCTGCCTTCCATTGAGGACCTGTATACTGCACGAGTTAAAAAGAGGGCTGTGAAAATATTTACAGACCCCTCACATCCTGGACATAAACTGTTTCAACTCCTACCCTCAAAACAACGCTATAGAGCACTACACACCAGAACAACTAGACACACGAACAGTTTTTTCCCCGAACACCATAACTCTGCTAAACAAATAATTCCCTCAACACTGTCAAACTATTTACTAAGTCTGCACTACTATTAATCTTCTCATCGTTCCCACCACCCATCTCCTCCCACTTATGACTGTATGACTGTAACCTTGTTGCTGATATCCTTACGATTTATATTGATATTGTTTCCTGATTGCTTATTTGTTCCCTATGACTACCATTAAGTGTTGTACCTTATGATTCTTGATGAACGTATCTTTTCTTTTATGTACACTGAGAGCATATGCACCAAAGACAAATTCCTTGTGTGTCTAATCACACTTGGCCAATAAAAAATTCTATTCTATTCTATTCTATTTTATGTTCTCCTGAGCAATTCTTCCTTTGACTTGAGAAGACACCTTGGTCAGGAGGAGGGAGGGTCTCTACAGCTTGATGAGGTTTGTGACCTCCTGGTCCTGTTTCTGCTGGAATTCTAAGAGCTGGGCATGGGGATCTTCTTGTGCTCCTTACGAATGGTAGTGAGTAGATGGTTTCTAGGAGGCTCTTGAACAGGGGAATAAGAAGATGAAATCTAGACAGGGCTTTTTGTTGGAGAATTACTGAATTATGCTGGACTGTCTTCAGTAGCTGGTGTGGAACATTCCATTTATTTTAACTTAATTTCATTTTATGTATTCAATTTAGATGCCACTTGATTCCAAAATGACCCTGAGCAATTCACAATATACCAAAGAGTATGCAACATGATACAACTGAAAAAGAGAAAAGCCTGGATGGATGGATGGATGGATGGATGGATGGATGGATGGATGGATGGATCCAGCCAGCCAGCCAGCCAGCTGGCCGGCCGGCCAGCCAAGGTTTTAGGAATGCCATCAGGGAAGGAACTGCCCAGATCACAGAGGAAACTTTATTCCAGAAGGCAGGTACTGCAACAGAGAAAGTGTGCCTTCTGGTACATGAAAGATGACACTGTTTATTTGAAGGATCCTGAAGCATGTCAACCCTCTTGACTCATATCGACCATAGGATAAACACCATGGGAAATTGTCAATACTTCAAATAATCAGGCCATATGCTGTGTAGAGCTTTATAGGACATAACCAAGAATTGAAGAAGCTTCTTGGATGATAAGCAAAATATTTTCAAGGGAAAAAATATCCCAAGAAGGTCCAGTTTCCTTTGGAAAAGCACCTTTGGGACAACCATGACCTGGATGATTGAGAATCTCCATAGATGGACATAACTACGGTAGCACTTTGGATTGTACCCAGGAACAGTAGCCAATCAGTTCATGGAGCAACTTGTCAGACGGTCGCAAAAGGTGATCCCATGACCCCAGGACATGACTGCAACTGTCATAAATATGAGTCAGTTGCCAAGCATCTGAATTTTGAACATGAGACCATGGGGATGTTGCAATGTTCTTAAGTGTGAAAAACAGTCATAAGTCATTTTTTTCAGGGCCATTGTAACTTTGAACGGTCACTAAATGAACTGTTGTAAATCAAGGATTACCTGTAGTTGACTGGTGGCCAGGGCATGAGTGACTGTCAGAAGTATCTCCCAATCCAGCAAAGTGCACAAGTGTCACACTAAATGCAACTGTGTAAAAAGCTTCTTGGCTAAAGCTGCCACCTGTTTGCTGATCAGAAGCTGGGAATCCAAGAAGACCTCCATATAGAAGGAGGAATGAAGAAGTATGACCTAACCAAGGTTAAAATTGGAATCTCCCCAGATCCATTTATTTCAATATATGAACATCAACCATGCTATATGATGGATACCTTTCAGCTAAAGCAGGTCTGAATGAGAAAATGGCTTAAAGTTTACAGCCAGTACAGCTATAGAGCAAAGTATCGATGAGAGTTCCTGCCACTGTGGTACTTGTTTGTCTGAAAGCCTTGGAGTGCCCAGTATCTCAACCTGCAACCAAACTGTTGTGGCCTGTACACGGCCTGTGCGGCTGGTGGCTGATTCGGACAGCGAGGAGGCTGGTGTCGTGCTGCGCAAGCAGCCTGTGCAGCTGGTACTCGAGTTGGACAATGAGGAGGCTGGAGAAGATGTGGTGCCAGAGGCGGGGATTCAGCCAGGGCCTTCAGAACCTCCAGAAGCTCCCTTAAGTGAAGAGGACGAAGAGGAGGAGCCTCTTCTCAATGCACGGATGCACAGAGCTGCCAAAAGGCAGGAGTGGCTCCTCAGGAGGAGGTCTCCTCGAGAGTAAGGCCTGGGGCTAATTGGCCACTCCCTTAGCCTATTTAAGGAGGAATGCCGACTAAAGCAATTTGCAGGGAACAACTTCGTTCACTCTCCTTCGTGCCTTGATCTTAGTTCTCTGCAAATTGCTTCTGGGCTTTCCGCCAACCATAGTAAGATTAAGATTATTTATTCTTTGGATTCTTGTAGGCTGTTAAGAAAGTTAATTAACAGCCTTTGTTTGAAAAAAAAAACTGATTTAATTTAGTAAACTAAGGTTTGTACAGACTTTGTGTGTGCTACATTCTTTGGGGTCCGTAGCTGGGGCAGAACACAAGCTGACCCAGGTGCTCAAATGAAACAATGACAAGGATATTGGATATTGTAATGATCCATGAGAGCCATCAAATTTCTATTTGTCATAGGTCAGCACGAGGCTCTCCTGTTTAAGGGCTCTCCCATTGTCTCTTCTAAGGCTGTTTCTAAATACACAGAAGATATGTAGAATTGGAACCAAAAGCTCATGTGCTCATAATCTATAAGGCACATTTCTCTAAGACCCCCTTCTTGGAATTCTTCATGCTACCCGCCCACCACTCCAGGAACCTGCTCTTTGGGAAAGCGGTTGGAAGACTGGAAATGATCATTTGATGGGGCTCCACTCCACTGCATCAAATTACCTCATCACTTTAACATTTCCTGAAACCGTATGGTACAAATAGAATCCCTTTTCAATGACCCAGCAGTCAAGTTGTTCCTTTCGTTTGCTCTCTTTTGTGCTTTGCATGGTCAGAAGCCTGCCCTACATTTGCATTATGAGAGGAAATAGTAAAGAAGATTGACAGTTCTACGTGACACTCAATACTTCTGGAATTCTCAAAATATTTTATTCTTTTTCGATATGTTAGGGCAGGGGTGTCAAACTCAAGTCCCGGGGGTCGAATCTGGCCCACAGGGTATTTAGATTTGTCCCACAAGGCCACCCTGGAAACAGCAAAGGGCCATCTGCTGTGCCTCTGCCAGCACAAACGGAGCTGCCTACAGCCCTCCCTGGCTCCGTTTTCACTGGCAGAGGGTTGCAGGAGGCCATCGCAGCTGAAAACAGAGCTCAGGAGCCCATTTTTGCTGGCAGAGCGCTCGGGCCACCACAGGCACCCCTGACACGAGTGACATTGAGCTGCCCACGCCCATCCCGGCCACGCCCACCATGGCCCCCGAGGTCAAAGACAACACTGAAGTGGTCCTCAATAAAATCGAGTTTGACACCCCTGTGTTAGAGAATTATTGAACCCTTCTTCAAAATTCCATTAAGTGGATTGAACCAGGGCAGATCATCATATCTTGACAGAAATTTCAGCAGACTTCAGTTTAGGGTCACTCAGGACATTCCAAGTAAAGCAAGAGAAATCTTTCAGGTATCTTCTCCACATATTCTGAGCATATCTCCTACAGACAGTTTACTTCAGCAAAGAATTTGCCACACTCCATCAAATCTCTCTCTCTCTCTCTCTCTCTCTCTCCACTGTGTGCTGGTCATAACTTTTCAGAAACAAGAAGCTGTTTGCCTAGGTTTAAGAAGAATGGTGTGAAGTGAGTTCAAGCTTTTCAGCATTTTCGCAACAGAGATGTTTTTCTCTGGAATTTCAACAAATGGATTCGATTTCATGTGATGCATGAAATACACACCAGCGTATTGGAATACACACAAGTGAATTTGTGTGATGGAAGTACGTCTTGCTAATCATGTTTGAAGTTACGTTTTGACCACAATGTTGGCTTGGGTCTCGACCAAAAGATAGACCTCAACAGCAGAAACATGTTCAGCTCAATAGCCGCAGCCACTATGTCTTACTTGGAGATAGCCCCATTTTACATTCAACATAAACCTATAGAATTCCTTGGATGGTTAAATATGAAACTCTTGGTAATTTTTTAAAATAATATTCTCAGTGCTAACATCCATTCTTTCTGATGCATGCTCAACAAAAGTGTTTAAAATGTGTGCTAAGCTATGTTCTTATGCAACAAAACCAAAGTTTGCAAATATGTTGGAAATATGCTGGAATTTACTGAACATTGCCTTGCAATTACTAATCCTGATGCCAGCTATTGTGCAAATGTTAGTTTGGGATGACCTGCTCCTTCAATATAGCAGGTGGTGCTGGTTTGTAAAGCTGGTTGCACCTGAAAACAAGAGTCCCAATGGATACCCCATCCCTTCAGGAGGCAAATAGTGCCCTTCCTCAAAGACTGCTGGAGGGAGGGAGAGTCAAATCTGTTGTGAATAGCAGGGCCTGGCCCAGACATTTCAATTTAGACATTCCTTTCTTTTCAGGTTTCCTTTATTAAGCAATCATATTGGAAATCTCAAATAGGTGTATTTTTAACCTCAATTAATTCTGATGGCAAAGCCCTATTCTTTGAGTTGAAATGCTGAGAATGATTATTGGAAACGGTTTCCCTGACATATGATTGCTTCCATCTGTAGCAGCACCGTAGTAAACTCAGCAATTTTCTTTCAACGTTTTTAGAAGAGTGCCCACACAATGTGGTACAAGCACAGAGTTAACAATTGCTGTTGCCCTAGTTCAAGTACTTGACAATTTTGAAGCTGTCTGAGTCTCAGGGAATGTCTCATTCATCAAGACAGATGTGCAGTCCATTGCCTTGAGACTATTCTGATGTGAAGTGTGAAAGCATTCTCTGCTGCGGTAACAGCACCCTTTGAATTTGCTTTCTGGTTCCCCAAAATGATCTGTTAATTGTGCTCTTGCCTCCCTCTTGAATTGCTTTCTTCTGCTGATCCAAACCCATCAGAGGTTGGAAATCAATTGCATCTTTATCTGCCAAAGAGATAAAGGTATAATATACTCCGTACGCCAGGTACTCTCAGAGCCCCATTCTGCTTTTATCATTTTGAAAACGCAAAACCAGGACTTTCGCAGTAGTAACCAGTACTTTGACTCCAGTTCTTAATTTTCTGCTCTGGGGAGAGATTATCAGACTCTTTGGTGATATAATACCAGAGAATTGTAAAGTGGTGAATGAGATGTTTCTCTTTTTACAGTGTTGGGGATGTGAGTCTCTAGTAGGAAAGCTGAAAGGCTCAAAGTTGGTTGAATCTTGCCACAAGCACCCGTGGTCACAGAGAAATGGTCTAACTAGAAAAGACACTTTGGTATTTTCTGAAAGGAAAGCGCAGCATATTCAGGAGCAGCAAAAGCAAAGAAGTAAGTGGACCCACCGATAGAAGAATGCAGATTCTGCTGAGAAGTTGTCTGAAATTCTTTGCTCAATAAATGAGAATATTTCTGCTAACTGACGGGGTTACCTAGTTTGGGTAATGCAAGAAAAGCAAGCTCAGAGAGCACTAAGGACTCCTCATTCTTTCCTCATTTGTGGAAAAATCAAAAGGAGTCTGGGAGTGTGTTTTATTGAAAGGCATAAGCTTGTGAAACAGGGATGAGGCAGTGGGCCATTGATAAGGTGGTATCACTGAAGAAAGAGTTCTTTACACCATTAAAAACACCACACCATTCAAAGGGCGTTCATCCCAAATTGTATAGACTGAGAATCTCTACAGACGTTTAGCTATACTGTTTGAGATGAACACCCTTTGAATGGTGTGGGAGCAGGAGTGGATTTCCAGAGGAAAAAATGCAGACTACAGGAACCAGGAGCACTACTCAGGTGACCCTGAGGACAGAGATAAACCTCCAAGTGCTTCAATAACCCTCTAAAAGGACGCAAATTACCAACTGTCTGCAGGGAATATAAACCCTTCCATCCCCCATTATCCTGCCAGAGCTGAAGAAGCTTCTTGGATGAGAAGCAAAACGTCTGCAAAAGAAAAAACAAGAAAGTCCAGCTGCCTCTTGAAAAAGCACCTTTGGGAGTTCTTTAGGCATTTCCAGATTTTTAAAAAAGGCTGTGGCCATGAGATATTTCCTTCAATTAATTTATATCTGGTCTTTTTGTCCAAATGTGTTCCCAAGGCAGCTAAAAGTAAAACGCACAATACCAAGAGATTGAAATTAACATCAAGACAGGAGCTTTCTTGATTTTTTTTTCAAGCCTCAACAGGTGCTTCTACAGGAATTGGCTGTTTGTTATTTACTGCTGAAAAACAACCGGAAGGAGCTGCTGGAATTTATAGGAAAATGTTTCTGGGGGCTGTGAATGCTGTAGGAAAGAAGTGAGCGAGAAACCAGATCGTTGGAAGGAAAAACAAATAATTTGCATTGTGACTTAGGCAATGAAAAATTATTGAGGATAGCAAGAAAGCTGATCCTTCAGAGCTCGGTTGAGTAATAAAGTAAAACAATACGCTGGAAACGTGCACCCTGCTACTGTACTGATCATTTGCCAGGCTGCTTCCTGTTCTGTAGAACATTAACAGCGATGCCCCCTAAGGCAAATCAGCCCTGGCACCTTGCTGGCTGAATACACACACAGACACACACAAGGATTTTTTAAAATGCAACTCAAGATGCTGAGACGGATTTGTTGCGAGTTTGCATCTTTGGTAAGGTTGGAGGTTGACAAAACACTGGCAGTCATAGTTTTGTTTGGGTGAACATTCGGCCAGCTGGCCCGTGCTCGGGGCTGAATCCTGCCCCGTGGAACTCTCCAAGCAGCCCCTCCCGAGATGGGGAGGAGCCAGAATGAGGTTCTTTGTTTTCTCCTTGCATTGATGAGAGCACAGGTCAAGGGGAAAGGCCAGAGTTCAGAGGGCAAGAGGACAACTAAGAGCTACATTGTCTACTCATTTCACAAACAGAATGTGCCAGCTGAGGGTGAGGCAGTGAAATGGCTCTGGGTACTCTCTTTTGTTCCTTGAGGCACCAAGGAATTGAATCCTGCTTTTGGCTGGATTTACTTATATTTCTTTTGGAATATACACAAAACTACTAGCTTTGCAGTTGTCCAAAGAGGAAAGGGTGACAATTCCAACACCAGGATCGAACAGCATAACATTTTGTGGGTTATTATTTATGGGTTTGGAGTGTTTCAATGCTTTTTAGGCTTTTCATTAAGCCTTTAAAAAAAAAAAACCACATTTCAGCGATGAACAAAGAAAGAAAGATCTAAAGTGCCGCGACTCTATTTTAAAAGCAGAAGTTTTTGTTAATTTAAAACTTGTTTGTGACAGTTGGTTGAAGTTATAGCTTTCAGCTTAGAAACGATGGTTTAAACTGGCTTAGTTCAGTTTGCAAAACCACCAGTTTTCTTTGGCAGGATTTGGGCAGGCCAGATTGCTGAAGAGCCGAAGGTTTGGCTCTGTTGATCTGAAAGTCCCATGTTCCATGCTGGAAGAAAGCCAGACTATCTGGGAACTATGTAATACATCTATCACAAGCAAGACCCAAGGTGATTATCTATTCCCTGTATATCAAGATTTGTTTTAACCATGGCTTGTTGAACAAACCAGAAGAAAACTGAATCAGTCTTAAATGTTTTATGGCTTGTTCAGCTGATTCCTGATCCAGATAAAAAGGCTGATGCATAAAAATAAAGCAATAAGCCATGATTTATCTAGGCCTGACAGCATGTCATTGTTAAAATTAACCAAAATTCCACAAAAGAAGAAGAAACATTGGTTTCAGATTGTGGTATGCTGCCAAAATTTAGCTCTGAGATCATTCTTGGGATAGATTCAACAGCTAACAAATAAACTATATTAAAAGTTAGCATTATGTATGAATCAAGTGATTCATATACCTTGCAATACAGATACAAAAATGAAAAGTAGCATCAGTATCTAACAGTAAAGTTAGCTGTTTGTAAACTGTCAAACATATCAATAATACAAGAAGCCTTGCTAGATTCAAGGTCTGGATTCATACATTATGCTAAGCCATAATTTGCTTAATTTTGACTTAGCGGTTATTCCTTAATTACTAAACCATGTATATGGCTTAGTGAAATAACACAACTGAACCGATATGGAAATGGAGATGCTTATTACTTCACTATCCTTAAATTATACCGAATAAACTTTCTTATTTTGAAAAGTATGCACTAAGATAAAGATACTACTTTGTACTGGAATTGGTTGTCCCATAAACAAGTGAAAGGGGAGGGAGGGGGGGAAGGAAGGAAGGAAGGAAGGAAGGAAGGAAGGAAGGAAGGAAGGAAAGAAGGAAGGAAGGAAGGAAGGAAGGAAGGAAGGAAGGAAGGAAGGAAGGAAGGAAGGAAGGAAAGGAAGGAAGGAAGGAGTATTGTTTTAAGATTTTAATGTAAACCTCCAGAGGAGGATAGCTGGGGTATAAAAACGAATAATAATAAACAACATATTGCATGAAGTGCTAATGAAGCAAATGTAGTTTCTTCTGCTTGATTTCTTTGAACAGTTAAATCTTGGGGTGAGGGACAGGGGGAAGGAGAAGAAGCCACGTTTCCAAACTTTTTTCAGTCCCTATTTCTATTAGCTGTCTTCCCCAAAATGAGTGCGGACTTGCTCTTCATCTCCTAGATGATTGGCAAGGCAGGCATAAATGACTTAATGAGTCTCTCCTCTTAAGTGAAAGCAAAAGCCAATTCAAAGCTAAATTGAGCTGCAAGTTGGTTTAAGCATAATGGGTAAAACCTTTATGAGCCTTCGTTTGGATGTGGATTATTGAAAGGAAAAGACATTGACAAAATTCTCTTTTTGTGTGGCTCCCATTCATTAAAATAAGATTAGTCAGTAGGAATTCCCAAGGTCTGAGCTCTGTCAGTCTAATATAAATTACAGCCTTGATTTAATTTTGCACTGGAAATACAATTTTTTTTTTTGTATTTATTTGAATTTATATACCGCCCTTCTCCCGAAGGACTCAGGGCGGTGTACAGCCAGAATAAGAACCCACAAATAGAAAATTTAATAACAATTTAAAATATATATTAAGCAATATGGCCCGTAACTAATTAAAAACCCATTTTTAAACCTCAAGAATTAAAAATTAAAGATTAAAAGTTGAAAAGAATTAGAATATGGTATGCATGCCAAACAAATTATTTGCAAAGGATGCTTTGTTATCCCTCCGCCCTTCCTTCCTTCCTTCCTTCCTTCCTTCCTTCCTTCCTTCCTTCCTTCCTTCCTTCCTTCCTTCTTCCCACTTTTATAATTTTTGCAAATACCTCAAGGTGGCAAACCTATGCAACACAGCTTCCTTCTCCTATTTTCCCCACAACAACAACAACCCTGTGAGGTGAGTTGGGTAAGAGAGAGTGACTAGTCAAAAGTCACCCAGATGGCTTTCGTGGCTAAGGCAAGTCTAGAACTCACAGTCTTCTACTTTCTAGCCTGGTACCTTCTTTCCAACTTTTGTCCTGTTTTCATCTGAATTCCCTTAGTTAATACACCAAGTGACTTTTTTCATATTACATCTGCATGCTGAAAAAAAGCTGCTTCCATTGATTTGGCTGACTTTTTTTACAGGATGCTCAGCTATGGTGGCTTTTATTGTTAAGATTTGATATTTTTGTTGGCCTTCCTCTCTACCTGGCTGATTCAGGCTTCTTATTATTGTAATGCTTTTGGAATTAGGTGCAATAATTTTGCAGAACTAATTTGACATTGAGAGAAGTAGAATGACTGGGCTGGATGTGGAAAGTGAAACTGCCAAAATTTGGAAAGGAAACAGCCAAACACTTCTGATTGATCTTACAGCTTTTTCAACTGGTTAGGTATCAGTAATGGACCCTATTGGGTTTCAAAGACAGCTGGGGGGAAATCCTCAGTACCTGGTCCATAATTTGACTGAGCCTTTAGTTGCCTCTTGGATTGAAAGGCTGATGTTGGCCTTAGACTGGATTGTATCTGTGTAGCCTGCCTCAGCTTTTAGATCCCAAAGATTTCAGAGCAGTTTCAGAACAAAAACCCAAAGAAATGCCTAGAATCCTGCTGGAGAAAGACTAGAAGCAAATCCAATTAGATTAATGAAGAATCATGAAGAACTACACTGTGGCAATAAAAGTGGCTAAATATAATTTTATTTTATTTTTTGCTCTTAGTGCATTCACAGATTGTTGCCAGAAACCCTATTTAGAGTGACTTGGTCTCTCTTAGGAACAGAAGGGTCAGATAACTTCCTATTGAGGTGACTGAAACATGGTCTGGCTGGGTTACTTGGGAGATACTCCTGGTGTATGTCTCAGCTCCTGCTCAGCCAAGTGATGCCATCAAGCCTCACTTCTTGAGATTTTATCCAGGTGTGGGCTTCAGATCCTTTAGCAACGGGTTCGCTGCCCCGTTGCTGGGTGGGCGTGGCCATGGTGGGCGTGGCCTAGTTGGCTGCCTGCACCATGGCCGGGGAGTGGGGAGCATTTTTCCCAGGCTCCGGAGGCTTTCCTTGAGCCTCCAGGAGGGCGAAAACAGCTTTCCCAGGGCTCTGGAGGCCCTCCAGCGGTCGGCAACAGGCCTGTTTCTGGACTTCCAGGACCTCCGGTAGGCTTCTTTTTTGCCCTCCCAGACCTTCCACACGGCCCCTGCACTTACCTGGGATGATGAATGGGCTACGGGAAGACTCCTGGGAGGGGCAGGGCAGGGTAGGAAGGGAGGGGTGGTGTGGCTACTCAGGGGTGGTATTTGGAGGTTTGCCGAACCCTGGCGATCCTTGGCTAGAGGATCGCCCGAACCCTGCCAAACCCCCAGGAGCCCATTCCTGATTCTATCTCCATAGCTGGAAGCTGTGAAGATCTGTATGGTAAGGAACAGGCTCAAGTTCAAGCCCAGCAAAATTTTATGGAGGTAAGTTTGGCCAATCAGCTCCTGAAGATTTTCATTTTTACTTCTGGAGGGACTATCCTTCCGCAATCAGAACTGATCAGATGTTCTTCCTGGACCTCCTGGACCTTACTTGAGGAGGTAATGGCAAGGGTGTCTAGGAACTGCTTTGCTCAGATACATTGTGTGTGCCAGTTGTAGTCATTGGATTGGGAGGCCTTGTTCACAATCACCCATGTGATTTGGTGACCTCTTATTGTTGCAATTGCACTTTATGAAGTTGAGACTGCCACTGAATACCTCTTAGAAAGGTATTTGTGGGTATTTAGGGTATTTAGTGTATGCCCATGTAACATCATTCCTGTTGTATGCCCATGTATCATCTCTACAAGATGCTCTAGTTCCTGATAGGCTTACAAGTACAACTCAAGGTAGTGATTGTCAGCTACAGGACTCTTCAAGGCACATCTATCTTTGATTGCTCTTGTCAATCAACAAGTACCAAAAGGGCAGGCAGGCCAAGATGTTTCTATTAAATAGTGACATCTGGTAGGACTGAGGCAGTATGCTTGCACTATCATTGTAGCTGCCCATGGAACCGCATCCCCCCCCCACACACACACTTCCACCCCAAATTTCAGATGGTTCTGATCTTGCTGGTCATTAGAAAACTGATGTTGTTACCTAGTTTGGTAATGAAATGCCTGCAAGAAAACAACCAAGCTTGCAAAGTGCCAGGAACCCCACAATTTACCTTTTCCATTGACCAGAATGGTCCAGAATGTTGTTGTGGCTTCAGACTATGGTTATATGTATGGCATGAATGTTAACCCCCGTGATATTGATACTTTTATATATTTTCTTTAGGTTATTTCCTCTCCTTTTGGGAACTTTAAATTGCTTTCATTTTTTTTTAATTTGATTTATATGCCGCCCTTCTCCGGAGATTCAGGGCGGCTTACAATGCGTTAAGCAATAGCCTTCATACTTTTGTATATTTATACAAGGTCAGCTTATTGACCCCACAAACTGGGTCCTCATTTTACCTACCTTAGAAAGGATGGAAGGCTGAGTCAACCTTGAGCCTGGTGAGATTCGAACTTACAGTAATTGCAGACAGCTGGTGTTAATCACAATGCTTTTAGTCTGCTGAGCCACCAGGCTTGATTATTGGTAATGTTGTCAGACACCCAGATCTCCTTGGCAAGCCATTTATATAATTGCTAAATATACAAAGGGTCCTTGATTTATGACCACAATTGAGCCCAAAATTTATGTTGCTAAGTGAGACTTTTGTTAAGTGAGTTTTGTACAACAGTTCTTCCCACAGTTGTTAAATGAATCACTGCAGTTGTTAAGTTAGCAACATGGTTGTTAAGTGAATGTGACTTTGTTTGTCAGAAGTTTGCCAAAGGTGATCACATGCACTGCAACCGTCATAAATATGAGTCAGAGGCCAAGCGTCTGAATTTTGATCATGTGAGCCTGGGGATGCAGCACTGTCGTAAGTGTGAAAAACGATCATAAGTCACTTTTTTCAGTGCAGTTGTAACTTAGAACGTCACTAAACGAACTGTTGGAAGTCAAGGACTATCCGAAATTTGAATTAAATTATAAATAAATAAATGCCGAATGAAGATATATTAAACAGAATCCATTACGCTTCGTTCAGCTGCCTACAACTTAATATTGACATAATCTTTGCTCAACTATATGTACAATGGGTCTTGAGTAAATACTGTTTTCCAGCATTTCAAATAGTGCTATCAGCTGAACTTCATTTGGAGATAGGATTTGTTAGTGGTGAGGTCTGGCACTTATTTTGATTCTGTGGATCAAGACATAAATTATGGTTTACCAACAGCAAGCAAAATCTAGACACGCTGAAAATGTTTTTCACCACAGAGAATCCATTATGACTAAGCCTGACGGGAGGTAAATCTCCCTGGTCACAGAACAAGATTACAGCCCCAGCAGTCAAATTATGCTTGTGTGTGAGAGCATGAAAGCATGTGCTTCAAATGTGTACTTTTTGTGAACTATGGCCATGCTGAAATGTACAATCGGGTGCAAAACACCCCGAGGATTCTGTGCTAATCCCAAAGGAAGCAATATTATCAATAGAAGAGGCATTTGTATTTGTAAGAGGCTCTCGTGTATTTGTCATATACAAATACATGAGAGCATTCTCAAGTACTGAGGTCATGTTTTAGGAGTAAGAATGTGAAAAAGGACTATGCTCATTGCCTTTGCCTGCCCGATTGCAAACGCTTGTCTATGCCAGGATATTAATTAAATGGATAAACCATGGGGGTCCTAAAAATTATAGATGGTTGCAATCCAACCCACTGCGTTTTCATTTGAGGATGTGCATATAGTCCCATAAAGGTAATTTTCTGCAAGTAATGTTTGCAATGGGACTCCAGCTCCAGCATCTCTTTATCACCTGTTGGCAGAAAATAAAGCAGGGGCAAGTCCCATTTCTGCAGCTGAGAGCTCCACTGTAATAAATGAAAATAATCTGTCAGGTGTTTGAGGAACATGCCTGGTATCACTAATCTGTGCAGAGTTAAATGTTTTGTTTGTTATTGTTACTGTTGTTTGGAAATCTGGGCAGGGTTCAATAGAGAATAGATATGTTGAGCCTACAGAGATTTAAAGAGAGAGAGAGAGTGTGTGTGTGTGTATGTGTGTTAAATTTATATTTACTGACAAAGAAATAAAAGGAGACTTTGTCAGTAAATATAAATTTAACACAAAATAGTTTGTGTTATTCAGACTGCCTGAGGGCTCCTGGATTAGAGCTGAAAAGCGAAAAGGAAGCAGTATGCTGCTTCCCATATTTGGGTAAACCAGGAGGCTGCTTCGATAGAAACATATATATATATATATATATATATATATATATATATATATATATATTTGATTAATGTGAATTAATAAATATATTAACCATTAAAAGGGAAGGGAAATGCACAGCTGAAAAGCAATGCAGTATTACTTTATTACTATTTATTAAATTTATAAGGCTATCTGATTCCTACATAGGTGTCTCAGGAAGCTAACATTAAAGATCACAGCACAATAGCAATAGCATTTAGACTTACATACCGCTTCACAGTGCTTTACAGCCCTCTCTAAGCAGTTTACAGAATCAGCATATTGCCCACAACAATGCGGGTCCTCATTTTACCCACCTCGGGAGGATGTCGAGACTCTCATTCCTCCATGAAAGCAGCAACACAATCAAATAAACCATCTCTCTCCATTCGTTGTCCCAAGACCTGTTCACAAAAAATGTCTTCAAGGTCTTTTGGAAAAATAGGATGGGGGACAACCAAACTTTGGGGTGAAAGATGTTCCATACAGGAGGGACCATCACCGAGAATGCCTTTTTTTATGGTCCAGATGTACATTCCTGATCAATGCCCTGCCTTCCCATCCTGGTGGGCAGGCTGGATCCAGGGGACAGACAGTCCTTCAAATCATAGCTCCAAAATTGCATCATCAGATTAAATCAAAGCACACATGGGAAGCTTCATAGAACATAAAAATATTGCTCAAGGTTATCAAGAAGATTCCTTTGACCAAGCAGAAATTCTTTGTCCAATGCCACAATTTGATCGATTATGTAATCTATAAAACAATAAATGTAGCAAACATTCTGAGCTTTGCCCAATGACAGCTGGCATATATTTATTTTATTACATGTTTATTCTGCCCATCTCCCCTATTTTGTATTTCACCAGTAAAGTCATATCCTGCCTTTCATACAAGAATTCCTGGTAATATGTATAGCACTATTCTTATTTTTTTCCCCCACAACAATCTCATGAACTGAATTCAGGTGAGAAACTGCTCCCAAATCACTCAAGGACCTGTCACACTTGAAGGATGATTTGACTAGGAACTAAAGAGAAAAGAATTCCCCAAAACAAGACCTGATTTGGTGCAGTGGTGCAGTGGTTAAGATGTTGGAATAGCCCCAGGGAGACCAAGCTCCTGGCTGTATATGGAATGGAATGGAATGGAATGGAATGGAATGGAATGGAATAGAATAGAATAGAATAGAATAGAATAGAATAGAATAGAATAGAATAGAATAGAATAGAATAGAATAGAATAGAATAGAACAACAGAGTTGGAAGGGACCTGGGAGGTCTTCTAATCCAACCCCCTTCATAGCCCTCTAGGCTATGCACGACCCATTTATGAGCTTAAAGTTTTTTTGTTGACTTTCCCCACATAGTCAGAATGGGTCCCATTTTGTTCTGTTTTTCGATTGTTGTCCTGCTGGTGTCATGGCTTTTCATGGCTTTTCTGGCTATGCTATCAAGAGATTACGGGAGTCTGATCTCAAGTAAAAGCAACTGACTGGGAACACTTAGTCTAGAATGCTTTATGGCCACTGCCAAACTTAGGTGGCAAGCATGAGAGAATTTGGGGGTGAGGGACTGCCCCTGCCTTTGTGAAATTGGGATGTTTTTCACCCTATTAAAAAAATAATGTGAGAACCTAAAATGATTGCAAGTTGTTCTAACAGAATCCTAAACCTCTTTGCCTAATTTCTTTCCAAACATACTGTTGGTTTGGAAAGAATAAAAAGGGAACTGCTGCTGAAATTGTCACCAAGCCTTCCGCTTAAGTATTTATTACGCCACCTGTACCTGGTAGAATCCTCAAATAGCTTTTAGCAGATTGCAACAACATGATATACTCTGCCAAACTCCTCAGGTTTGCACCCTTCAACCCTCAAGATGAGCTATCAACAATCATGCCTGCGTTCCCACTTGCAAATTCGTGATATTTGCATAGAAGGTTTAGTGAGAAAACTCTTATATTTCACATCCTGTACTTGAATAGAGAGATCTTTCAGATGGAGGGAAGTTGAGGGTTGATTCACTCCACTGGTGAAATGTAAAATTTGTTACTACTAGTTCTGTGGGCGTGGCTTGGTGGTGGTGGGAGTAATGTGACTGGGTGGGCATGGCCAATTTTTTTTTTTAATTTTTAAAAGCATTTTTTCTACAACCTCTTCAAAGAGGTTGTAACAAAAATGCTTTTAAAAGGCTCTGACGATCCCAGCTGAGGTGCGCGATCATCAGAGGCTTTTTTTTTAACTTTTCAAAGCATTTTTGAAGAAAAAATGCTTTTAAAAGTAAAAAAAAAAGCCTCTGATGATCGCGCACCTCAGCTGGGCATGAGGGGAGGGGCAGGGATTTTTGCTACCGGTTCTCCGAACCACCCGCTGTCATTGCTACCGGATTGGGCGATCTAGTCCGAACCAGGAGTATTTCACCCCGATTCACTCCCATTAATGTTAACCTTGTGAAAACCATGAAGCCCACCAGCTTCAGTGCCTTCTCCTCCATCTTCTCCTCTCCATTTAAGAGCGTGATCATTTTCAATGACTCACACCTATGGCCACAGAATTGAAGTTAAGCTCCTGGTGCAGGTTCAATGGAAAAAGATTGGCAGAATAAACTCTCTCTGTGTGTTTTTTCTCAGAGGTTGTCTCCCCACCAAGTCAGTGGGGATAGATTGCCCTCTTAAAAAGGTAATGGAAGGACGAGAGGGAAGCCAACCGAGAAAATACAGCTCTGTTTCGCCTGCTGCCAAAGGAATTGCTCAGCAGAGTCAAAGAAGACACATGCTAGCTGAGTGGAAGACTGCTGCAGATGTCTCTTCTGCTAGAGTCGTTACCATGGCAAAATTTGCTTGTTGACTGAACACCAAATGGTGAAAGAAATCATATAAAGCTGCCTGTGTGGCATGTTCCCAGAGAAGCTTGCCACAGCCTTGAAGAGGCAGCTGTCAACTCTTTAGCAGTGTCTCACACCAACTGCAACTTTGCCTACCAAGTTAAATTTAGCAGGTAAATCCATCCATAGGCAAATACTAACTGCTGAAGCCTTGTTTGCATTTTAAAAAAAAGACTCCTAAAAACATTTAGTTCTAGCTGTTTATTTATTTATTTAATTTATTTTATGTGATTTGTATGCCGCCCTATCTCCGTAGACTCAGGGCAGCTCACAACAATAAAAACAAACCCAATGAAACACAAAATACATACAAAATACATACTGTAAATGTATAAATATAAATTTAAAACATATATTAAAACCCATTAAAATAATCAAACCCCCTCAGTCCAGGTTGGGCGATGTAAACAACCATGTTTTTAATTCGCAGTGGAAGGTGCGAAAGTCAGGAGCCAACCGAAGCCCCAGGGGAAGTTGATTCCAAAGAGTGGGCGCACCCACAGAGAATGTGATATTACGAAGCATGTATCCTATCCCAGCCCTTTTCAAACTTGATGTTTTCTAGATGTAATCCCATCATGGCTTTTCTGGCTATGCTATCATGAGATTATGGGAGTCTGATTTCAAGTAAAAGCAACTGACTGGGGACATTTAGTCTAGAATGCTTTATGGCCACTGCCAAACTTAGGTGGCAAGCATGAGAGAATTTGGAGGTGAGGGACTGCCTCTGCCTTTGTGAAATTTGAATATTTTTCACCCTATTAAAAAAATAATGTGAGAACCTAAAATGATCGCAAGTTGTTCTAACAACTGCTTTTCAGTGCGAAATGGCCATTCATCAACATCTTAGATAGTAAAAAGATAATAATAACAGAACAACAGAGTTGGAAGGGACCTTGAAGGTCTTCTAGTCCAACTCCCTGCTCAAGCAGGAAACCCTATACCATTTCAGACAAATGGCTGTCCAATCTCTTCTTTAAAACCTCCAGTATTGAAGCACCCACAACTTCTGGAGGCAAGTCGTCCCACTGATTAATTGTTCTAACTGTCAGGAAATTCCTCCTTAGTTCTAGGTTGCTTCTCTCCTTGATTAGTTTCCATCCATTGTTTCTTGTCCTGCCCTCAAGGTGCTTTGGTGAAAAGGTTGACTTCCTCTTCTTTATGGCAGCCCCTTCAATATTGGAACCCTGCTATCATGTCATCCCTAGTTCTTTATTTCATTAAATTAGACATGCCCAATTCCCGCAACCATTCTTCATATGTTGTAACCTCCGGTGCCCTAATCATCTTTGTTGATCTTCTCTGCACTCTTTCTAAAATCTCAACATCTTTTTATATTATATTGTGGTGACCAAAACAATAATGTATTGGAGGATTCATGCCACACAATAATGTTTTAAACATTATTGGGCTTAGGTTTTAAGGGATTATTGGGTAACATAGGTTTAGGTCTTAAGGGATTTTGAAGAGAAATGCTGCTGTTAAGTAGCCCTTTGATTTTTCAAATCACATCAAGGACCTAAATTATAGATGCATAATATTTTTTTACTCTTGGACTGTGGCTTGCTGCAAAGGTAACAGTAGAAAATGGATGTATATAGAGTATCACATTTATTGAACCTCAATCCAAGATTGGTTTTGACAATTGCCGTCATCTCTAGCCGTTAAATTATACTGATTTAGAAGGGACCTGTGACAAAATATTTGGTATAGTTGTGTAGTTCCCAAAGCTAAACTTATGTAAAAGGACTTAGCTTCCTTAGGCATATATTAGGACTATGTACATTTCCCTCGTGGAAAGTGGTTAATTCTTATAAACCTCACATGTTTTGTACTTGAAAAAGTAGCAAGCATGACATATGTAAAAATGCAATATTATTTTTTTAATAAAAGAGATTTAGAACACTGCAATGTTTCTTTGCCTACATCTGTGAACAGATGACATGAAGAAGACTTACTTTCAAACTTTGCTTGGGGAAAAAAATCACTGTGTGATCATGCCAATGGTGGGTTGCCCCCGGTTTGGACTGGTTAACAAGAACCAGTAGTAAAACCCGTGGGAGGCTCCGCCCACCAACCCTGACGTCATCAGGAAGCTTCTGCACATGCGCGGCCCCGTTGTGAATCGGTAGTAAAGATAAGTAGAACCCAACCCACCCCTGGATCATGCTATCAAAAGTTCTGGAACATGTCGGTGTTTTATCGATTTTGGTAGATTTGATTGCGTTATTCCTTTAAATAGAGAGAGAAATAAATATTGAGAAAAATAAATTTTCTCTTTTAAAAAAAATGTAGATTCTAAAGGACATCTTTTAACTGACTGAAGTCATTTCAAAAACATAGTAATAGATAATCATTTAAAGGTTCCAAAAATTACAGAAGTGACTTAAAAACTAATTTCAGGGAGGAAAGGTGTGGCAAAGACTTTTACTAGAAAAATGGCTTGCCTTTACATCACATTCTTAAAGTGGTAAAGGAATTTATATTGCTAGCTTGTTTACTAGGGCTGTGCAAAATCTTGGAACAATATTAGCAGAAATGAAACATTAATCTTTTAAGCATTAAAGCAGCCCTTTATCCCTGTGCCTGTACATATTAGGATAGACAACTAATATGCACATCCCTGTGCATGTACATATTAGGATAGACAACCAGCCTTCAAAGCAGCCATGTCAAGCTTACAAAAGAGAGCATTATAGTGCTGTATTATATAATGCTAGTTGATAGGTCCCTAAGGCTGGATAGCATTCAACATGTTAGCGAGGAAGAGCTGGAGTTTATGACGTGGCTAGATTAAAGCCTTTGGGACATTTAATGGCTGACACTGCAGAAGAAAGAATACTGTATGCAAAAATATAACAATAGAATTATAATGTCAATGTAAAAAATAAGTATGAACTTGTAAAAGTTCAACATACTGAAAAATGAAATGAATCAAGTATACACTGAAATCTTAGGCAGCAGTAACCGAAATGGATGCGAATTGGACATTTTCAGTCAAAACATCACAGCTGCAAACTACTTAGGAAAGGAAAAACAAATAAGGAACAGAATTGTTTTCATAGCTTAACAAAGACAGGATTTGGATATAATGCATTCAGGGACCAAGGAATATCAATCAGAAATAAGCTAAGACTTGAAAAATGATGCTGAGTATTCATTTTATTTTTTGTCAAACACTTCCTTTCATCAAGATTCTGGTAAAAAAAACCCAAAAAACCAACAACCCAGAAGTCTATTTTCAGCAGACTGTATTGTTTATTTCCCTCAATCTCCTCCCCTTTTTTCTCAGATAACCCTTTAATAACATGGTTATGTAAATTTAGGCTCCAAACACTGATGGAGGAGAAAAGGAGGTTACTAAGTTTGGTCCAGTTTGATCTGAAATGAACAAAACATAGGCATTAGCATGTCTTCTGGAAGTGTGTAATGAATCTTTTCAAGGATAGTAAATTGCCATCATTATTTTATAACATTGATTTTAAAATGAGATAAAAGATCCTAAAGTTTGAGCTAGTTATAGACCTATTTCATTAATCCATGTGGCTCTTAACTAACATAATGGCTAGATGCTTGCAGAAGGTCTTACCAGATATAATTCATCTTTTCCAGTCCAGTTTTTCAAACATCATCAGGCATTTTACAGTTATTTACAGGTATAATGGATATAACTAAGGATCAAATAAACTCTGCCATATTAGTATCTTTAAATTAAGAAATAGTCTGATTTGGTTCTGGTTACATTTTTAAAGTAAGTGATGAGTAAATATGATTTTCTATGGGATTTGTCCAGTAGATTGGGATTTATTATCCCAGTCTATTAGACATATAGCAACCCTGTGCCAGAGTTATAATAAATCGAATGATGTCATAATCAATAGAATAGAATAGAATAGAATAGAATAGAATAGAATAGAATAGAATAGAATAGAATAGAATAGAATAGAATAGAATAGAATAGAATAGAGTAACAGAGTTGGAAGGAACTTTGGAGGTCTTCTAATCCAACCCCTTGCTCAGGCAGGAAACCTGATACCATTTCAGACAAATGGTTGTCCAATCTCTTCTTAAAAACTTCTGGTGTTGGAGCATTTACAACTTCTGGAGGCAAGTTGTTCTACTGATTAATTGTTCTAACTGTCAGGAAATTTCTTCTTAGTTCTAGGTTGCTTCTCTCCTTGATTAGTTTCCACCCATTGCTTCTTGTCCTACCCTCAGGTGTTTTAGAGAATAGCTTGACTCCCTCTTCTTTGTGGCAGCCCCTGAGAAATTGGAACACTGCTATCATGTCACCCCTAGTCCTTCTTTTCAGTTTAAGTTCAATGTGGTACTGCTTTGTGGTACTTGCCCTTGCTTTATAATTTAATCCTTGAACCTTTGGTCAACCATGGTAAGGCAATCTTTGGATATTATGGTTATTATATTGGCAGAGGGTGAGTATGAATTATTTCTGTATGATGATGATCGTTTGGCAATTTTCAATCCATACTCTACCTCTTTGGCTAATTTTATTGAGGTTGTGCAATATTTTGGAAAGCATTCTGGTTGTAAGATAAATTGGGATAAATCTTCTTTACTTCATTTGGATCCTAATATATCAATACAGCTATGTAAAGAAATGGACTTATTGATTTCTCTTGATTATATTAACAAGAAATTAATAAAAGCGTGTAACAACAAACCAATAATCCTTTAAGATAATAAATACAAACAGGTTTCATTCTGAAAAGTAATTGAACTAGCAGTCTAAAAGACAACCTAAGATCGATCGTTAATCTATAACCAGATAACGGGATAACAAGCCTGTCCTTCAACAGCAGTTCTTTGGTCCTCTGAGGAGTTCGAAGAGTCAAAGCACCAGAAGACTTGCCTGGGGCTATACTATTCAAAGACTAGGAGTGAGTCTGACCGGGCACAGGTGTGAACCAAAATTCAGCCTTATACCATGGTGGTAAGGATGGGAAAGTGGAATTAGTTCATCCTCCTAGCGTATCTGTGGAGTGCTCTCCAACAGCTCTTTCTAAAGTGTCCTTTTAGATAAGGGCAAGTTGGAAAAGCTATTGTGATATGGATCATTTTGTGGACAAAATCATTCCTGCTTGTTTAGAATTGTAAGCTAACCAGACAGAGGCTAAATATGCCTTATGATATTACCTGGGAAGAATTTGAACCTATTGATTCTGAGGAAATGAACATAATCGCTCAGTTCTATCTTTGTCTGTATTTGATGCTTTGCCCCAGTTGACTAGTATATGTGATCCAGGACGGGACAGGAATATAAAATCTGGGCTATTCTGAACACTTTATTGCAGGAGGAAGTTTCTAATAACTTTGAAGAGGGCATTTGAGTGCCCACTCCATAAGGGGCTGAGCTTGACCCACTCTATTTGGGTCATACATTCTCCAACATCTCCTTTTAAGGGAAGGATGTTGAGCAGATGGCAAGTGCAAAAACCTTTGGAAGACATGGCTTAGCTGGATACTTTAAATCAAACCCAGGCATGGGAAAAGAAATTGGAACTGCATTGATGGTCTGTGGTGGGACTTAGATAATAAGATCACCATATTAAATCACTGAAACTCTCCACAGCTTTTAATACAATTGACTACAGGCTGTCTGCAAGAGTTGGAAATTGGGGACATCATTTCACAATGGTTCCAATCCTTCCTGAATCAATCCTCAAGACACAAAGAAGCCCTTGGACGCACCATTATGAAGCACCACAAGGCTTAAGCCTCTTCCTTCTTTTATTTAAAACCTTTATGAAGGTCCTTATTTGAAGGACTATCTTTTCCAACTTATATTGACCTGACCCCACCAGAATATGGAGGCAGGATAAGTTACTGGTGCCATTTTTAAAGGAGGTACATCTGGTGCAGTGGTGGGATTCAAGTAATTTAACAACCAGTTCTCTGCCCTAATGATTTCTTCCAACAACCAGTTTGCCAAACTGCTCAGAAAGTTAACAACCGGTTCTCCTGAAGTGGTGCGAACTGGCTGAATCCCACCACTGATCTGGTGGGATGAAGAAGTAGGGCCTTCCCCATAGTAGCTTCCTTCCTATGGAATGTCATCCCTGAGGAAATAAGATTAGCCCCCACTTTGACTCTCCTTTGAAAAGCCCTTAAGACATTATTTTGTCAAGGGGCTTGGGGATACCAGTGTGCTAAAGAGCTTTCAAGTGGTTGGTTTGATTGTTGTTGGTAGGGGGTGGGGGTGGGGGGTTTATTGGGTTTTGTGTTGGGGTTTTATTTCTGGAGTCACCGTGAGTTGGGCAGTCATATAGTATTTTTTTAGGAAACTATAGATAATGAAGCTATTCAATCAATAATAAATCAATCAATCAGAATAAATCTGGAAGGGACCTTGGAGGTCTTCTAATCCAGCCACCTGCTCAGGCAGGAGATCCTATACCATTTCAGATAGGTAGATGTTCAGATGTCCAGTCTTGTCTTTAAAATCTCAAGTGATGAAGCACCCACAACTTCTGAAGGCAAGCTGTTCCACTGGGTGATTGTTCTCATTGTCAGGAAGTTTCTCCTTAGTTCCAGGTTGCTTCTCTCCTTGATTCGTTTCCATCCATAGTTTCTTGTCTTGCTTTCTGGTGCTTTGGAAAATAAGTTCTTTGTGGCAGAGGACTCAGAATGACTCAGGAGTCATTCAACAGTTTGGGATATGATTATACATTCACCCAGAGCCTCAAACTTGCAAAATGTACAAGGAAAGACTGGTCAGTTTAAAAAAAAAAAAGTTAAAACAGCAGCAACTCAGCTGCAAAACATCAACGATTTCATAGCAAACAGTTCCTAAACCGCTACACAGATTCCATGTAGAGGTATCTTTACAAAGCTGTTATGCCCTTCTCAAGGACAGACATCTGCCGGAATGTGGGGCAGGAAATAGAATTGCTGATAAGCTGAAAGTTGGATAAAAACAATGGGTTAGAAAATTCATAGTATAATATCTCCCAAAGTCAGCTGCTCTGGGTGAGTTTCATGGCCTTCATGTATACCCAATAATTTGATGAAAACACCCCAGTTCTTGGACACCATGGTAAATAGACTGCATGCTTTTATTTTACATCCTACATATGGCTAATATAAAACCAAAAAATGGAGCAAGAAACATGAGAAAGGAAATGAAGTAGAAATAACAAAGAATCAAGACATTTTGAAGGCATCACAGATTCAAAAAAAAGCAATTCACTTCATTTTGATTCTGGATTTTGACTTGTCATTACTTTTCCGGAGATCTTTTAGATCCCAATCTTTGTTAGTACAGAACAGATTAAATTATGTTCCTAACTTCTTAGATTCTTTGGACAATCAATGTTCAGATCAAAATGTTAGTCTCCAAGATGGAATGGAAAAGAAAATAAGTTTGCATCTTCTCACACAGAGAAACTCCACTTATGGATGACTTAGGGAGACAAAGAAAGCTACTGAGAATTTACTGTGATTAATATTTGAGAGTGCAATGTATATTTATTTATTTATTTATTTATTTATTTATCAACAAGTACAAGGAAACAAGTAACAGTATAGACATAGACATGGACACATAAAAAAAATAAGCACAAATAAAAGGATATATATATAGGCAAAACATAGCCATAAACACATAGAATGATTACATATAAACGGGGACAGTAGGACAGGGATGGTAGGCATACTGGTACACTTATGGACACCCCCTTAGGGACCTCTTAAGAAACATGAAAGGTCCACAGTAGATAGTTTAAGGTAAAAGGTATGGGGATTAGCGAGACTAACAACAGGATCAGGTAGGGTGTTCCAGACATTTACTACTCTATTGCAGAAGTCATATTTCCTACAATCAAGATTAGAGCGAATTACATTGAGTTTGAATCTATTGATAGCCCTTGTGTTATTACGGTTGAAATTAAAGAACTCATTTACAGGTAGGACTTTTTGGTAAATAATCTTATGAACTAAGCATAGGTTGGAACGTAGACGGCATAGTTCAAGGTTATCCAGACCTAAAATTTCAAGCCTGGTGCTATAGGGAATTTTATTTCAAGCAGAAGATTTGAGTAGTTTTCTAGTAAAATATCTCTGGACCCTCTCTAATGTATTGATGTCTGAAATACAGTGAGGATTCCAGGCAGGTGAACAGTATTCAAGTATAGGTCTGGCAAAGGTTTTATATGCCCTAGTTTGAAGTATAGTGTTACCAGAGAGAAAACTTCATAAAATGAGATTGACAACTCTTAATGCCTTTTTTGCAATGATGTTACAGTGAGCTCTGGGACTTAGGTCTTTTGAAGTGAGTACTCCTAGGTCCTTGACAGAGTGTGTGGGTCAACTTTTAGATCATTTCCAGCCAGCAAATATTTGATGTTCTTATTTCTATTGCCAATGTGCAAGACTGAGCATTTGTTAGCAGAGATTTGAAGTTGCCAATTGTTTGACCATTCAGATACATTCTTGGATACTTTTTGCATGTTCCATTTTAAGGTGGGTCCAGGACTGCTTGTGGCTGACTCTTTCCTCAACTAGAGCTTTTGAATTCATATGGCATATTTTTGTTTGCTGGTGTTTTCAGACAAGAGGAATCTAGTCGCCTTCTGCCCTTCCTCTAGTTGTCACACTGAATCTTATTGCTTCTGGCATTCTTTCCATCTGCTTTTTGGCACCAGCCTGAGTGGCAGGTGTATTACCACCTGGGTCACACTGGCACTGCTGGAAACAAAGACGACTTCCAACTCTAAAATTAAATAAATAAAGGCAGCTGCTTGCGTCGTCCCCCCCCCCCTTTTTTCTCATCAAGCAAAGAAGCAGACATTAGTCATGCAATAAAAGGGATGGCAAAGAAAGAAAATAAATACAAGCTGGCTCTGGCAAACAATTCTTCTTCTCTGGGTGTGAGCCAAAAAGGGGAAAGGACCAGGAAGAGAAGAAGCTGGAGGGCATTAACGTTGGCAAGACGTTCTTGTGAAACCCTCCTGACCCACATAGGATTTTATTTTCATTCAAGCGATGGGCACATGCAAGTTACAAACTGGAATTCAGGGTTGACTTCTCTTTTCAAAAAAAGAAAAAAAATAATTAATTTTATATTTCACTCAAATGCTCCCCTTGTAAGCTATAAAATAAGTGTTATACATTTCAGCAGGGGTTGACTCTCTAATCGGAGTGCTTGGGAATTACTGTCTGATTTTAATTTCCAGTTAATGATCCAGTTCTCATTTGCATTCAAAAGCATCTTTCCTTAAGTAACCAAAGGGATCCAATAGCGGGGAAGGTGTTCCCTACACTTTATTTCTTTGGTAGAGCTTATAAAATTGAATATACATTTTTAAAAACCCTTGTGAAACATGAGCAATATAAAATGTAACTTTAACTTCAGCCTAAGGAGGGCCATTTGGGGTTAAAGTAGCTTGCAAGCTTTCGTTTTCAACATTACTTTAAATCACAACATGTAACAATTTACCAAGCCCCCCCCCCCAATATATATATATATCTTAAAGAAACCATAAGGCCTTTTTGTCCAAATATTTAGTTTTCCAACTGCATGATTGTGAAATTGCTTCATTTATAGTAAAACTATAAACTCATATTTATTTATTTAAAAAGTTTATAAAGCTTATGCCACTTTCCAGCCGAAATCCACCAATATTTTCACCTTAAACTTTCCTTGAAGAGAGATTCTGCTCTTACTGGGCCAAGCCTAGATCAATGTGGGGTTATGTGAATAATGTGTGGGAAAGATCAGAAGGTTAGGCTTGTGATTATTTTCTAAGTCAATACCTCTGCCAAAATATTGCTGCAAGAATTTTTGTGCATTTTCTAGCACAGAATTGGAAACAAACAGATACTCCTCCAGAACAAATTATAATTAGGAAAATTTATGAATTTGCAGAAATGGATAGATTGTCTATGGAAATAAAGGAGATGGAAGAAACCAAGTACTATCAAATTTGGAATAGATGGTACTCCTGGCTTGAGAGTAAATGTAAAACTTAAGGTATAAACTGTAAAAATATAATAAATAGATTGTAAAATTTATAAGAATTATATGATATCGATCTGTGAGTAGATGTTATTATATAGGATATTATATAAGGATATAACTTAGGATAGTGATATATAGAAGTGGAATTTTTGGTAAATATGAATGTTACGAAAGATATTGATACTGATATGGAAAAGCTGTTATAAGTCTAAATTTGTGTTTTAAATGTTGGAATATTCAATAATTATTTTTTTTTAAAGATTTTTTTTGTGCATGAAAGTATATAATGAAGAATTAGTTCTGTCTGGGAGATCTCCACTTGATTTAAGGGAAGGAGAAGAGAAACACCAGAAATAGCATTTCAAAATAAGGTGGACATCAAGGGAAGCTAAAGGGAATGCCTCCTGATCTGGATTAGTAATCATGCTGGATCTGAAGCCAACATATCAACTATCACATCATGTCCAGGGAAGCCTAGCAAAAACATAAGCTGTTTTTTTTAGACATGAGTCTGTCTATATTCAGCTTGTATTTCACTTTTCTACATTCAGAAAACCCATTTTATAATTGAAATCATTCTTTTCTACTACAAGCCTTTTGACCTTACACTTGGCCTCAGAAGTATGCCTCTGGAACACAATGAGGGGGGGAGCGGGGAAACAAGAGAGAAGATCCTGTTGCTTCCTTGTTTGCTCTTTTTTCTTTTCCATCCTCATTCTTCTGCCAGGATTTCTCTTCCTCGGTGGAGGCTGGCCTTGAGAGCGGCTACCCCTGCTTACCAGCAAGACACGAACACCGATGCGGCACAGATGGGGAAGAAGGGATTATTTCCTGTCACAGCAAAGAGCGCTGAGAGTACAGTACACCCTTTTTGCCTTTTACATCTCTTGTCTGTTTGGCCTGAAAATCCTGCAGTGGCTAAATATGGTCATATAGAGAGCAAAGGTGGGTTTCAGCAGGTTCTGACCAGTTCTGAAGAACCGATCATGGAAATTTTGAGTAGTTCGGAGAACCGGCAAATACCACCTCTGACTGGCCCTGCCCCCATCTATTCTGTGCCTCCTGAGTCCCAGTTGATCGGGAGAAAATGGGGATTTTGCTGTAAGCTTCCCCTTGAGTGGGGAGGGAATGGAGATTTTACAGTATCCTTCCCCTGCCATGCCCACCAAGCCATGCCACGCACACCAAGCCACACCCACAAAACCAGTAGTAAAAAAAATTGAATCCCACCACTGATAGGGAGGTCAAAAAGACAAGGAACCAAGAGGTAGAGTTTCCCAATAAGCCCTGTTCTCACAGGGGACATATCCTCTGGGAGACAGCTTCTCTCTTAAAGCTTGGGATGGGATAGCTAATTATGGAAAGTTGGTCAATCCCCAAACAATTATGGGCCCAACATGAACCCCATTAATCCTGATGATGATCAAGTTTAGTTGTTCTTATGATTCTCTAAAATTACCCCTTGACCACTTAAGGCTTCTATGGAGATTAGAGGCAATTATGCACACTTGCATACAATATTCAATTTGGCCTGATCATCAATATTCAGGATGGGCTTGATGATCTCAGGATCCCCTAAAGAGGTGCTGTTATCAAGAGAAGCTAGAAATGACTTTTGAATTAAATTATACTACACATACCTAGCATTCAATTCTTTAGCAAGTGACTCTCTCTCTCTCTCTCTCTCTCTCTCTCTCTCTCTCTCTCTCTCTCTCTCTCTCTCTCTCTCTCTCCCCCTCCCTCCCTCCCTCTCTCTCTCCCTCTCCCTTCCTCCCTCCCTCTCTTTGAAATAAATCTGCTGGCTTTGCTGGGGTTTCTATGGACACAAGGCTTTTTAGAAAAATTTGTTACACTCAAGTAATTATGTTTTATTTCACATTACCCATTAGCTGTAATGTGGCAGTTGAATCCATCATAATAGGGTTTTTTTTTCTTTAAAAAAAATGATGAATGACTTTTCTTTCCTTGAGTGCCCTACTCAAAATTTCTAGCTTCTGGATTTTGGTTTTAAAAAACAAGCTTATGGTACTTGAGGCCTCAGAAATGTATGAAAAAAGAATGAAAGCAGTTCAAAACCACTTTTAACCCTCCTAATTTTCACCCAGGACTGGGGGAAAGTAATTTAGCAAACAAGTTTAAGAAATTTTTGTATAAGGTACTCAGTAACCTTTTATAAAATAAAAATAAAAAATACAGTAGGTATGGCTAGCAAACCAATTTGAATTTGGCTTAAATTCACAGTATTGAATACAAGTTTAGGATCCTATGAGATTGTCAGAATGCTATTGTTTTTTATTTGCCAATTTTTGTGCATCAAAGCTGATGGATTTTTCATTGGCTACATTTTCCCTTAGAAACTTATGCCCTGAAAAAGAGAAAATAAGAATGCTAATCGGAATGAATGCACTAATAAAGCATTCTCACTCTGTGAAATCAGGATAATGTAGCATTCACTGTGTTGGAAGTTGCAGCAATAGAATTACTAAAGAACTTGATTAACTTGGCCAAACTAATCCCAGATTTGATTTTGTAGGCCAAGGGTGGGAAACCACAGACATCTGGAATCTATTTCATTTTTATTAGAATGTAGAACAAGAAGCAATGGGTGGAAGCTCATCAGAGAGAGATCCAACCTGGATATAGGGAGGAATTTCCTGACACTGAGAACAATTAATCAGTGAAATGACTTGCCTCCAGAAGTTGTGGGTGCTTCATCATTAGAGGTTTTCAAGAACAGATTGGACAACCATTTGTCCAGGGTGGTGTAAGGACTTCTGCCTCTGACAGAGGGCTGGACTAGGAGAGCTCCAAGGTCTCTTCCATCCTTGCAATTCTATGATTCTAATTCTCAAACTGTGGTCTGCTGGTGATCCACTGCAGATTTCGCATTCACTGACAGTCACTAGCCAAACTATAGCCAGCTCATCTTTTCAGCTTCACCTTCCCACAATGACTGCCAGTCAGCTGAAATCCAAAAATAAATCAATGGATGAAAACTGCATTGCTGAAGTGTCCAAGTGACATTTCCCTTATACTCTATATACAGTAAGTGCCCCCCAACCTTTTGGGCACCAGGGACCAGTTCCGTGGAGGGAGGTTTTTCTGTGGGCTGGAGGGGGTGTGGTTTTGCATGCTGCTTGTTTCTGGCCCGGTGCTGGTCCATGGATCTGGGGTTGGAGACCCTTGTTCTATACAGTATTTGTGAATAAGTTGATATGTTTAGGTTCCAAAACACATTGACAAAATTGGGTCTGGCTTATCCACAGATAGATTTATCTGTAAGTATAAAATGGTAATCCCTTTTTAAAGCACCTGTATATAATCCCAGATAAATCCATCCACCGATAAGCCAACCCTCCAATTTTGAACTGAAATACTATGAAAAATAAGCAGATAAGCCAATTGGGAAAATTAAAACATACAAGGTGACTAATTAAAACATGACTTAATTAAAATGTGAGAGTTGATTTATCCTTGGATGACATTTTTTTTTCACGGTATTTTAGTTAAAAATGTGAGGGTTGAGGATTTATCAGTGAGTATGTATAGGGTTTCTTAACTGGGTTTTATATGCTACTTCAAGACTCTGAATGGCATATTATAATTATATAAAGTAATATAATACAAATAGCAACCTGAATACAAAAATTCAGAAAGTTGTAAGTAGAAAACAGGAGTTTTGCTACTGGAAGTTCATATGTTTTGTAGTAACTATGAGTGGGACCTCATGCAAACAGCCATCCCCCAAAATAACAGACTAACAGAGTTGGAAGGGACCTTGGAGGTCTTGTAGTCCAACTCCCAGCTTAGGCAGGAAACCCTATACTTTTTCAGACAAATAGCTGTCCAAGCTCTTCTTAAAAACCTTCAGTGTTGGAGTGCCTACAACTTCTGGAGGCAAGTCGTCCCGATGATTAATACTTCTGTCAGGAAATTTCTCCTTAGTTCTAGGTTGCTTTGCTCCTTGATTAGTTTCTATCCATTGCTTCTTGTCCTGCCTTCAGGTGATTTGGAGAATAGGTTGACCCTCCTTTTCTATGTGGCAATACCTTAGATATTGAAACATTGCTATCATGTCACCCCTAGTCCTCCTTTTCATTAAACTAGACAATTCCAACAACTGTTCTTTATATATTGTAGCCTCCAGTCCCTTAATCATCTTTGTTGGTCTTCTCTGCACTCTTTCTAGAATCTCCACATCTTTTTTACATTGTGGCAACCAAAACTGGATGCAGTATTCCAAGTGTGGCCTTACGAAGGCATTATAAAGTGATATTAACCACATGATCTTGATTACGCCCTTCTGTTAATGAAGCCTAGGACTGTTTTAGAAATCTAAAAATAAGTCCTATAGAAATCTAAAAATAAGATTTCCATGGGCTGGAGATACATTTATTTCTAGCTCTGTAGTTCTTAGGCATTGAAGATAATTCTTGATCAAGTCTTGATCAAAGTCATGGCACTAATTCAAAACACTAAATAAATAAATACTTTAATTTTGGATTTAAAATTTTGATACATATTTTAATTTAAAAGACCATTAAAAGGGCAGTGGTAGAAAGGCATACAGAAGCACAAATATAATCATTTCTGATTTGCTGAAAGTATGAAATTCAGTGTTATCTTCTGCTATGATGTGTAACCAAATCTTAACCAAGTCTTTTCACTCAGAGACACAAACACATAAAGCCCACTTCCTACTCCTCCCCAGCTTACTTTATTGCAGCTGTTTGTATTTAGATGAGGTGATAGCTTTTATGTTCAGTAGGGAAAAATAGATATGTTTACATACAAAAAGCTAGTATCTACATTAGGGCTGTATTTTTCCCAGATTGAGCAAAATATCACAAACAGTGTATAGCTGGAAATCTGAAGAACTGTAGCTTAAGACATTTAGATCCCAGCAGATTGAGGAAGGTTTATAAATGCTGGATTTTTCAATTTTAAAAAAATCATTTGTGGGGGGGAACCTAGAAGTTCATTCAATGCAAAATCCATGTCCATACATTCAGTTAGGATCGTAAAAGGAAGCTGTTTGTTTGTTTATTTATTTAAAATAAATAAATATTCAGACAGGTTGCTGCATTTCATTATTCCCTTTTCGGTTAAAGAAATCACAAAGTGGCATTATCAGCTCTCTGTGTGACACTTTTATTGGGCCAAATATTTTATAGCCCCTACTTGCAGAATATTATGCTGCGGCAAGATGAATTTAAAAAAGATTTATAAGCTATAACAATATTGCGTTGCGATAATAGCGGACTAAGAAGGAGGAGAGATGAAATAATAAAGGGAAGGAAATCTGAGCAAGGAGACCAGGGGGAAAAAAAAACCCCACCAAATTTATTCTCAGCAATCTCACACAGACAAATAGGAGAATCAGGCTTAAAACTCCCGTTGAGAGTAGAGGTGATAGGATTTGGCTCATCATTTTTCTAGCCAGGATATCTAAAATATAGTTTACAGAGAGCAGCTGTGATTTCATTTAATGAGAGCGCCTCCTAGCAAAATGAGCTAATGAATGGATAGGCTGTATGTGTAATCTTTTCTTAGGTGTCAACCATGATTATCCTTGGTGTGCCATTACAGCACAGCTACACACTGTCAGTCAACCCACACCCAGGGTATTATACATTCGTTGCTGCCAAATCCATTACATGACGCAGGGTGAAGCACTTTAGAAGGGGCAGCTGACTCCTGTAGCTCCTTGGGCGAGCAAATTAGTGAGAATCTGTTCCATATGAGGGCGGGGGGGTGGGGTGGCGGTGAGCAACGGTCCATCTAGCGTGTCTTCTTGCCAGCTGAGCGCCTCACCAATACCTTATGTGACCCTGTCAATTTTCTGTTCTGGAGAGACGCAACAAGGTTATTAAGCAAATGTGACTGATGAAGAAAGAGAACCTCCAGCACGCAAAAAATTGGATTTCAAGGCCAGTAGGGAACCAGCATAATTCTCCGCCGTGTACTTGTGGGGGGGAGGGGTGGTTGTGGAAGGTTTTGGTGGTAATCAGATTGATACATGCTGCCTAGTGGGTCAGACACATTTGCTTCAAAATCAGTATCTGATCTATTAAAATGCAGTGCATTATTAATAATTGCCATTTAAAAGGAAGAAACAAATACTGTTCAGTTTGAGGGTGAAAGTTCGTTCTCTGAGCTTATGGGTTGATTTCCGAGCATTGTGTTACCAAGCTAGGTACCATCTTCAGTTTGTTCCTGTCTCACCTTCTATCTTGGTCATAACAAGATTGTCTTGTTATTTCCAATTAACTATGATCTGAATCATAATAAGAGGACCATGTTGGATGGGCAATATCTCTAGAGGCATCCGGTGAGGAAGTCTGCCCTAGGTAGGAATGTATGAGGATCTCTTCAGGATCCAAGATAAACCTGCCAGATAGGGTACCCCAAAAGCTGGCAATGTGGGCACAGGGGTGAAATGCTCCCAGTTCGGAGCGGATCGCCCAATCCGGTAGCGATGGAGGCGGGTGGTTCGGAGAACCGGTAGCAAAAATCCCTGCCCCCGCCCAATGCCCAGCTGAGCCGCGTGATCATCAGAGGCTTTTTTTCTTTTAAATGGCTCTGACAATCCAAGCTGAGTTGCCTGATCATCAGAGGGTCTTTTAAAAACCCTCTGCTGATCAGGCAACTCAGCTGGGATCGTCAGAGCCTTTTGAAAGCATTTTTTTACAGCTCTTATTTATTTATTTATTAGTTCAATTTATATGCCACCCTTCTCCAAAGACTCAGGGCGGCTTACAATGCACTTATAGCAATAGCCTTCATTCTTTTGTATATAACTGCTTATTAGGGCTTTTGGCCCCCCATAAGCGGTGTTTCTACAAAGTCACCTTATTGCCACCACAATCTGGGTCCTCAGAGGTTGTAGAAAAAATGGTTTTAAAAGTAAAAAAAAAAAAATGGCCACGCCCATCCAGTCACATTACCCCCCCCCCACCAAGCCACGCCCACAGAACTGGTAGTAACAAATTTTAGATTTCACCACTGTGTGGGCACCATCCACAAGCTGCAACAAGCAAGAGCAGGAGAAATGGAAGAGAGAGTTACATGTCACCGTTGTAGCAGGCTTGGCACTCACTAGGTTGCCCTCTCGCTTCTCAGTGAGAAGCGATCAAAGTGATCTTGTTCTTGTTCAACTCCCTTCCTTTCTTCGGAAGAGCCAACAGATATTCAGGCACCTGAAAGTCTCTCCCTTTTAAGCTTACTTTACCAGAACTGCAGAATTCTGGATGACCACTAGAAGGCAGCTATGAGAGTCATCCATATTTTTGCAGCACAGTTGGTTCCTTTCCCAAGGAAGGAAGAAAGGTGCAGCCGAGTGAGAAAAATAAGCCAATCTCTCAAAGGCTCTGATGGCTCCGTTTCCATTGTATGTTGCTGCTGCTACAAAGTCAACATCTGGCATTGAAATGGCAGTGGGAGAGATGATAACAGCAACAGCTGCAGGGGCACTTGATTCCTTCCACAGTGCTTTTCTGCTACAGTTTCTTCTGGGGTCCTGTGCTTGGATGATTGTGTCTGGACTTGACAATGCAACAACCTACTCCCTTATGATCCTCACTCCAAATACTTCGGAATAACTTTGGATCAGACTCTCTCCTATAAGAAACACCTAGAGAACATGTCCGCTAAAATCAATACCAGAAACAAGTTACTCCAGAAACTAAGAGGATCAAGATGGGGAGCCTCAGCCTCTACTCTCAGAATATCAGCACTAGGGTTGGTCTAGTCAACAGCTGAATATTGCACCCCTGTTTGGCTTAATAGCTGCCACACTAGCAAGATCAATGCTAGACCAAATGATACAATGAGGATCATAAGTGGCTGCATAAAATCTACTCCTACTTGCTGGCTCCCCGTCTTGAGTCACATTGCACCACCAGCTCTACGAAGGCAGGAAGCCTTAGTGAAGGAGTACAACAAAATTATGAGAAACCCACTTCTTCCTGTGCACGCTGATCTTCCTCATCTATCAATTGTCAGGCTTAAATCCAGGAAGCCTGTTAAATAGTTTGTTCAGGCATGAATTAGGCCGAGGTTGCGTTTAAACAGAACACTTTATTAAACAGCAACAGGCATTGAGAAAACACGAACAAGGCTGAGGAGAACTGACAGCCTATTTATACTCCTTAGCTTGTCAAACGATAACCAATCAGCAACCACAGATACTCCCGCTTTAGGGAGGCCACGCCTCTTGGCCAATCACGGGGTGGCGTCCCCAGTTGCCGGGGCCGCCGAACACAACAAAGCCCTCTCTGGCACTTGCTCGACAGCTGCCTAACAACTTTGCATCAACACACAATGGAAAGCCAGATGAACGCCCAGATGCAGGCAGTTACATATGTTACGTAACTATGTATATTATGTAGTTATGTAGCTACACAAAAGGTGCCAGGTTTTGACCTTCCTCGCCAGCATTGGTCAACTCTGAACCGGATCCATACCCAACATGGTGTCTGCCAGGACTCATTGTTTAAGTGGGGTCTTGTCTCTATGTGTGGTCAGTGTGATTGTGGTCAGTGTGACTGTGGTGCTCCTTGACAAAATATCCATCACATTGTGTCTGAATGTCCATCAAGAACTTACACCAGCCCAATGTCTGATGTTTTCAACATAGACCACCCTGTCCTTGAATGGGTGGGTGGACTGGACATTAACATTTGAACCACTATAAGCCCATGTATTTGCCATACGCTAAATAAAAAAATAAATAAGTGCGACAAGAAGGTAGTAAAAACTATTTTCTTCTTGCAAATGGTTATTTGGAATTTTGCAACCTAGTGAATTCCCTCAGCCCTTCCCCTCCCCTCCCCTCCCCACCCTTCTTCTCTTCTCTTCTCTTCTCTTCTTTCCTGCTTCACTCTATTTCTATCCCTGACCCTGTTCTGCAGAAGCCTAGTTTGAATCAGCTAAGGGGCACATATAATGTGCAAAGATCCCTTCAAAGGATTCTGCTTGCTCTCTAATTTCTGGTTTAGAGCTATTCTTCATTGTTTGCCTGACCCACTGTTTTGGTTCTTTTCACTGTTGTTGTATTTGTATGGAAAGAGGACTGGATGCTCTTCATACCTGTGTGGGTCAAGCAACTTTGGTGAAGATTGTGTAATCTTAGCAATAGCACTTAGAGTTATACACTGCTCTATAGTGCTTTACAGCACTCTGTAAGTGGTTTACAGAATTAGCCTACTGTCCCCAATAATTGGGGTCCTGATTTTACTGATCTTGGAAGGGTGGAAGGCTGAGTCAACCTCGAGCCCATCAGGATCAAATTCCAGACTGTGGGCAGAGTTAGCCTGCAATACCGCAATCTAACCACTGCACCATCAGGGCTCCTCCAGACTTACATCAGTCTTATGTCAGTCTTGAGTCTTACATCAACCTGATCTCCCCAAGGCAGGGAGAGCGCATCACATTGGGGTTCTGAAGAAGAGATGGAGAGAGGAGAAAAGAAGATGTCCATCTGGAAAACAAAGAGAAGCTGAGCCACATACATCTCCAACTCTAGTTGAAAGGGGTGGACTTAATAAGAAAAGGCAGGTGTCAGACCTGGAAGCCATCTTTCTACCTTTGTGCCTTCAGGCTTCAGGCCTGCCACAAATCCTACTGTGGGAAATTGGGAGGCGGGATTGCATAGAGGAAAGAAGATATGTAGTCACAATAAAATTCTTTATAGAAAGTCAAGGCCATTGTGCCCTGCAGCTGTGCTGAGAGGAATGAGGAGGTATCTTCTGTTCCGGATGGTACCTGATTGGATGTGTGGTGGAAATGTGGGAGAGGGCAAGGTCTTGAACTTTCTTTTGGGTGTTGAAACCCCGGAAGCTCTCAGATTCGGGTTTTCCCAGATGTGCCAATATGACATCTCTAATAAAAGTTAGCTTTGAGGAACTTCAAGCCTCGGAGTTTGATTTCGTTGGGGGTATTACCTGGAACCCTGACATTAACCCACATCTGAGGCAGGCTAGCCAAGCTTGGCTCTCATTTAGCTTGTCGCATTTAGCTATAATGGGACAATATACATTATAGACTCAGTCTATAATGAGACTGAGAGATGTGCAAAGGAGACACAGTCATGACTAGCAACCCTCCAGTCCCCGTGCCCAGGCAATAATAGGGAATATGTGCGAATCTTGTGTAGGTATGCCTGAATACAGGATAGATTTTTGGACACCAGGAGATATTTGCCCACAAAGTCTGCATTAAATCTTAGTCAATGAACTGCGCAATATTCTCCCCACACATTGTGCTTTTACCACATGACAGAGTTGGTAAGAAGCCTGCCCAATCTTTAGGCATGGAATTTACCGTCTTTTAACAGGCCCACCGCTCCCAGTCAATCTTTCCTAAGCTTTTATATGACAACAAATCACCTGATTTGTTCTTCCAAGAGAGCCGTTTTAATGAAAATGATAAAAAGCCATTCCCGTAAAGATTCTCTTAGAACGGAGAAGGAGCAGCACTCCATATGACAAAAGGCTTTTCTCTCCCCTTTTCTGCTGAGGAAGCCTGTGGAAGGTGGAGGGGGGTGGAATGCCTTATCCTATCCCATGGCACTCACAGGGATAGGAGAGTCAGACAACGTGACTCCGAGGCGGCCCACCCCCTCCCAAATGGGTGCAATGTGTGTTTAGATCAGTTTTATAGAAACTCTTTCTTTCTTTCTTGCCTTCCAGCTGGAATCAATTCAGAACTGCAGTTGGGGAAGGCCTCGAATGAAACTGGAGCTCCAGAAGCTGAGGAAAGGCACCCTCTGAAGATCTCCCGCTTGGTTCTGCACCAGCTGGAACCGCTCTCCTTCCCACACTCTGCATTTCGCAGCGCTTGTCAGCTGTGCCCAGTTTCTGTCAACAGGCAGAATTAGCGTGCTGGTGTTTGTATCATCATTTGCCACAAACTGGCTGCAGTCCAAGGCAGAACTTGGCATGATTAGAGCCATTGAAACCTGTGGATTTTTAGCTGGCTGCAGGGTGGTGGCCATTAACACCTATTGCATGTAGGTGAAAGAATGATGTGCCCCAAGAGCACACACTACTTGTAAGTGACCAGTTACCAAGATCTTCCACAAATCTGCTGATGGGTTGACTGACTTTTGAATCTGTAACATGTCTTTCTGTTTATATGTCCAGCATTCAATCCAGCTCTTTTTTCCTTCTGGAATAGAAGGGCATTTGACAGAGCCCAAATTCCAATGGTTCTCTTGTCATAACCGTAGGTTGAACTTCCAGATACCACTTTCTTCGGTCTACATTAGGTTCTTAACCCTAACTTTATTTTATATTTTGTACAGCTCCAGATGCTGGGCATAATGCACCTTTTTGCTCCACAAAAACAACCTTGTGAGGTGGGTTGGATTGAGACAGAAGGACTGGTCCAAAGCCACCAAGGTTATTTTCATGCCTAAGGAAGGACTCGTGATGTAAAACCACTTTTCCACATCCCAACCACTACATTAAACTAACCTTCTCCTTTGACCCAGTTCTAAGCAAAATAGAAATGAAAATACCGTATTTTTCAGACTATAAAACACACTTTTTTGTCTCCCAAAAGGGGATGAAAATGTTTGTGCATCTTATAGACTGAATATTGCCGAAGCCCTGCCCACCCACCGGCCATATTTTGGCCTCTGCATGCTCCGTTTTCAGGCCTCTTTTCAGTCTTTTTCAGGCCTTTTTTCGGCCTATTTTGGGGACTTTTTTGGCCCATTTTCAAGTCTTTTTTGGTCCATTTTCAAGGCTTTTTTCAGCCCGTTTTCAAGGCTTTTTTGGCCCATTTTTGGGGCTTTTTTGGCCCATTTTTGAGGCTTTTTCTGGGCCATTTTTGGATGGAAAACAGGACAAAAAAAATCCTCAAAAATTCCTCCCAATCAGCTGGGACTTGGAAGACAGAGAATAGATGGGGGCGGGGTCAGTCAGAATTTTTACTACCGGTTCTCTGAACTACTCAAAATTTCCGCTACCAGTTCTCCAGAACTGGTCAGAACCTGCTGAAACCCACCTCTGGTCTACATGCATCTAAACAGCTAAATATAGAAAATAATTTATTTGCACATAGGGGGAAGAGTGAAGAAGGAATAATAAAAGCATTGTGGGGGAAATGGCATTGATTTTCAATAGGATATGACACCTTATTCACTAAGATATTAATAGAAAAATTCACATTCCTTACTATAGGTCTGGTTAAAATCAGGCTAGAAACTGGGAGACTTTGAATTCTAGTCTTACCTTAAGCACAAAGCCAGCAGGGTGACCTTGGACCAGATACTTTCAGCCCTAGTAAGAAGCAGACAAAAACAAACCACTTCTGAAATCTTGTCAAGAAAACTGCAGGGAGTTGTCCAGGCAATTAAATAAAGATAAAATGGCCATAAAATGAAGGAGGCTAAGGTAAGTTTCTATTCTGTTTCTTGGAGAGCAGGCTTCTATACATCAATGGAAAAGTTGAATACATATTTCAGGTATCTGCAATGTTAAATGACCTATGTAAATCCATGTCAGGAATATATATAAAGCAGTGGTGAAATGTAAAATTTGTTACTACCAGTTCTGTGGGCATGGCTTGGTGGTGGTGGGGTAATGTGACTGGGTTGGCCAACTTTTTTTTTTGTTTTTTTACTTTTTTAAAGCATTTTTTTACAACCTATTCGGGAAAATAGGTTGTAAAAAATGCTTTAAAAGGTTAAAAAAGGCTCTGATGATTACAGTTGTGGCGCGCGATCGTCAGAGCCTTTGTCGACCTTTTAAAAGCAGGAAGTAACAACACCCTGGCGGGTGGGCGGAGCCTCATGCCACCATCGCAACCGGTTCTCCAAACCACCTGCCACAATCACTACCGGATTGCCTGATCCGGTCCGAACCGGGAGCATTTCACCCCTGATATAAAGTGATAAAGATGTCTGCCCTAAGAATTAGGAAAAAAGATGGAATTCTCTCAGTTATCTGTCCCAGAATACCTATGAAGAATTAGATGTGAACTATCACGTAAATGTTAGATTAGGGAGGAAAACTGGTGCTGAACTCACTTCAGCAATTTTAGCCACCTCTCGTTTACTTAACATGTGGTTCACATAGACAATGAAGTAATTATTTTGCAAACCTCAATGGGAAAATGTTACTGATGATTATGGGAAAGCTGCACCTTGCTAAACTAACTTGGCATTCCTTTGATACTGTTTTTGTCTCTTTTAATCAGAGATGGAAAGGCCCATTTAGGCTATGAAGCCAACCCCCTGTTCAACTCAGGCATTCAAATTAAAACATCCCAGACAGATGGCTGTCTACTTCTGCTTGATATGTGTTAAAACCTGTACCATAGAGACATTTGTACTAGCTTCATCACACAATCACTACATAAAAACTCAGGGCCCACAGGACAACTTTACACATGAACCTGCTGCTTTCAGATATCAACCATACTACAATATACACTATTGGCAGATTTTTGCAGTAACTCCCCAAAATTTGTCTGAAGATGAACTGTGTCTGAGGTTCAACTTTAAAAATTAGATTTAAGGAGCAGCTAGCTCACCATATTAGAGTACTTTTTGACTTGAAATCATTCTTAATCTTAATACTAACCTTTTATGCTGTCCCATACCATCTAATAGAAGATCAGTTTGATATAGTGGTTAAAGCATCAGGCTATATAGACTGGGAGACTGGGAGTTCTAGCCTTCCTTAGTCACAAAGCCAGTTTGGTGACCTTGGATCAGTCACCCTCTCTTAATCCTAAGAAAGAGGCAAATAGTTCTGGAAAACCTTGCCAAGAAAACTGCTGGAACTTGTCCATCCAGTCTTTGAGAATCAGACACAACTGAATGGAAGAAAAAGAATATAATTGCTGAAAAATTCACCATCGGTCAATTGCAAAATTTACTTGGAAGAGCTTACATCCTGTGACAATATCTGTAATATCAAACATTCACATCTGCCTATCTCAGGTCCTTGAGAAGAACTCAATAGGCGGACAAAAATGACAGATCCACTCTGAATATCTGGCTGGCTGTGCAATAAAACAAAATAATACCATTTAATGCTCCTACCTCTTCTTTTAGATTCTTTTAGATTGTTTTATGCAAGTGTTTGGTTTTTAACTTACATGCATTTGCATTTTCTAGCTTTTTACCAGGGGTTAAATCTACTTACCTTCCTTACTGGTTCAGAAGCACACGCACGCTTCACAGGTGTGCGCAGACTTTTTGCGCATATGCAAAACACATTACTTCCTGCTTAAAACCGGGATGTAATGACACCCGGGCGGGTGGGCGAAACTTTGCTCCACCATTGCTACCGGATCGCTGAACCAATGGCCAAGATGGCTACCGGATCGGGCAATCCAGTCTGATCCAGGAGCATTTCACCCCTGCTGTTTACTTTTATAGACTCAACGTATCCTTTATGCTTTCTGAATTAATGGCACACCCCCAACCCATTCAAATAAAGATTTGATTGGACTTGATTTGTGTTAAAAAAATCAAGAGCCTTGGTAGCACAGCAGACTAAAGCACTGTTAAGTAACACCAGCTGCCTGCAATTACTGCAAGTTCAAATCTCACCAGGCTCAAGGTTGACTCAGCCTTCCATCCTTTCGAGGTAGGTAAAATGAGGACCCGGTTTGTAGGGGCAATAAGCTGATTTTGTATAAAAAAGAACACCGCTTGGGGGGGAGCCCAAAGCCCTACTAAGCAGGTATATACAAAAGTATGAAGGCTATTGCTTAATGCATTGTAAGCTGCCCTGAGTCTCTGGAAAAGGGCGGCGTATAAATCGAACCAATAAATAAATAAACAATAAATAAAATGAGAGGAGGGAGAGAAAGAGAGAGAAAATATACTTATTCAAAGAATGATTTAAAAATAAAAATTCTGTATCAAAGACCCCAGGAGAAAAGTCTCATAAATTTTAAAGATTCTATGTGTATCCAGTAACTGGTGAGCCAATGACTTAGCTAAAACGGAGATACAGAAAACTAATTCTTTTAAAATAAAATAAAAAAAAACAATTACTCAGTTCAGCTTGCTATGAATAAATTGCACTTCTCTGAAACATCAGGCCCACAGCTGAGGCTGCTTTAGTTGTCACTGGATACTCAGATGGCAGCCATGGCAAGGAGAGCATTTCTATAATTATGGCTATTATATGACTCCTCCTGAGCCAGTTGGATTTGGCAACAACTGTGCGCAATACAATGAACTACAAATCAGCCAATTCCATTTTCAGTTAATGTGTTGTCCAAACCAAGCCTATGTGGTTAGTTTATAGTTCACAGTTATGAGAACTCCCAAACTGGATTAATTCCCTGAATCTTGGTTTAATTAACCATGGATAAGCATGCGTAAACACAAAGGTTACACAGATTTGAATTTTTCACATTGTGATCATTGCCTTCCAAAATCATACTGCCAGCATGCTCCCTCAGCTACCCTCCAAATTCCTTGGAAGTTCAAATCCCAAACATTTCACAGACACTAAACAGTGAAAAGTTACATTCTTACAGCATATGCTCCATGTGCAAAGAATCATTCCAACTATGGTTACTTTTGATTTGACTACTAGTGCTTTTTCTCATCTTCAGCAAACCATGAAAATATTCTTTGGCCAATGATTAGAGCTGGAGGTTTTCTGAATCATTGTGGAATTGCTACAGCAATTATACTGTGGACTAATTGGCTTAACAATTTTTTGTCTTGTTTTTCTTTTGTTTCATTTGCTGGAACTGCTTCTATGCTTTTACAACAGTGTCATTGCATGCATAACTGTTGGCACCTGCAGCTTTCCTTTCCTTGTGGCTTTCTAGGAAGAAAAGCTTCACCACCAAAGCTGCCAGGAATCCCATTAGAAGAATTTTAGCATAATCTGTAGCCTTCTGTATGGATGGATGGATGGATGGATGTCATTTTAATGGCCATCCCCTCACAACTCTGGGCAGTTGACAACAGTAAAAACAACAAAAACTTACAAATAATTAAAATTCCAAAAGAAAAATAATACGAAGAATCTATATCAAAACTCCTAAAGCTGTTGGGTTAAAACTTAACCTCATACATATTAACATATATTCCCAATCTTCCACAGAGGATCCAGGCCTTCAGGGATTTTTAAAGGTCATCAGGCTGGAGGTCTTCCAGGAGACATGGGGGGGGATGCTAGCCCATAGGGCAGTGATAGACAGGGGTGCTTCCTGGATTCTGCTACAGGATCTTTCTATTCTCTTCTTGGGCAGGCAAAAATAATTGGAGATAGCTGGTACCTCTTTCCTGATGTCCTCCTCAGGAATTCATATTGTTGAGGAATTTCTCTTTTGAGACAAATGTGTTTTATTTAACTTTATTTTTTGGAAAAAAATATTTATCTCTTTATAATAGTAATTCTATCCCTTAAGGCTAGGCAAATAGTTAGAAAAGGCAATGAGATTTTTGGGCTGTTAAAGACTAGAAGAGAAACGGGGCATCTTTCTCATTACCTCTGAGCTTCCACCTGTCTTTGTCAAACAACAATTTCTGTTAATTGGGTAGTTAATCTAATTATCTAATTAAGCAGAATTGCTATTAGCAATTAGACTGAGCACTGCATCAGAGCAGGGAGGTTTCCTTCCCTTTTGGGCCTTGACAAGAGAAACCAGAGAGCGATATAATCCCCTTCCTCCTCATTACTTTTTGGATCTGTAACTGAAAAACACCTGGAAGAGCATTTGTACCTTAGCATATCTGAATCTTAAAAGCAAATAGAAAAGAATAAAACTTTTAAGCGGTAAAGCTATCAGCTTTTGGTATCATAGGAATATGAGTTTTTAATTCAGCAGGTTTCTGTGCTCCCATTTTTCCTAAAGTTTTCTAATATGTTAACAACACAAAAATGTGTTGTTAATGTGTTTCAGCTTTTATAAAATACCTTTACAATTCCTTGTGATGTCACAGGTTTGTATTTCTTGACTTGAAAAGATTTGAATATGATGTGTGCATTTACAACCTGGAAAATTCTTCCCTTGTTTATGTTTTTAATCTGAGCTAGTTATGGCATGTCTTCCTCCCTTAATACTCCGACACCCTTATTGCCAATATCCCATATCTTTCTATTTCCTAAATCTCTTCTAACATCTCTTACTGATGATCAGTACTTGGAAGCCAACTGGTGATCAGTTGGATGTGTCCAAGTACTAAAATTATGGAACTTAGTGCCTACATTTGTCTATCCTACTCTGCATGGGTATCATTCCTTTGTATGGACTTTAAGTTCTTGAATTGCTGGGGGCTGGCTATTTTGGGGGGAAAACACACCTTAGTTTTGGGAAAGAGCAGAGTCCCCAAAACAAACCAATGATGTCTATTTTCAGGACCCTCCAAAGACTGGTTTTGGGAATGGGAAGGGAGAAGGGAACAAAACAAGTGAATGGAATGACATTCCCTCTTAAGGAGTTGGCTAGCTACTTGGATCACTAAATACTAATCGAGAGCACTCACAATTATAGGCCTGTCTTTCAATCGGAGCAGTTGTTATGACAATGTTTTGTGACCTATGTGAGTTAGATGACTGCCTTAACAACTCATTAACTTTACAGAAAAGACCAATAACCTGATCTTTATACTTCTGAGTCAACCCTCAACAATCAGCTCCAAATTAAGACTAAAGCAGTTTCGTTATAACAACCCTTTCATTTTGCACAAAATGCTGTCAGATGATGGCTGTGTTTTTTTTTAAAAAAATATTTTTTATTGTTAGAATAATGAAATACAAAGGAAAACAGATAATTGGCTACATTGGATAATAACAGTTAAATAACAGAAAAAGTAACTAAGCATAAATAAAATATAAATTAAAGCAACATAAAAACACATTATCCCCTTCTCTTCCATTTATTTCCCCTGCCACTGACCTTAACCAAGGTATTTATACTTTTCATTAAACTAAAAATTATTGCTAGTAACCATTTAAATTCTTTCATCTATTATTTTTATAGATCTCATAAATTTCTTCCTGAAAATCACATTCCAAATGTTTTAAATGTCCTGCTGTGTAATCTATAGTATATATGGGAGCCATTCTTGCTTAAATCTTGCGTTCTGTTGTGGATATACTATATTGTAGTAAATACTGATTTTTTTTTCACTTATGTTTTCTGGAATAATACCTAATAAGAAATAGTTGTAATTTTATGGAACGGAACAAGGCTCTTCACCCAAAGTCCCACTGAAGATGTTATTTAGTTTGGTAATGAAATGTTCAGGAACTAAAATCAAGTCTGGAGAAGAAACCACTGCTAAAAGTTGTCGTTTTAGTTTTAGGATATGATATATTTTTCTAGTACTTTGGAGGATTTTTTTTTTTTACACAACCATCACATTTGGTTTACTATTACTCTTTATTACTATTAAAAATATTACATTTTTAATATTTATTGTTATATGATTTGTATATCTTGGTAATTATTGATGGAGTTACATATAAGACACTACATGAGATGGGGACCTATATAAATGTGATAAATAAATGTCAAAAGCTGTGAAACATTTAACATCAATTCCCCTTGGTATAGAATCATAGAATATCAGATTTGGAATGGACTTTGCAGGTTTTCTAGTCCAACTCCCTGCCTGAAAAAGAGACCCTATACCATTCCGGGCAAATGGTTGTCCAATCTCTTCTTGAAAGACTCCAGTAACGGAGCACCCACAATTTCTGGAGGCAAGCTGTTCCATTGATTAATTGTTCCCACTGTCAAGAAATTTCTCCTTAATTCTAGGTTGGATCTCCACCGTCAGTGAGCTGTTGGACAGTATTACTTGGTCTGTTTATTTTATTTATTTATTTAATTTATTTTATTTGTATACCGCCCTACTCCCGAAGGACTCAGGGCGGTGAACAGCCATAGAATAAAACATATAAATACAAAATTTAAAATAGAGTAAAACGAATTAAATAATTTGGCTGAAAATTTAAAACCCCAGTAATTTAAAACCAAATTTAAAATTTCCATTTAAAAAGGGGAAAAACTTAGGTCAGGCCAGCTTGATGAAATAAGAACGTCTTGAGCGCGCGACGGAAGGTACGCAGATCCGGAATCCTCCGTATCTCTGGAGGGAGCTCGTTGTGTGGATGTTTGTGGTGGTTTAGGGGTGGAGAATTGTGGTAGGTAGGAGTGTATTTGGGGATTGTTATATGTGTTGGACCTGGTCTTTGGGTGTTAAGTGAATTTCGTTGTATGGGTATACTATGTATACATGTACAATGACAATAAAGTTATTTATTTATTTATTTATTTTTGTTAACCTTCCATCCGTTACTTCTTGTCTTACCCTCAGATGCTTTGGCTGTATTCTCTGTGATTGCTATTGAACCAGATACTACTATTTTATACCTGTGTATTTGATTTTTCTTGTCAAAGGGTAAGACCTTACTTTTCTTACCACTGAACTGCATTTTATTTGATGGGGCCCAATGTTCAAGTCTGTTCAAGATTCATCTTTTGAATCTTGAGCCTATCTTTTACAGTGTTGGCTATTCCACACACATACATACACCCCAGCATAGTGTTGCCTGGAAATTTAATGAAATCCCCTTCTATGCCCTCATATAAATCATTTATGAGGATGTTGAAGAGTACTGGGCCTAAGACAGAACCTTGAGGTACTCCACTGCATGCTTCCCTTCATTTAGATGTGGTTTTATTGCAGACTACACATTGAGTGTGGTTGATCAGCCAGTTGTGAGTCCATCTGATGATGATATTGTCTATCTCACTTTTTCTTTTTTCCATCTGATGAAACCATACTTAGATTACTGCATCTAATTCTGGTCACCACAATACAAAAAGGATATTTTTCAAATCTAACAATTTGGAAATACAACAGCCATGATAAATTCTACCAATCTGCAACTAAAATTAAAACAAAAAGTATTAAAAATAAAATGAAAATTATAACAATTAAAATTAGGTTCAAAAACATTTGTTTTTAAGATTTTGAAATGACACCAGGTTCAGTAGAGATCAACAGTTCAGGTTCCAAAGACCTCCAGACCAGAGGTGGGTTTCAGCAGGTTCTGACCACTTCTGGAGAACTGGTAGCAGAAATTTTGAGTAGTTCGGAGAACCGGTAAATACCATCTCTGACTGGCTCCGCTCCCATCTATTCTCTGCCTCCCAAGTCCCAGCTGATTGGGAGGAAATGGGGATTTTGCAGTAACCTTCCCCTGCGATACCCACCAAGCCACGCCCACCAAGCCACACCCACAGAACCAGTAGTAAAAAAACCTGAATCCCACCACTGCTCCAGACTAGATAGATGGTTTGGCTCTGAGCTATGGCAAGATAGACCTCTGACTAATATAAGGGGATCTCTTTAAATGGCCACAATGAGCTGAAGGGTGGGGCGGAAGATTAATAGAAGTTGGTACCCTAAAGATTTATATTTTTTTCCTTTCTACATTATGGGAATCTCAGTTTTGAACTGAGACCATCCCTGGACAGATTATAACTCAGTAACCTAGAAAAAATTTGTTATTTCTGAAGCAATAAAGCCAATCCTCAAAATAGATTGGGCAGTCATATCATATTGCTAGCTTTTACTAAATGTTCTTCCTCTATAGGAATTCAAGAATTCATCACATATGCCATGCTTTATTTGAGATTTTAATAATTCTGTAAAACAGGGGTCTTACTTTATATAGCATTTATGAACAAGTAGAACTTAAGATCGAAAAGGAAGTAAAATACTTGGGTATAACTATGACAAATACAAATTATAGGTTATTTCAAAATAACTATTTTAAAACATGGAATGAATTTTTTTAAAAAAAGGTATGTCAAGATGGGACAAATTGCAATTGTCACTGTTGGGTAGAATTTCTGTGATTAAGATGAATGTTTTACCTGGAATGTTATTTTTGTTTCAGACAATGCCTGTTTTGACAACTGATGTATCATTTAAACAATGGCAGAAGGGTATATCTAAATTTGTATGGCAGAGGAAAAAAATATGAGTTAAATATAAGGTACCATAAGATGAAAAGGAAAGAGGAGGATTGGGTCTACCAGATTTGAAATTATATTTGATGAAAGAATGGGTATTGTTGAGAAATAGACGGTTATTGGAATTAAAAGGACATGAACTAAGATTTGGGTGGCATGGATAGTTATGGCTGGCCAAAGCTATGTGTAAAGTAGATTTAAAAAATAATCATGTCAGGTGGGCTATTCTTAGTGAATGGAATAAATATAAATTTAGGTTTATATTTATATTTATTAAACATATTTATGGATTTTATCACAATAAGCATTTTATAAATGAGAAATGATCAATGGCTATCTTACCGCAGTGTATTAGATTTTTCTCAGGGAGATTATAAAATAAAATCAAGAGAAGATTTGATATAGAAAGATATCTCTATCAATGGTTTTCTTATGTACAATTATCAGAAAGATTTAAAGTAGTGTAGGAAGTTAGCACCCACCCCTCTCCTAGAAGAATGAAATATTCTAGGAAATATTAAAAAGGTAGAATATTATACCTCCCTGGATGAGAAAAGGAGAAACATGCTCTTGGAAAGCAGCCCCATCTTTGTTAATAGCCTCAAAAAGACTGGTGCCAACCTATCTATAAGACAAAAGGCTGGGCCAACTTATCTACAAAACAAAAGACCTTCACCCTCAGAATATGATAGGATTAGCCTTCACTCAAATCCACCCTCACTCAAATCCAAACCAGGACAAAGCCATTAAGCCATAATAGGAATTGCCCAAAGCCCCTTCATTACATCACCCAGCAAGATTCAATCAAGTCTGGGACTCAAGACAACCCACAAAGTTACCCCTGCATGGGCCCATCGGAGTATGACAACCAATCAGACCCCGTGGGGGTCGCCAGTCGACATTGTTTGACCGATGGCACCCTGAGGAGTCCCTCTTTGTGGGAGCATATTGGCCAGTGGGAGGCTATCGGTGGCAGAAGGCGATCTCGTAAGTACCCAGGTCCTAAGCCATGGAGCATTTTAAAGATGGTAACCAGCACCTTGAAGCGCACCCGGAAGACCACGGGGAGCCAGTGCAGCTCGCGCAGGAGAGGTGTTACATGGGTGCGCCGTGTCGCTCCCATAATCACCTGCGCGGCCGCATTCTGGACCAGTTGGAGTCTCCAAGTGCTCTTCAAGGAGAGCCCCATGTAGAGAGCATTACAGTAGTCCAGACAGGAAGTGATGAGGGCATGAGTGACCATGCACAAGGTGTCCCAGTCCAGAAAGGGACGCAACTGGTAAATCAGGCGAACCTGATAAAAAGCCCTTCTGGCCACAGCCGTCATATGATCTTCTAAAGACAGCCATGCATCCAGGACACCCAAGTTGCGAGCCCTCTCTAAGGGGGCCAAGATCTCACCCCCAATAGTCAGCGATGGAGCCAGCTGGCTATACTGGGACGCCGGAAACCACAGCCACTCGGTCTTGGAGGGGTTGAGTCTGAGCTTGTTTCTCCCCATCCAGATCCGCATGGGCTCCAGGCACCGGAACATCACGTCAAGGGCATCATTGGGGTGGTCCGGGGTGGAGATGTACAGCTGAGTATCATCAGCGTACTGATGGAACTTCACCCCAAAACCACGGATGATCTCACCCAGCGGCTTCACATAAATGTTGAACAGGAAGGGCAAGAGGACCGACCTTTGCGGCACCCCACAAACAAAGCGCCTCAAGGTCGACCTCTGTCCCCCTGCCAACACAGACTGCGTACAATCAGAGAGGAATGAGGAGAACCACCGCAACAAGGTGCCCCCCATTCCTAACCCCTCCAACTGGCGCAGCATGATACCATGGTCGATGGTATCAAAAGTCGCTGAGAGGTCTAATAGGACCAGGACAGAGGAACAACCCCTGTCCCGAGCCCTCCAGAGATCATCAACCAATGCGACCAATGCTGTTTCCATGCTGTACCCCGGCCTGAAACCCGACTAGTACGGATCCAGATAGACCGCTTCATCCAGGTACTGGGGAAGTTGTCGCGCCACCACACTCTCCACAACCTTCGCCACAAAGCGAAGGTTGGAGACTGGATGATAATTCGCTAATACAGCCGGGTCCAGGGAAGGCTTCTTGAGGAGGGGCCTCACCACCGCCTCTTTCAGGGCGGAAGGGAAGAAACCCTCACTCAGAGAAGCGTTAATAATCACCTGGAGCCAGCCTCGTGTGACCGCCCAGAGGCCAGCACCAACCAGGAGGGACACGGGTCCAATAAACATGTGGCAACACTAAGCTTACCCAGAATCCTGTCTACGTCCTCGGGAGTCACAAGGTCAAACCCCTCCCAGATAACACTCTCAAGACTCACCTCCATCACCCCATCTGAACCTACCCAGTCGGAGTCCAAGCCTTCCCAAATCTGAGCGATTTTGTCATGCAGGTATTGCACAAAATCCTCAGCCCTACCCTGCAAGGGGTCTTCCCGTGCTCCCAAATGAAGTAGGGAGCGGGTCACCCTAAACCCTAGGGCGGCTGCGCGGTTCTCTGCAGATGCAACAAGAGCGGAAAAATAATTAGATTTTGCCGCTCTTATCGCCCCTAGGTAGATCTTAATGTGAGACCTCACCAGTGTTCGGTCAGATTCAGAGTGGCTGGCCCTCCAATCGCACTCCAGGCGTCTTTTCTGGCGCTTCATTTCCCTCAGCTCCTCAGAAAACCAAGGAGCCAATTGAGATCGGCACCAGGTTAGAGGCTGCAAAGACATGACGCGGTCCAAAGCTCCAGCGGCTGCCCTATCCCAGGCGGCCACCAGTTCTTCAGTAGAGTCGTGAGCCAGAGCCTCAGGAAATGGCCCAAGCTCCATCAGGAACCTATCCGGATCCATCAGGCGCCTGGGACAGAACCACCTAGTCGGTTCCGTCTCCCTGCGATGGAGGGTAGCAGCTCGAAAGTATAGTCGAAGGAGTGAATGATCTGACCAGGACAAGGGCTTGATGACTATATCCCCTATTTCTAGATCATTCAACCACTGACCAGAGACAAAAATCAGGTCCAGAGTGTGTTCCCCCATGTGAGTAGGGCCTTGAACTAACTGGGTCAGGTCCATGGCCGTCATGGAAGCCATGAACCCCCGGACTGCCTCTGACATTTCACCAACAGATGGCAGGTTGAAATCCCCCATGACCATAAGTCTGGGGGTATCCACCGCCACCCCGGCTATTACATTGAGCAGCTCGGGCAGGGCCGCTGCTACATGGCAGGGAGCCAGGTACGCAATCAGCAAGCCCATCTGTACCCCACGACCCCACTTCACAAGGAGGGACTCACATCCGGCTATCTGAAGTACAGTGGTCTCCCTTGGATAAAGACTTTCCTTTATAATAGCCGCCACCCCACCGCCCCTACCCTGAGCCCTCGGCTGATGGAATGCACGGAAGCCTGGTGGGCACATTTCAACAAGGGGAACCCCCCTCCCAGCCCAACCAGGTCTCCATAATACCCGCCAAGTCAGCACCCCCCTCTTGAACCAGATTGTAAATGAGGTAGGGGGTCCTGTCCACCATTAAACCATCTTTCCAATTGGCCCCCATGTTTCCAGTGTCTTTCTTGGTGACTTTCTTGGTCCACTTGGAACTGAACCCAGATGGACATTTCTTCCAACAGTACATAAAATGGTATTGAACAATGCAAGATTGAATTTGAAACAGAATTATGTACTAAAGATAAATATGTTGTTGCTAGAACATAAAAACTTCTGTTGAAATAAGAACAACTGAAAGAATGTATGATAAAATGAGCTAAATTTTTAGTTACAATATATAAATGGAACAATGGGAAAATATATAAGTGAAAGAATTTAAATTTACATTATGTTCTAACTTCAAAGATAATTTTTATAACATGCTACGTTGCTATTATTTGTCACCAGAGAAATTGTCTAAATTGTATAAAAGTGCTTTGTATCTTTATTGGAAATGTAAACATGAAGCGACATTTTATTATGTTTGGTGGACATAAAAAAACCTCAAAACAGTTTGAATACAAATACACACTTTAATTCAGAAGATTGCGAAAATTAAAATACTACTGAAACCAGAAACTTTTCTTTTGGGACTAATAGACAAATAACTAGGAAAAAAGGCATGGCACTTTGTTTTTATATATGACAACTACAGTGAGGCTACTATATGCTCAAATGTGGAAAAATTTGATACCACCAAGAATAGTTGGTGAAATGATGGAACTGGCAGAGATGGCTAAATTAACTTTCTTAATCAGCAAAAAGGCAATATCTACATTTTTACTTCACTGGCAATCCCTTATAGACATTTTTTATGAAATGGAAAAAATGCATTCATGATTTATGTTTTGATGATTAGAAACAAATATTGATAATAGGAAAAATGTGAGGGTTTTTTTAAAGATAGAGCAAGAGATAATTTTGTAACCATACTTATATTTGCTGAAATTGGAAATGTTTCTCACTGGACTTTTCCTTTGTTCTATTTTGTTTTAGTCTGTTAGTTTTTAAGTTTCCTTTTAATGAAATCTAATTTAAAAAATAGAATAGCACTCTCTTTTTACAATCCTGTAATCTCTTAATTCAGGGTAGAAACTATTTGTAGAAAGTTAGCACCCACCCTTCTCCTAGAAAAATGAAACATTCTAGGAAATATTAAAAAGGCAGAATATTATATTTTCCTGGATGAGAAATGGAGAAACATGTTCTTTTAGGCAGGAAGCAGACTCACTCTTAATAGCCCCCACCCTCCTCAATAGCCCACAGCAGATGTCAGCATTAAAAGATAAAGAGATGGCTAGGTCTATTCATAAGCAAATACCCTCACCCAAGATCCAACAAAGATAGGATTAGCCCTCAGCCATAATAGGAATTGCCCCAAACCCTCTTCATTACATCATCACTCAGCAAGATTCAACCAAGTCTGTGACTCAAGACAACCTACAAAGTTGTCCATCTGCATGGCCCCATGGGAGTCTGACAACCAATCAGGATGCCCTTACACAGGAACAGGAAGCTCTAAGGCGGGGCCCAAGAGAGGGTATAAATATCTCTCTCTCTCTCTCTCTCTCTCTCTCTCTCTCTCTCTCTCTCTCTCTCTCTCGTGCTCATTTTGCCCAGGACCCAAAAAAACACCATTTGATCCTATCCACCATTAAACCATCTTTCCAAATAGCCTCCATGTTTCCAATGTCTTTCACCCCACTTGGAACTGAACTCGGATGGACATTTCTTCCAACATATTTTTTATATTTTATTTATATGCCTTTATTATTTTTATAAATAATTCAAGCTGGCAAACATATTTAATACTCCTTCCCCCTCCTATTTTTCCCACAACAACAGTGAAGTGGGTTCATCTGAGAGAAAATAACAGGCCCAAAGTCACCCAGCCGGTTTTCATGCCTAAGGCAATAATAGAACTCAGTCTCCAAATTTTAGCTGGATGTCCTAACCACTAGACCAAACTATGAAATCTGAGCATTCTGATTCATCAGTCATTTTCTTATCATAGAGGATAGTATTTTTAAAAGTGAAGAGTTGAGATCAGCTTTAAATTAGATTTATGTATTTGCAAATATATAAGCATTCATATAAATATATGTATAGACACTTAATCTCCCCCTTATTGGGGAAATAAGGCTTGAATTCAGGCAGGTTCTTCTCTGCAGCATTGAGAACTGGGGTGGGAAATTTGAAAAAGTGGCCATTCAAGGTATTGCCAGGTTGCTAACCACTATCCCCAGGAAATAGATGGAACCCTCCATAACTCACAACTCCATACACCAGTTTTGATTGCCCCACTGAAAATGTAGTTGAGAAGTTGATGCTTTCTCCTGATAAGTAAGTCAGAACCCTAAGGAGAAAACTGGACTCCCTCCTACTTCATGTCCCGGCCCAATTTCCTACACAAAACCCAAACATCAGAAAATTATGGGAATTGCAATCCCAATGCAATTCTAAAAATCATCAGTTCGGCCCGTGTCCAGTCTGCTGGAATTTACCATCTTTCCATTCACTCCCCACTTTATCATCTCCCAATATGGCCACTGCACTGACTTCGTGGACTGACTTCTGTTTCCTGGCCACATGGACAGGCGTTGCTCCATCTTCTCTCCCTAACCGGACAGAGAATCATATCTTGGGATATGAGTATTGAGAGAGTCGGCTCCTGGCAGTTATTTTAACATCAACACCATTGACACCTTGGACTATCTTGAGACTCCTCCCACTGCCATGAAAGGGCAATGGAGTTTCCAAAGTACAAATACCTAAGACTTATGTTTTCTCTTTGTTGGACTTTTTAATCATCATAGCCAACCCCCTGGCTATAAGCCACCATTTACTCCTGATATTAGATGTATTCAACAGCTGAGCTCCTTGGGCTGTGAGACTCCCCTCTCTCGCAGATTTGGCCCTCTACCCTATCGAGGGCCTACCTCGATGAGGGGTCTTGGAACCCCAAGAGGTGGCAAGCAGCAAAAAAGAGAGTGAGGGATTTTTTAACAAAAGCTTGTGTAAAGTTTTTAAGGGGTTTTGGGAAGGGGTGGGAAGGACCTGGGGGGGTCCACAGAACCTCAGAGCGGCTGAGTGGGTCTAAGGGTCAAGGCGGGAGGAGAGAGGGAGGGGGTTTAGATAGGGAACCAGGGGTCGAGGTGAAGGGCTATGCCATCAAAATAGTGGGTGGCAGGGGCAGATATGGTAGGCGCAGGGGGCCATATCATGTTCAGGGAGTACGCACTCGCTGCTTACGAGCAGTGGCATGCTCCGGCCCTCAAAACACCTCTTGTATTCCAGGTTGTGCAGAATCTCAGGGCCCGAACCTTCGGCTGCTGTTGTGTAATGTCAGGTCGGCGACTAATAAAGCCCCCCTCATTCATGATTTATGAGGGGGTGCAGACCTGGCAGGGATTACGGAGACCTGGTTGGGCCACGAGGGGGGGGTTCCCCTCGTGGAGATGTGCCCACCAGGCTTCCATGCATTTCATCAGCTGAGGGCCCAGGGGAGGGGTGGGGGGGTAGCGGTGATTATTAAAGAAAGTCTTAGTCCGAGGGAGGCCACTGTTCCTCAGATAGCCAGCTGTGAATCCCTCTTTGTGAAGTGGGGTCATGGGGTACAGATGGGTTTGTTGACTGCGTACCTGGCTCCCTGCCACGTGACAGCAGCCCTGCCTGAGCTGCTCGACGTAATAGCCGGGGTGGTGCTGGATACCCCCAGGCTTCTGGTCATGGGGGATTTCAACCTGCCATCCATCGGTGAAACGTCAGAAGCAGCTCAGGAGTTCATGGTTTCCATGACGGCCATGGACCTGACCCAGTTAGTTCATGACCCCACCCACATCGGGGGACACACGCTGGACTTGGTTTTTGTCTCTGGTCAGTGGTTGAATGATCTTACAATAGGGGACCTAGTTATTAAGCCCTTGTCATGGACAGATCATTCGCTCCTTCAGCTAGACTTTCGAACCGCTTCCCCTCGTCGCAGGGAGACAGAACCTACCAGGTGGTTCCGTCCCAGGCACCTGATGGACCCTGAGAGGTTCCTGACAGAGCTTGGGCCATTCCCAGAGACTCTGACTCGCAACTCGGCTGAGGAACTGGTGGCCGCCTGGGATAGGGCAGCAGCTGGAGCCTTGGACCATGTCGCGCCTTTGCGCCCTCTGACTCAGTGCCGATCTCAACCAGCTCCTTGGTTCTCTGAGGAGCTGAGGGAGATGAAGCGCCAGAAAAGATGCCTAGAGAGCGACTGGAGGTCCAGCCGCACCGAATCTGACCAGACACTAGTGAGATCTTATATCAAGACCTACCTAGTGGCAATAAGAGTGGTGAAATCCAACTATTTTTCCACTCTTATTGCATCTGCAGAGAACCGCCCAGCTGCCCTGTTTAGGGTGACCCGCTCTCTCCTATGGGTGGGAGCGAGGGAGGATCCCTTGCAGGGTAGAGCTGAGGATTTTGGACAATTCCTGCATGATAAAATTGCTCAAATTCGGACCGGCCTGGACTCTGATTGGATAGCCTTGGACGGGATGATGGAGGTGAGTCTTGAGAGTGTCACCTGGGAAGAGTTTGACCATGTGACTCCTGAGGACGTGGACAGGATTTTGGGGAGGCTTAACGCTACCACATGTTTACTGGACCCGTGTCCCTCCTGGTTGGTGCTGGCCTCCCGGGAGTTTACACGAGACTGGTTTCAGGAGATTACCAATGCTTCATTGAGTGAGGGTGTCTTCCCATCTGCCCTGAAAGAGGCGGTAGTGAGGCCCCTCCTCAAGAAGCCTTCCCTGGACCGGCTGTATTAGCTAACTATCATCCTGTCCCCAAAGTTCGGATCGCGGTGAAGGTTGTTGAGAGTGTGGTGGCTGGACAACTTCCTCGATTCCTAGATGAAGCTGTCTACCTAGATCCATGCCAGTTGGGCTTCAGGGCGGGTTACAGCACGGAAACGGCATTGATCGCATTGGTTGATGATCTTTGGAGGGCCCAGGACAGCGGTTGCTCCTCTGTCCTGGTCCTCCTAGATCTCTCAGCGGCTTTTGATACCATCGATCATGGTATCATGCTACGTCGGCTAGAGGGGGTGGGAGTGGGGGGCACCATGCTACGGTGGTTCTCCTCCTTCCTCTCTGACCGTACGCAGTTTGTGTTGACGGGGGCAGAGGTCGACCTCGAGGTTCCTCACTTGTGGGGTGCCACATGGGTCGGTCCTCTCGCCCCTTCTGTTCAACATTTATGTGAAGCCGCTGGGTGAGATCATCTGTGGCTTTGGGGTGAAGTGTCAACTGTATGCCATTGACACGCAGTTGTACATTTCAACCCCAGGCCACCCCAATGATGCCCTTGACATGATGTCCTGCTGCCTGGAGGCCGTGCAGATCTGGATGGGGAGGAACAGGCTCAGACTCAACCCCTCCAAGACTGAGTGGCTGTGGCTCCCGACGGCCCGATATAGCCAGCTGACACCATCGCTGGCTATTGGGGATGAGATCTTACCCCCCTCAGAGAGGGCTTGCAACTTGGGCGTCCTCCTGGATTCACAGCTGTCCTTGGAGGATCATATGACGGCCATGGCCAGGGGGGCTTTTTATCAGGTTCGCCTGATCTCCCAGTTGCGTCCCTTTCTGGATCGGGACGCCCTGCGCACAGTCACTCACACCCTCGTCACTTCCCGGCTGGACTATCGTAATGTTCTCTACATGGGGCTCCCCTTGAGGAGCACCCGGAGGCTCCAGCTGGTCCAGAATGCACCTGCACCAGTAATAATGGGGGCGACTCGTTGCTCTCATGTAACACCCTCTTGCGCAAGCTGCACTGGCTCCCGGTGGTCTTCCGGGTGCGCTTCAAGGTGTTGGTTACCACCTTTAAAGTGCTCCATGGCTTAGGACCTGGTTACCTACAGGACTGCATTTTGCCACCGATTGCCTCCCACCGACCAATACGCTCCCACAGAGAGGGCCTCCTCAGGGTGCCGTCAGCCAAACAGTGTAGGCTGGCGACCCCCAGGGGGAGAGCCTTCTCTGTGGGGGCCCCGGCCCTATGGAATGAATTGCCCCGGACATATGAAGGATCCCCGACCTCCGTGCCTTCCGTCGCGCTCTGAAGACCCTATTATTCCAGCAAGCTGGTCTGACAGGATAAAGGTTTTTTAAATTGGGTTTAGATAGGGGTTTTAAAATGATTTTAGTTGGATGTTTTAAATTTGGCCAAATGATTGAATTATTTTAATAAGCTTTTAATTTTTGTTGTATATTGTTTTTACTATGGCTGTTCACTGCCCTGAGTCCCTCAGGAGAAGGGCGGTATATAAATATAATAAACTAAACTAAACTAAACTAAACTGTGGAATTATAGCCCTTTATATTTTAAAATATTTTTCTGAAAAAGGTTTGTTGAAGGTTACGTGCTGCACACAATTTCTGTTTGATGAAGTATCTCTTTTACATGCATGGTTATGACAACCTAGTTTTTCTCACAGGAATGTCTAAAGTAGACCTGTGACTTAACTGTGCCAGAAAATTTTGTTTTGCTTACTCTAACGTGCTGTTCCTTGTTTTCCAAGCACAGCATGTTCTGCAAATTTTAAGTATGTAGCTTTGCTTATAGTATATATAACCTCACTGCTGTCTTGATTACTAGGTCATTCTTTGAAAATGGAAGATAACTGGGCTTATCCATCTCCAGAATGAAAACTGTAGTAATTCTGTTGTTCTAGGGCAAAATAAATTGTGCTACAATCTCTCTCTCTCTCCCTCTTCCTCCCCCCCACCTCCTATAGTTTTTCTATGCTACAGTTTTTTGAATCAGCAACAGAGATAGGTGACTATTAATCCAATCAGGAATAGCAAAAAATCACATCGAAAAAGAAAGATGATAATTTCATAAATTAAAATTTGAAACAAGTCCTACATAATTTTGAGTTCTAAACAATATGTGTTGTGTGACACATTAAGGAATAAAATTGTTTATTTGGTTTTGTCTTAATGTGAATATTGTCACCGTGATTGTAAGCAGTTTATGCAAATCTACTCAATGTTGGGTTATTTTATAAACCATGGCTTTTACTGCAATACGCAAATCTAGATCAGTATATTTTAACCAAAGTGCAGGGTTTTGCTCTTTTTTTTTTCCCCTTCAAGTTAGCTTTTGACTCCTAGAGACTGCTTGGACAAAACTTCCTGCAGTTTTCTTGGCAAGATTTCCAGAAGTGGTTTGCCCTTACTTCCTTCTCAGGACTGAAAAAAAGTGACTGGCCCAAGGTCACCCAGCAGGCTTTAGATCTAAGACAGGACTGGAATTCACAGTCTCCCACATTTCTAGCCAGATGCCTTGATCATTACACCAAGTAGCTCTATAGGAATACAAATTTATAAAAGTACGATACAGCTTTCATCCTAATAGAATTTTCAGAGATTTACTTACAAAACAATGTAAAATGAGATATTCCACTGGACTTGGGTTGAGATGGTGATGCAGAGTATATGAACTCCATCTGCTAATTTTAAATTTTTATTTTATAAATATTGGATAGGAGCTTTTTAATTGGATTCTAATTGAAGCACACAGCGTCAGGAACAGCTGTGGTTTATCTATGACAAGCTAAGTTTATTGCAAGAAGTATGGTATGCCAACAATAAATAAAGAATGTAAACTGAAGGTGGCATTCCAAACATTTTATCTTCCAAATAACACAAAAGAAGTTTAAAAAAACAAAAAGACTAAATAACAACCCTCCAAAAAAAAAGGTTTTCGCGGGTGTTTGTATGTAGGTCTTTGGTTATTCGGGTCTTCTCCCACGTAAAATTGGAAGTGTCTTGGCGACGTTTCGATGAAGTCTCATTCGTCATCTTCAGGCTGGTGTTCTCGGCTTCGTGCTCCTGGAAGCACGAAGCCGAGAACACCAGCCTGAAGATGACGAATGAGACTTCGTCGAAACGTCGCCAAGACACTTCCAATTTTACGTGGGAGAAGACCCGAATAACCAAAGACCTACATATATATATATATATATATATATATATATATATATATATATATATATATATATAATCTTATGTGTTTCTGATCATTTAAATAAATTTAAATTTAAATATAATTTAAATAAATAAATGGAAAACAAACTTCTTATGAAGCAAATCTCTAGCTTTAAGCATAATCTCTGCTTTGAAGAATGCCTCTTGATCATTCCTGGAACATAAAATGGTGGGCGATGGCGGCTGAGAAAAGTGAATGCAAAGCAGAGGAGTTACTAGAAAATGTATCAGTATGTCTTCTTGGTAAGAAATGTAATTGGTTATGCCTAGCAGGGCAGCCATTTTATGAAAGTTATTCAAAAGTCTATACGGTGAGGTCCTTGGTGTTTTCTTAATTTGGCTCTTTGCTTTTAGACCTTTTGTTATTCAACTAAGTAATATCAACAGTGCAAGCATACTAATTCCATAGTTGAACCCTGAGCTACAGATATATTCTTCTATTAAAAGCTTATGGTATGGTAAGATTTCAAAATTCCAACTACACCCACTGTTTTCCAAAAGTTGAAAACTTTTGTCTTACATTTACTGTTAATCCTTAAATGCTTTGGAATGTGATTTTTTTTTTTTTTGCTTTTGAAAGAACTTTAGAATCATATGCGTTTCCAATACAAACCTATTTCTGATATTTATTATATACCAACCACATATTGTTTGTTATACTTGGAGCCCACTGCAGCTGCAATTATCAAAGAAGGGATAAAATGCAGATGGAAGAAATCTGGCTGTCAGAAAAGTTGAGAAAAGACAAAACTGAAAAACCAGACAGCTATATTCTTCCAAAAAATCTTGCTAATAGCCACAAGCTAAAATCAAATATTTGTTTATTTATTTGTATAATTGACTATTGATTATTATGGTTTTCCACTATACTACCTCCACATTTCCTCACGTTAGGACTTTTCCCCATAACATGTGTCAGTTCTAAAAACTAGCTCACTTATAAAAGGACATGTTCAGACTGCAAGGTTGTTTATGGCATCCCCTTGTTATTTATTTTAATTCAATGCACTGGTAATACATGATCTGGAACTACTCAGTCATCCAATAGCTATGCTAGCAGTTTTTACAGCCTTGTAAAAGGAAGTGAAGAACCTAAGTCTTTTCCTTCTCATTATTGTTCTTTTCCACTGGAGCAAAACAGAAACCCGTGATGGCACAATTGTGATCAGTGCCACCTTGTTTACTTCTGGGAGGTCCTACCCATTTCTATTCCTTTACATCTCCCTGAGAAACTATGAAGGGATGGAAACATAGAGAGCCACTGAATGCCTAGAGAGTCTTTATTTTGTCCCTTCTAGGATATTGTTTCAACTGTCCGAGGTGGTGACATTAACTCTAAACATACCTCAGCTATTTAAATGAAATCTAGTTTATTAAAGGTTGATGGCTGGGTCCACTGACTTACTTTTTATGTTCATCCAAAATACTATCTCTTCCCCATTTTACAGTTATCCGTCATGCGGAAAGGCTAAAGGATGCAAAAAATGCCAGGCCTACAAGAACAGAGCAATTTATTTATCATTAAAACAAGGTACACAGGGAAGGAGGAAAAAAAGCAAACAAGCAATTCTTTTTCCTGTGTGCATTTATTTTAATATTAAAATTAGGCTTTATTAAGATCTTTGTTTTACAGGGTAAACACCACATGAGCAACAAATCAGCTTACATATACACGGTGACCGTGGTGGATACAGATTATAGGCAGGGGTGGGTTCTACTTACCTTTACTACCGGTTCACAAGGGGATTGTGCGCGCGCTGAGCTTCTGCGCATGTGCAGAAGCTTCTGCGCATGCACAGATCGCCTATGACGACATCTGGGGTGGTGGGCAGAGCCTCCCGCCAGTTTTACTACCGGTTCTTGTGAACCGATCCGAACCGGGGGTAACCCACCACTGATTATAGGACAAGGTAAGGAGATTGATTAATTTCACATCTTGTGTTAAATTTTGATAGGGCTTGCTTGACAAACTTGTTGTGTGATTCCAGCCAACTATGGCTTATTCAACCAACTAGGTTTAAAACAATTTATGGTTTAGCACAAGCTATAGTATTAAAAAGGTCTTTGACTACCAACAACTCGACCTCAAAATATTAGCATCCCTTGGTTCTCCCAGGAAAGACTGTCTGTACAATTTCTGCCTGGATGAGTTATGGCCCTCGCAGAAATGCTGAAGCTGAACAGTCAATCCTATCCCCACAACTTTCACTTGATGCTTGGAATATTTTATATTGCAAATAAAGCCAATGTTTAGAACAGTTAGAACAGAAAAGCCCTCTGCTTGTTTTCTTTTCACCACGAGCATTACTCACATGTTTCTGTATGCTTGGCTCAGCTGGCTTAGTCGACTTTTGCTCTGGATTCCCCTTCCACTGGATTCCTTTGCACTTAAAATCGTATTTTAATCGGTGTTTATTTCCATTTGCATTTTTTTACTTCTATTTATCATTGCTTCAGAGGTCCTTCTCAGACCCATTTATCATTTTCCATTATCCTGTTGCAGCAATCTATAAGCTGTCTTGGTGTCGATTCACACTGAGAGCCCGACTGTCCTACAAATTGTTCAGGGCTCAAAGGCCACTGTAGTTTTCCTTGGTTGCTAGCATCACAATGGCTGGGGGAGGAGTCAGAGCTCTTTGTTGTTTCTATGGATTATAATCAATAAGGCCCATTAGTGAGACAACTACATACATCACTAAACTTTGACCTATGCTCCCTAGAGCAGTCTCAAGGTGCTCATTCAAATACTGGCGACATCCAGGCTGCCATATTGCAAACTCAATAGGAAAGAGATCACAGATTTGCATTAGAGTGCCTTTACCATCTGCACACTCATTCAGTCTAAATAGTGGGTCTAGCTCTGGCTTGTGCGGTCCATAATTTAATACTATAAATCCTTACAATGGAAATACTGGTTGAACCATGTCTAATTATTATCTACTTATTTATTGTATTAAAAGAGAGTAATTAGTTCCCTGAATTAAGCCAACACCCATCTAGCCCAATAATTTGTATTGAAGTATGGTAGCCTCTGTGCATGCAAAAGCTGAAATGGCAGGGATGGTTTTCATCCTGTCTTAAGGCTACAGGATCCAAGTTGCTAAAATCAGGACAGCTGTAGAGAAAAGCAAAGACATAGATAATAATTCTTGCTGCTATCTAGCAGTTGTCCAAAGTTTGGCAAACCAGATAGTTTGACAATAAGGCATCCTATATTTGGACACAAAATTATTCTGGCTAATAACCCTTGAAATATTCTTTCTCCAGAGGTGGGTTTCAGCAGGTTCTGACCAGTTCTGGAGAACCGGTAGCAGAAATTTTGAGTAGTTTGGAAAACCGGTAGTAAAAATTCTGACTGGCCCCGCCCCTATCTATTCTCTGCCTTCCAAGTCCCAGCTGATCGGAAGGAAATGGGGATTTTGCAGTAACCTACCCCTGGAGTGGGGAGGGAATGAGATTTTACAGTATCCTTTTCCTGAAGTGGTGGGAATGGAGATTTTACAGTATCCTTTCCCTGCCACGCCCAAGCCACGCCCACCAAGCCATGCCACGCCCACCAAGCCACACCCACGGAACCGGTAGTAAAAAATTTTGAAACCCACCACTGCCTTTCTCCATGAGCTTGTAACATAATCTAACCTTCTATGTGTGAATGGGTTATTGTTCCCATGGTATTTAACAACTGCATAAAACTGCCAGATGGATATTTGGGTTGGGAGAACTGGTTTAACAATGGAGAAGATGCTTAAGTGAGCTTTCCCCATCCTGGTGCTTTCTGAGTAGCAGTAGTCAGTATGTTCCCTGGGAGGCTGCTGGTTGTAGTACCATTATCTCTTATTGGGGAAGTCTGACAAATACCCATGTTTCCCCGAAAATAAGACCCTGTCTTATATTTTTTTGAACCCTGAAATAAGCATTTGGCCTTATTGCCATGCGCTCAAAAGCCCGCTTGGGCTTCTTATCAGGGGATGTCTTATTTTGAGGGAAAACAGGGTATTAATATTGAGTGTCACACACTTTTAGTAGCAACATTTTATTCACTTAAATACAGACTGCAATATGTATCCATAACTGTTTTTAGGTTAAATAAGACTGTTGGTGAAGCATTGGTAAAGTTTCGTATTTAAAGGATATAATATTACTCTGTTGGTAAAACTAAATTAATGAATATGGATGGATGTCGACACACTCACAAACACTCTTGTAATGATTTAGATCTACCAAACCAGAGCAATAACACATTAAAAAGACAATGTAGTTTATGGAAAAAATGATTTCAAGTTATGTTAAAAATTTATATGAGTGTCATATAACATGACATGAGATATTGACATGTTTTAAAATCTTTTATAACTCAGTTGTTATTATTTATAATAGTTTCCATTTTTGAAGATAAGAACAAAGCCTTGGATTTTTTTAAAAAAATTATTCTAGGCAGTTAGAAAATGTTTTACATTCAATAAAATGTCCCTCTAAATAGACGGTTGAGTGATATGTAAATAGATGTCTGAGTACATATTACTGGGCTATGAGATTGTATAAAAGAGGAACACACAAGCAATAAGGAAGTCATGAACTTTTCTGCAATTCCACAAATAATAGCTTATATTTCTTACTAATAAAGGAGAATATTTGTAGCTCAGGGTTGAAATGAGGGTTCCTTGGTGCTCTCTGAGCTTGCTTGTTTTCTTGCAAATGTTTCATTACCCTAACTAGGTAACATCATCAATCCTAGTCCTATAATGACTAGCACTGATGAAGTTACCTAGTTAGGGTAATGAAACATTTGCAAGAAAACAAGCAAGCTTATTATTTGTGCAATAATGGTCAGTCAATTTCTCCTTATTTCTAAGTTGGTTCTCTCCTTAATTAGCTTCCATCTGTTGCTTCTTGTCCTGCCTTCAGGTGCTTTGGAGAATAGGGTGACCCCATCTTTTTTGTGGCAGCCCCTTAGAAGTTGGAAGACTGCTATCATGTTACCTCTAGTCCTTCTTTTCATTAAACTGGACATACCTAATTCCTGAAACTTCTGTTTGTATGTTTTAGCCTCTAGTCTCCTAATCATCTCTGTTGCTTTTTTCTGCACTCTATCTAGAATCTCAACATCTTTTTTAATATTGTGGTGACCAAAACTGGATGCAATATTCCAAGTGTGGTCTTACCAAGGCATTATGAAAGTGATATTAACACTTCATGTGATCATGATTTTATCCTTCTATTAATGCAGCCTATGACTGTGTTGGCTTTTTTGGCAGCTGCAGCACACTGTTGGCTCACATGTAAATGATTGCCCACTAAGACTCCAAGATCCCTCTCACAGTTACTACTATTGAGCTAGGTACCTCCTATTCTATACCTGTGCATTTGGCTTTTCTTGCCTAACTATAGAACCTTACTTTTCTCATTATTGAATTCTCATCATTATTTTTGTTAGATAGGGCCCAGCGTTCAGGTCTGTCAAGATTCTTCTGTGTCTTAAACCTATCTTCTGGAATGTGTTGGCTATTCCTGGGATGTATGAGGATTGTATTAGCTCTTCCTGGGGGTGGATGAGGGAGGGTATCCTGTTATATCTCTCAGCAGTCTTCAGTACCAGCAACCATGGTAGTCCTCTGAAATGAGTGCAGTTGGGGATATCATTTTGTGGTGGTTCTGCTACTGCATCTATGAGCACTTCTAGTCAGTGGTCATGATGAGTAAGAATAAGAAGAATAAGAATAATTTTATTTCTATACCGCCCTTCTCCCGAAGGACTCAGGGCAGTGTACAGCCTATCAAAAGCACAAGACAAACATCAATTAAAATAATTTAAAATTATTAAATAATTCAGCTCAATTTAAAACCCCAGAAATTTAAAACACCCAATTTAAAATTATTATGTTGATAGCCCGGCCTGGCGGAACAACAGGGACTTGAGTGCACAGCGAAATACCCGGAGGTCAGAGGTCTTACGCACTTCTGGGGGCAGTTCATTCCACAGGGCTGGGGTTCCCACAGAGAAGGCCCTCCCCCTGGGTATCGCCAGCTAACATAACTTGGTCGATGGCACCCTGAGGAGACCCTCTCTGTGGGAGCTAACTGGCCAGTGGGAGGCTATTGGTGGCAGAAGTCGGTCTCGAAGGTACCCGGGTCCTATGCCATGGAGAGCTTTAAAGGTGGTGACCAACACCTTGAATCACACCCGAAAGACCACTGAGAGCCAGTGCAGCTCGCGCAGAGGGATGTCACATGGGCACAATGAGTTGTGCCCATAACCACCCGCGCAGCCGCATTCTGGACCAGTTGGAGCCTCCGATTGCTCTTCAAGGGGAGCACCACGTAGAGAGCATTACAATCCAGCCGGGAGTCCAGCCGGGAGGTGACAAGGGCGTGAGTGACCGTGCACAAGGTGTCCCAGTCCACAAAGGGCTGCAACTGGCGAATCAGGCAAACCTGATAAAAGGCCCCCCTGGCCACGGCCATCATATGCTCTTCAAAAGACAGCCGTGCATCCAGGAGGACACCCAGATTGCGAGCCCTCTCTGTGGGGGGCAAAGATTCACCCCCAATAGTCAGTGATGGCGCCTGCTGACTATATCGGGACGCCGGAAGCCACAGCCACTCGGTCTTGGAAGGGTTGAGTCTGAGCCTGTTCCTCCCCATCCAGACCCGCACGGCCTCCAGGCAGCGAGACATCACATCAAGGGCATCGTTGGGGTGGTCTGGGGTGGAGATGTACAGCTGAGTATCATCAGCGTACAGATGACACTTCATCCCAAAACCACGGATGATCTCACCCAGCGGCTTCACATAAATGTTGAACAGAAGAAGCGAGAGGACCGACCCTTGCGGCATTTCCCATGTGAGGCGCCTCGAGGTCAACCTCTGCCCCCCTGCCAACACAAACTGCAAGCGGTCAAAGAGGAAAGAGGAGAACCACCGCAGAATGGTGCCCCCTATTCCTAACCTCCTCAACCGCTGCAGCATGATACCATGGTCAATGGTATCAAAAGCTGCTGAGAGATCTAATAGGACTAGGACAGAGGAGCAACCCCTGTCCCGAGCCCTCCAGAGATCATCCACCAACACGACCAATGCCGTTTCTGTGCTGTACCCCTGCCTGAAGCTCGACTGGTACGGGTCCAGATAAATAGCTTCATCCAGGTGCCGGGGAAGCTGTCGTGCCACCACACTCTCAACAACCTTCGCCACAAAACGAAGGTTGGAGACCGGACAGTAGTTGGCTAATTCAGCCGGGTCCAGGAAGGGCTTCTTGAGGAGGAACCTCACTACCGCCTCTTTCAAGGCAGCAGGAAAGGCACCCTCACTCAGAGATGCATTTATAATTCCCTGGAGCCAGCCTCGTGTAACCTCCCGGGAGGCCAGTACCAACCAGGAGGGACACGGGTCCAATAAACACGTGGCAGCACTAATCTTACCCAGTACCCTGTCCACATCCTCGGGAGCCACAGGATCAAACTCCTCCCAGATAACATTCTCAAGACCTACCCTCGTCTCCTCCCCTGGACTCATCCAATCGGAGTCCAAGCCATCCCGAATCCGAGCGACTTTATCATGCAGGAATTGCACAAAATCCTCAGCACGACTCTGCAAGGGATCTTCCCGCACTCCCCCCCCGAAGAAGGGAGTGGGTCACCCTGAACAGGGCAACTGGGCGGTTCTCTGCAGATGCGATAAGAGCAGAAAAATGGTTAGATTTTGCCGCTTTTATCGCCACTAGGTAGGTCTTGATATAAGACCTCACCTGTGTCTGGTCGGAATCAGATGTGACACAGTAGTGTTCAAACCCTTCAGAACTTCACCCAGTGTGGGTTCCTCAGGATTTTTAGGCATTCTCCTTTATTATTTAACATTTACATAAAACTGCTGGGAATGTCATTTGTTGGTACAGGATGAGATTCATTACATATTGATGACATCTATGTAATTATACCTTGCCACTCCAAGATGAGCCATTGGTGCCATTAAAGTCTGAACTAGTGTTTGGAGACTGTAAGGACAAAAGGATGAGACAAAACAAATTCAGATTAAATCCTGCTGAGATAGAACTACGGTATTTGTCTTCATTAGATATCATGGCAATGTTGTAACATCTGCTGTGGTAGTTATTCTGGGTGGTGTACAATTCCCTCAAATTCACTTAAAATTGGGAATTCTGGATTTGTAACTCCTGTTTAAACAACAAGTGGGAGTGTGGACAGGGAATCCTTTGCTCAACTTCAGCTAGTATACCACTGATGACTCACCATGGACCAAGAGCTCCTAGCAACAGTAACTCAGATTGTGACCATCACCCTAATGTAAAGCTTGTTGAGAAATAAGAAGATAACAGTAATAACCAACATCAACAATAAGAACTATAAAGAGAAAATAAAGGAAAGCTCAGCCCTGAGAAAGAGGAAGACATGAGAAATAAGTTCAGAATTATTCTGCCTTATTTCCATTTGACATACATCAGTAAAGTAGCATTCCAGAAATCTTTGCGCTGTCAGTTTTCTTTCCTGGCCTAACTCTGAGGGCTGACATTGACTCTTGATGAGTTAATCTTGTCTGAGAGGGTAACATTTTTTTTTAAAGTTGCTGCATTGGTTGCCATTAAGCTACTGGACCCAATTCAAAATGCTCATTATCACTTTTAAAGCCCTTTATAGTACAGCACCAGTATATATCAGGTGAAGTCTTGTCAAACTCAGATTTGCCCATCCAGCCTAGCCCTTTGGAGAGGACCTATTATGGGTTTTCTCCTCATGAGGTTCCTGAGTTGAAGGGCAAGCAACAGGCCTTCACAGTGGTAATGCTACTTAATGGAACACTCTCCTCCCAGAGAAAAGATGGCCTCAGCTTTACAACTATTTTTTACAATAGGTGAAGGTGGGCTTTTGACCCTTAGATTATTTATATGAGCTTTTAGTGCATGAGGCAGGGGGTTTTGTAGTACCCAGCCCAGAATCCATTAGCATTGGGATGTGCTATAAACGCTGTATGAATGAATGAATAAACAAAAACATACCCTTTGAAAGGTTTGATTTAATTTCTGAAAAACTCTCTTTTTTGAGGGATAGTGATTTCCAGAAATAAAAGGTGCAACCTGAAGAGCCATAGAATTCATAGATATCTCTGAAAATAAGAGATATCATGAAAAGACTATGTTTTCAAGACGTTTACTCATAATTTATTGAATTATTGCAACTGCTTGGATTTATACAACCTATAGTACTGTACAACCTGTACAGTAATCATGCCCTAGATCTGAGAGAGGTCACTTTGATTCACTTTGATGAAATGTGTTGCCTCTTCCAGTTGTTTGAAGTACCAGAGGATACTCTGGAAGAGGTTGTAGAGGAGATCGAAGCAGGACAAAGCAAGGTGGTATGGGTGCTTTATTTCACTTTTAGGAGAAAGTAGGTCCTATTGCTTTATAAAGGGGTGCAACATATGTGGTACAACTGGTGATGTTTACACAAAAGTAATTCTCATTGTATTTTACTCACATTTATTCTCAAATAGATATCCATATGATTCAACCTTAAATTCCATTTCTATTTATAGATCTGATCTTAACAATGTTTTCTCAGATATAAATCCCTTTGAATGTATTGATAAACATGCATGACTGGATTTTATTATTACTTTCAATCAATTTCTGTTGAGTGGGCTGATATCTCACACTCATCCACAATTTGTTTTAAACCAAAATTATTAAACAATCCATCAGATCTTAATCATCATTTACAAACCAAAATGGCTAGGTTCATATGTCCTAAGTCAGAACCAAAGGGACCACAGTTAATAGCATTTACTTCAATGGGTCTCAACCTTCCTAATGCCGCGACCCTTTAATACAGTTCCTCATGTTGTGGTGACCCCCAACCATAAAATTATTCCTAAAACCATTGAAAATATGTGTTTTTGGATGGTCTTAGGCGACCCCTGTGAAAGAGTCGTTTGACCCCCAAAGGGGTCCCGACCCACAGGTTGAGAACCACTGATTTAATTAATCAGATGTCTATCTTTTTCTATTCAGACAAGGCATCAAGACTGTTCACAACAAAATGGCTCTCTTCTTTAAGGAAGAGGGTAAAGGTGCTTTTGATTCCTAGACACTATATGGACAAAGCTATGCCATTTTCTTGGCAACAGAATGATGAGGGTTCGCTACTGTCTTCTTTTAGGATGGGTTTTTTAAAAAAACTTTTCCCAATCTAGCCTACAGAAGGGCTACAACATTTAGCTTGCAAAAATCCAGGAAGTCACTAGATGGCAGCAAAAAAAGAGCCTTGATAGTACAGTGGTTTAGTGCACCCTGTTATTAACACAGCTGCCTGCAATTTCTGCTGGTTCGAATCTCTCCAAGGCTCAAGGTTGACTCAGCCTTCCATCCTTTCTAAGGTAGGTGAAATGAGGACCCAGTTTGTGGGGGCAATAAGCTGACTTTGTATAAATATGCAAAAGTATGAAGGCTATTGCTTAACACATTGTAAGCCGCCCTGAGTCTCCGGAGAAGGGCGGCATATAAATCAAATTAAAAAAAAAAAAGAAATTTACTATTTGCTGCTAACTAGTGGCTGCCTGGATTTTGCAGCCTAGGTATGGTAGCCATAGGTTAATGTGTGAGCTTTCTTGATTGATTGCAATTCAGGTATTAGTTAGTCCCTAGTTAGCTGCTAAGCTCAGAGAAGGTCAGCCAGATGCTACCTACCATCTGTTTAAATTAAAGAAAAGGGGAGGGACATAATCCTGTTCCAGAAATAATGTATTGCATAGCCTGAAAGCTGTTTAGTCCTCCATATTTCAGATAAAGAAGTATTTGAAATAAGGAAGGAGGACCCTAGAGGCACCTTCAGAGTGTTTTCTATGGTGGTTTTTAAAGCAATCAAGTTCATTATCTTTCCTTCGAGGAGCTCAGTTAACAGAAAACATTCTACCTCTCAATTTATCCTTACAAAACTCTGTATGATAGACAACATTGAGAGACAAGTGTGTTAATACATATCTATAATTAACAATCATGGTTTCTTCAGTGCCATTTTCCGCATTTGAACAACTCAATGAACCATACACTAACATTTACAGAGGATGATTGATTGATTGATTATATGCCATCAAGTTGGTACCTACTTGTAGCAAACATATACATACATACCCTGTTTCCCCCAAAATAAGACATCCCCTGATAATAAGCCCAATTGGGCTTTTGAGCGCATGGCAGTAAGGCCAAGCACTTATTTCAGGGTTCAAAAAAATATAAGACAGGCAGTGGGGGGTTGCCCCCGGTTTGGACCGGTTCGCAAGAACCAGTAGTAAAACCGGTGGGAGGTTCCACCCACTGACATGGATGTCATCATCGGTGATCTGTGCATGCACAGAAGCGGGCGCGATGCGAACCGATAGTAAAGGTAAGTAGAACCCACACCTGAAGACAGGGTCTTATTTTCGGGAAAACATGGTAGCTTTTTTCCCCATGATAATCTGTTCCTGACCAGGCCTTTCAGGTCCAATATTGCACCCATTGCTACTATAGCTGCTTGCTTGTGGTCATCTTCTTTCCCAGACTCAGAGGTTTCAACAGAGTGCTAGGTCTTTGTATAATGTGGTCACAGTAGGATAATTTGGGCCTGGTCATTTGTGCTGTGAGTGAGAACTCTGAATTGGTTTATTTGATGATCCATTTGTTTCTATTCTTGGCTCTCTCTGGTATACTCAGGAGTCTTCTTCTATACCAAAAGCATCAATACTCTTCCTCTTCTGCTTCTTCAAAGTCCAATTTTTCCTTCCATATAGTGTCACAAGGAAGATCATTGCTTGCACAATTCTGATATTTGTAGGTACATTTGCTATGTACCTGCAAAAATTTTGTTGGCTAGTTTGTGGTGCATTTTTTTACTCAAGTGCGTTTTCAATGACCAGTCAATGGTACCAAGGAGTTCCATAGATCTGAATTTAGATTTCCTTGAATCAAGTCTTGCTAGGCTGATCATTGAACTACTCTACGGTGGCTCTTCAATAATAAAGAAAAGCTTGTTCCTTGTTATATCCTCAAATTTCATTTATTTTTGAGAATATTCACTCACCAAATCACTTTTCAACAGATAGATGGCATTTCTAAGAACCCAAACCAATTAAAAGCAAACTTCAAGGCTGGACTAAGTAGATTAAATACTTTGATTAGTGATGTAATGAGTTAACAATTTATAGTTAGCATTAATTTTATACAAAAATGCTGACATAGATTTGTAACATTTCATAGCAGTTTAAAAAGCTTTATGCTGGCAGTGCTGGTAAATAAACTTGGGATCTCATCAGCTCTATGCTGGTGAGAATCCAGACACAACAGAAATGATCAGGTTAGCGGTTGCTTTAAGGATGGCATACTTTGAAAGCAAGGGAAAGCTCCCTGCTAGCTGAATTTGTATTTGTATAAGGTAGACATGACACACCTACTTAGCAAAAGCAAAAGAAAATACGGTACATCAGCTACACTTAATAAATGAAGAAAAATGGAAAGCACGTCCATTCAGGATTCAAAATTTACAACTGGGGAGAAACATTTTTACCAATTCCTGTTCCTTTTGTCATCAAAGGATTTGGAGGGTCATCTTGTAAGGCAGAGACTGGTAATGTATGCCTTGGACACTGTTTTATATATGACTATGGCATTAGATTATACTCGTACAAAAAATACACCCCAGTTATCATCAATACACACTTAAACATGCCTTATTTCCAATCAATCCCTTTGAATTTATCAAATTTATATAGCTGCCCAATCACATGAATGTGACTCCGGTGGCATAACTGGCATATACTAAAAGAAATAAATAAAACACTTAAAGTTCCCAAGGTGTAGGTGTTGCTGTTCTCTCCAGATAAAATTTTCCCTTCTGGGCTGATAGTTAAGCTGCCACCATCTGTTCTTAAATACAGAGGTGTCCTTCCTATGGAATCTGGATGAGGCAGAATAGGAAATCCACAGGACTAGACATAATAAATTGTTCCAGTTTTATTTTTTAAGTAGGGGTTACCAAGGCCAAGCAGGGGCTGCTGATACAAACTCAGTGCTTTATTTATTTCTTTTAACAAAGGCAAGAAATAAGAATTTGAAAAATAGATTATCAGCCATTAGACTTAGATCTGCATACCAAAGTAAGCAATCATTAACTGACAATCCAGCAAGCAAAACAAAGAGGGAGAGACAGAGAAGGGAAATAATGATAAGGCTACCAGCTAAGCAAAGCACCACTGAAAAAAGATAAAAGAACTCAGATGTTTCTATCCACACATATTTACTAATTTTAGCTTGCCAGATTCTCCAGGGGTTTGGGCAGAGGGTTTGAATTCCAGATCCAATAGAGAAAATCTGCTTCAAAAATCCTTTGCTGATTTAAGAATCTATACTTGATATTGATTGAAGACAATGAAATGCTCTGAATCCCAGCACCCATCTCTCACTGAAAGAGAACAAGGGTTTTACAGGTATAGAATACTTACAAGTACTAGCTAGTCCGTAGACCCTTCATTTAAAGGTCTCATAGATGGATTGCAAAAATTCAGACAAATATTAAGACAGCAGGAAAAGAAAAACCAACCAAAAAAGTCTAATGAACACCTGGAATTTTGCAACTCAGATCTCATAGTCCCACTATCACTCCACCATAGCGCTACATGAAAAATGAGTTACTATACACATTACATTAGCTCACACAATGTATTGTATAAAACAGTTTATTGAATAAAACATAATTGGCTGGGAATACAAATGCGCTAAACAAAACCAAAACAACTATGGTGACCGTAATCATCTTTCTCCTTTTGCAAACAAGATTACCCCTCAGCAGGTAAGAAAAAGCACTTGCGTGAACTTTGGCAGAATTGAGAGATGGATTTAAAATGTCAGCATAAATCAACAGGAATGGCAGCACTTTATACTATCCTATGAAAGTCATTGATGCAGAAGTGTGACCTTTGATAATAGCCACATGAGATCACAGTCATCCCTACTTTATATTAATCTAAGAATTGTTCTCTGATCTCTGGAATCAAAACTGAAATCTCTTGACGGATTTAAAGTTGCACAATCAAGTTCTTAGATAAAAACACAACACCCAAAACTGGGTCTAAAAATTACATATTAAGAGTGTATTTCATGAACAGCATAATTACCTTGTGTCACATATGTTATAAATCATGTGAAATTACACTCTCGTAAGAAGGGCTGGCAGGCTTTCAGTGTCTAATGTTATAATATTTGCTAAGAAACAAAGAAGACTGAAGAACTACATAATTAATCTTTTGCTATGAAAGCTCAATGTTGTAATGAAAACAAACGCACAACTTTTCAAAGAATAAATTATTGTTCTTGTAGTCTGCCCAAGCATTCTAGTTTATCTCACAGTTATTCTGCATTTGTATGGAATGATGTTTAACATAAAGGAGGGTATGAATTGAATTTTTTTTGTTATTTAAATGACCTTGTCCAAATCTCTTCCTGGACACAATTTCTCATTACTATAGTATTTCTTCTTCAGAGGGTTTGTATCATGGGGAAAACAAATAATCTTATCAGTATTATCCAGAGTTCTAGTTTCTTTGTGAAATCTTTTTATTTACAGTTTTACAAGATGCCATCTGCAAAGAAGAGCAAAATAAGCTCTAAATGTAGAGTCCAAGGTCAGTTTCTTATAGTGACTGTTTGACCACCCAAACAGCTCTGAAAGAATCACCAGCTGGACAACTGAGGAACTTGCTATTTGCCAAAAGTACATGAAAGCATTCCTCTTCTGAACGCAGACTGAATCTTTCATACAACTCTGCCGTCCTTGAATTTATCTGATTTTAGAACATGTGGATCTTCACTATTTATTTCCTACAATTGCCGAAATTGCCATGAGTTCCTGTTTTTTCTCTTCCAGATAACTATTACTGGTACTTATATAGTCTTTCATTTTATCTTTCATGGAAAGTACAAATGTGATATCTTTATCAAAGTTCAGCTTATCTATGCTACTTCTCTTTTTTCTCTATTCCTTCATTTAAAAAAAAAGTTTTGAGTTTTTATTTATTTGTTGAATTCATATAGCCACCCATATCATAAAACAAGTACCTCTGGACATCATATAACAAAGCTCAAAACAATTAGATAATAAAGATCTCAAGTAATTAGTATTATTGTTGTTAAAAATATTTTAAAAACTATAAAAACAAACAGAGCCACCTCACTAACTCACCAGTCCCCTGGGGTTCTGAGACCTGATAACCAGGTTTAGTTAATAAAAAATAAAGCAGTTTCTGCTTTAGTTTTGCTCTTGTCTTCCATTCACCTGCTCTTCAATCTCTTTTCCTTCTCAAATTGCCTTTTTCTGTTATATTCAACATGGTTTGCATGTAGTATATAGTCTAGTTGGTTATGCAGCTTGCAAGACTTTTATCTACCTACATGTCTCTTATATACTTAGGCTCAATATGATTGTAGAGCATTTCTTTTTCCTTTGGACAGATGCATCTGTAAGCAAGGCAGCAGGCACTGGTGCTCTTTATTTTCACTTTTTGGCTACCTGTCCGCCTCTTCTTTGCTGCCTGTCTGCCTGTTATGGAGAAGGTAATCACACAGAACAGCTGAATCAGGACAAGCAGCATCCAGAACTTGCTCTCAAAATAAAATTAGTATTTGTCAGCTATTGTCCATATTTCTTTAATTAATACTTGAATCGTATTTTCACAGAAACCAACAGGTATTATTATTATTATTATTATTATTATTATTATTATTTAATCTTTAGTGAGATTCACAGCCTTTGAGGCTGGTTAATAGCTCAGCAGCTCGAGTCCTAACCAAGGACCTAGGAACTGTTAAGGTATCGTCGGAGGATGTAAGCTGTTCCGAGTAAGGTGGTTTTTTGTAGAGTCAAAATGTTCAAGTCCGGCAAATTTAGAATTTCTAAACAGCGGGGTAGCCCTTTGGGTATTGCTCCAAGGGCTCCAATTTCAATCGGGACAACACACGATTTCTTTTTCCACAGTCGCTCAACTTCAATTTGCAAGTCCCGGTACTTTGTGATTTTTTCTTGCTGCTTATCTTCAATCCGTGCATCACCAGGTATTGCAATGTCAATGAACCATACTTTTTTCTTTTCAACTATTGTTATGTCAGGTGTGTTGTGGACCAAGTGCCTGTCAGTCTGAATCCTAAAGTCCCACAAGATCTTGAGTTTCTCATTCTCTAAAACTTTCTCAACCTGATGTTCCCATCCAAACTTCTGGCACAATTTCCAGTGAATGATCTTAGCAACACGGTCATGGCGTTGTAGGTAGTCAGTTTGTGAAATTTTGCTGCACCCACTGATCAGGTGGTCAACTGTCTGATCTTTCTCATTACAGAAGCGGCATTTGCTGTTGGTGGTAACATGTTGAATTTTTGCCTTCATGCAGTTTGTGGCTAGGGCTTGTTCTTGAGCTGCCAAAATAAAGCTTTCTGTTTCTTTTTTCAGTACTCCTGATCTTAACCAGTTCCAAGTTAGTTTCTGGTCAGTTTTGCCTTCAATACTTTTCAAGTATTGGCCATGCAGAGCTTTGCTTTTCCAATTTTCAGCTCACTGCTCAATTACTTCTTTCTTATATTCTGCTTTTGTTTTAGTTGTCTTTAAAAGGCCTCCTTTATTTACTTCCTTAATCATTGGTTCTTCACTTTTCTGGATGTGTATTATTATTATTATTATTATTATTATTAATCATCATCATCATCATCACACAATCAGCCAGATGCTCAGACTGGATTTGGCATTTTCATCTATCTATCGAGTTCTTACCAAGGACCAGGGGTAGGTAGATGTGGATGTTTGATGGTGTTACAGATATCGTCGCAGGATGGAAGTTCTGAGTAAAGCCGCCTTTTGCAATTGACTGATGGCGAATTTGTCAATTCCAATGGCATTCAAGCAGTGATCCAGTTGTTATTGCTGTTGATGTTATTATTAAATTTATATGCTATCCATCTCACTGTACAGACTGGTTTATAAGTAATAGAAATAGCAATATAAAAACCAATTATAAATATGAGAACAATTAAAATGACAAAGTATTAAATATAGGTTAAAAACACATGTTCAAGTGGGACGGGGGTGCTGCACCTACACCAACCACCTCCAGTTTAAAACATCTACATCGGGACTCAAGTCTTAAAGCTCTTGGGTCTTCCTTTTGATGGATCATATTATTACAAGAGGTTTCAATGGGTCATGGAAAGATTATTTTTCAAAAAAGTCACCACTTCATGCTAATTAAGGATCTTCACAAAACCCTTAGATTCCAACCTATAAGCACCTATTTGAGATTAAGCCCCATTTTAGTTATGTATAGAACTGAGATACATGTAGATATCTGTATCTGTATATTTCTATTTTATTTTTGCATGCTTCATTAGGCATATAAATTTATGAAAATAATATTCTTTTTGGTAAGTAGTAAACATTTGGTTTACACAAACATGTGAAGGAGAATTACGTATCAGTTGCATAGACCTGCAACTAAATTCCACTTGAAGTTTGTTTAGTTGTGCTTCTAACCATAGAAAAGGCAGACTGAAGTCTGCATTAAGCACTAAAATTAAAAGGCTCTTCTTGTTGTCTACTTTTTATAATATACGCCACAAGTGGATGCATAAAAGTCACTTCTATTTGGCACCATGAGGTAACATAATTATACTGGCACAGGAGTATTTAGCAGTGGTTATATTGGCAAATCTCCTAAACTTCTGAAACACATTAGAATCTGTCAATTTTTGGTAAACTTGCTGGTGTAACTAGATTTTGTAAATGTGCATATGGCCAAGTTTTAATTAATTTTTCCTTTTTTTTTTTTTTAAATCAAGGATTTTGTCTCATGCTTGGTCTTTGGGTTTGTGACTGAATATTCAGAGAGAATATATACTACATATTTTATCTCCAGAATACTTTTCTTCTTCTAGAGAGGATTAATAAAGCTAAGATTGATATTTAAGAATGAAAACAGTCCAAAGATACTGTTGAACTCAGAAGTGCATCACAGGATTTCATACTTTTTCTTCAAAAAATTTTTGAAGATGGAAATCTAGGCAAAACAATGACTGATTTCTGCTTCTAAAATCAGAATCATGTCTCACACAAAGAAATCTCTAGCAGCAAAAAATACTGTTTTATGCTCTTTATTTCATAATGGAAAAGCAAGAATAAAGAGAAATTTAAATTATACATTATAAATTATACAATTATACATTTTAAGATATCAAAAAACAAGAAAATTATTAGCTTTAATAATTGTCCTGTTATGTGATATTGAAATATTTAATTTTCAGGTAAATTTTAGGGATTTTCTGGAAGTTACACTCCAAAATTACATGTTACAAAACCTTACATTGAGAGGAAAAAATACTAATGGATAAAGCTTCTCATCTTTAGATATCAGATTGATAGGCAATAAACAATAAATAAATGTATATATGTATGTATAGCTTAGTTGGCAATAAAGAAATATATGCAAGAGATTCAATTTCTGAGGGAAACAGAGAAGCTCTTTGAGGTGCTAGTTTGGTGGCATATTCTTTCTCCTCTGTGATTTGTGGATTCAAAGTGTCTTCATGGTCTTGACAAAGTTTTCTGACTTCATGTCTCTAATAGTACATCTAATTTTGAACTAGTTTCTGCAACAGATGAAAATATTCACAAGTAAACATATATACATGGGATAAATGTATCTGCCATAAATCAGAAGGGTTTGCATTTTAATAATCCCTGTAAGTTAGAAAAGGTGATAACATTTTTTCCCCCACTGGGCTTTTTTTCCACTAGGCTGACATGACTCTCCTGTTATGACCTCTTAATAGATCACTGACAATTTAATCCTGAGACGACAGAAATTTAAAAATTGGCTGCATTTTAACCACCCGAATTGGTTTCCCAGATTGTTAACTTGAAATTCATCTACATGCATGATGCAATTCCATGGCGGGGCGGCGTGCACCCAGCGTATCAAGGACTGCTTGCAGAGTAACCTTGAATAATGCAGCTTCGCAGGTAAATGACATAGGAAGAGCAAATGTTGACACATTTCTCAATTCCCAGAAAACGTGACTGAAAGGAAGACTCTGAAGGCTGTTGGTACCGGTGGCTAAACGAAGTGTATGTGAGCGTTGGCAACGCACCACCCCTACTTTTTTTGGGGGGGGGGGTGTAGTTTCCAGAGGAGGCCGAGTAATCACACAGTCCGGAGGGTCAAGGTGTGTGGTGGGCATGTCTTCTCTCCAATTCATGTTCCAGCGGGGCTAAAGTGGGGGGGGAAAGGTGGGCTCGCTTCCTCCTTTTTTAACGTTAACCGTCGGCCGGACCGACTCCTACCCCCCCCCTTGGTTGGCACACGCGGGCGTCAGAGAGGGCAACAGCCACCGCGCGAGCCAGGTGACACGCTTTAACGGGATAAATCCGGGGTAGACCACGCGGGCGTTGACAGGCGGGCGGCAGTTTGAAAGCACCTTCACGCGAGGGGGGCCAGCAACTTCAGAGACGCGGCGGGCTCCTCCGCGTCCTCTTCCGACCGACTCCTCACACTTGTTTCTCTCCCCCCCCCCCCCATCCCACATCCCCTTTTGAGGCGCAGACACACCAACACAGGGGAGGGCGAAGCGCACGCCTCTTCCCTCACCCACCCACCCACTAACTCACTCCCCCTCCCCGCCACACTTTCGCCGGAGGGCGGGGGGACAGATCCGACCCGCACACACCGGCCACCCTCTCGGCTCCCAGCGGCAGGCGGTTGAACCGAGGCGGGGTCACATGCTGGCCTTGTGGGTGGCCAGGCGCCGCCCAAACGACGACGACGACGGCGACACGCTCCTCTCGGTTCTCGCACGAAATCGGGGCGACCTCCGTTCGTCGCCGAGGGAGCCGTTTGCCCGCCGCCGCCGCCGCCGCGACTGACGGGCTTGAAGGGGGTGCGCGTGTGTGAGGTGGAGCGGGGGGGGGAGGTTGCACGTTCCCCTTCCCTCGCGCCAGCGGTAGCCCAAGGCCGAGCTGCCCGGATTGGCCGGGGAGGGCCGCGAGCTCCGCCCGCTGTAGCCGTGCTTGCCTGGCTTGGAAAGAGAGAGAGAGAGAGAGGGAGGGGAAGAAGAGCGGGGCTGCGCTCCCTGCGCTGCCTAGTCTGGAGCGGGAGCCTGGCAGCGGCAGGAGCGGCGGCGGCGGCGGCTGCTGAGGAGCCGCCGGAGCCTGCTGGTCGGAGGAGTCAGCCCCGTTGCCTTCCGCTTCGGGTGCGCGAGGCGAGGAGAGGGGGCCCCGTCTCCACCGATCCATGACCATGGGCGACAAGAAGAGCCCGACCAGGTAAGGAAGAGGGTAAAGAAGTCGGGGCGCTTTGGCGAAGCGGGCTTTAAAAGAGAGAGAGAGAGAGAGAGAGCTTCTCCTAAGATGGAGGGACTGTGGAAAGGGAATAGAAAAGAGTATGCGCGGGTGCCAGCTTAAGAGCACCCACCTCCGCCTTATGCTCTGGGGAGGCGCTGCGTGTGGGGACTAGGCCACAGAGTGGTAGTAGTGGTGGTGGTAGTAGTAGTAGTGGTGGTGGTAGAGGAGGGGGCTTTTAAGATGGAGGAAGTGAGTAAGGAAGAGAGCCTTATTTGTTTGCCTGCCTGCCTCCCTCCCAGCCAGGTACGGAAAACTCCTTTTTTTTTTTTCAATGGTGTTGGGTGGAGAGGAGGAAAAGCTGGAAGCTCCTTGTGTGGTAAGACGTAAGGAAGGGGGGGGAGAGGCTGCATTCGGTGCCCAGGGTGGCTCTTAAGATGGAGGGAGTGTGTAAAAGCAAAGCGGAGAGCAAATGTTTGTGTTCCTCTCTCTCTCTCTCTCTCTCTCTCTCTCTCTCTCTCTGTGTGTATGTATGTGTGTCGGTGCCAGGGCTAATCTGGTGTTAGAGCAGCTATGGCGGCTCCTCACTCTCTTTTCACACACATACATCTCCTCTCACTGACTTCTTCCAGACAAAGGGAGATTTAACAAGGTAAAAGAGAGAGACAGACAGACAGACAGAGGGGGCGCATGGAGGGACACGCCTACAATCCTTTAAAGTACAATTAAGCTCCCCCTCCCCACCAAAAAAAGAGGGAGGGTTTCAAGCCCTCTCAGATGCCTTTCACCATCCTTTTCCCTTCCCTTCTAGATTCACTGGTACTCAGTGTTGAGTGAAAATCGATTGTCTTGGGATTGAAGATTGAGAGGAAATGTTATCCTTTCCTCTCTCACTCAGGGATATAGTAATGGGGGAAAGCAGAATATGTATCTGGTGAGAGTAAAGCACAGTGTGGTTCAGGTTTATAAATGTTTTGCACCTCTTCCTGCTCCCCCTCCCTTTTACCTCTTTCCAAAAAATGTGATTACTTTTTTAGCCAGAGGAAAAGAAAAAAGCAGACAAGCAGAATGTAACATGAAATGGCCTTGTTTTATTATCTTGTTTCTAACATGTTTTATTTCTTCTCTCCTCCTTTACCCTTCTTCATATATGCACTTCTCAAGACCCAAAAGGCAAGCTAAACCTGTAGCTGATGAAGGTTTTTGGGATTGTAGTGTCTGCACCTTTAGAAACAGCGCTGAAGCCTTCAAATGCAGCATATGTGATGTCAGGAAAGGCACCTCTACAAGGTACATAGTCATATTGAAATATCTCCATTCTTAATTATAATAAAGTTAACTTGTTGATTTACCATAGTGGTAGCAGCATGAAATAACTGGAAGAGAAAGGTGTTTAAACTTGGTATTTTGTGTTGTGACCTTTCAATAAAATTGAATATTTGTATAGGTATAATATTTGATATTGTTAATAATATGGCCTGTTTATAAGTCAAAAGTTACTGAATATTTCTTGGGACATTTAGATATAATTGGAAGCTTGGGTTTTTCTGCCATTTTGGTTTCAGGAATGCTGCTAAATAAAATAAGAGATGATAAGAGAAAGGGGCATTAACAATCTTCAATTTATCAATATATTTGGATGTGGAATTGTATGGTACAGTAAGAAGAGTGTAAACATTCAGATTTGTGTGTGTAGCAGTGCTGTAAAAATAATAGATTTATGAGAAGTTGGGGTATCCGTGCTCTTATTCTGATTGTTATCCAGATTGCTGGAAATTCTTTCAAAAGACTAAAACTGTTACTGATATTTCTTTCATGTGGTTAAGTTTAGAAGTTACCTATTCAGTATCCTCACAGGTTTTGTTTATGATTAAAGTATTGCCATATGTTGTTGCAGACTTTTTATGTTAATTATTTCTATAGAAATAGTTATTTGTGTGAAGTTTAAACTTTTAGGCAGCAAATTATTTGGGGAGTTAAGTGACTTGGAACAGTTTAGAATGTGTTCACAATATTTGGATATTTTTTTAATCAAACAAAATCTTTCTACAGGAGTGAAAACTTTATGTGATATGAAGCCTTTTTTTGTGTGTCTTCTGAATACATAGATAATGCCTTTATCTTTGCAAGTATTATACTTTTGTAAACAACTAATTTTATGTTGTGAAAGTAAGTATTGTAAAGAGACAATACTTATCTGAAGCCACCTGTAGCTCGTGTTTTCAAACCTGTTGATATTCATTTGTTCCTTTATTAAAATATTTTTAAGATTAGCATTTTAGTCTGCATTTATTGGGGATAGACAACCAGTTTTTGGATAGATATAGTCTGTGTTTGTGTTTACACTGTGCATGATTGAGACCTCTCTTCCAATCAAGAAAATCATCTTTGTATGCTGGTACCACATGTCACATGTTGTGTGGATCTATCTTTTAGCTTTAGCTGCTACAAAGGAGGCTGGAAGGCTATTACTTCCAAATACAATTATTTTCTTATTCTCTACTCTCACCCTGCTTTGGAGTATTGTTTCAATTGTATGATATTACTTGGTTCTTTGTGGTAGATTCTTATCCACCCCTCACCTCTTTCTGCCTCTTTCATACATTCCTTGCTGGGCTGTGGAAGAGCCCACTGAGGAGATGGACAGGAGTTTTCATAAGTTCTGTCTGGTTGGGTTTGTCTCAGGAATAAGATCAACTAATTCCCCAGTAATTAGGGGTTGCTTTTTGATACACAGAATAATTGACTAGGGAATGAATATGTATTTTTTAAAATAAATCTATTGTATATAGTTGCCCATCTTACAACAGGATTCTGGATGACATACAACAATAAACAAAATAACAATACAACAATAAAAGAAAACTATATATAAAAACAATCATTATTAAAATATGATTCTTAAAAATCATTCTTGAAAATGCAAACCATCATATAGGAAAGATTATAAATGAATAAAAGAGCCATCTAAAAATATCCCCAGTCCCCTAGGACCTCCAGCCTAATGACAAAGGCAGGTCTTGAGGGACTTATGGAACATTAGCAGGATGAAACTAACCTCGCTTGGGGGAGGTGGGGAGAGAAGATTTCAGAGGCAGACCCTACAACAGAGAGGACCCACCTCCTGGGACCACCAAATGTAAGTCCCTAGCAGATGGGACACAAAGCATGCCCTCTCTGCTAAACCTAGCGGCACAGGCAGATATAATTGTGGAGATTTAGTTCCTCAGGTAACCTAGATAAATATAACTCAGATAAATATAGTCCATAATAAGATTGTGCCTGTTAGGGGCAATATCTAACATCCTTTGGGTTAGTTAAATGAGTCATTTGTGCAGGTTAGAGAATTCATATGAATTCATATCCCTCATTCCATTATCTATTTCAGTGTGCTTTGCACATAGGACTACTGTCTAAACTTTCTCCATAGTTTTTTTCCCCCTTTTTTTGGAATGTTATAAGTACTGTCTTGTGTTTAATTTATTTTATGTTGGTAATCAATTGCAATTTTTCTGTATATTAGATATACTTGTAAGCCCTTTCTATAGGGCTGGGCAGACTTTATTATGGAGATTTCATTCCCATGAGCAATTGCATTTATGAAGTAAAACAAACTTCAAACCCTCCCATATTACAGCTGACAAAATGTTTCCTTGTGAGATGCAGAAGCTGATCACCATATCTGTATAACTAAATTCCAAGACCTCTGTGTCTGTCTTAGTATAATGCATTTAATATGTTTTTTTGAAATAAAACAATTTCATAATTAACATAACATAATTATTTATAATGATGATTTATATAATTTTAACTATCATAGAGTGAAACTGAATATGGCAAACAGTATAAATAACAGTATGTATCTGAACTTTAGATATGAGTTTTTGGTTGTGGCTTGGAATTATGAGTTACTGTATATGACGCAAGTTGTTTTCCAGGGGAATTTTTAAATTTTTTTAATAGATACGTGAAGTACAAAAATGCCACACTAATTGACTATTACTCAGAATATTTACATCTAACACAACAGTTGGTTTGCATGTTTTCATACAGAAAAGTTGCCTGTTAAGATAATTTAAAATCTAATTCAGCCTCTTTGTATTAATAGCAATCTTTAACAAATTGAGTGATATTACTGTGAGAAGGGAAATTTAGAACTGTGAAATTGGATTGATGCAGACAGACTTTTCTATCCCTTTCCTCCAAAATTATACAGAGAAGTTAATGTGACTTTATGTATTTGATTAGTGACCTGCCTTTCTTACAGGCGCCTCAAATAGTATGCATAGAATTCCATTCTTGCACCTGTGCCTCCCCTCCCCCCCACTTGTTGATTATGCTGGAATTTTAAAAATCCCTGAAGATTGAGTAGTGATATTGTCCATTAATTGAGCTATTTAGAGAAGATGTCTTTTATAGCATTGTGTAATCCATGTGTATCATTTAGAGGAAGAGGGGTACAGTGATATGTTGTGAATAAGGGGTGGACAAATGGCTTGTACCTAAATCTGAATTGAAGTTAGAGTTACTCTTTGTATCGGGTAGTAGCAGCAGCAGGATGTATGAATACTTCTTACCCTGTGTAATATTTTGTTGTGTTTTTCATACTCCTTTAACAATAAGGGCCACATATATAAACAATAATGCAGGCCACATATTGTAGACCAGATCAGCTAAGTATTGGTTTATTATAGTTTTATATAGTTTTGTATGTTTGTTTATAGATTTTGAACTGAATTATGAGAGTTGTTGTGTATTGATACTCTAACTTTAACTTTCTCTAATACATTTTTGATATGTTGATGTGTTGGTATTTATGACTAAAAGTGAAACCATTGCTTGTTTTTTTTTTTTAATTTAGGAAATTCTGCAGTGTTCTAATAAATATAAAATAAGGATTTCTATTGATACGAAAAGAGAATATAATCATAAGTTACAACTAAAAGTTTCTAATCATCTTATGTGTTTTAAATATCAGAAACATATTTAAATACTTCCATTCAAATATGTAAACATGTTATTAATCTAAAATCAAATATAAATTTTACATTTTCATTGTATTTTTAAAATATGCAGTACAACAACAGTGATATATTAAAATGATAGCGATTGTCTTTATGAGAATAATTGTGAATGGAATTTCTATCATTAAGTGATGCAGTCATAAAGTACAATGTCACATGACTGCATTGCTTAGTGATGGCAATCCCAGACTCCCTGTTGTTGTTATTAAGCAAATTCTGTCAGTTGTTAGTTGAGGGCCCACATCAATATATGCCATTTTGAACTCTGTCCCCCCCAGTCCCAAGCCTTGATAAGTAAGGGGCTGCCTCCTCTTCAACTCCCCCTACCCACCTATCAACTCCCCATCTCTGTCTGTTTGGCCATCCTACCCTCTGTCTTGTGCCTCAGCAAAGCCACACACACTCCTGGAAGCCTCAGCTACCCTAGCCCACCCCAGCTACATGGCACGAAGCCCTAGCTGCCCCAACAGTCCAGTATAAAGCAGTATCCTGGGAAACTCCAGCAGTACAGTGCAAAGCCCTTATATTGTAGTGTATTAGGTTTCACAATCAAGAATATAAAGAAAATGAGAGCAAGTTAGAAATTGGAGGAAGTAATGGAAATACAAGAATTGAAAAGCATTGGAGACATTATGGTGCTTATTGTTTTAGACTTTCACCTTGTTTTTTGGAGCTTGAAAATATAGTATTGTAAAAATACTTGAAATTTCTGAAGTTTCAGAAGTTTGCCATGTATATAAGTTAGGAACTACATTGGATTTTCAAACTTCCAACAATTTTTAAAGCTCTTTCTATTTTTAAAAAATACTATGTAATCTCGGTTCATATGTTTGAATGATAGGAGCAAAGAATGTGGTATGTGCAAGGAACAGCTTTTGACTTTTAGATAAATAGTATTTCTGCTGTTAATATTGTTTGGCACATGAGTGGATAATAGTAACATTTTTATTATCAAAACTGGTCTTTTGTTTATCTCAACAGTTTGTATCTTTCGGTGTTTTTAACTAATTTCAACTATGTCTAGAGAGATAAGAGTGCTTGGGGGAACAATAAGTGACCGGTCAGCTGGGAAAAATAGGGAGGGGGAAAACAAACTTTTTATACATTTCCCCTATGACTTCATATCACACTTTCTGGATTCCCCTTCCATCTGGTGAAACATATTGTACTGCTAGACATTTCCCCTTGAAAATTAACATTGAATTAACAATACTCACATTTATGTTGGTTGGATTTAGTTATTGTTTGTAAATAATATTTTTCTATTATGCTGCTACAACTAGGAAATATTTTTCTTTGTGCTTATGTATTTGTTTATATACACATACAAACACAACTTAATAGCAGTTTGTTTTGAATAAATTGATTTAAAGCAGTATTTTTATATTTGTATTATGCTTTGAAAATGGTAACCTTGAATATAAGCAGTATAATATAGTGAGGGAATTAAGATCATTATTAGCACTGATTATAGTATACCTAGAGATATGTGTGTAAAGTTTATATTTTTAATTGACTGTTGCATAGTATTTTGACAAGTCCCATATGCTGGTTTCAAAGTACAAGATAAAATTAATAATCCTCCTCATTTAGATAGTTTCATCATATAGTAAGAAACAATGGGAACACTTCTCCAGAACCTTAGAGGACAAATTCATTAATTGAGATCAGGCTAGAAACAAAAGGAGACACTGAATGGCTATTTGTTAGTCACATATCTCCTCCTTGTTCTCTGAATCTTGAAGGCAGAGTGCTTCCCAACAGATGCTTTAACTTCAGGAGTTAAGAAACTATCCACATGAAACCATTCAGCTAATCTCATCTGATAACTCAGAAAGCAGCACCTGATGGCATTGTTCAAAATTGAAACATCAACTCAGTATGTGTCACAGAATTGCTGTATAATTATCTAAAATTTATTATCGAGAACAATTTATTTTAAGGCAAGTTTATTTTACAGGTGGAGGATAAATTAAGTAGTATTGGTTATAGGTAAAAAATAAAAGTTTGGGAAAGATGGAAGAAATAATGTAATAGTATATAAATAGGAGTTTTTCCATATTGGCACCATTCAGTTTTTTGATTGGGGTCTTCAATTTGTCATACAAAAACAAGTAGTCCTTGACTCCAAAGAAACTTTCATGCTCTTTTATTTAAGCGGACATCACTTTTGGATTTAGTTATAGTTAACTAAGTATCTATATTTAGTGTAGCAATCATGAAAATAAAAGTTCAGTGGAATTAAGATTAGCATAATGGAGAAGTATGTGAATTACAATATAAAGTCTTTGCATTTTTTAAGAAGTAAACTTTAGTCAAGAATTTGTGAGGCACAAAGGATTATACAAGTCAAGTTGCAGTTCAAAAGATTTATTGCTTAAGCCTATACACAATCTAGTCAAGCAAAGTTCAGTACTAAATTGGCTTCGGGTAAGGGCCAACAGAATTCAAGCGGTTGAACTTGGACCATTTGCGGTAACATAACAATTCTAAGCTGATGGTGTGCTTAATTCCTCCCCCAGCTCTGCCTGCTCTTCTACAAATTAAGTATTTATGTTACATTCTTTGTAGATTTATTTTTTTTATTTTTTAAAAAACAACTAAGCTAAAGTGTAAGCATATTTCCCCCAGATTTTTATAACATCTAAAAGTACTGCACCACTGTACCCTAAAGATGAATAGGCTAGATGTATTAAAGCCTACACAATGCTCTTAATAGTATAAAGTGTTGTTTTGAAAATGTCCCGTTCAGATAATGTTAAAAGTATTTCAAAATGTTACTAGGAGTTGTTCTCTTCTATGCTTACATTTACTTTGAATTTATGCATAGGTACATATTATTACGCCATTCCTTTTTGGAATAAGTAGTATTATATAAAATGGAGAAGAGTGAAACTAATGAGAAAAAGCAGATTAAAGGCAGAAAATAATAGAAAAGGGAATAAAGTTAAATTGTGTTTATATTTCCCAATATCTTTTCATCCTTGCTTCCACCACATTTGTTGTCTACCCAGTTGTTGTCTTTTATTCTTGAAACTACTTCCCCCCCCTCTCTCTTTCTCCATACCTTTTTCAATCTTCCCCTTCTTTCTCAATCTACTTCCCCCCTCCCCATGTTTTTGATATATAAATGTTGTTTATCTGTATATTACTGTATCTTTGGAGAATCTAAATAGAATTTCAGGTGATTTCTTAATAGGAAGAAGAAACCAGCCAGGTGACTTGAAAGCAGTAGTCTTAGACTGGGTCATTTGATTGGAAAACTATTTGTTTTTATTTAGGCTTAGTTGTTGTATGTCTCTTTTTCTTTATAGAAAGAAGAAACCGGCCAAGTGACCTGAAAGCAGTAGTTTTAATCTGGGTCATTTGATTGGAAAACTATTTGTTTTTATTTAGGCTTAGTTGTTGTAGGTCTTTTTTTTTTCCAGCTTACAAATGATGAACCTCAATAATCTACTTCATGAGCTTATATAGTGGTTCTATATGTCACTGGGTCTCTTGAAAAATATAGGTCATTTGGAAAAGCGTATATTTCTTCCATAACAAGGAGCTTTTGACCTATGGTAGAATGTCATAGGTTAGGTATGCAGGTTCCACTCACCTATACTAGGTAACAGTTTTGCAATATACAACAAATAAAAACCATTTCATTTTTAAAAGAAGGTATATTTTAGAAAACAATTGGTCTGAATTTTTCTGAAAAATAAAAATATCATTTTAATGTTTATCAGAATAGCTGAGAAAAAATTGATGTGGCTATGAGATTGTAATATAGAAACTTGATTATATGATTGTGTGCTTGCTATATTATCTCAAACTTATTTAGAAAATACATTCATATATAATGAGTGATATTTCAAAGCAAGTTTCTTAGAATAAAAACAAAAATTCTGCTACGAATCAACATAGTTGCCCTCCTAGAAAGTTGTTCAGAAAGCATTCTTTTGAATATTACAAAACAGTTCATTAGTGCAAATATTTTTCTTATATAAAGCACCCAGAGTTGTCTGGAGTTAAACATTCTTTAAATCTATGCAAATAAACCAATAAAGATAAGGGTAGGCAAAGACTCTGCAGCCATGGCCCTCACCTGCCTATCCAGCAATAGCCATGAGTCCAGGAAGATATTTGCTGCCTCAGGAAAAATGCTAGCTACCCCTTCAAGAACCAATGAGATCTCAGTGTACAAATAACAACTTGATCTTGCTTGGGTTCAGTTTCAGCCTGTTTCTTCGCAACCAGACACTAAAAGTCTTCACATTTGGTACAAGGTTTTGACTGTATTTCTTGTGTCCTGGGGTCATAATGCAGCATTTTGATGATGCTGTACCCTGAATCTACAGATGTCCTATTCCAGAGGCTATATGGAAATGTTTTAACATAGAGGGAAGAGAATTAGAGAACAATAGAGAAACATATTGGAGGCCATTGTACTACTTTTCCTGTCCTGTAACTATTTTCTGGAACCAACAACTGAAGGAAGAGTGAAACCTCTGAAGCCCAGTGCCCCAATCCCCAACCTCTGTAAGTGGCATAGAAGAATTACATGTTTGATAATAACAAAGGCTATCAAGGTTTCTGAAAAGAATAAAAGGGCATATTTCTCCCCTCCATGTCTTAACAAACACAATCTATTATCATGATGCTGCATCTTGTGTTTCATGCACAAACCTGAACCCAGATTAAAAAGTATCCAGATAACCATCTTCTCTAGGATACTTTTTAGTTGTTTTCTGTCATCAGTACAGGTATCCTTGACTTACAATCACTCATTTAACAATGGTTTGAAAGAAAGGGTGCTTATCTGTTTCTAAAGCACTTCTGACCATTGCAGAATGTTGCACACACATCCCTAACTGTCATGTGATTATGATCTGGGTGCTTGTTCATACTTATGACCAATTGCCAAGTGCCCCTCAAGGTTGCAGGGTGCTTCCACCTGCTGAGGGGACTCCTCTGGGGGTTGACTAATACAGTTCCCTGCCAAAGGATTTTAGCTCTGTTCCTGTTTGCATGGAACTGAAATCCTTCATGCCTAATAGCACAGAACTGGAATCTTTGGCAGGGAGCTCTTTCATCCAGCCTTCAGAGACCAGAGGGGATTCCCTCTGGATTTTGTCAGGAAGGATTTTCAGCTCCTGAATGGAGAGGCAGCATAGTAAGGCAAAGGATATGGGATGCCTTTGCAGGCAGCATGTGAGTATCACTCTGTTCAGTGATTGAAAATCTGCTTGGATTATGGCAGGGAAGATTTTTGGCTCCTGAGGAGAAAGGTGCTATTGTGTGGCTTGTGCTGGGCCTCCCAGGGTTTTCTCTACCCCATTAAGGCACCCCATACTCTTTACCTGGGATTTCATCTGCTTAACAACCTGTGAGATCACTTACCAAGCACAACTGGGAGTTCCAGGATTGCAATCACATGATGTTTTGCCAATGACTATTCCACTCATGACCAAAATTTGGGTCCCAACTGTGATTGTAAGTCAAGGACTATTTGTATTCCTTAAAAAGGGAAGGTTGTTGACAGGGTAATATTTGTCTAACACAGCAGGGTCCAAGAATGTCTTTTAAGGAGCAGACATAATACAACCTCTTTCAGAGTAGCACCACCACTCACAATAACACATTGATTATTTCCTCAGTCCCGCTGACTATACCACACACAGTTTTCCACAAGTGAGAGGAGCATAGATATTGTTCACAAGTGCTGGAAGACAGAGTAGCAAGCACCCTATTGCTTCATGAGTCTCCTGGCCAGAAGGAACTGCATATGACATGACAAAATATTGCCCCAATTTCCATCAAGACACCCTTACCCATGAAGAGCTGGACACTGATGTATCTCAGTGACTTTTTCATCAAAGTTCTGTGCAAAATGGTTGGAGCTGCCAGGGAGGAAATCTAACAATAACCCTGCCCCACATAAGCAGGTTATAACTCTAAACAAGCTAACCAACAGCTTTCTGGTGCAATAAGGGGGAAAATGTAAGAGCACTTCACTTTTTTTACTGCCACAATGTAGGCTGAAACATAAGTTTATATACATGCTAGTGCATGCTTACTTCAAGTGTTCCTCTAGTAGTGATCCAGGCATTACTTTTGCCACCTCCCAAAGTTCTCAGTGAATAAGGATTAAACTGGGATCACTGAACAGAGAAAGCCAGAATGTAGGACAACAAGCTGACTTGTAAAAAAAAAAGAAAAGAAAAAAAGTTATTGTATATTCCAAGGGCTACACTTAAATTTAGGATACATACATTATCAGGATTGAGCTGTGCTTCTCTCTGAGCAATAGATTCCAGGCTTTTTGGTGCTAGTTTGAGCATTGACGTCGGGCACCATTACATTAATAACAGGAAGGGTCTTTTATTAGCTTTGATTGATAAATCAGATGGTCCTCATTTTCTTGAAGCAGAGACTTAGTGTTTGTAAAGTTTCTACTTGAAATACTAAAGATGGACTACTGCAATTATTATTCATGTGGGGTAGCTCTTGAAGACAAATTGGTAATAGAAAGTCCTGAAATACTGAGTGGTGTTTCTAGGAGATACCACATTAGCCTTTGTTGTAATAATTGCACTGGTTACTGGCCACTTTCTGAGTTTAATTCAGTGTGAATATACAGCATGTATACAAACTTTTTTGGTTGTTGATTTGACAGTGTTGTTATCCATTCAGTCATGCCCGACTTGGCAATTCTATGGGCCAGGTTTCTCCACATCTTCCGATCTTACACTGCTTCTTTGAGTTGTCCTGTGCTCTAGCTGGTGTCAGCTTTGATAGTGTCAAGCCACTGTGTTCTTTGGCGGCCTGGTTTTCTTTTATCACTAACTCTTCCAAGGATAATTGCTTTCTCCAGTGAATTTCCCTGCATGATATGGCCAAAGTAAGTGAGACTCAGTTCCATGATTTTGCCTTCTAGTGACATGTCTGGTGTTTTGTGCTCCCGTACTTGCTTGTTAGTCACTTTCACATCGAAGGAATACGCAGGAGCCTTCTGTAGCACCACAGCTCAAATGAATTGATTTTTTTCCCCTGTCTTGCTTTTTTAAGATCCAACATTCACAACCATAGGAGCTATGGGGAACACTAAGACTGGACTAACCTACATCTGGTTGCCAGGCTGATGTCCTTGCTTTTCTATATTTGGCTCATGTTTATCATTGCTGCACGACCCAGTACAATCTGACATTTTATTTCTGAGCTGCATTCACTGCTTTGAGGGATCTGCAGTCCTAGGAAAGTCATTTTCCCTCACACATTCTATTCACTGTCAATTTCTATTTTGATGTTTCCATTCCTTGCCGTGGTCATGAGTTTAGTCTTTTTAATGTTCAGAAAGGGATCAAAATTCTCTCTTCTTTGATTTTCTTGATTTTCTAGGCCTTCCTTGGTTTCTGAGAGGAGAGTTGTATCATCAGAAGTTGTTGATTTATGTCCTTCCTTTTATTCAGGAGTTCAAAGAAGCATCTACAGTTCTCATCTCCTATTTTTTCGCTGACACAAATGTATAAGATAGTTTGAGTTGAGAGAGAGAGAGAGAGAGAGAGAGAGAACCATTGTATTAAGTCACGTAGTGTTGAAGGTAGACTAGAACTTTTCTGCTATTAATTGGTTCTACTATTAATCAATGCTTTACCACAGGGGTCCACAACTCCCAGTCCATGCAAACAAGCAAAGCCCTATCCACGGGATGCAGGCAGCAAGCGAGACTATGCCCCCACCGGTCTGTGGAAAAACCTCTCTCTATGGAACCAGTGGCCAAAAGGTTGGGGGCCACTACTTTACTATAGTATACAAGAATTTTGTCTATTTTATTTGTAATCTTAGCATTTTGTTGGGCAAGAAAGCCAATTCTGTTCTTTCTGTCAAGGACTAGACCTAGAACAGTTTGCCTTTGGGAGTTGAATGTCTCAAATAATAGTTTAAAGAAAGTTAAACTGTTATTCTTACTCAAGCTACTTAGAATTTTTTTTTTAAGTATTTGGAATCTCTTAATTGGGCTTTAATAGTTTATTACTTGTATCAATATTTGTAAGTCATTCAGAGTGATAAAGGTAGATGTCATGTATAATTTTAAATGAATAAATGGCACAGCAAGAAAGCTTCAGGCTAGACGTGATCATGTTCCATATCTTAAAAGTCACTTTCCTGAATAGGTAAATACAAGATTTGGTGTGCCCAAAGCAATTTTTAACATAATTGTGTTCTGAGGCTATCACGCTTGATGATTTTATTAAAAGAATCTATTGCTTATTTTGAAGGGCATATATATGATACATCACAGTGCTTAATTTAACATGTAGCATTATGTAAACTGATTAATGTCTCTTGAATGTTGTGTAAATAGGGAACCCAATACTGATGGAAGTATTGTCTTCAGGCCTTGTTTGGAAATACGTTTGGATGTAGTGAGATTTTAATTTTCATGGCTATGTCTTTAGAATAGGGATTTGACTCTTGTTAGATAGAAATGTCCAAAGTAGGTTGCAGTCTGGTATGAATATAAAGATCTAGATGGCTGCTTCAGCATTACAAATTTATTTATTTATTTATTGGTTCGATTTATATGCTGCCCTTCTCCGGAGACTCAGGGCGGCTTACAATGTGTTAAGCAATAGCGGTGTTCTTTTTTTATACAAAGTCATCTTATTGCCCCCACAAACCGGGTCCTCATTTTACCTACCTCGAAAGGATGGAAGGCTGAGTCAACCTTGAGTCTGGTGAGATTTGAACTTGCAGTAATTGCAGGCAGCTGGTGTTACTTAACAGCACTTTTAACTGCTGCGCCATCAAGGCTCTGGCACCAAATGCCATGTTTCAGTCATTTATTTTGTGATTTCTTACTGTTGTTGCTGCTGCTTGTATGATTATACCCAATTCAAATGTGTTTTTTGATTGTCTTCTTTCTGAGTTATGCTTGTTCCTTGTTTGATCTTATTCCAGTATCTGGAATGAACATCTAGATTGATTCTTTGGCAATGGGCATCTCATTTAATTGGATACAAAAATGCATATTGTACAATTAGAGTGAAATTGTCTTTAAAAAAAAGAATCCTATCAGTTCCCTTGAGTAAGGTATAACTGAAGTAAATATATGTAGGATTTGCAGATTAATTACCAATTGGAACATGTACAGAAAGTGTTGCTTTTTAGAAATGCCAAGAGAGCAACTACCTTTTTGTCAATTATTCCCAAATTGGCAGGAACTAATTATATAAGTTTTATTGTTAAATGTAAACATATTGCTGTACAAATTAAGTTCTGTTGTAATGTTTCTAAAAAAAATAAATTAAATTCCCAAGGGAAAGATTTTGTTCTTAACAGAATGTGTGTAACTTCTGCACATAGCTACCAAAGGCATGTATATTCTCTGGTTATTTTGGTTGCTTATATAACTTGACTAAAGTGCAATGTAACACTTTTCAGAAACTGAGTTCCATGTGAGTAGTTTCTCCTTCCAGAGGTTCCAGTAGAATAGGCAATACTTTGACAGACAGTAACTTTGTGTTTGGAGTCTATCAACACATTCATTTGCCTTGATGGAATACTCAGAGCACATCACTAGCAGAAAAGGGAAAAGCTTTCCTCTGGAAATGCTAATCTGGTATATTAGCTTTCTTGTTCTTTTATTATTACTGAGCCATGTTAACTCCCATTGGGAGCAACAAAGAAAAATATGTAAATAATTTGTAGCACATATTATTTTGACAATACTGTTTTGTTGTACATTACCAACCCTAAAACAAATTGCTACTTCATCCTTCTAAAGCAGAATGAAATGAAAAAGACTTAATTCTAATAAGCTATGCTGAATCACCATGTCCACAATTCTCAATTAGATGCCAATGAGACATGATGATATTAATATTTACCACCAATTGATATAAAAAGATAACCACCTCAGTTATTTAAGGTAATATATAATTGTGATTATAGTAGTAGCCATTACTAGTCTTATCTTTAATGAATTTGTCTCACTGCTTTTTAAAGGTGCCTATGTAGCAGGGGTGAAATGCTCCCGGTTCAGACCGGCTAGCCCGATCCAGTAGTGATGGCAGTGGGTGGTTCAGAGAACCGGTAGCAAAAAACCCTGCCCTCCCACATGCCCAGCTGAGCCGCGCAATCATCAGAGGCTTTTTTATTTTATTTTTCTACAACCTCATCGGCCAAAAAAATGCTTTTAAAAATAAAAAAAAAGCTTCTGATGAGCACCCAGCTCAGCTAGGATTGTCAGAGGCTTTTAAAAGCATTTTTTTACAACCTTTTCGGCCAAAGAGGATGTAGAAAAAATGTTTTTAAAAGAAAAAAAGGCTCTGATGATCAGGCAACTCAGCTGGGATCGTCAGAGGCTTTTAAAAACATTTTTTACAACTTCTTCAGCTGAAGAGGTGGTAGAAAAAATGGTTTAAAAAAAAAAAGTTGGCCACACCCACCCAGTCACATTCCCCCCCCACCAAGCCATGCCCACAGAACCAGTAGTAACAAATTTTACATTTCACTACTGCTATGTAGTAAACTATCACTACATGTGATAGTTAATTCAACAATTGAAGTTTGTGTAATGTGAATAATAGTTGTCTTTCATACTTTCTTGAATATGCTACTGTTTAGTTTCATTTGATAATTCTGGGATCTAATACTATGAAACATAAAACTATCAACATTTTTGCCTAATTTTTACACTTGTATAAATCGCCTTTTCCGCTTTAGGTGTCCTAAACATCATTTTTGTTTTAGGAGAGTGTTCTAGCTCTCTCACATTGTTTTGAATCTCTTTTCCCAGCACTACAGTATGATGCCATTTTTCATTTTATTTTATTCTTATTGGGAAACAACAGCAGCATAACAGTGTTTTCATGGAGTTAATCTGCTACTCAGCCAGAGTATTCAACCTTTAAAGTCTACATGGTACAGGTCTAGATTATTTGTGGGACTACCTGTCCCAGATTATATCTGCCATCCCACCAGATCCAGAAAAAAAGGCATACTACAGGACCTGTCATGCAGGGAACATACATTCGGTGGGCTTTGGGTACCTTTTCTGGCATGGCACCCATATTATGCACCCATTCTCCTGCACCTCATCCCAAAGAAAGCCTGGTTCTGTATCTGTTGATTTTCCAGAAGTCCCTCAAAATCTGGTGGGGATCAAGATTTTTTTATAACAAGAATTGCTTTTTATATGTTAATTGTTAATATTTTTCTTAAAAACACCGCTAAAGCAAATTGTTTAGTCACCTGAAATAAGAAAAGTTGATTTTTTCTGTCAAATTTTTAATTCTTATAACAAATTTCTGAGAGAATTAGTGAAAGATGTAAGGGTGATGAAATGATGAGAAACATGTTGCCTGGTGAATTCTGGGAGTTGAAGTCCATACATATTCAAGTTGCAAAGATTGAGAAACACTGGATTGATAGAACTTCCAATATCTTTTTCTATAGGAGTAGTAGTTTTTCTTTCTGTAATCTTTATATTTCATTTCTTTCACTTCTTTCTTTTTCTATCATATTTATTTTCCCTTAATCTCTACTGTTGACATTGTGAAAAAATGGTCAAATTCATACATAGAACATTTCATCATTTCATCACCCTTGTATCCCTCACTAGTTGTCTCAGAACTTTGTTTTATAAAAATTCAATCATGCTTTACAATTTATTTTCCATCTGTACGCACAAATAGACCTTTGCTTACCAAAATCTCCTATAGCTGCTTATCTGCTGCAGAACTTCAATCCTGCTTTCTCCTTTCTTTCTATCTTAGCATCTTTTTCTTTTTGAGTCACTTCTAAAATGCTTCTTAGTTTCTCTTCACAAATGAACTTCTACCTTTTCATGTCCAGCTATTTCTCTGATATTCCTAGTAAAAGGAATATCTTTCTCTGCACCCCTTGCAGATGAGCAGTTGGAATGGATGGGTGGAGGGGATATTTCCAAATGTTCTTCCTTTTCTCTCACCTCATCTCCCTGTCTCTTACCGTTTTCTCTTACAGCACCCATGGTTCTTAGCTAGCCCTGTCTTTACTCTCTTCGTTCTGCTTCTTTTACTCAGTTTTACACTTTTTCCCATTGCCTTACTTTTAGGATTAGGATACAGGTAGTTCTCACATAATAATTACCCTGTTTGTTGACCATTCAAAGTTACAACATTGATGATAAAGTAACTTTCCAACCAGCTCTCACACTTGAGGCCATTGGAGTGTTCCCACTGTGACATGATTGAGACACTTCACAGCCAGTGATTTGCTTAAGGACCTCAGCTGAATTAAGGATCACAACAGAAGTAAGGATGTAACTATTACATGATGTTTCACTTAATGACCACATTACTTAGCTACTAAGTCCCGATTGTGGTTGTTAAACAAAGAGTACTTCTAGTTAAACTATAATCTTATTAGGAAATATTTCTTAGGAATTTAGGAAAACTGTACTACTATTCATCTTAGGAGTCTTGTTTACTGCATAATGCAATCTAGATATATATCTTACTTTTTTAAGCTTTCTCAACTTCTTTGGAAAACTAGATATGTTTGAAACATACTCACTGCTGATACTCCCCAGCAATCACCATTTTAATGGATTTGTGAACCTCCAAATGACAGTTACTTTTTCTATTCTCTCTTATTTAAACCCATAATTTATATTATGTAGTAAAATAATTTATCTTGATATCTCATGCATTTTTAATTTCCCCCCAAATTCATCCCTGGTTCTTTCATTATCACAGTTCATAAAGGTGCAGTGGTCATAGGCCTACAAATTTCTCTTTTCCTATGTACACACAATAGTCTAGATAACACAAATTCATACTTTCTGACATATATTTAGCATTTTCATGCATAATTAAATCATTATCTGCCATGCATGTATTCATCAATTTCATCACGTCAGACTACCTTCAGATAGATTACATCCTTCCCATTTCTATTAGTTTCACAGAAACACATATAATCATTGATCTTTACCACTTACTCTTCTTATATTCCAAGTTATACTCTGACATATAATATGGTCATAAATAGATGGGCCTATGGATATTAGTCTTACCAACTCTCATAGATTTTGTCAACCAAGGATTCCAAAATCACTAATGCTTTTAGTAAAAGAAGGAAAAAAGTTGAATAGAATTGCCTTCCTTGGTCACAGTAGTAGCAGATCTGCATTCCCTGCTAACAGTCAGTACAGAGTACAAGACAGTTCTGGAACATGATACCCAACATGTGGACCTTCCTTCACAGGACTTTTCCGCCCCTCCATGTTTAAGTCCTTGCTCCACAAGGCCAAGACTACCACTAACATGGGATTATCATCTTCCCAGCCGTCTCAACAGACTGACCTGAATCCTCATGGCGATCTCTTCCATTTGCATAAACCGGATGAGGATTTCATTCCATGTCTGGAATTATTCACGGATGTGGTCCAAAGATCATGGTCCCAACCCGCTTACATTTCTGCTCCTACTGGCCTTGATAAGCGGTTGTACTGCTCAGATCCTTCCTTGCAAGATTTAATTCACTTACCTTCAGTGGACGCCCCTGTGGCCCAGTTGACGTCTTCCTCTGTGATTTTCAGTGATGTCCTAGATGGACTCAAGGCTGAGGACAAGAAGGCTGAGCTGTCTCTCCGCAAGACCCATCAAGCTGCGGCCTGGGCCATCAGGTCAGCTACTTCTACTTCGTTTTTTGCTCGCGCATCCATCATCTGGTTGCGCCAATTACAGGAGCGGCTTCCGCTGGATGACAGCAGACTTCACCATGACATTAATAAAATCGTGGCCGCCACCGAGTACTGTGCAGACGCATCCTTGAATGCAGCTAAGTTCTCTTCGCGAGCCCTTGTCTCCAATGTCACCTCTCGGCGCCTTCTTTGGCTCCGCCACTGGAGTGCCGATCTCAAATCAAAGTGGAAGCTGGCATCTGCTCCATACAAGGGTTCCCTTCTCTTTGGAGAAGCCTTAGACCCTATTCTTGTGGAGGATAAGGATAAACGAAAAGTTATGCCTTCCTCTTACAAACGTCACAATAGGAGATTTGCTCCTTATAACCACAGGCAGCCCTTTCGTACTGATTCAGGACCCAGCGGGTCCTATTTTTCCAGGCAATATTCTCATGGAGGAGATCGAGCCACTGAGCGACCTGCCTACGGTGATAGGGGCAGGGGTCAACCCAATACCAGACGCCAGTATCGTGGGACCTCCAACCATCCCTTCAGAAGAGGCAAGTGACTATACCACACACCTACCCATTGGAGGTCGTCTTCTTCACTTCTTGCCCCAATGGGTGGTTACCACAACAGATGCTTGGGTTCTTCAGACTGTGAGGTTCGGCCTTACTTTGGACTTCCTCTCCAGCCCTCCGAACCGCTTCCTTCAGTGCTCTCTTCCGAGCAATCCGGAGAAGAGAGCATTAATGGTTGCAGAAATACAACATCTGCTCGACATCTGTGCCATAGAACTCGTGCCGATAGAACAACGGGGCTCTGGATTCTACTTGCGCCTGTTTCTCGTCCCCAAGTCTTCCGGGGACTGGAGAGGGATTTTAGACCTGAAAGCACTCAACAAGTTCGTCAGATACCATCATTTCAAAATGCAGTCGCTCAAATCGATCCTACAGGGCATCCGACGGGGCGACTTTATGACGTCAATCGATCTCAAAGAGGCTTACTTGCATGTCCCGATCTGTCCGTCACATCGACGTTTTCTTCGGTTTGCCTATTCCAACAGGCATTTCCAATATCGGGCCATGCGGTTTGGCCTCTCATCCGCCCCTCGGACCTTCACGAAGCTGCTGGCGACTCTGGCTGCTTCCCTGCGACAGGTCCCCATCAGGGTCATGTGCTATCTGGACGACATCATCATCCTGTCTGCCTCTCGATATCAGGCGGTCGTCGATCTGAGGACCGTCTCTCATCTTCTGTAACAGCACGGGTTCTCTCTGAACCTCGACAAAAGTCAGCTCTCGTCTACCACTCGCATCCTCCATCTAGGAGCTGTCATAGACTCTATCAGTTGCCTTGTCTTCCTGTCCCCCGACAGGGTTCACAACATCCACTCCTTGGTGACCAAGGTTCTATCTCTCAGATCTGTTGCCCTGATCACCTTGTCCCAACTGCTCGGCAAGCTAATTTCGTGCATCTCAATTGTCCCATGGGCTTGTCTTCACAGTCGTCCTTTTCAATGGTTCCTCCTGCCTTATCAGAGATCCTTCCGAGCATGTTCGAACATCACAGTTGTCCTCCCTGCGGCAGTACGGTTGTCTCTGAAATGGTGGATCTCCCCGTCCATACGGAGGGGCTCTTTCTTTCTGGAACCCAGTTGGTTAATCCTGACGACGGACGTCAGTCAATTCGGCTGGGGCGCTCATCTGCTGTCATCGGTTGCCCAAGGCCGCTGGTCCACTCTGGACCTACAGCATGACATAAATTGGCTGGAACTATGAGCGGTCCACCTCGCTCTCCGTCATTTCAGAACATCAGTGAAGAGACATCATGTTCTAGTCCTAACGGACAATACAACAACAAAAGCCCACATCAACAGGGAAGGGGGAACACGCTCCAGGCAACTGATGGACGAGGCGACGAGAATGCTCATTTGGGCGGAGAAGTCCGTTCTCTCCCTGACAGCTGAGCACATATCCGGGGTCGAAAACGTCATGGCAGATTGGCTCAGCCGGACGCAACGGGATCAGGCGGAATGGCGACTACATCCGGCCTTGTTCAGAGATCTATCGAAACGGTTTGGCCTCCCAAAGGTCGATCTGCTTGCAATACATCTGAACGCCCATCTTCCCCGATTTCCCTGTCCAGGAGCAGAGGGGTGCGATGCACTTCGAAGCAAGTGGACACAAGGTCTGCTCTAGGCCTTTCCCCCTCTGCCGCTCATCCCTCGGGTGATTCGCAAGTTGTTGGAGGAGAAAGTGGACCTCATCTTGGTCGCCCCCAACTGGCCGCGTCGCTCCTGGTACGCGGACCTCCGGAATCTCTTGGTGGAGCGTCCTTGGCACACCCCCAACGACCGGATATCTCTCAGCCAGGGGGTCATCCTGCACCCAAGCCCTCAGTGGTTGCAGTTGACCGTCTGGCGTTTGAGAGGATTCACCTGAGGAAAGACAACATCCCGGCTAGCGTGATCCACATTATGCAGTCTGCCAGGCGTGCCTCAACAAACTGTATTTATGACGCCACCTGGCGCTCTTTTTGCACCTGGTGTTCCAAGTCCCATCAGGACCCCACAACAGCGTCCCCCTCTGAGGTTCTTGTGTTCCTGCAGAAAGGTTTGGACCGTGGCCTAGCTCCTAATACCCTGAGGCGTCAAGTGGCGGCCCTTAGCACAGTTCTCTCTTCTGTGGACGATCGACCTTTGACCCTAAATCCCCGTATACGGACATTCTTACGGGGAGCATCCAATCTCCGTCCTCCTACTGTCCATTGATACCCAACTTGGGACTTACCATTAGTACTGTCAGCCCTCATGTCACCCCCATTTGAGCCACTGGCTTCTATATCTCTTCGATGTCTGACTCTCAAGGTCGCCTTCTTAGTGGCGATTACTTCGGCGAGACAGGTGTCTGAGCTGGCTGCTCTGTCTGTACGGCCCGACCTTTGTGTTTTCCATCCCAATAAAGTGGTGCTTCGTACGGATCCTTCTTTTCTACCCAAGGTAAATTCTCTGTACCACCGAACCCAAGAATTGGTTCTACCTGACGTCTGTCTGGCTCCTAGCCATCATCTTGAACAACAATGGCATACCTTGGACGTTAAAAGAGCTCTCCGTAGATACATCAAGCGGACTGCTTCTTTCCGTAAATCCGAAGCCTTATTCCTGTCTTTCAATCCTTCTACATTGGGCATGAAAGTTTCATCATCCACAATTGGTCGTTGGATCAAAGCATGCATCGTCACAGCATACCGAAACAAGAGGACTCCTCTGCCAGGGAGGATCCTCCCTCACTCTACCCGTAGCGCAGCCACCTCAGCGGCTTGGGCTACTCAGGCATCCATCCTTGACATTTGTAGGGCTGCAACATGGACTACCTTGACACCTTTTCTTCGACATTACAAAATTGACTCCTTTGCATCGGCTGAAGCTTCATTTGGTCGTCGAGTGCTACAGTCTGTCCTGGCTGTTTCGTCCCGGGATGACGCAGCCTCCCACTCTACTTCTGACTAGCTTGGGTATATCCCATAATTTGGATTCTCCAAGCAGCGCGCTGGAGAACGAACATTGACTTACCTGAATGTTCCTTCTCGGCGCGCTGATGGAGAATCCAACCCATCCCTTCGGCTGCTGATAGCCAGGACTGTTCTGTTTCTTTTTTGTCTCTTATTGTTTGTTTCATAACAGCACCATCTTCTGTTGACCTCGCGAATGAACTGGAGCTTAGCCAAGCAAGGGAGGAGTGGCCAAGGACGTTTCTTAAAGGACCATTCACCCAGTCTAGCAATCAAGCTGAGGAACTGCCCCATAATTTGGATTCTCCATCAGGGCGCCGAGAAGGAATGTTCAAGTAAGTCAACGTTCGTTCTGGAACATGATACCCAGCATGACTCCAGTGCAACTGAAATTCAACTTTGTCCAAGATCCCATGCAAGAATTTCTATCTTTCTCTTTCTTATGTATTAAATATTAATATCCTATTAATATGTGGTGTACAGATACACTCAAGATACGTTTAAAAACATGCTATATCCCCTAAATCAGGTGTTTAAGAAAGCTTTTTTGTGTTGGGTGTACAATGATGTTTTTATCATCATCTACAATCTATCTGGATATATTTATAACAAGGTGGTTCTAACAAGGGAGTGATGTTGTTTGAAAACTTATCCTTTATCTATAGAGTCTTAGACCCTTTTGTTATACGGGTATGTGTTATTTTCAAGTTACAAAGATACTTCCTGTTGCAAGAAAAAAAATATGAATTGTACACTCACGTTTAATGCAACCCTTTTTGTATTATATGCTAAATAAATAAATAAGCCAAGGGTCTACAAAGTTCTTGCTATCCTAAATGTGAGAATTAGTGATAATAATTTCAAAATAAATGTTAAAGAGAGACAGGAAATCTACAGAAATTAGAGATTCAGGTCTTCAGGCCCTCTAAGGATGATTTCACCAGCTAGTCCACCCATGATACTCTTCAATAAAATTTTCTTTAGTTAGGAAAGATTTCTTCTATAGAAGTTCTTTTAGCCATATACAACAAAGCCATCTGCCACCAGCAGTCATTCTTCCACAGTCTTGAAACAGACTATTGTTCGTTACTAAAACTAAAATCAATAGAATTGATTTGTATGTAAGCATGACTTACTTCCACTGAAACTTTTCTATTTTTATTTTAGACACACAAAGATTGTTATAATGCAATTACATAAAAAACTATGAATTAAAAAGGATTTTTAAATTTCTAAAATATTTATAAAACTGTAATTCTTTTTTATCTACTGTATTTTATTTAAATAAATGCCATATTTCATTATACTTGTCCATTCAAAACTTGTATCTGTAGGCAATCTGTTTATAGGCGGCAGATGTGATAGGGTTTTCAACCCATTGAATGAATGGGGCCATGCCTTTATCTTTCTAATTTTTTTTAAAATTTGATTTATATGCCGCCCTTCTCCGGAGACTCAGGGCGGCTTACAATGTGCTCAGCAATAGCCTTCATCCTTTTGTATATTTATACAAAGTCAGCTTATTGCCCCCACAACTGGGTCCTCAATTTACCTACCTTAGAAAGGATGGAAGGCTGAGTCAACCTTGAGCCTTGGCGAGATTCGAACCTGCAGTAATTGCAGCAGCTGATCTTAATAACCAGCTTAATAACAGGGTGCCTTAGACCACTGTACTACCAAGGCTCTAATGTGGCTATATCAAGTTTTTTAGCCTTAGTAAAGGTACAGAGAATCTATTTACATTGTCTAGTTGTCAGATTTCATGTACTAGATATAAAATCCAAAAGAATATTGTCCTCTGAAAATTTTATCTTTTGTCCCAACAGATATGTATATATACTACACCACTGCACAAAATTCTGTAAGATTTGTTCCCTGATAAAATTGCTGTAAACTTGGAGTGTGGGATAGAGAGAATCTAAGAATTCAGTATCTATTTCCTGTTGATTATATCCTTAACAATATATCCAGGTGGAGCCTATAACTGTAATTTAGTTGGACTTCAGCAGATTTAAGTCCCACTAGAATCATAAGTGTAGGCTAAATGTAAAGGTTTCCACTCCATTTGTGTCTGACTCTAGGAGTGGTACTTATCTCTGTTTCTTAGCGGAGGGAGCCAGCGTTTTTGAAGACACTTCCGTGGTCATGAATATATGCCAAGGCACATGTAATACTGTCACCTTCCCACTGAAGTGGTACATTTTTATCCACTTACATTTGCATGCTTTTGAACTGCTAGGTGAGCAGGAGCTGGAGCAAGGACAGGAAGTCGCCCCATCGCATGGCTTCAGGTCTCAAACCTGGGCTGTTAATTTTCCAGCTGACAAGCTCAGTGTCTTTAACCACCGAGCCATCATGCCCCTCAGGTTTAGGCTACAATCTAGTAAAAACTCCAGTGGAGAAGCTCTGGAGAACAGACCAGGGTAAGTTTGGTCCATTAAATCCCAATGTTTCTAGATTATTTTATTTTTGAAAAACTATCCTTAATGAATTGTGGGAATATGTTTTGTCATGTACCTTATGACACATTTATTAGCCGGCTAGTTAGTTATAAGAGGAATGAAAAAACAGATTTCCAAGATTGTGTTAATATAAACCTTAGTTTATATTATAAACCTTAGCTCTTCTTAAGGAGTCTGTTTCCTAATCTAATGTCAAAGGACTGACAGGTAGCTAGCTAATTTGAAAACTGTATCCAAAAAGTGGTAATCAGAGGTTCTTCATCAAATTAATGACGGCTATAAAGAGGGGTGCGAAAATTATTGGTATTAGATTAACAACTCATCATACTCATGGTTTAAAAATACAATCAAATGCTGGACTTCCGCTTGGCTCCGCGAGCCTTGAAGACGCTCTTTTACGAGCGCCCGATCCCCGGTTCCATAAAAGCCCCAGAACAGCCGAAAAACAGCTGTCTGGAGGCTTGGAACCCTCTCCCCGGGCAAAGGGGAGAGAGAAGAGCCGACAGGCGGAGGTAGAGCCCCCCAAGTGTGCTAGGAGAAATCCTGGGGCGCAAAGGGTGCGGGCTCCCTATAGAAGCCTGTCAAGCTGCTCCGGACCAGGGATGACTCCGCTAAAGCAGAGCTAGAAGCCGCGACCAGAATCTTCTGAAAACAACTGGGGGGACTTTTAACATCTTTACTTTGATTGCAGACAGAGCAAATCAGGAGAAAAAAAAGAAAAATCGCAAGTAACACTTTAACTCCGTTTTAAAATGCAGAAAATGGCGCCTGAGAGCGGGAGGAGGAAGCTACTAGGGAAAGTGCTTGTTAATGCTTGTTAACGTTTGCAACAGTGATACAGCTACTGGATTATACCTTGTGAGAAGGTTTTAAAGTGGAAGCGTCCAGGAAAAGAATTTGGTACTGAGGAAAGAATTTGGTACTGATTTTAATTAAAATTTTGCTTTTATACTGTGTGGAAAATAGTTGGAATTGTCGTCCTGATAGCTGGATGAATACAAAGTGGCTGAAATATGGCTGACATCAGGGCTGGTGAATCAGCAAATTCTCAAGCGGTGACTGTTCAGGTTTTTCAAGAACTTTTAGACTCTTTTAATTCTGCTCTTTTGGATACAATTGAAAGAGCTTTTTCAAAAAACAGCTCGGAAAAACATAAGCAGTTGCTGGAGGGGCAGCAGGAAATTACTCAGGAGTTTGCTTTTGGAAGATCAAAAGGATGTCAGGATTGAAAGGCAGGCTGGCACAGTTGAAATAAAGGTTTTGGCGGACATTTCCATTCAATTGATAGAAAAGCAACAAATAGACTCTTTATTGCAAGCTGACAATCTTTATGGCAACAAATTTTGGCTATATGGACAAAAGAATGGATTGAATGATTATACAAGCAAGAAGAGTCGAAATGGGGATTTCAAATTAGAAAACGTGACCTCAAGAAGAGAGCGAGTATTTCAGAAACATCAACCTCAAATCAACATTTTAAAATTTTCAAAAATAAAATTGGGGGGAATGTTGAAAGAATTTATTAAAAAAAAGGATTGGAAAAAATATAGAAAGAAGTGAAGAACAGAAGATTAAGAAAGATATCATCCTGTAGATTTTGAAATTTGCATTTGGCAAATATGTGTTTTAATGGTATTAAGAGATTTTCAAAATGTTTAACATAAGATTATATTATTTTAAAAGATATATGAGGTAAATTGTGTAAGTTTTCAAGATGCCCAACTTTTTGAAGCAAAGAGGATTAATGTTAAATTTAGACTTCTATTACAAAATGATAATTAGTTTTGGATAGTAAAAGGGCTGCTTTCTAAAAAGTTAGAGGTATTAAAATGGTTAATTGAAAATTTGAAAGATATCCTCCTGTAGATTTTGAAATTTATATTTGGTAAATAAGTGTTTTAATGGCATTAAGAGATTTTTAAAATGTTTAACATAAGATTATATTATTTCAAAAGATATATGAGAAAATGTGTAAGATTTCAAGATGCCCAATTTTTTGAAGGAAAGAGGATTAATATTAAATTCAGAATTTTATTAGGGAGTAATGTTCAAAAAGAATGATGTTTGAGGGTAAGGAAATGAAATTTATTCATGATTTTTACTGCTTGTAATACTGCTAAAGTATTGGATTATACATCAAGAAAAAAGTTTTTTTATAACGGAAGAATGAATTTAATTTAATTGGTCTTGAGAATTTATAAAAAGGAGATTGATGAATTGGAGCAAGGGGAGTTAAAGAACGTGTGGCAGTTTTGAACTTTATAATTAGTTAGTTTATTTTAGCATATATTTGTTAGATGCTATACCCTGTTTTTGCTCTGGGAAGTCAGGGGGAGGGTGGGATAAGGGTTGGGGTGGGGAAAAACTGGTGACTAGAGAAACGTTTTAACAGAAGAAAGTATCTACGATTAGAATACAGGAGTTGCTCAGATACTAAAGGAGGAGAATATTTCACAGCAAAGAAGTTAGAAAGGAGAGAGGAGGAGAGGGTAGGAGGAGGAGATGAAGGGAGAGGAATGGAAGAAAGGAGAGGAGAGGGAAGGGGACAGGAGCAGGAGTGAAGGTGAGAAGGGGAAAAGAGAGAAGTGGGGGAAAGGAAAAGGAAGTAGGATGAGGTAGGAGAGGAGAAAGGAGAGAAGAGGGAGGGAAGGGAAAGAAAGGAGAAGAAGGTTTTTTGTGGAATGAGGGAAGGAAGAGAAGAAGAGCAACTCCAAATGTAATTAAAATGTCTTATTTTAATGCTTTCTTTAAGGGAAACATGTATATGTAGGATTTATCATGTATAAGAAAATGTACATTTTCTATTATGTGGGGAGGGGGAAAGGGTGGGGGGGAGAAAATTGTATTTTTTATAAAACTTTTCAATAAAAAAAATACAATCAAATGCTCTAGTACTTTAGAAGGTAAAAAAGATGAAGAAGACAGAAATAAAAGTGATACTGGTAAATGTAAGTAATGAGTTAGTACTACCAATAAGACAGTGGTGAAATTTAAAAAAATCCCCTATTGGTTCTGTGGGCGTGGCTTGGTGGGGCGTGGTCAACTCAACGTCACTCACACCCACGTCCACTCAGTCACATGACACCACCCCCCAGCCATTCCCATACATGCTCTGGGGCAAGGCCAGAGCTGGGGAATGGTATATTCCCCAACCTGATCGAGGCAGGCAGCAAGCGGACAGCGGTTCTGGGGCTTCGGGAAATCTCATATCCCTGGGCCCTGGCCCCAGACCCAAGGCGAAGGGTGAGGGGGTGGCATGCATTGCTTACCTTTGGTGAGCTGAACAGGCAAGGCAACTGGTGAGGCAAGTAGCTGGGCTGTTTGGTGAAGGGAACTTATATAGGGCGGGGATGGACTGAGCAACTGGAAGCGGCGAGCAAGCTGGAAGAGGTGAGCGGCGACTGGGTGGGCGTGGGCGGGGTCAACCAGGGGTGATTTCTACAGGTTCAGCAAACTGATGCCAATAGTCCCTACCGGTTCGCCCGAAGCAGTCGGATTTCACCCCTGCAATAAGAAATTTAACAGAGACAAGAACTGAATTCTTCATTTAGGAAACAAAAATCAGATGCACAGGTATAAGATAAGGATATAGTATTACATAACCTTATCAAATACTTTGGCCACCTAATGAGAAGGAAAGACTCACTAGAGAAGAGCCTAATGCTGGGAACAATTGAGGGCAAAAGAAGGGAGAGCAGCGTAAGACTAAATGGACTCCGGGGGATGGTAGAGGGTAGGAAGACCTGGAGGAACGTTGTCTATGGGGTCGCGATTGGTCGGACACGACTTCGCAACTAACAGCAACAATAGTATTACCGTTTTGAAATAGTAACTGATTTAAAATTGAATATAGGTGGTCCTTGATTAACAAGTACTCCTTCAGCGATCATTCAAATTTGTGATGGTGTTAAACAAGTGATACTTACGACTGATGCTGGAAGTTCTGGCTATTTCAGGACTCTTGCAGTCACATGACAATGATATGGATGCTTGGCAATGGTCCTAGATTTTTGATCATCATAGCATCTCATGGAAATGTGATCGCAATTTGCAATCTTTCCTGCCGACTACCCACAAGTAAAGTCCCTTGGGCAGGCTGGCAGAAATTGGAGTTACGTGAGTTTCTTTCTTGTTGACCTGCTTAACAGCTTAAAAAGATATTTAAAGAAGATGTACAGAGAACAATGACAAAAATTAAGTCCTGTGGAAAAAATTTTCTTAGATTTTAAAAAGCCTAGGAATTAATAGTTGATCGTTCTGGGACATATTTATTGGGAAGTTCAAAAAAAGTTCTATAAAGTGTTAAGCTTTTTAAAAAGATCAAAACTATTTGTGGAACTCCTTGCAATGTTTCACTTGTTTCTTGTGTTGTTTTGTCTGGACTTGTGTGGTTTTTCTTTCATGTTATGTATTCTTTTAAAATTATAAACTGCCCAAAGTCTTTTTGAAATCAAGCAACCTCCAAAACTAATAAATAAATAAGAATTATCTAGGGCCCCTTTTCAGCTCTGCAAAAAAAATTCAGCTCCACCTAATTTGGTCAGTCTTTTTCCACAAGTGATCAAATACTAACCGTACTAAATTCTGACTTGTATTTGTTCTATCATGGATTTTCTGGGAATAAAATTTTTGTTTCAGTCAGCTCAGTTGCCAAATTCTTTTAATCCCTATACTTCATTGCTCTTCCTTTCTGATCTCCTAGAATATCTTCAACAGGAATTAAAAGGACTGATGAGAAAGAATGGGGAAAGAAAGAAGTAGGAGTATGAATGTAGGAGAGATAAAATTAAGGATTTTCTCAAATGTAATTCTATTCATATGTGTTAATATTTAAACGTGTTTGTAAATGCTTCTTTTTAAAATGTTCCAGAAGATTAAAATATGGTAATCAGTCTGTGTTTATTCAAACTAGGGATGTAAAGAATATTCTCCACTGTAGTGGTGGCAGCATCCAGAAGTGGGTTGTCCTCATCTGTTAGCCAATAGGACTGAGACTGTCAAAATTGTGAGGACCCGCCTACACCAACGGTCCCCAGCTTTTGTCTCAGTCTTGGGCTAGGACAGACGTGTTTTTTTGACAATCTATTTCTAGATGTTCCTACATTGGAAGGCTAGTTAGATTAATTGATTAGTTATTGATTTGTGGCAGCTATACTACCACCGTATTGCTGTGCTACCAATATACTGGTGTGAAATGCTTTTAGCTCGAGCCCGCCGAAGGCTGCCCTGCGGCAAGCAGGTCACCAGCCGGTGACTCTGCTGGGTAGCCAGTCGAGCCCAGCTTGCTGTGCTGACCCGAGAGCGTCTTGCCAAGGCTCCAAAGTTTTCCGGCTTGGCGGTTAGCTCAGTGCTCTGCTTCTGGCTGAAGGACAGCCGGGAGAATAGGAGGCCCAGCTGTCAGTGACTGCAGCCGCCGCCGCCGGGATCAGTAAGGCTTTGCCCTTTATGGGCTTTTCTGTGAGGAACCGGCCAGTGCCCATACCTGGGCACGATTCCCAAGTCTCTGCTCCTTTGAGCACGATCGGAAGCAGCCAAGGGCTGAAGTTTGTTGCAGATGCAGCCTTTGATCGGCTTATCTGTTGTGCGGCGCTTGGAAAATGGCGGATGCGGCGCCCAGCACCAGCGGGATCTTGCCTGCCTCCTCAGCCTTCTCACAATCTGGCACCCTGGACAGTAAGTGTGCAGAGACCTTGGGAGCGAGGTCGGCCAGCAGGAAGGCAGCTGCAAAGATCTCGAAGAGAAGATCAAAGAAGATTCCCAAGCCGTCAAAAGCAGTGCAGAGGGATGAGGAGAGGCGCCATAAGGCTATTGATAAGCTCTGGGCTCTGGCCAGCAGTGAGTTCCTGCTCATTCCCCTGGGGCACATTCTTCCCGCCATTATACAGAACAGCAGTTTAATCTGCCTCATGAATCTGACAGCCAAGCTAACCATTCTCTGTCACCAGATGGCGCTGCTGAGCTGCCTCTAGCAGGCAATCTGCCTGGCAACAGGGAAAGTTCCTCCCTCCCTAATCCTTTTTCTGCCTCTCCTACATGGCAACAGCCTATTAGAGCCAGGGGTTTGGGCCCAGAGGCCACAATTGCCCCAACCGCCCCAGATAATCAATCGGGACAGGCTACAAGGCCAATTTCCATCTAATATGGAGGCCATTATTTCTGAGGCTATTGAAAGAGGCATTGCAGCTGGGACGCAAAACAGCCATAGCCACAGAGAGGCTTCTCTCAAGATCAGAATATTCTGGATCAGTAGATGTACCCATAAGGGGATAGGTTGCAGGAAGGTCACGTCCTCATAGGTCTTACTCCCCAGAATCGTCCTCCCACTCTGATTCTCAGGAGGACATGGATAGGGATATGGAGCTTTCAGAGGATGAGGGTTTATCCCCTGACCAGCCGGCCTTTGTGGGACTGTTTCGTCCTTACCTGTTTAAGTCCTTATTATACAAGGCCACGACCACGGCACGCTTGGCTGATCATCTGCCTGCGCCAGCCCCACCTGCTGAGTCTCCAGCAGGGGAATCTTTCTTCTCTGAACCCAAAGCTGAGGCCGAGGTGGTCTCCTCCCCACAGTTGTTTGTAGATGTGGTAGGCAGACCATGGGCAACTCCAGGGGTGGGAGCAAATCCTAGCTCCCTGAACAAACGATTCTTCAACATGTCCCCAGAATTGTCTCAGACACTTCAGGTACCAACGATGGATGGGCCAGTGGTCTCCTTAGTCACCTCATCCATTCTGACGGATGCCCTGGAAGAGGTCCTTCGGCCAGAGGATAGACGTAATGAGCAATCCCTGAAGAAGGCTCACCAGTCGGCGGCATGGGCCGTAAAGGCTTCAACGGCAGCGTCCTTTTTGAACCAGGCCGCCTTGATGTGGCTAAGACAATTGCAGGACAAAATCCCTGTGTCTGACATTAGAGTCCACCAGGACCTGAATAAATTATCTGCAGCTCTGGAGTTCTCAGCTGATGCGACACTGGGAGCAGCGCGATTCGCCTCCAAAGCCATTGCTTCATCTGTGGCGTCCAGACGCCTTCTTTGGCTCCGCCAGTGGCAGAGAAGATCAAGATGCGCTGAGAGCAAAATGGCCCAGCGGACTACTATACGCCTTTCCCCCAATTCCAATGATTACACACGTAATAAGGAAAATGATAGTAGAAAAGGCGAATCTAATCTTGGTGGCACCATATTGGCCACGTCGGGAGTGGTTTGCAGACCTGAGAGATCGATCAATAGAAACACCATGGAAATTGCCAGTGAACAGCAAATCTCTAAAGTCAAGGAGCCGTATTTCATCCAAATCCAGAATGGTTCCAGTTGACCGCCTGGCGCTTGAACGGATACGTCTCATGAAAGATCAATTACCAAATGATGTCACTGATACTATTCAAGCTGCCAGGCGACCAGCAACAATACGTATTTACGACGCAACTTGGAAAAAGTTTGCTCAGTGGTGCATAAGTCAACATACAGATCCAACGTCTGCAACCATTCAAGACATTCTCAAATTCTTACAATTAGGTTTCAATAAGGGTCTACCTACAGCGACTCTAAGATGACAGGTGGCAGCATTAGCAACAGTAATTTCTACAAATGAAGGTCATCCTTTATCACAGGATGGCAGAATCGGATCATTTTTACTGGATGCTGGAAATTTAAGACTGCCAAGGGTGCACAGATTTCCAACTTGGGATCCAAATTTTGTTTTACAATCACTAACATCAGGTCCTTATGAGCCTATACAGGAATCTTCATTACGTCATCTAACAGTAAAAATGGTGTTCTTGATAGCTATTACGTCAGCACGTAGAGTTTCAGAATTGGCAGCCTTGTCAGTTAGAAAAGATTTGTGTGTGTTTTTCCCAGATAGAGTAGTCATGAGACCGGATCCAGTATTTATACCAAAAATTAATACACTATTTCATCGTACTCAAGAAATTATATTACCAAATTTCTGTCTGGATCCAAAACATCCGAAGGAGAGAAAGTGGCATACATTAGACGTACGTCAAACCCTAAAATGTTATATACAAATAACGTTATCATTCAGAAAGTCTGAAGCTTTACTAGTATCCTTTTTACCATCAACAATGGGACAAAAGGTATCATCAGTAACGATTGGTAGATGGATAAAATTATGCATTTCGTCTGCCTACAAATTAAAAGATTTACAGGTCCCGGGGGGTATAGTTCCACACTGTACACTAAGTGCGGCTACTTCAGTGGCTTGGGCCACACAGGCATCGATAGATGAGATTTGCAGAGCGGCCACATGGTCATCTATATCATTTATACGACATTATAGGTTAGATACATTTGCATCAGCGGAAGCTGCTTTTGGTAGAAGCGTTCTACAGGCAATAATTCCCAGCAGGGCACAGCAGGTGGAAAAGTTCCCTCCCAAAATTAAATAGGCTTGGGTATGTCCCAATGAGTGGAGTGTCGGAACAACGAGGAGGAAAAAGGGACGTTGTCTTACCTGAACGTCCGTTTTGTCCTCGTTGTTCTGACACTCCGACCCTCCCTGTAATACATAATCTTGCCCGGCTGGGGAGTTTGTACTTTTTGTTTATATCCTCTACAGCGAAGGAGAATTAATAAAATTAAGAAGTAAAAGAAACAGAAGTAAGATGGTTCAGAAGTTCAAAGAAGTTGCAGGAAGTTAGTCACAGACAAATAGAGACTTCGCGAAAAGACTGACCATGCGCAGAAGGAGGAGGCGGAACCAAGCTGTGGAGGAAAATTTGATTGGCACTCAGTCTGTCTAATGGCGAAGAGGAAATCCCAATGAGTAGTGTGTCGGAACAACGAGGACAAAACGGATGTTCAGGTAAGACAACGTCCCTTTCGCCTCCAAAGCCATTGCTTCATCTGTGGCGTCCAGACACCACCTTTGGCTCCGCCAGTGGCAGGCGGATGCCAAGCAAAAGTGGTGACTTGCCTCTGCCCCGTTCTCTGGAAAACATCTGTTTGGAGAGTCGCTGGAGCCGCTGCTCATGGAAACGAAGGAGAAACGTAAGATCCTCCCATCTCTTTCCAGGCGGACGGATCCACGCCTTTCCCCTTACTACAAACACCAGTCTTTCAGGGGACAGGATGGGGGGGGGTGGTTCAGTCAGGGTTCAGCGCTCCTTCCAGCCTAGGCAGGATCAGCATCAGGATAGGGCAGGGAAATTTAAACAGTTCCCTTCCAGACGGCCCTTTCGAGGGGGAGGAAGCCAGCGATAGTCGCCTCACTGACCCTCCCATTGGAGGATGCCGGGAAATGGGAGGGCATTACTACAGATGCAGGGGTTTTAGATACGGTCCGTTTGGACCTATCTCTAGAGTTCCTTTCTGCTCCCCAGAGGTTTTTCATCTCTTGCCCCGTTTCAGGTAATTCGATCAAACGAGGCCTCATGGAAACTGCTATCCAGCACCTTTTGAATATACATGCTATTCAACCAGTTCCAGAGGCCAAACAGGGGCTGGGGTTTTATTCCATCCTCTTTGTGATTCCAAAAGCCTCGGGGGTATAGGGCAATTCTGGATCTCAAATGTCTGAATCGCTGTATTATTTACAAACAGTTCAAGATGCATTCTCTTAAATCCATTTTGGAAGGCGTCAGGGAGGGCGACTTCCTCACATCTATAGATTTAACTGAGGCTTATTTACATATCCCCATTTGTCAGGGTCATAGAAAGTATCTCCGCTTCTGTTATGCCGGCCGGCATTTTCAATATCGAGCCTTGCCCTTTGGCCTCTCTTCAGCGCCTAGGGTGTTTACGAAAGTATTGGCGGTTATCGCGGCTCACCTTCGGGCTCGTCCTGTGCACGTCCAGTGTTATCAGGATGACATCATGATCCAATCAACCTCTAGGAAACAAGCGTGTGTGGACACCAATGTCACCATGCGGGTGCTTCAGGAGCACGGGTTTTCTTTGAATCGGCAGAAGAGTCACTTGACACCAACGACATGGCTGCTGCATTTGGGAGTGGAGATTGACACCATTGCATGCAGGGTATTCCTTTCCCAGGAACGCCAGGCCAGCCTGGTTGAGCTTGTGAATCACATCAAAGGGACTCACTTGGTGTCTCTGGCAACGCTTTCGTGGCTTCTGGGCAAGATGGTGTCCTGCATTTCAATTGTGCCATGGGCACGCTTGCACGCCAGGTCAGTTCAGTGGTTCCTTCTTCCCTATCAAAGGGCAGGTACCAGCACTTCTCTTCACAAGGTTAGGTTACCTCCCGCGACATTGCATTCCCTGGAGTGGTGCGTTTCCCCGGCGCTGGCTGACGGTTGTGTCTTTAAGGAACCTGAGCGCTTGACAGTAACGACTGATGCCAGTCTCTATGGTTGGGGGGCTCACCTACAGGATAGGGTGGCTCAGGGCTCAGGGAGACTTAGCCCACAACATTAATTGGCTGGAGCTCAGGGCAGTCCACCTGGCTCTTAGGGAGTTCCAAGACCTAGTGTTTGGCAGGCCTTTTACTCATTCTGACTGACAAATGTGGCCACTAAGGCTCACATTAACAGGCAAGGGGGAACCCAGTCTAGGGTCCTTATCGAAGAGGCAGAACGGCTTTGTCTTTGGGCAGAGAGCCTCCAGATTTCATTGAGGGCGGAGCACATTGCAGGGACCGCCAACGTTCAGGCAGATTGGCTCAGCAGGGCCACAATTGACCACGCGGAATGGCGCCTGCATCCAGATTAGTTTCAGGAGCTGGTGGAGCACTTCGGACAGCCGATCCGGTGGACAGGTGGACCTCTTTGCCATCCCGGACAACGCTCACCTGGACAGATTCTTCACAAGGTTTGCGGCTCCGGGAGAGGAGAAAGTCGATGCACTTCGCAGCCCTTGGCCGGCAGCGCTGCTCTACGCCTTTCCACCGCTTCCCCTCATTCTGAGGGTGGTAAGGAAGATACTTGCAGAGTGGGCGGAGGTGATCCTGGTTGCTCCGCACTGGCCACGGTGCCCTTGGTTTGCTGACTTGGTGGCTCTTTCCATGGCCAGACCCTGGAAGATGCCGCTGGACAGAGTCCCCTCACCCAGGGGGTACTGGTCCACCCGGACCCTCAGTGGTTCCAGTTGACCGCCTGGTGTTTGAGCGACAGACTCTGAGCCAGAGCAACTATTCCGCCGAAGTTATTGACATCATTCAGGCCTCTAGGAGGGCCTCAACCAACCAGATTTATGATGCCACTTGGAGGGCATTTTGTTCCTGGTGTAGTAAGTCGGGTCTGGACCCAACCTTAGTGACAGTGCTGCACATTCTCCAGTTTCTGCACGTTGGTCTGCACACGGGGCTTTCCCCCAACACTCTACGTTGCCAGTTGGCGGCGGATTTCTGAATTGGCGGCTCTTTCGGTTCTCCCGGACCTGTGTGTATTTCATGACAACAGGGTGATGTTACGTTTGGACCCTTCTTTCCTACCAAAAGTTAACTCATGGTTTCACAGGGCACAGGAGCTGGTGCTCCCAAAATTTTGTCCCACCCCAGTGCGTGCACTGGAATGTAAGTGGCACACGTTAAACATGCGGAGAGCACTCCGGATATATTTAAAGCGAACCTCTTCCTTCTGGAGGATGGAGTCTCTCTTTGTTTCATTTCAACCAGCCTCCTTGGGGACCAAGGTCACCTCTTCAATCCTGGGCCGTTGGATTCGGGCGTGTATCGACAAATCTTATGAGATGCAAGCTCTTCCACTGCCCAAGAGTATTACGGCACACTCCACGAGGAGTGCAGCCACAAGTGCAGCATGAGCTACTCAGGCCTCCCTAGAGGAGATTTGCCGTGCGGCTACCTGGTCATCACCTTCCTCATTTATCAGTCACTATAAGTTAAATGGCTATGCCTTGGCTGAGGCGGCCTTTAGGAGGTGGGTCCTCCAATGAGTGCATGCCAGTGGGGGGACCTAGGGCCAAGCTGTGGCCCACCCGTAAGGACAGCACCGCTTTGGTATGTCCCACTTCTGGATGCTGCCACCACTACAATGGAGAAGGGACGTTGGTCTTACCTGATACGATCCTTCTCGTTGAGTGGTGGCAGCATCCAGCCCCATCCTGGTCAGGATCTGGCCTAGGTCCTTTAGGGGATGGCGGTTTGCTTGTTTGACTGCTTGTGTTTTGTTTTCCTGGTCACCACACGTTGAGACTGTTGCAATTCCTTCACCAAAAGCTGGGGACCGTTGGTGTAGGCGGGTCCTCGCAACTTTGACAGTTTCAGTCCTATTGGCTAACAGACAAAGACAACCCACTTCTGGATGCTGCCACCACTCAACGAGAAAGATCGTATCAGGTAAGACCAATGTTCCTTCCATTTGAGAGAGAGAACTTCATGGAAAACTGAAATATTTCATTCTTTCTGTCTCTTCCTAATATACTGACAGCTGTTCCAGATATGGTTTGATGCTTATCTGAAAATAAATCTTCAGGAAATGATAAGAGATTTATGATGTTCTAGATGGCTTATACTAGAAGAATTCTTCAAAATGTGAATTTCTCAATGCATTGATATTATGAAAGAGGAATTTGTTCTGGAATCTATACTGATTAACACCAGTTAAAGAGGAGGTGCTACTAATATGTGTTTGGAGGTACTAAAAACTGAGTTTTGTCTTCTGCCTTGGTTCTGTCAGTAGGGGTCAGCCTGTTTCATGGTTGATTTGTATGTGAGACATTGTGAATATTCTCAGCTATTCTATGCTAATTGATACTGGGTTGTTTTGTTTTTTTTTTTACATTTTTCTTGTTTTATCCTGACTTTGTTTTTAATTGTTTGTAGCCCAGAATCATATATATGAGATGGCTGGCCATATAAATTTACTAAATAATTAAATTCATGATCTACTCTGTTGAAATAGTGTTGCTAGTCCATAAACTTGATAAACATTTTCCAAATCCAACCATGTGATTTTTGTCAAAAGGTTTTCCTGTGTGTCTGATTTAATTATACTGCGTTTCTCTGAAAATAAGACCTTCCTGGATAATAAGCCCAATCAGGCTTTTGAGCGCATGTGCTAAAATAAGACACCCCCCTGAAAATAAGACCTAGTGAAGGGGTGCGTGTGGCCAGCACAGGAGACAGCCCTTCCCTTCCCTGGTCACCTTATGGAAACTCTGCATCTTAATTGCGGCCCGTGTATCAGCTGAACCAGCAAGGGCTGGAAGCGGCCTCTCATTCTGGCTCTCTGCGGTGGCCTCCCAGTGCAATGCTGTGCCGCAGCTTCGAAGCAAACCTCTGTCTTCCCTGCACAGGATTGCAAAGCTGAAGGCTTTAAAGGGAGCATTTTTGTGTCTGTGCAGAGCTCCCCAAGGATAGAACAATCGGCAGGGAAATGGGGGGATTTTCTTGCTGATCGGAGCAAGGCAAAGCCTCCAGCCTCCGCAGGGAAGGGGGAACTATGTTCTGCAGCAGAGCATTGCACCAGGAGACCTCCGGAGGTAACATTTCTGAAATGTTAACTTTCAAGAACATACTAACAGGAAAATCCCCCCCTTGTCATGTTTGATTTGCTTTCTGTGAAGCTTTGTGCTGAGAAAGGTCCGTGCTTTCTCATCCCTTCTCTCCCCCCCCCTCCAGCTGTCCATCTCAGCTTTCACAAACAACCGTCCGCCAGGGTGGAGGCTCCTTCGTGGGGTGTGATCAAATTTCTAACTCAATGGACCCGGTGGGCATGAGCTACCCCAACCCAGAAAGGGGAAGGAGCTGATGTGGGGGGCTGTGGGAAGTTCTGGGTGTTGAAATCCACAAGTCTTTAAATGGCTAAGTGGCTGCCCATGTTGCTGCTGGCCTCTTCGCCCTCCTGGCAGAGCTGCTCTTGGCAGCACTGCAGGACTGCTTCTGCTTGGCCGGGTTGAATCATCCCAGATTGAAAACCTTCGAAAACATCCTGAGTGCCGCCAGCCTGCCAGGGCCCCTTCAGGAGCGGCTGCTTGTGTCTCCTTGCCTGCCACCGCCTTTGGGCTTTTGAGCACCAGCCTGCACGCCTATTTGGTGCTGCAGAAACCAGGCTTATTGTACATCTCTGCTGATGATCTTTGGATCCTATCTTACTGGCTGTTTGAGGTAGGCGTGCCCTTAGTTGCCTTTGGCGCCTGCCTCATCTGTGGTGGTTCTGTAACCACCTCACCTACTGCCCGGCCCAGCCCACCACCAAGACCCGATCGAAAACCTCTGAAAATCTGAGCGCCACCAGCCTGCCAGGTCCCCTTCATGAGCGGCCATTGGTGGAGCCATGCCATCTCACCCACTGCCATTCCACACCCAGCAGGAATGAGAGTTGCAGCGCCCGCCAAGGCCCGAAGAGCACCGGGCTCAGTGTAGCTGTAGCCCAGCGCCTGCAGCACCGAGTAGGCCTGCAGGCTGGCACTCAGCAGCCCAAAGGCTACAGTGAGCGAGGCTGCACAGGCAGCATGACTCCACCCGTGACACCAGCAGCATGGGGCCTGCCACATCCAAGAAGCATCCCAGCAGCAGTTGAGCCAGCAGGCAGGATGGGAAGCTTCCCACCGGCCAGGCACTGAAGTTCCGCCATTGCTGCTGGGTTGGAGGGAGGGATAGATAGATAGAGAGAGAGAGATCCAATTCAACCTTGGAGGGCTGGTGGCAATGTTCTCTCTCTCCCTCCCTCATACACACACACACACGTCCCTCACACACACGCCACCCCTCCAAGGCAGCGAAAGTTAGAATATTTTAGACATGTGATGTGACACCCAGAAAAATACAGCATCCTTCACTTAATCCTCCACAGAAAAATTGAAGGCAAACGAGGCCCAGGCAGAAGAACAACATCATGGCTTCAAAACCTAAGGGACTGGTTTGGACAACACTCAGCAGCACTTTTTCATACGGCTGTTGACAAAAATAGGATTGCCAACATGATCGCCAACGTCCGATGATGGACATGGCACAAGAAGAAGAATAAATATTACCTGTATATATATAGGAGATGCATCAGGAGGATTCTAACTCTCTTAAGGACTGTCTGACATATACTCTGTTTGACAGAGACTGCTTCCATTTTTATGATGCAGCGCTTGTGGTTCGCATATGGTTGTGTACTTGAGGACCCTTCCTCATAATTTCAGCAACTTTAACCTATTCTGTGGTTGCAATGTGTAGGTTGGTAGGAAAGGCTAGATTGTTGTCAGTTCTTTTTCCGTCAAAATAAAATTTGTAATGAGTCTGGAATGAGTTAGCAGCTTATCTCTAAATATTGTAAGTAGGGTAATACTTCATTATTATCTAACAAATTAGTTTTTATATTAGAGTCTGTCAGAGATGAGACACGTTTTTGCCTTTGAGGAATATACCACTTTAATGCTTGGACCTTATACATACCTTACATTCATGAACATAGCAGGGTAAGGAGGACTACCTTTATGGTTCTATGCAACACAATGATGATTTTGGGATTTTTGCAGCCTTGCCAGTAAGTCCAGAATATCTGTGGCGTTGTACACGCTTATCTCAGTACAAGTCTCAATGGAACTTTTGAATAAATCTGATGTATTTGCTACTTCCCCTTCACTCAAAAAAATAAAACTTTTCAAGCTAATCACATATTGCCTGCCAGAACTTCTGTAGAAGTTCCTTGCTTTTTTGCTAGCAAGTGGTTTGATCAGATCTTTTAGTTTCTTTAATCCTTTGAACAGTAATGTAAGAAACCTGCCTTTTATCTATGTAAGATGGGCAGGCATAGAGTTGTTTGAGATTGAATATTGAAATGTCTTCTAGATGAAGTTTGTTTGACGTTTTTAACAAAAAGAAATTGCAATTCTTTCTTTCAGTGAAAGAAAGAAAAGAGGAAAAATGCAGAGGTCATACGGCATAAAAAGGGCAAAATAGTTATTTTATGGTTGCACATATAAATGCTTTATTAATTTATTCATTAATTCATCAAATTATTGAACCGTCCAATTTCAGGATGACTCAAGGTGCCTTTCCAATTAGAAACAGAGAATAAAGAGCAGTCTCGAAGAGAGTGGAGACCAAAATTTTGGGGCTCTCTATCCTTCATGGACACTGAATGGAACCAGCTGCAGAGAAAGAAGAAGCATATTTCCCAAGCCCTATTCCTTATAGTTGCTCTATGAAGATCATCAGATTGAATCAAAAGCTGCCGAGAAAGCAAGAAAAACTAAGACAATTGTACTACATCCATCCCAGCTCTACCATACAGTAGATCGTCAGGCACAATCAATGCAATCTCAGTACTAATTTCTGTGCTTGTCCTCTATTGAAGATAGACAAGCACTACAAGCTGTCTTCTAAAAATATAGCTTGTGTAAATATGCTCAGAGTGACTACAAATTACATTAGAGGAGTTGTAAGCTTTCTGTGTCTTTTTTTAGCAGTACTTGATGAAAATTGTTGCTCAAAGAAACCTTGAGATAGATGTTCAAATAGATACCGCTACTCTCAGCAAGACAGGTACCCTGAAATGGATGAATTACTATAAATGTTAATTTTAAATTTTTAAAAACTATTTCATTACTAAAATTCCCAAGATGTTGGGGGGAGGTGTTTACTCATGTGATCAGCAATTAAGTAGTATTAAAAAATAGTAGACCAACAGATTTATATCTCTGGTGAACCAGAGATTACGGACATAGCTAATGTATCATTTAAGTGCCAGTGATAAGAGCACAGAAAGAGATCATTATCTTGAACCATATAGAAGATGAATCTCTCACTGGGACCCACATCTCAGAACATATTTTATGTGTGTCAAAATTCAAGCATCACATATAAAACAGCCTCATTTTTTAATAAAACATTACAGTTGAGAGCCACATATATAGATCTAATTAGCGTAAATTGTAAGGCTAATAAGAATATACTGTATAAATTGAATTTTTGTTTTGAGTTATTCTGTTGTGGGTGGTTTTGTTAATCTCTTGTATTATGACATGGGGTTGTAACCAATCAACAAAACACTATTGCTACTGGTCAGTAGTGGAATGTAGTGGATGTAGTGTATAATGCTTAAATCAGTCTGATACACACAACCTATACACGTACATAGGGAGTCAGGCGGTATACAAATTTAGTTGAATGGCTTTAAACAATAAAAAGTAATTTTATCATTATATCACTATAAATCTAGCAACAGTTAATGCATTGAATTTTGAAAGAACTTTCAAAGTTTTATTTAATCCAATATGTTTCTAAAGCTGAAGGGAGAGGATTGTTGTATATCACTATATTCATTTTTTAACAATAACTGATCAAATTTATTCCATTTATATGCTGCACCATTTTATTTAGCACTTAGTAATAATATCTTACCAGCTTTAAAATAATTTCAACCGATTTCTTTACTCTTGGTGAACATGTGTGGGACTTTCTAATGTTTCTTTCTTCTGATTTTTTTCTCCTTTTCCTCTTTCCTACTTGCCTGATTTGAAAAGCTTCAGAGCAGTATCCAGACACTATTCTTATAACATTCAAGAGATGTACTCACATTTATTCTGTTCTCTCATCTGTTACATGCATGTGATTACAAGTATACACAGATCAGATTTTTGAATGCATTATATTGTGGACACCTTTCAGCTGGCCTGACATGCACACATTTCCCCCTTTTCCCCAATGACTTAGTTTTATTCCTATCAGCAGGAAGAGCTTCACTTGATGTTATAGGACAAAAGTGTCTTTTTGACCAGCCAATAACATTTTGCGTTCAACATTTTTACTTAAATATTTCATTCTTAGTTCCATAAAATTACCTCAGGTGCTTAAATTGCACATTTCTAAATATGTTTAGAGTACAGTGGATGAAAATGGCAAGGGAGAAATTGTAAACTACACTGGAGGTTGCTTCTTTATTTTTAACCATAAGTAAGATGAATGGCTGTAATCCAGCTATGTTTATATAGGAAACATATCCTTTTTCTTTATGATAGCTCCAATCTAGAAACTATTAATTTGACCAAATTATCAGTTTGTTAAATATATTTTACTGAAAAATAACTACATAATAATTTAATAATTATTAAATCCCTTTTTAAGAAAGAAGTAAACAAAGATTCAGCTTCAGTCTGCTTTACTTTGGCTTTTCAAAGATGAGGAAAGAAAACGTGACCGTTAAAAAATGTGAAAGCAGACCAAGAAATGGATGATGGAAGAAAGAGGGGAATATCAGCACCTTCTCCTATTTCTGTCCAAGTACAATATAGTAACATGCAGGTGAAATAATGGATATTTGTGCCAAAAAAACTAAGTTCTTTCTATAGAGTTGTACATTGTAGCAAAACCAAATAGTTGATTGGTCCTGAAAAATTAAATTTCCAGGTGGAGCCAGGAGCAATGACTTCTTATACTTTCAACATTCTCTTTAATAAGATACAATACGGTAAGTCTTTTGTTAGAAATGAGTTGTAGCATATACAAAGCTTAGGATACCCCATGTTCTCCAGTGTGCTGACGAGAGAATCCAGGAATGGGTTAACTCTGTCTTGTAGCTCATTAGACAGACTGTGTCTGTCAAAGTTGTGTGGATACACCTCTGCTGCTTGCGATCCCCAGCTTTTGACTCAGTCGTTCGCTCATATCGGCGTGTCAGAATTCAAATCCAACTTTTAACCTTTACTCAAGCAAATAATATTCCTGGATTCTTCTCAGCAGATGGGAGACGTTCCTGGGAGGTATTCAACTCCCGACTGGCTGGCTCCTGTCCTGGCAGGTGGAGCTGCCGTGGCTTGTTCCAGCATGAAGAGCCTTGGCTCAAGCCTGCTGAAGGCCGAGGATTCAGCTTAACCGAAAGGAGGTACTCCTTCGAATTGGCTGGTTTAGCGTGAAACAGCATTGCTCAGTGCCGCTAATGACTAGGGGCTCAGTGAATTTGATAGGAGCACTCTTTTGCTCCTTGTTGGCTGGCTTAGCATGAAGAGCATGGCTTGATTCCGCTGAAAGCCGAGGGAATGCGCAGCTGTCAGGAGACAAACCCGAGCTTTCGCGAAAGATGTGAACGGGCGGCCTGGCTCCCGGACCACCTGGCTCAACAGCCCGAAGCCTCATTGACTTCCCACCACCGGCTGAGGCAATTTGAGTCCCTGCCCAGTCCCCAGGCACACTCCTCAGCGCCAAGGCATTTTTCCGCGCCAGCAGCAGGGTTCCAGATGGAACAAGTCTGCATTGACCGGCCAGTTTTAATATGGAGGAGACTGCAGCTTCTTGCAGCTGCAAAAATACAGCTTAAAGCAAGGACTGTTGCCTCACGGAAGGCCTCTAAGGCCGAAGAAAAGGATGCCAAGAGTCATCGGAAGGCCCTAGATTGGCAGATCGCTAAAGGGCAAAAAGAGGCTGAATGGCGGAGTCAGATAGTACCTCCCAGGGGAGAACTTACCATTTCCCACCAATTTTATCCACAGCCGTTGGAGATTCAAAGTGTGAGGCAAGCCAAATAAACAAGCTGTGCTCCCAGGCCTGGTCACCAGATGGGCACTGGAGAGCAAGCTTCTCAGCAATACCTCACATTGCCTTACAGCAGTGGTTCTCAACCTTCCTAATGCTGCGACCCTTTAATACAGTTCCTCATGTTGTGGTGACCCCCAACCATAAAATTATTCTTAAGACCATTGAAAATATGTGTTTTCCAATGGTCTTAGGCAACCCCTGTGAAAGGGTCATTCGACCCCCAAAGGGTCGCGACCCACAGGTTGAGAACCACTGCCTTACAGCAATGAGGCCTGTTTGAATTACCCATCAAACCTGCTTCCAACAGCAGGAAATTGGGAACAACCTTTGGGAAGGATGAGGCCTGGCACAGAAGCCACATTTACCCCTACAGCAGCGGGGCTCTGCCCAGGGGATATCACAGAATCTGAAATCCCCTCTAGCATGAGGTTTTTGATTTCAGAAGCTATTAAGCAAGGAATTGCAGGCATGCGGCAAAGCCCGCAAGCAGCCTTTGTGGTGTCTGAGCTCTCCCTGCATCCAGGGCAGCATCAGACAATCCAGATCCCAAAGGATTTTTCTGTCCTCCCGGGGTCCTATTCTCCCATTCCCTCCATACAGAGCCGATCATCGCTGTCCAAGGAGGACAGACAGAAAGACCTGGAACTTTCGGAGGACAAAGGACTAGCATCTGACTACCTGGCCTTCACAGTGCTCTTTTGCCCTTTCCTATTCAAATGCCTCCTCTTCAAGGCCAAGAACACGGCCCATATGAGGACAGACTCTGCGGCCCCAGATCTGGCCCTGGAATTAGCTGATCCAAGCGAATCCATTTTCTCAGAGCCGGCCACAGAAACTGAAGATTTCTTCACCCAAGTTGTTTCTGGATGTGGTCCAACGACAATGGGCCTCATTAGGAGCAGGCCCCAACCTGAGTAACACTGACAGAAAATTCTATAACGTGGCCCTGGAGCTTGCTACAGCTCTCCAATTGCCAGTCGTAGATGGGCCTGTGGCAGTCTTGGCAGCCTTCGGCAGGCGAGTCCTCCAGAGGGTGCATACAGAACCAGGAACTCCAGACCGGACTGTTGCCCAACCATAGGACAAGCCAGCTTTGGTATATCCCATTCCCGGATTCTCTCGTCAGTACACTGGAGAAGGGGATTGGTCTTACCTGATACACTCCTCAGTGTGCTGAGAGAGAATCCAGCCCCACCCTGGAGACCGTCTGGTCCTGAGTTCCAGGAGTGGGCGCCATTAGAAGAGAAACATGTCAAGTCTGTCATTCTGGCTTTGTCCAAAGCTGAGGATCGCAGGCAGCAGAGGCGTGTCCACATAACTTTGACAGACTCAGTCTAATGAGCTACGAGACAGTTAATCCATTCCTGGATTCTCTCTCAGGACACCGAGAAGGAACGTATCAGGTAAGACCAACGGCCCTTTTTTGAATAGATGGGGACAAGTTACTCACATATATTAATAGAGGATTTTCACTAGAAATCATTCAACATGAAAGTCTGCTAGCTCATCTTCATAAGAAAAAAAAAGTGCATTTTTTTTGAGTAAAGCACTTATGAAGAGATGCACAAAGTGTTAGCAGAGCATTAAATCAAACAATTTTATCAGTCTGATACTTTGATCATTTTTATTGTTTGATTTTACTATCTATAATGAGGTAGTTAAAATATAAACTTGGAGTAGAGCTATATTTAAACGATTGATTATGTGCTAGCCAGTTGTTTTCAGCTCTTAGTGATCGCTTAGACAAATTTTATCTATTACAATCTACCCGTAGCCTGGACTTTCAGTGAGACTTTCAACTAAATCCATCCACATTGCTACTGGTCATAGTCTTCTCTTTCCTTCCATTTTTCCCAGTATTAGAGGCTTTATCAGAGACCTAGGTCTTCACATAATGTGTCCAAAGTAGGATAATTTGAATCTGGACATTCATGCCCAGAATGAAAACTCTGAATTGGTTTGTTTGATAAGCCATGTGTTTGTTTTCTTGGCTGTCTATTGTATTTCCAGGAATCTGATGCAACACCAAAGTGCAACTATTGCTTCTTGCTTCTCTGAATATTTGGTAAAAGATAAAATATAAAAAATAAATAAAATGTTATGACGATAAAAGTTGCAGTAGAAGATTTTAAAATATACTCAAATGTTCAAATGATTAAAAGTAATAATACAACAGCTATTAAAAAAAGAAAAAACTATAAGGAATATTTTTGAGGCCACTGCCAGAAAAAAAAAATGCTGTGCTGAATGGTCATTTTTATTTTAATGTGAATTAAAATAATATTTTAATGTGAATTCATATCTCATCTTTCTAATACAGTAATTACAATACAGTAATTGTGATTGTAAGTCCTCGACTTACAACCACAATTAAGCCCTAAATTAATGTTGCTAAGTGAGACAGTTGTTAAGTGAACTTTGCTCCATTTTACGACCTTTCTTACCACAATTGTTAAGGGAATTACTGCAGCTGTTAATTTAGTGACACGGATATTAAGTTGATCTGTCCCCGTCTACACACACACACAAACACAGCCAGCCGAGGCTTAAGAAAGTACATGGCACGCACACAGGTCATTATCTCAAACTTGGCAACAATATAAGCACCGTCTGCCAAGAGCTTTACTGCAACAGATAACATAAAATTACATACGCATTGCAAATAGTCCAGCAAAACAATATTCCTTCGGCAGCTTCAGACGTTGTTCAAGTGATTAGCCAGAGTTAGTTTTTGTTCGTCACGGAGTTTTACCAGCCACCACCCTCTCTTATATAGTCTCTGGGGTGTGGTCCAGTGACTCAGTTCTAATCCCTAGCACGCCTCCTTAACTGCTGCAACCGTTTATCACGCCTTCGTTGGCGTGCATCCAGGAACGACGGCTCTCCTTCCTTGCTCTCATCAGAGACACCTGGCTCCTGGCTAATCTCCTCTCCCTCAGCCGGCACCTGAGACGGTGCCAGAGGGGAGGGGCCTGGAGAGGGAGGCCTGGCTGACTCCTCTCCCTCATGTTCGGAGCCTTCTTCCTCCGATGAGATAGGCTCAGAGGGCGGGGCCACAACATAAGTGAATATGGCTTCTTCATTGATTTTGCTGGTCAGAAGGTCACAAAAGGGGAATCATATGACTCCGAGATACTGCTACCATCATAAATATGAATAAGTTGCCAACTGTCTGAATTTTGATCATATGACCCTGGGGATGCTGCAATGGTTGTAAGTGTGAAAAATGGTCTTAAGTCACTTTTTTCAGTGATGTTGTAACTTTGAACAGTCATTAAATGAACTGTTGTAAATCATAGACTTAGAACAAGTTATATGGTTGTTAGGCCAACTTCCTAGTTGTAATTGCAAGTCTCCTATTTTAAATCAATATAATGAAGAGCCTGCATATACAATCAGTAAAAGGATAATTTAACAGAATAAATTTTAGCTTTATTCAGTAAACAGTACCTTTTAAGTTTTTTTCATGGCTCAAATAATATAATCCAGCAAAGCAGACATTTCTATGTGACTTTATTTTACTACAGCAGTGCCAGTCTTTCTGTGACCTATTCATGTATCTCATATACATTTCATATTTTAATATATCTATAGTAACTGTTTTAAAAAATCAATGCTAATGAATGAAAAATTTACAAGTAGGAATATTATACTTGCTATGAAGTTACTGTTTAGTCCTTAATCTTAATTTTAAGGCTTTCTGAATGACATATGTTAACAGATAATTTTACACAGTTTGAGGGTCAGGCAAGCATGCTGTTTAGTTCTTAAGCATTTTGCCAACCAGAAGTCAAAACAGTTAAAAATCTCAGTAACCCCACATATCATCTGTTATATTACTTAGTAAATGACATGAGATATAAACATTCATTATCTTAAATAGTCAAAGGCTATCTCATTTTATTTTACAGTATCATTTTATTTTATTTATTATTATATCCCGCTTTTATTCTTTTTACAAATAACTAGGTAGTGATATACCCGACATATCCAATATACTTCCTTCTCCAATTTTCCAGACACAAAAACAACTCTGTAAATTGGGCAGAAAGAGAGTGACTGGTTCAAGGTCACCCAGATGGTTTTCATAGCTTTTTAAAGAGAAAACAACTACAATTTATAGGATAATTAACATGATTTACAGTTGTAGCATTGCAGAAGAACTATATGAACACTTCAACTTGGTTTCTTGCCCCTAGATTTGGTTTGCTTTGGTATGTACATATTATTGGGAAGATGAAAATCAAACTATGTTACGAGAACTTCAATATAATGTTGGCAAATGAATAATAGTAGGTAAATACGTAAAGTTCTTCTGCTGTAATTAGAAGATTAACAGAAATGGAGAACAACTTTGTGCTGCTTGTTATAATGAAAGGGGCATTGGTCTTACCTGACACGCTCCTTCTCGTTGAGTGGGAACAGCATCCAGTGTCCTCGTCTGCTAGCCAATAGGACTGAGTCTGCCAAAGTTTGAGGACACGCCTACACCAACAGTCCCCAGCTTTTGGCGAAGGCGTAGAGACAGACTCGACGTGTCTTCCTCAGAGGTTTCACCCTCCAATGGACCGAGAACCAGCCGGTCACTAGAGTGAGGCTGGATGCTGTTCCCACTCAACAAGAAGGAATGTTTCAGGTAAGACCAATGCCCCTTCTCCATTGTAGTGGGAACAGCATCCAGGAATGGGACATACCAAAGCGGTCTTGTCCTTATGGTGCGCTGCAGCTTGGTCCAAGGTCCCCTCATCTGCATGCACCCTCTGGAGGACTTGCCTACCAAAGGCTGCCTCAGCCGAGGCATAGCTGTCCAGTTTATAGTGCTTGATGAAAGGGGACGGAGAGGACCATGTAGCCGCATGGCAAACCTCTTCCAGCAAGGCTTGTGTTGCCCATACCGACGTTGTGGCCGCACTCCTCTTGGAGTGTGCCATGGTACTCTTGGGCAATGGAAGGGCCTGTAACTCGTATTTATTTATTTATTAGTTCGATTTATATGCCGTCCTTCTCCGGAGACTCAGGGCGGCTTACAGTGCGTTAAGCAATAGCCTTCATACTTTTGTATATACCTGCTTAGTAGGGCTTTCGGCCCCCCCAAGCGGTGTTCTTTTTTATACAAAGTCAGCTTATTGCCCCCACAATCCGGATTTGCGATACATGCCCGGGGTTGATGGAGTCACCTTGGCTCCTAAGGAGGCTGGCTGGAGTGATACAAAGAGCAACTCTTGTCTTCCTGAAGGGGGAAGTTTGCTTTATATAGATTCAGAGGGCCTGTCTCACGTCTAGCATGTGTCACTACTTTTCCATGCACTGGATTGGGGCAGAAGTTGGGCAAGACAAGCTCCTGGGCCCTGTGGAACCACGAGTTGATCTTCGGTATGAAGGAAGGGTCCTGACGTAATACCACTCTGTTAGGGTGGAAGACAGAGATCACTCCTGATGGAGAGTGCCGCCAACTCGGATATCCATCTAGCCGATGTAATGGCTACCAGGAAGGCCACCTTGCAGGTTAGGAAGCGCAATGTGGCTGATCTCAGAGGTTCGAATGGGGCCTCGGTCAGTGCCTGCAGTACCTTAGTGAGGTCCCAAATAGGGTATCCACTGGAGGCCATAGGTTTGTTGCGCCCCTAATGAATCTGCGGATGGTCAGGTGTTGAGCCAGGGAGTCTGTACTGTACATTGGTGGCCCCTGCAAACGGATTACCCCCGGTGGCAACCTAACCTTGGACAGGGAAGTGCTCCTGCCTCTCCTCTGGTAAGGAAAGAGGAACCACTGGAGAGCCCTGGCGTGCAAGCGTGGCAAGGCACAATCGAAATGCAGGACACCATCTTGCCCAGGAATTGCCAAAGTGTGGCCAGGGGCACTGCACAGTCCCACCTGATCAGACTCACCAAATCCCTTATACTCGCCTGCTGCTCCTGGGAGAGATGTACCTTGCACGCAATGTTGTCTTTCTCCGCTCCTAAATGCAGCAACAGCTTAGTTGGTGTCAAATGGCTCTTGTTGGTATTTATTGAAAATCCATGCTCCTGAAGCACCTGGATGGTGATTCTGAGATCCTCACATGCCTGGGGTTCAGAGGTGGACTGGATCAGGATGTCGTCCATGTAGAATTGGACACGCACAGGAAGAGTCTGGAGGTCCACCATCAAGGCAGCCAACAATTTTGTGAATGCCCTGGGCACTGATGACAGGCTGAAGGGCAAGGCCCTGTACTGATAGTGCCGGCCTTCATAATAAAAGTGGACAAACTGCCTATGTCCCTGAAAAATGGGGACATGAAAAGTCTCTGAGATTAATAGAAGTGAGGAAGTCGCCCTCTCTGACGCCGTCCAAGATGGACTGAAGTGAATGTACCGCTTGTAGATTATGCAGCGGTTCAGTCTTTTGAGGTCCAAAATTGCCCTGTACCCCCCACCCCAAGGGTTTTGCAATTACAGAAGGATGGAATAAAATCGCATCCCCTGCTGGTCCTCTAGAACCGGTTGGATCACTTGAATATCCAACAGATGTTGAATAGTGGTTTCCATGAGGTTCCGCTTGATCCTGTTCCCTGAAATAGTGCAGTGAATGAAAAACCTCGGGGGTGTGGAGAGGAATTCTAAGGAGAGGCTCGATCAGACCGTCCCCAGAACCCATGTATCTGTAGTGATGTTCTCCCATTGGCCAGGCATCCCCCAATGAGACAGCTGGCGCTGTTATTACTTCTGGCGTCTGAAAGAACGGCTTCTTCCCCCTCAAAAGGGCCATCTGGGGGAAATTGCTTGTACCTCCCCACTCTATCCTGCTGTTGGTCCTGCCGCTGTTGGAAGTGGCGTTGTGGGCAAGGTGGCCCAAAGCCACTGACTGACCTCCTGAAGGTCTGGCAGCAGAAGTACAGCTGCGGGCGGGAATCTACCCACCGGAGAGAGATGGGAGGATCTTACGTTTATCATGTGATTCCACCAGGATCGGATCAAGGGATTCTCCAAAGAGCCACTCCCCTGAGAACGGGGTGGAAGCCAGTCTCCACTTGTGTTTGGCATCCGCCTGCCACTGGCAGAGCCACAGGAGTTGTCTGGAAGCCATTGTAGAGGTGATGGCCTTTGAAGCGAACCGTGCTGCGTTGAGCGTGGCGATCGCAAAGAATTCCAAGGGAGCTGACAGCTTTTTAAGATCTTGATGAGACTGTACATTTGTCACAGGGATTCTGTCCTGCAATTGTCTAAGCCACATCAAGGAGGCCCTATTAAAAAATGATGCTGCTGTGGATACTTTCACAGCCCACATTGCTGCTTGGTGGCCTTTCCTGAGGGACTGCTCTGCCCGTCTGTCCTCAGGTCAGAGGGCATCCTCAGGTGAGTCCGCCAGTATGGATGGTGCAGTTAATGCCACCACTGGCCCATCTACTATGGTCACTTGGAGTGCCTTGGACAAGTCTGGGCCCATACTATAGAATCTCTTGTCCAGGGTGTTGGGATTTGCCCTCACCCTAGGAGCCGCCCACTGCCTTTGCACAACATTCAGAAATAATTGTGGCGAAGAGACTACCTCTGCCTCTGCCATCGGCTCAGAAAACAGCGAGCTTATGGGTCGCGATGTGTCTGGTGGTGGTTCTGGCACGCAGACCAACTCAAGAGCCCTTCCACCAAAAGTGGTGGCTGCTGGCTACTCGGGAGCAAGCCCGGACTCTGGCAGAGGTTCAGGAGTCAGGCCGCGATGTGTGGCGGCGGCAGTCTCTTGCTTCCGAGTATACCTGCAATCGGGCAGAGGCTCGGGAATCGGGGACATGATTGGCGGCGCCGGCTGTCGCTGGCTCTCAAGTGTGCCCGCAATCAGGCAGGGACTCACTAAAGGAGCTGTTTAAGCGACAGTCTCAGGCTTACCTGACAGCCTGGTCGCCCTTTGGCTAGATGCGGAGCATGAAGCCTCTCGACAAGCCAGAATGCGCCAGAGTCTCGATCCTGCTCCAAACGAAGCCCTTGGGTCAGCACTGCAAGCAAGGCTCAATCTGGCTGCCCAGACAGAATCACCGTCAGGTGATCTGACACGCCACTGTGCAACCCTCAGTGGGCTCGACCTGAAAGCTCTTGCTGGAGTTGTTGGTGGTACAGCTGTCAGTTGGTGATATAGCTGCCACATTGGTAGTAAAACTGTTAAAGTTAGGATCAGTATCCAGGAATTAGAAAACCTAAGCAAAAACCATGTCTGTCTTTAGTAAGGACTGAGTCAAAAGCTGGGGACCGTTGATGTAGGCGTGTCCTCGCAACTTCGGCAGGCTCAGTCCTATTGGCTATCAGACGAGGACAACCAATTCCTGGATGCTGTTCCCACTACAATGGAGAATGAAAAGCTTTTACTTTTATATAGACTTATGTCATCGACTATGGTTTTAAAAAACTAAAACATGTAATATAACAGAAAAAAGTAAAAAAGAGAATTCAATGTCTGAAGCACAAGCATTTATTTGGATATCAATTTGTTAGGCCTTGCCATAATTTGCAAACAGTAGAACAAAACTTTGCCATATTTAGAGAGATAAGATAGATGGATTTTTAGCAGAGGGTAAATGTTTTAAATAAAATAACTTTGAGCAGTAAAATCATTCTTAATAATAGTGATATAAGAGAGAGATTAAGTAGCCATAAAGAGTTGACTATAAAGAGGAACGTGTAGAACTTTTATAGTTGCCCTCCATGGCTGATGTTGAAAGGGCATTTAAATAGCTTATATGTAATAGGGCAGATAGGCGGAGGCGTTAAAACAGAGGTGAGTGTGACAGAACAAAGGAAGTATAGGGTCCTTGACTAAGGATGGTGTGCATGGACAGCAATCAGGACTAACAAAACTGCCCTAAACAGTCAGGTCATGTTAGGTTTTGCCTAACAACTGCATTGCTTAATGACAGAAATTCCAGTGCCAATTAGGGTTGCTAAGCAAACTAAAATTAGGGTCATTAAGCAAACTACTTTACTAAAAGATAAAATAGATGTCATACTTTGCCCTGTGTGGACGAACCATCAATCTAAAATAGGAGATTCTTTTAACCAGGGGGAAAAAAACCATTTCCTGGATACTTTCAGCTAGCACTTGGTGGAGAAAATGGGCAGGAATGCCAGGTGTGCAAGAATAGAAATGGCAATATGAGCCTGGTGAAAAAACTTCAAATGTATACATGGAAATGTTTGGAGGTGGGTGGCAACCAGTGCACTTTTAAAGTATATGTGACAAGACTGACTCTGAATATAACGTTAAGCTTAAAGCAGTCATTTTGAACCTTAAATCTTTCTTTCAAAAATGAAGAATGAATCTGACTAGTTAGTTGTTTAGATGCCATGATCAGATATATTCCAATTACATGTTTTTAAAAGGGATAAGTTATAAAAGGAAGGCAGTTTAGGATATGGATTCATGAATATTTTATCCAGGTTATGTTTTTTGCTTAAACAGGCTAATAAAGGCTGAGACTGGTCCATATGGGGTACTGCATTCTTTTCCCTGCTCACCTGACATTTGGCAACAATGAAATAAAACATTTTTATGGCAGTTCAATTTAAGAAGATGTACCAATTGAACCATAATCCCTTAATATAAACCTTCAAAGGATACTTGTGCAGGGTTCTCTTATGTTTGTATTATTTCATTAAGTGAGAGTCAGTTTGGTATAGTGATTTAAGGCACAAGCTCTAAAAAGTGGAAAACTCCTGCCTTAGGTGCAAATCAAGCTGGTTGACTTTGGACCAGTCACTCTAGGAAGAAAGCAGTGGCAAACCACTGAAAATCTTGCCAAGAAAACTGCAGGTACTAGTCTAGGGAGATGCTAATTGTCAAGACGACTGACTTGAAGCTCCTGACACCTCCTCCATCATTTCTATGAGAGACATTCAAAGGTACCGTTCCTCAGAATAATGAATTTGAGGAACAAAAAATTAAGTAAGAGAAGTGCCTTCTTTAAAAGGTAACACATTATGTCTTGTTCTAGATGACAATATTCTGCTTTTTTTCTTTCTTGTTTCTTATGCTTATACTGTCCTAGATCTTAAACAGTCACTTCCTGTACTGTTGCAGAGAACTGCTAGTGTTTGTGTCGGTGGTAGTCTGGGCAGGGTTGCCTGTGTTGTGAAGACTGTGATGAATGCTGAGGGAGCAGAGGGAAGAAGTTTGGCAGGCTGCTGTCAGAGCCTACTGTGCACATGCAAGATTGGATGTATTAAAGCAGCTGTGAATTCATGGAGAGAAGCCAGACGGCTTGGAAACAGCTATTCACCACTTAACCCGTAGCCATGGGAGTTCATTTACAGAAATGATAAATAAGACAAGATGCTACTATCCCTGAACCCACCCACCCCTTCCTGCTTCAAACTTTCTTCCTGGCCACTCTAGGTCCTTCAGAGCCTCTTAGAATACAGGGTCACACTGTTGAAGAAACTGTAGGTACCATATTCTAATTTGTAAATGCGAATTCTTTGGCATGAATGACTAAAGTTTTTTTTAAAACAAAACTCCAGAGCCTGAATCATGATCATGAATACACAATGCTGTAGCTCTTAGAACTCTTATCTTTAACTTGAATTTTTAAAAGTTGAAACAGAGCAGTTCCAGAAAGTATTCTAAGCATCATGTACAGAAATAATTTCAGAAAAAATAATTTAGGAACAAAAATGTTAAGAAATTTATAATCACGCATATAAGATAATCTATACCAGAATTATGTAGTACTTTTAGAAGGGCTAAATAGGATCTTAATTCTTTTTATTAACTTGAAACAGAATATTCATTGAATTACCTGTATATAAAGCCAAAATATTTGTAAAGACTTAGTGCTTACCAGCTTCTCAGTTGAAAAAGTTGCAACAATGTAATATTGCCTCTTCTGTTAAGAATATCCTATATAAAATGATGATTGTAACTCAGAATAATACTTAATTAGCTTTAACTGACAAAGAAATTAATCAGTTTCTGTATAATGTAATTCTAAGATTACACTTATCAAGCTGCCTTTTTAACTTGATAATACATGTTTATCTCCCCTCAAATTACAGATACCAGTAATAGGATTTAGAAAAAGTTCCTAACAAATTATTTCTCTGTTGAGTGGTCTAAGTCATATTGACTTCTTCTTTGCTAACAGAATATTATCAGAGACGTATAATGATATATTTTACATAGTTTTCCCAGGCTCCTTCAGTTAAGATTATATTCATGTAAATTTGAGAGCTGCTGATTATCATCTGATTTTCTTGATAAAATGTTGATGTAAAAATATTAATAGTAACTCTTGTATTTAGATAATAGAGGATTGTTACTTTTGATTATTTATCCTGCTAGGTATCTGATATTAGTATACCAATTGACATTTTGGATGTACATTCAGAAAAATTAAGATCTGTATTAGTGATCTCAGATATGAAAAAAGCATTTGATATGGTACAGTAGTCATTTTTGAAACATGTTTTGTCTAAATATGAATATAACTATGTTTGCATAATACGTATTTCATACAAAATTAATATTGTGCAACAATTTATTAATTTATAATGTTATTCAATTAATTAGAGTAAACATCATATGCTATCTGTAAATCCATAAAAATGGGATTTTATCTGTTGCTTTAAACAATTCAAATAAAAGGAGTGTGGTGGCTCATGAGGTTAGGACATTGCACTGGCTCATGTTTGATACCTGGTTGGTGTGGTGGAATGAGGTGACCTCCCATCACTCCAACTCCTGTTGACCCAACAGTTTGAAAGTGGGCAACCACGAGTAGATAAATGGGTACAAATTAAGTAGGCAATTTAATGGTGACATGAAAGGAGCTCTCAACTGGGCATCCCTCTAGGTAATGGTGATGTCACCATTCAATCTTTTCAACCCAGAAGCACTTAGATGCTCCCATGACTGCAATAGTAGTATTAAAAGCTAAATAAGTTGGAAAAATGACACCAAAATTTATTTTGGGGTGAAAATATATCAACTTTTTCAGATAAAAATTAACATAAACTGATATTTAAAAATCCTATCACGTTTGCAGGGAAAAGTAAATATTAAAATGAATATCATTTCCAGATTGATGTATTGATTTAAAAGGATTCATATGCTAATATCTGTAAGCTACTTTTAGCAGATCGCTATTTTTTTAAAATGTGAAAAACAACACTAGGTTTTTTTCTTCCAAATTCTGTTTATCATATGATGGGGTGGGGGTGGTAACTTTCTGACTTTCAATTTTATCACTAACATGTATTTTGACTTCAGTTTCTCTATGGAACATAAGAAACCAAGTCATAAATCACTAGGAACAGAATTACTCCTTAAGACATAATGGCAGGGGCTTGGTTTCATTTTTATTAGTAGTTCTCTTGAATTTACTTCATGAAAGGCTGCACATGATATTTGGAGCTATTAGGATGAAAATATAATTTCAGTCATTATTCATATGAGTTACACCTTGGGATAATTTGTATTTGAAAATTGCAGTAAATCTTTCTGATTGATTATAGTCAAAGGCAGATTGACATATTAAAATATTAGATCAGTCTAATTGCCAAGCATTTAGTTATTACAAGAGAAATTTGGATTGCCTATAATTGCAACATGGCAGTGTATTCATTAAAATATATCCTGGTTTTACAGTTTGGCCCAGGTGCCAAATTCCTAAATTATTTTAGTTTTAAAATGAGATTTGAATTATTCCAACAATAGTGTATTTTTAATAAAGCAAAGAGTATTATTTATTTACTAAACTTAAAAGTTGCCCATGTCGCCTACAGGTGATTTGACTCTTAAGTCACTTGTATTTGTTAAGATGGATATTAGTTATTTGCAAAACCCCTGAATTAAAAAATTACAATATCCCACATTAAATAACATAACAGCATCATCATGATACAAGCCCCCATCCCTTTTATCTATGACATGCATGCATATCCCTCTAGGTCAGTGATGGCTAACCTTTTTGCCATCGTGTGCGAAAAGCGGGAGGAGTACGGGGTGGTCGCAAGTGTGCGTGCCCACACCCATAATTCTATGTGCCCAGCACCCCACACATGCACGTGCAGCCCCCTGTGCTCCCCCCGCTTTTAGCATGTGTTGGCACAGTGGACCCGGTAGGCCTGTTTTTCGCCCTCCCCAAGCTCCAGAGGCTTTCTAGGAGCCTGGGAAGGGCGAAAACAGCCCAGAGGCCCTCCGGAGGCCAGAAACAGCCCATTTGCCGACTTCCGGTGGGCCCAGAAGACTCGAAAATCAGCTGGCCAGAGCGCGCATGCATGCTGGAGCTGAGCTAGGACAACGCTCGCGTGCCACAGGTTCGCCATCACAGCTCTAGGTATTCATATAACATTCTGCAGATGCCTAATGACTTTTATGAAGATGAAACTTACTCAGCTGAAGGGATTTTTTTTTTTTTTTACATTTATTGGGCATGCAAGAGAATATTTAAAAAGTTTGTAGTCAATTTTGTTTTGTTGGAAATTTAAAATGGGTAAGATATAACTTCTAGAGACCATCTCACACACTTGTCACTGTCTCAGGAAACCCACAGTGAAAAACACAAGCTATAGAATAACATGCATGACCAAGCAAACCACCCGTTTCATATGCGCGCAATGTATGTTACGTGTTAAAAGGGATGGGCTTATTGCCTAGTTGCACAATCCATTTTGATGCCTCTGACTTTAGATGCACCTGTACCTGTTATTTCATTAAATTGTTGTTTGCTGTTTGATAGTTTGTCTGAGCAAACCCAAACTTCCTTCAAGCACTGACAACGTTACCTAGTTGGGCAATGAAACTCTGCAACAACCAAAGTCCCCAGTTTTAATTATGTATTAAAAAGTGTTCTATATTTTTAAAAACACAAATATAAAGACTTTTCCTTTTTTCTGTTTTAAAATGTCTGTTACTTTTTCTTTTGTATATTGAAGCAATCAAAGTTTTAAAAATTCTTGTACTTTCAAGCTTATGATATTATGTCTTGTACATTTTCTTTCTTTTAATTCAGATAGCATTCTTAATTGTATTCTTTCAGTTAAAATTGTGACTCTGATATTTTGGATATAAATACAATAATACTGCAAAATATGTATCTAATTCTTAGCCTATAATTGCACAAACTGTGAAGTTCTGTTGAAGACATCTGTATTTTATTGACTTGAAGTATGAAGTCTTTGGTAATGATTGATGAGTAGTATAAAAGCACAAAATGTTTATTTGCTCAGCATATGAAACAGTTTGCAATTCAGCTTTTGTGAAGGAAAACCAAGTTGTTACTTTGTCCTACCAATGTGATTTAATTCAAGACAAAGATCCTGATTGTTCTAAAGTAATGGGATAGAGAGCCCATTTAATTGAAGAAAATTAAATGAAATGTGGAATAGGCAATAGATTGAAGAAGGTATTTGGAGGATGAAGCATTGGGAGAAAGTGGGCTAGGTGTTTTCTCAACAATACTCTTATCAATTTAAGGGAAAGTAAGAATTTAAAAAAGTAAAAATCTTAAAAAGTGAAAAGTGCCATTTCATCCTGCTCAATTAGGAATTCAATTTAAAGCAATAACTATATTATTTAAATTTATGTTTAGTTAAGGAACGTAGTGGCTAAGATGCTGAGCTTGTCGATTGGCGGTTCAAATCCCTAGCACCGTGTAATGGAGCAAGCTTCCGTTACTTGTGCCAGCTTCTGCCAACCTAGCAGTTCAAAAGTATCTAAAAATGCAAGTAGAAAAATAGGGACCACCTTTGGTGGGAAGGTAACAGTGTTCCGGGTGCCTTTGACGTTTAGTCATGCCGGCCACATGACCACGGAGGCAACTTCGGACAGCGCTGGCTCTTTGGCTTTGAAACGGAGATGAGCACCGCTCCCTAGAATCAGGAATGAGTAGCACATATGTGAGAGGGGAACTTTTACCTTTACCTTATGTTTAGTCAGGTGCCATCAACATAACATCAATGTGGAGTGGGCAACACTTGGGTTGTGCGTGGGAAGTTAACAAATAACCCATTGATTAATCCTGAGTTTTTGAATTACTGCTCTCACATACACAGTTCTTTATTGTAATTAATGTGCAGTTAACCTCATAACAATGAGGTTGCTGTGGACACTGCTATCAATATGAAGTAGTTTGAAAGTAAAAGCAAAGATTATACCTCAGTGATTTATATCAGGCTCCTGAAGTACATTGTATCTGTTCCGCACATTGGTTTCAATCCCTTAGGAACAGTACTTTTGCTTGAAAGACATCTCCTCCATGGGACAGTTCTCCAGGCATCTGCTGTTTCTAACTTTAGAATTTTAGAACTTTTAATTTATCCTTGAAATGATTGTTGGCAGTACAGTTTGTATAACAAGTAGAAAATGAAGAGGCATAACTTCATCTACCTTGTGAAGAAAATAAACCTTTTTGAATATTGATTGATTTTTATCCCCCAATTAATAATTGCAAATACCTCAATTGCCCGTCTGTCAGTACAGTTATAAGTAGCCTTTGAGTTCCCACTGTAATGGAGTCTCTCCATCATGGTCATAAAGTGGATTGGTCATATGACTAACCCAGTCTTATGACCTTTTTGTAGGACTCATTAAGTGAACCAATAGTTTGCTATGGATGCAGTTTTGCCAAAAACTGGAAGTAAATGCAAATTTTCAGGAAAACCATTATAAAACATGGTTATATAGCTATGGGGTGCTACAAATGGCCATCAATGTGTCCCAGTTGCTGAGTGCTCATGATCAAGTGTGATCATGTCATAGGGAACTATCATTGGAAGTTTTGCATCCAGGCTGTCAGAACATCAAACAGTCACTAAATGACTGGTTGTAAGTTGAAGACTACCTGTAGTTGGTTAACAAATCTTTGCTTCATTTTACAAAAACCTGTCCGTGTAAGGAATTGTTTTAAATATTAATCGGGATTTCTGTTAGCAATCAACTAGCTCTTCTACCAGATGTATTCTGGTTTGACAATAAACATGAGTTCTATGTGCCTCGGTGTATAGTCATGCTGGCCACATGACCACTGAAATGTCTTTAGACAACACTGTTTTCCCTGGCTAAGAAACGGGAGATGAACACTGCCCCCTAGAGTGAGACACAACTGGACAGAGGAACCTAAGCCTTTATGAAAAGTATATGGGTGCCCTTGTAGACCACAAATTAAACAAGTCAGTAGTCTAATGCAGTTGTTAAAGGGCAAATATTATATTGGGGTACAAGATAATAGCAACAGGAGCATAAGATCCAGATCACAGGAAGTAATTGTTCCATTCTACCCTGTCCTGGTTAGATTCTGTTTGAAGTACTATGTTTAATTCTGGTCACCACATTCAAAAAGGACAGTAACATTGGAGCAAATTCAGAGCAGTACTAATGTAGACACTAAGAAGGATAACATTGCAAAGATAAGCTGACTGTTGGTAAGGCAATGGGACTACAATTTTTTTTTTAGTCCAGAATTTTCAGATAATGTTTGGAAGCAGCTCAGACACATATTTCTCTAATTCATTGAATTATAAAAAGAAAATACAGAAAGTATAGCAAAATTAAACTTGCAAGACTGTTATAGCCAATCTCAAATAAAAGTTGCTGTAGACATCCTGTGGGGTTGATTTCATGGTCTGATATATCTAGTGGAGCTGAAAACTAATAAGATAGTGAAAGGTTTGAAACCTAACCCTTTGAGGAATGATTATCTGAAGAGATGTCACACGGGAGATGAAATTAACTTATTCCCTATTGCTCTAGTTAGCAATAGATTGGGTTAAAACTAAAGGAAGGAACTTCTGGGTTGATATTAGGAGGAGTGTCTTGTCTGTACAAACTGCCAACCAGGGGAACAAGCTGTTACATGAGTTGGCAAGTTCTCCTTCACTACAAGTCTTCAAGAAGTCATGTGTGATTGTATGCACTTCAATAAGATAGAGCCCTGGTGGCGCAGCAGACTAAAGCACTGTTATTAACACCAGCTGCCTGCAATTACTGCAAGTTCAAATTTCACCAGGCTCAAGGTTGACTCAGCCTTCCATCCTTTCTAAGGTAGGTAAAATGAGGACCCAGATTGTGGGGGCAATAAACTGACTTTGTATAAAATATACAAAAGTATGAAGGCTATTGCTTAACGCATTGTAAGCCGCCCTGAGTCTCCGGAGAAGGGCGGCATATAAATCAATTTTTTAAAAAAATAATAATAATATCTGCTGTCAAATCTTTTTCCAAACTAAAAAGTTCCAAACAGTATTTTCCTGAAAGAAAGATTTTTGAGCCTTTGGTCATTTTAGTAGATCAATTCTGCACTTTTCCAGTTCTGTTATATCCTTAAAAATCTGGTGATCAGAATGTAGCCAAGAAAGAAACCATGACCTGAATCAAAGACTTTATGAATCTCATTTTCCTACTCTTGGATTATAGGTTACTAGCTGCCACATAGCAGTTACTTCTTAGTGATGATGACTGGCCAATGTTATGTCTTTTGTTTGAAGAAATTCTAAAAAAGCCTTTCCAAATTGTAGTTTTCTAGTTGCGCTCAGCTTTAAGTCTCAGTATGTTATAACAATTATAGAAAATTACAGAAAGTAGCGTTCACAATCAGTACCAGTTGGAGGCTGGTAGAGACATGACTTCTAATTATGACACTCTGAATGTATTGTTTGTTTTTAACTTTGCTTTGATTGACAGACTCTCAGCTTTTAAATTTAAGGAAGAAGGATTTATTCTGATTGATAATAGTTAAATGAGACATTACTAACTCTATTCGTAGTTGTTCAACAAAATAGCAGTGTCCATGTAATGAAATAATGAAATGACTTTGAAAACGTCATGGTGTACAGAATATGCAGTGGCCCACAGAGTACATCTTCGTATCTTCATATTTTAAACAAAATTATTACATTCATATATTTTTGAGAAATATATGAGTGTTCTTCAAAACAAGCATAGGCTAGAATTCTATTTTAAATATAAGGGATGTTCAATATTTTGGTGAACATAGTGTTTAAAAATTTTAGACATTACATTTTTGTTAATTAAGATTAAGCATTGCTTACTTCGATAAAACACTTCTTTTATTGATATTTTTTTCACCAGTTGCCCATTTATTTTAATAAAGTCACTGACAATGCGTATTCCTTTTCTATTTCCTCCCATCTTATAGGAAACCTAGGATAAATTCTCAGCTTGTAGCACAACAAGTTGCTCAGCAATATGCTACCCCACCACCTCCTAAAAAGGAGAAGAAAGAAAAGGTGGAAAAGCAAGAAGAGAAAAAAACAGACAAAGAAAAAGAAGTTAGTCAAAGTGTTATAAAGAAGAATACCAACAAGAAGACTAAGTATGTTTCTGTATCACCCATTAAAAGTTATGCGGACAAACTAATTTGTATCTGTAACTCATGCATGTGCATACCTATTTTCCCCAGTCTTGAAATTCCAGACAGCTTGATATTTTTTGAAGAATTCTTAATCCTAATTGGCAATGATTTCTAAATTGTGATCCCACAGTAATTCTCTCCTTCTCTATGTCAACTCTACCACTTAATTCAAGTTACATGACTTTTTCCTGAATGCTGTCCTCATTTTATAAATTACATGCCATTTTAAATTTTCCCACAATAGAAAGAAATATAATTCTTGTTAAAAACATTAGCATGAATTTATTTTATTTTGTTCTCCACATGACTTTATTGAGCTACTCTCGTTGATTTCATAGATGAATAATGCAGAAAACCTGCATTAATTATATAATGATGTATCTCTCTGTGTGTGTGTGTACACACACACAGACACACACACACTTATGTATGTGTATATATGTGTGTGTGTGTGTGTGTGTGTGTGTTGTTGTTAGTTGCGAAGTCGTGTCCGACCCATCATGACCCCATGGACAACGTTCCTCCAGGCCTTCCTGTCCTCTACCATCCCCTGGAGACCATTTAAGCTCATAACGACTGCTTCAGGGACTCCCATCCAGCCACCTTGTTCTCTGCTGTCTCCTTCTTCTTTTGCCCTCAATCATTCCCAGCATTAGGGTCTTCTCCAGTGAGTCCTTCCTTGTATATATATGTGTGTGTGTGTGTACATACATACATACATATATACACACACACATACATATACACATACATATAGAGACATATAGATATACATAAACGTATGTATGTATGTTTGTATATGTATGAGAGAAGGTTTACCTTTAGGTTACTAATTATCCCAGTTTCAGGAATGATATTCCCAGAATACCAGTATATGTATAATGTATTGTTAACTTTTCTTCCGGCATTCTTTTTTTTTTTTCAGGCCAAAGTCAGATATTGTGAAAGATCCTCCTAGTGAAGCAAATAGTATACAATCTGGAAATACAACAAAGACCAGTGACTCAAATCACACCTCAAGGTAACTTTTTACTATAAAGAATTGTCTGATTATAAGGTTATGGAAGTATAGGAACTTTTCTTTAGTTTTTTTTCCCCTGCAGCCCGTCCTTTAATTTACCACTTTGAGGCTTGTGTTAAAATTTGTGATAATACTTCAAATCTTATCAGTGTTTCTGTTTCATTCTGTTTCATTCATTCACACTTAGAATATATAATAAATTAAAATGTGAAATATTAACTTGTGCTAATCATAAGTGAGCATTTTGTAACTATTGTATAATCATCAGGGATGACCTGAACTTTCAATTGCAATAAACCAGATTACCTTTTAGAGCATTAATTGGATAACCTGTCCAAGTCTACATTGTTGATCCACTTCAAAGGCTAAGTTAATACCTAATTTGTATTTCCTGGGATTTAGAGATTGCTAGCCAGATTAATAATAACTTTGCTATTACAAGATCAGCCAACCTATAAATGTTGAGTTCTTTGATACATATCCTATTGGATATTTATTGGTTTTTTAGCATAATGAGAAAGGGTAGCCCCTATATTTTAAATTTGGGTTGAATGCCTATATATAAACATGGCATGCAAATAAGGTTCATATATTTATTTAATTCCATTCCTTCTTTAGTAATTAAGAGGAGGAGCTAATCCATTGTAGGCTGAGGTGGCTAAAGACTCTTATTCTAGTATTACATCTTTGATAAAGAAACAAAATCCATTATTCACTGTAATACAGGTAGTCCTCAATTTACAACAGTTCCATTAGTGACCTTTCAAAGTTAAAATAGCACTGAAAAAAGTGATTTACGACTGTTTTTCACACTTAACGACCATTGCAGCATCCCCATGGTCACATGATCAAAATTCAGATACTTGGCAACTGACCCATATTTATGATGGTTGCACTGTCCTGGGTCATGTGATCACCTTTTGTGAGTTTCTGACAAGCAAAGTGGGGAAGCCAGATTCACTTAACAACCGTGTTACTAACTTAACGATTGCAATATTCATTTTTAACAACTGTGACAAGAAAGGTGAGGAAAACTCACTTAACAAATGTCTCACTTAACAACAGAAAGTTTGGTCTCAATTGTAAGTCGATATATATATAAAACATTACTTCTGCTTACTACAAAAAAGAACAGTGCAATCGTTTTCTTACTTGTTCTTATATGGAAAATAGAGAAAGAAAATAAAGGCAATTGCATCATAATTTAATTTGGAAGAGAAGCTATGAACTACGTGTTACAAAGATTTTGTATGAGTGTCATTTAAATACTATCTAAATACATTATGAAAAAAGTATATAGTATGCCCACCAAAAATGGTAACATCTTGCTTAATTTAAAGGCTTCTTTCAGTTGATAAACTAAATTTTCCAGTACCTAATTTCTTCAGGAAGAACTGCTATTGCAGTTTGCCTTTCATGGGAAACCCCTGTGCTAAATATTGTACAGTCACAGAATGAAAATATTTTAGCATTATGCAGGACTGGATGTTCCTTTTGTTTTTAATCTTTTAATTCAGTTCTTTGTAACTCATCAAGTACTGCAAAGCTTTATTCAGTTTAAAGAGAGGTGGAATAGTCTTTGCATTCTTTCTCTGTCATTTTTCTGCCTTTGTGACATATTTTTTAGATATTCTATCTACTTAAGCTATAATAAACCTGCAGTAAATGCACCCCTCCTCTAGCTCTCCTTGTTTGCTTAAGGACTGCTGCTAAATTACCTAGACAGTTTAGAGGCTGATACTGAACTATTCAAGCCCTGGCTTGAAATTCTATCTCATCCATAAAATGAAAGCTGAGTTTCTTCAGCCAGCATTTCCATCAGGTCTAAATTTCTCAAAATCAGAACAAATAAGATACAGCTATTTGGATTTTCTGAAGTATCACAACTCTGCTGTAACGACTCTGAAAACAAAAATGGATGATAGAAGATTTGAGAATACAAAATCCATAAATGTTTTGGCAAGAGATCATAGTTGAAATAAGAGAAATAAGGCAAGCAAGGTTTAGAACAATAAAAACAGAATTGTTTTCTTTGCTGCCATTTTGTTACCTTTAAAAGTTACTAGACAACCTGGGTTTTGTTGGGTAATTCTTTCAGAGATACATCCTTACCTAAACAGAGGAACAGAATGACCACGGGCAAGCAAAAAAGCAGTGGAAGCATGAAAGATCTCTGCCTTCCTGCCAGGTTTCTCTTTGTATTTCCTTGTGGGAATCTGATAGGGAGTACATTCCCTTCCCTTCCCTTCCCTTCCAGCAGGCAGGTATAAAATGCTGTTTAGGAAAGGGACCAAGAAAGTGCATGGGTGGCTGGGAAACTGTTCCAGAATGTTGAAAATGAAGATCACGTGATCAGTATGAGCTGATACAGGTGCAGTATGAGTCGGTAGCATTGAAGCAGCCATAACTTTCCCAAATTTAATTTCCTCAGGAGTCATTGGTCCCATGTTTTGGATGCATTTTGTAAGTTAGCCCATTTGAACTGCTTTGGTTCAAAAATTGTTGCCCTATGATGTACCATTTTGCCCAGTTAAAGATCATGACAACAAATATATAGATAAGCTTGGGATATTTTTAGATTGCCCTGTCAACTTGTAGTCTTCTCTAGTGTTACTGCTAGAATGATTAAAAATGAAATGTTCTTCAATCACAGTTTAATATGAAGGAATTGGTTCATTTGAAATATTTTGTTTGAGAGCTAAGTGAATAATTTGAGAAGAACTATCTAATAATATTCACTTAGGATTACTTGCTCAGAAGAGCAAGATGGGATTTGACAGACTAACCCTTTGAATCAAATCATCAGTTGCCTCCAATTAATAGCAGCACTTTATAGAACTTAGACTTATATACCTCTTCACAGTGCTTTACAGCCCTCTCTAAGCAGTTTACAGAGTCAACATATGCCCCTCAACAATCTGGGTCCTCATTTTTCTGACCTCAGAAGGATGGAAAGCTGATTCAATCTTGAGCCAGTGAGAATTGAAGAGTCGGCAGAATTAGCCTGAAATACTGCATTCTAACCGCTGCGCCACCATGACTCTTAATCCAATGATTCTGTGGCTTTTTGCAGATCTGGGCTGATTTGATTTAATTTAAATTAATTTGATCAACCCAAAACAAAGCTAGTTCAGTGTAGTGGTTAAGGTCCTGGCCTAGAAACCAGGAGTTCTAGTCCTACCTTAAGCATGAAAGCCAACTGGGTGACCTTGAGCCAGTCACTTCCTCTCAGCTTAACCCACCACACTGGATTGTTGTTGTAAGATAAATAGGAGGAAAGATATTGGAATTGCAGTTGTAAACCAGTGCGGTCATAAATTGAGTCATCACATGATTAAATCTGATTTTATGACCATTTTTATGATGACCATTAAGCAAAGCATGTGGTCATTAAGCAAATTGAACTTCCCTAATGAACAATCACAAATAGCAATCACATGAGCACAGAGCAGTGCAACCATAGTTAATGCAACCAGGGTCTTGGCAGTCACCCAAGCTCGATTACATGAGATAGGCATAATGCAAGTAAAGGTTGTAAGCAGTTATTTCAAGATGGTCATAATTCAAATTATTGTTAAATGAATGGTTCTAGCTGAAGTTTGTGTACTGCCCAATATCACAGTTGTTGACTAATTCTTATTTTTTCCTTTTGTGTAGATAGTAACAATATTTGCCCTTCTCCAGTTCTCTGGTGCTTAGCCTGATCTCCATATTATTCAAAAATCACAAAAAAGGGTTCTGAGATGACTCTCATATGTAATTAATCTTGTCTAGACATTTAATCTCCTTTTCAGTGTCCATGTATTCCCTGAGAAATCATATTTCTCTAGCTTGTTGAAATTAGCTGTCTGAAATCTACAGTGCACAAACAGCTGTCTTCCAGTTTCTATTTCTATGGTATCTTAAACCTTAAGATGTTGCCACAACTTCTTCTCAAAGTGACTTCTTCTCAAACTGCTTTTATCTCTTCAACCAGCTCTTCCCTATTGTCCAAACAGAACTAGGAAAATCTTGTCTCTTCTTTAGCTTTCTGGAACATGAAACAGTTAGCAAGATACAGAGTAATTTCAAGATGTTCCTCTTCTTGGCACAGTTGTTTTTCTAACAGAATATTGGGTAGTTTAAATTTCACATTATTATTGTGTTTCTCCTTTTGAGATTCTGTAACTTTCCCAGGATGGCATAATTGTGATGTTCCTCCTTGATAATCTGTAGCACACCATCACAATAATACTTTTTAGTTTCCCTTCCTTCGGTTCTTACTCAAATGCTTTTGTCAGGAACCTTATGCTCCAATTCCTGGCTCTCGGTACATGTGTGCATTTCTTACATATGTAATGTCACTCCTACTCTCTTTATGTTTGTCCCATTCCTGTTAAGTAAGTTTTATTTCTACTTATGAATATTATCCCAGTTTCAGAATTTTCCTGAATTATGCTAGTAGGTTATTGCTTCATCCTCCTGGACAGTTTATCACAGTGCCTTGGAGGTGCTCTTGTTCTTTTCAAATAGTTTGGAATAGGCACTTATTCTGGGTCCAGAAAATCATAAAATCATTAAATATCATGTTAATAAGCCTCTGCTTAAGTGATGAATGCCTCCCTTACAGGGAGCCCTTTCTATAATGTCTATACCTATACTAGCAGTGATGGCGAACCTTTTTGCCATCACGTGCCAGGAGCGAGGGGGGGGTCGCATATGCGTCCCGCGCATACACGCATGAGCCCCCTCCCGCTTCTGACACGCGATGGCCCGTTTTTCTCTCTCCCCAAGCTCCAGAGCCTTTCTAGGAGCTTGGGGAGGGCGAAAACGGCCTCCCGCCTCTGTGGGGGGAGGCCATTTTCACCCTTACCAGGCTCCTAGAAGGGGTCTGGAGGCTGGGGAAAAGCAAAAAACGGGCTTTCCGGTCCCACCGGAAGTTGGCAAACAGGCCATTTCCTACCTCTGGAAGGCCTCCATATCAGAGGGTATGTGAGCTCAGCTTCGGTACTCATGTGCGCGCCAGCCAGCTGATTTTCAGGCCTTTTGGGCCCACAGGAAGTAGGGAAACAGGCTGTTTCCTGCCTCCGGAGGGCCTCCGGGGGGGTGGGGGAAAGGCCGTTTTCACCCTCCCCAAGCTCCTAGAAGGGCTCTGGAGGCTGGGGAGAGAAAAACGGGCCTTCCCCATCACAACCCCAGGCCTTCCAGAGGCAGGAAACAGCCTGTCTCCCTACTTCCAGTGGGCCCAGAAGGCCTGAAAATCAGCTGGCTGGCACACACGAGTGCCAGAGCTGAGCTAACGTACCCTCCGATATGGTGGCACGCATGCCATAGGTTTGCCATCACGGTTATATAGAAATATTTCTAAATTATAATATCCCCTTGTGCATTAATATTGCAATTGATTATTATGAATTTTTGTTTGGATCTCTGCTTTGGCTGTAAGAATGTAACTGCATTCGTTCACAGTGGCCTCTGAATCCCACTTTGTTTTCAAGCACTTTTCTTTCTGGTGAGATCCAGGTTATATGACAGAACGATTGGTGGAATATAAACCACTTTCAATCTAGATTGAAGGCTGATTTTTAACAATGAAACCACCTGTTTACTTCTGTCAAGAGAGGCTCTGTAGGACTTTGATTTCTTTGATTAGCTTTGCTCTTTCAGCAGCATAGAGAATTCTCAGATTTCATTAAATCATTGGTGAATGTTTTGCCATGGATTGGGTTAAGCATCCCTGAAATAAATGCCTCATGGTTCTGTGTACTCCCAAGATTGGTTCATTAATTTTGTCTGTATTGGACTAATAGTCAGTAGAACCTGCACAAAGTTTTTTGAATCACAATTTGAAATGTTACCGTACATATTTGATGACAGCAGCATATAAAGTATATACACTTGACAATTTATTATATAATTATATCAATCAATTGTTCAACTGGTTGCCAGTTTCTTCTAAACATTTATTTACTTGTTTAACCCGTAACCTTCGAACCTTTCTAAGTACGGTAACATTTTCTCTGAAAAAAAATAAAACATTGTGATTGGTGTATGCAGCTAACATGCGGTGGACTGTCTTCTAAGTTTTCCATTCATCCCATTTGTTATATTATAAACTAGCAGTAAGCAGTGAAAGAAGCTGAAATATCAAAATTCATCTGATAGTTGACAGTGCTAGTTTTCACCTCCAATTTCAGTGCCTACCAAATTATTTCACGTGTTACTTCATTAATGTGGATAATGAGAACTAATGTCCACATTCCTTGCTTCCTGGCAAAAGAATATTGAGCTTGGCCTTTTGCTAGCTCAAGTGGATCATGAGTTGTATCTCACTCTGTCAACTCTGTAAAAATACTTTTGCAACTATCTGAATAAATAATACTTTGAGCATTTTAATTTTTAAAGTTTTGTTTCTGAAATAAGTCTTTATTGTCTCTTATTTTGGCTGTTAAAAGGAGCCATTCATGTTTGTTCAAAACCTTCCTTGTTTTTTTTTCCTTTCTGACATGATAATGGAGATTTTGTTTAGTTTCCCAAATAATGAACAATATTACTTTGTATTTCTATTAAAGTTGTGAACTGAAAATTTTACTTTATGTGAATGTGAGCCAGTACTTTATTAATTTTTATTCCCTCGGGAGTTGGGCGGCATAGAAATGCGACTAAATAAATAAATAAATAAATAAATAAATGGATAAATAAATGGATAAATAAATGGATAAATAAATGGATAAATAAATGGTTTAATTGCTTAACATCATGGCACAAATCTAAGATTATAGTAAGACTTACATTATTCTAAGTCCTTTTTAAAAAAATTGTACAGTTCTGTTGGGCAATATTTATATTCCGTAGCTTGTATTCAGCAGTGCATTCAGAAAAGACTTTATAAGCCATTTTTATAAGGTTATGTGGAGTTTTTCTCCTATGCATTCCAGCAATTGGGAAAGATGCCAAATTTTACTGGCATTGATACATTTGCAACAGTTTAGATCCTGACCCTTTACATTGTCACGTGCAGATGCTTTTTTTGTCCTACAAAATTGCAGCTTTCAGGGGCGTAAGAGGCTGAAGGATTCCAAGCACAGAATTTTTGTATTCCAAAAGGGACTCTCAAAAGCTTCCTTTTGATACCTTTGTATCTTTAGCATATTGCTATACTTCTGGCTGAATGCAACAGAGAATAATTTCCTACGACTCTAAAGCTCAAAAATTGATTCCCAAAGTACATTTACCCACTGGGAATTGAAAATGCTGCTACTACAGACTTTTTAGACTAAGCATTTAAAGACAGCAAAAGATCAGATACTGCAAGGACTGGGACGGGTAAACAGTGTTTCTTTTGTTTGTTTTTAATGTAGAACATCTGCAGTTTTTAGAATTCTTATGTATAAGCTGAATAAAAGTGTCTTAGCAGAAGGTTCATCTATTATTTATATTCTATGTTGTTGCTGTTGTTATCATTGTTGCTGCTGCTATTACTACTCTTTTACTGTTGTTATTGTAGACCCAGACTGAAAAATGTGGACAGAAGTACCGCTCAGCAGCTGGCAGTCACAGTAGGGAATGTCACAGTAATTATCACAGACTTTAAAGAAAAGACTCGCTCTTCCTCCACATCTTCATCCACAGTGACCTCCAGTGCTGGATCTGAACAGCAAAATCAGAGTAGTTCGGGCTCCGAGAGCACAGACAAGGGCTCATCCCGCTCTTCTACGCCAAAGGGCGACATGTCAGCAGTCAACGATGAATCTTTCTAAGAATTGCACATGGAGTTGTGGGAAACTTATGAAATCAGGGTATGAAATTCAAATATTCCACCTGTCCACCAGGACAACCTGAGAAAGCTGCCAGTGCCACTTCCTCTTCCTTTTCTCCTTGTGCTCCAACATGCTTTTTGGATATCCTTCCCTTAATTGATGACACCTGGACGCTTTGGTCTGACTGTGGGCATCTGGCTACCAAGGAATTTCGCACCCTGAGAATTACTTTCTGATGTTTATGTATTCCATTGTTTTATATGATTTTCCTAACAATCATTTATAATTGGATGTGCTCCTGACTCTTACTTTTTTATAAATACGCTGTGCACAGTTTTTCCATGAATCTTACCACCAATTTTATTTTTGTTTTGGGTGAGGGAATGTGATGTAAGGGGAAGGGCGGGCTTATAGGAGGGTTTTTATTTATTGTATTCACAAACTTCATTCTCTCTTGTTTTTTCAGCATATTTTTTGAGTTCAAATCTCCCTCTTCCAGTTATACTGTGTACTATCAGTTTTGATATAAATTATATATATATAAATATATAAATATATATATAAATAAAGTATATATAGGGTTATTTGAAACCAATACATGGAAACGCTGGTGCTTGAAACACTGTGAAGCTAAGCAATTTAAGATCTGGGACAGCAAGTGCCGTTTGGCGAGTGCTGAAACCCAACCGGAACCAGTCTTAGATCAACAAAGTGTTCCCAGAGGTTCTACCAGAAACAGGACCTAGTTTTTCTCTTGTGCTTTGGCTGAAGAGTACTGGACAAAAATAGATATCTATTTTCTTATTTTCTGTTCTTTTTGAAATCCAAAAGGTGCTCCAAGTCATTGCATTTCCAGTTAGAGTATCGGAAAACAATAAATTTCTAGCCCTTTCCTACCACAGTGTACAAATTTTAAAAACAATGAACAACACCAATTTCAAAATGCTTAGTATTAATGTCCCTGATGACTGCACATTAACACTGCCTATTTTGAATAACAAATCTCATTCTCTTATTGTCCAGATTTATATTGGTGATGGGGAAAAGATTTTTGAATATCAGTGGGGAAATGTCAGACAGCTTTTATAATAGAAGGCAGTCCAAGGCCCTAATAATAAGTGCTCCCCTTACAATAACATGAACCGAGATCTATTGTCACACGACTTGTTTTCAGTTCAAATCTTCTATATGTGACTCTGCTTTTTTGTTAGTAATTTAATTCATTTAATTCCATTTCCTTAGGATTATCAGTGCTTAGACATATCTCTCTACCACAACTTGGTATGAGAGCAAAAGTTGTGAAGACATTTTTATATTAATAAGGGAGCATCAGAATGGCAAATAACTTCAATTTTCGCTTTGAAAGCTATTCTGAGAACGTTTACTTGCAGATCCAAATTCTATTACAGTTTTATCTAGCCCGTATGTTTTTCTGCTTAAAACACTAGAAAGAAGATGGAACACTTAAAAAAAAATCTTCAAACTCTTATTGTGTGCTTTTTAGGCGACCCAGAGTGCTTTGCTATAATTTCAGTAACCATTTTTTAGTTTTATCAGAATGATTTCCATGTAGGTTTTCTCAAAGGGCCACTCAGCAGAACTTGGTGCTAGACAATTACTGTACTCATTTCTTGTTTGAATAATATAAATTATTTCTGTTCTAGAGAAGCATGAAATGGTTGCATTTTATCAGTTTAAAACCACAAACACAAACTCATTTTATATCACTCTGAAAATTTTAACCTATGCTTAACTGAATAAAGTAATTCTGCTCAAGGAGGTAGAGTAGCAGAGCAGTGCCTTTGCAGCTGCATCTATTTTGGTGGGTTTCTCATTCAGTTGTTCTTATATCTATTCTTTTCTCTTTTTTTTTTTTGAAAACTTATTTTTAAAGTATTTATTAAAAAATAAAAAAGAACCAAAGGAAAAACAGATGTTTCTTAAGCTCTGATAATACAATATTATCGTAGTTTTTAATAGTCCACATCAATCCACATTTTAACATTGGTAAACATTCCTTTTACAAGTTTGACTATTCCTTTAAAGGATCTCAGGGAGGGTAAATTGGTCAGCCATAATTTATTTTTGGAGAAAAAAATAATAATTTTTAGAGATGTTTTCAACTTAGTCCCAGATGTGTGTGATTTGCACAGATTTTTTTAAAAAGAAACTTACATCTAAATGAATTAGGCCTGTATGCATTTAGCTCCTTCCCAGCAAAGACCCAATCTCTGAGCATGTCTGCTGGAAGTTCACCAGTATATACAAGTGGTGTGATTCCTCCTGTGGCTTGCTAGAATATGGCCTTGGTTGGAGGGGGAAGCAGTGTGCGTGTTTAAGAAAACCAGTTACAGCAGATACCACCCTCCAATCATTGCTGCTCCATTCATTTCTAAGGTGGCTTCTTGTGGGCTGTCATTCCAATGGGTAAGCAGCAGGGGTTGATAGGTTCTTCCTTATGAAATCTGTCCCTTAGGTTAGGGAATAAAAGCTTTAACCGCAATGAGCTGCTCATTGGCTTACCAATTCAGTGAAATCCTCTTTGGGTTTTCTTTTTCCTTTTTCCCCCTATGTGTACCTCTGTGCTATATTATCTTGTTAGAATAAAGTATGCAAATCCATCTTTGGCACAAGCGGAGTGATTGAAACTGCATTTGGCTGAAATTGTCAGCTAAGCATTCAAACTTTCTTGGGCCGCATTTTTTACTGTTATGTTGTAACCAAGCAAACACCCTTTTTTAAAAAAAAAAAAAGCATGAGATTTAAAAATTGGATTATCTTAACTTCCTGCATTTCATTTAACTATTCAGTAGTTGGAGAGCATGCTTTAAAATATTAGTGTATAAGAAGGGCCAGAAACGCTTTGTAGCCAGTGGCGCAGAAAGCAGGTAAGGAATAAGCACAGTGTTACATTTTCAAAGTTAAATTTTTACACACACACATGCACACCCATACACATTCATACACACAACAGGTTGCTTGACTTCCTCTGTTTGAATATTTTAAATATGTCATGCAAAGAGAACAATGAAAAGCAAAAATGTTTAAGATGGGCAGTTTTAATTGAAAGCATTTTGCTTCTTCAAAATCAGTTTCTATTTTAAAACTGGGCAGTGGCTATATTCATAGAAATACATCTGCCTTACCAGTACCATTTCCAGTCTACTTTTTTAAAACTGTTACCATAAATTATTGAAGTTATTACTTGCTGACTATATAACCTTTGCTTGTATGTAACTGAAAAAAATGATTTGAGAGCCAACATTTACAATACGACAATGGAGCTGAACAGTTTTTAATGCGCAAGCAGTTCTGTTCTTGTGTATGACTTGTAACCTTAATTTACTGTGTAAAGATGGTTACATTATTTCTTTAGCTTTGTTTGTTTGGAGACAAATAGAGAATGCTTGTTTAAGTATGTCAAAACATAATTTTATCTTGTGAATTTTTATGTTAATGTATTATACGAGCTATATTTTTCATTTGCCCAGAAAGACAGCTTGTATAACGCTTTGGAAGTTTTCTGCTCTGTAAAGTCTTTAGAGCTGACAGTCCTGTTAGATTTGTTTTTAATCTTCATGCTAAAAGTGTCAATGGTGATTTTGTGAACTGGTCAGAAAAATTCACAGGTCTTAAATGTTTTTGGGAAATTTATATTGGACACTGCTCTTTGTCTAGCAAATAAAAGATGTTAATATATTCCTGTTACCGGCATGTGCACGACTGTTATTAGAAGCCACTTTATCATTTTCTTGCTTTAAATAGAAATGTCTATTTATGAATTCTGCTTGTAGTTTTTTCACAAATAAAATAGTAACATTTAATTAAATCTGAATTTCTATTTTTTGGTGTTGAGGAAAGGACCAAGTCAATTTGCTTTGCTTATATCTTTCTAGGTAAACTTTTGATTTTATTTTACATGTTTAATATGACATTTGTATATGAACAGTATACATATTTTAGGATACTGATGATCTAAATAAGCCATTTATATTAATACTTTTGTTTCTTGCACTTGATCATATCCATGAAGTGCCAAGCTTGGAAATGTGTACCTTTTCATTCTTTCCAGCAAAAGAATATCTTTTACTAATACTAATATGTTGGGGACATGTATTAACCGAACATGTTCCTTGTTGGATCTAATGTTCTATCAGATTATTAATAGCCACAAGTTTCTATTGAAGTGGATATCCTTGTCAAGTTATATAGAAAAAAATCACCACTGTAAAAGATTTGTGAAACACTGTACCTAGAATGAAAAGGTCATGAGTCCCTTACATGTTCAAATGTTTAAATGTATCTGAGGAACACTGATAAATTTAAATTTTTGTTCTCTGAAACACTGTTTTTTTGCTATATTGTATCTAGTTAGTTCAAACAGTAGACTATAAGAACGAAGTTACAGACAATCTAGATCAGGAGTGTTAATCTGGCAGCCCGCAGGCCAGATGTGTCATGCACAGGCCACGCCCACCCCAGCTCTGCAAAGGGGAAAACGTCGCAATATGTCACGTGACGACAATATGGCACTGTGAGTTTGACACCCTTGGTCTAAATTGATTTGACCACTGTTTCTACTGTATATCCTGTTAAAGCTGCCAATTCAGAGTTTCAACTCTCAGGGAATTACTCTTTTTACAGGGCCAGAATTTTATAAAGTATAAATCATTAAACACAATGAGTTTATCATGTAGAAGCATCATTGGGAATCTAAAGTTTGTTTCTATTGAACTGTTCCAATGTGCATGATGGTTTTCAGCTATTAAAGTAATTTGTGGAAATTTATGTAATTCTGAGCTTGATTGTTTGCTTGCAGAAATTTTGTTACCTGACATCTTGAGTGTCAGAAGGGAGTAGGATTTGCTTTCTGCTTATATATAGTATCTTGCCCTGACATTGTTGGTGGGAGTGTTGCTTCCTCATTTGGTTCCTTGATTAGGCTATTGTTTACTGGTTGAGTTGGTTGTTCCTCGATTACAATATTGTTTACTGCTTGTTTATCTGGTGTTAATCCCTGTTTATCTTGGTGTTGATGACTGGAGAGGAGGCAATCTGGTGTTTGGGGGGCAGTTAGTTTCTCTTGTGTGTGTGTGTGTGTGTGTGTGTGACTCTTAAATGATGGGTAAAGGTGGTTTATCCCTGTTTGCCTATTGATGGCTGATTTGTCTCAGTTCCAAGCTTTCAGGAATTCCCTAGTATTTTTTTATTTTGCTTAGTCTAGAATGCTTATGGTTTCCTTGGTTGAAATTATGGTTAAGTCTGTCTATGTATTGCAAAATTAAGGTTTCCATTGGGTCTTCTCACTGTTAGTTGGTGTTTCTGGATGCAGTCTGCCTGTTCTACATAGTGGCTGTTACAGCCCTTATACTGTATGTTTTAGATGATTCCTGGGGTTTTTTTTTCTCCTTGGTCTTTTGATTTACTTAAGATGTTCTAGAGGTTTTTAGCTGGTTTATCTATTGAGGCAATGCTATATATATATATATATATATATATATATATATATATATATATATATATATATATATATATATATATATATATATATATATATAGTTTATGTGCTACCATGATGCTGTGTGGTTGTAATTGTCTATTGGTTGTTTCTGAGATGTTTTTCATGGATGGAACTGTTTATTTATTTATCAAATTGATATGCTATCCATCTGTTTGATAAGGTGGCTCTGGGTGGCTTACAAAGAGTAAAAAGAATAAAATAGGAAACCAATTAAAATTTTAAAAACTATATAAAAACTAGAACCAAGGCAATGGACAGTACGGGGATGAGATCTTATCGAGTCAGCCGCTTCCAATGGTGTGCACTGCTCTCGGGGCTCCTAATGTTGTTTTTTATAACTTATGTTGATTGTGCTACAGTGGTTAACTGGTCAGGCTTTTGGGGGGGGGGGATAAAGTTGTGTGAGTATTCATTTTGTTGACGTTGTATAGACAGTCTGTTACTTGAGTTACTGCAGTACATTTATGCTCACCTTAACTTCCTAACACATGGACAGATTTAATCATAATTTTAACTGAGAAATGTGAGCATCCTAGACCAAGCTCAATCAAAAAATGATAGGAAAATCCTGGAAGCTTGACACTCAGACATATCAACCATCATGAGACACATAGATTCAAAAGATACAATAAAAAAGCTAGCAACAAAAGAGACCAGAACATCTCCTTTCAAGCATTCAACACCCAGGTAAGCAGGGTTTAATACCACAATTTACACCAGACTAGTAGTAAACAACAGCCTAATCAAGGAACTACCAAGGAAAAAACAATACTTCCACCACCAACACTGACAGGGCAAGCCACCATATATAAACTACGAGCAAATCCATTCCTCTCTACCGGTAGCACTGAAGGTGTTATCTGGTCATGTAACACAATTCTGCCAGCAAACAACCAGGCTCCAAAAACACCAAGAACTCCACAGTCCAACCCTGAGCTACAGATTTTCTCTTCTATGTAGCCTCCCTTCCCAAGAACAATATTTTCCAAATCAATATTTTTATACCATGCAATGCTTGATTGCTCTTTCACAATCCATAGTTTACATTAATATTAGTGTCAACTATATAAATGGGTGTTATTTTATGAAGCAAGAAATCTGGTACAGTATGTGCTGAAGCAAAATCCAGCAGATTTTCAATGATCGCATTAAGCAGAGTTGTGCATTTTTTTTTTATTTTGGGGATGCTCACAGTTCAATACCTTCAAATCTGATGAATATTTTTTAATGCATAGAAACTTGATATATATATTGGGAGGCTGTTTAGCCGTATTGTTAGTTTTCTCAGATATAAATTCTATAGAGAAAGGAAGCTTGCAAATAATTTAGATGAGATGGGTGGCACACAAATCTAGTAAAGAAATAAATGTCCAGTTTAAAAGTTTATAATGATGTCTGGCAGATGAATTATAAAATATGAATAAAGCTGACAAAGTCAAATTGACTAGCTATTTTTTTAGATAAATTAGTGAACAAAGCTAAGTTGAAATTAAATAGTGTAGAAAAAATATGACTGAAGTGTAACTCAAGTGTAAGTGAAAAGAATGAAAAGCAGGAATACAAACATTTTAAAAACTTTAAAATATTCACTATTCACTAAAGTTAGTGCGAAAAAGTATGCATGAAAAAATCAAGGTGAAATAGGGGAGGAAAACAAGTTGTGTATATCTAAAGTGCCATTTAATAAATGATACAAAATATATTTTATCAGAGACCACTGAATATAATAAATATTCTGCTGTAGCCATTTCCCTTGAGCAACCACCAGTAAAGAAAAGATGGTAAAGTAATGAATGAAATTCATACGAGTGTTATAAGTTTTAACCTTAATGAATAGTATGTGGTGCAGTGGTTAGAATGCAGTATTGCAGGCTAATTCTGCTGCCTGCCAACTGCCAACAGTTCGGCAATTTGAGTCTCATAGGTTCAAGGTTAACTCAGCCTTCCATCTTTTTGAGGTCAGTAAAATGATGGCCCAGATTATTGGGGGCAATATGCTAACTCTGTAATCTGTTTAGAGAGGGCTGTAAAGCACTACGAAGCAGTTATATAAGTCTACATGCTATTGCTATGTGTTGGTTCCTTACAGGGCAACAAGAGAATCCTTGATTAAAAAGAGCAGCAAACTCATAATGCTGATCATAAAAGATTATTTTTTTCCTCCGGTCTTCTGGAGAAGCAATAGCAAACTGAAGATGGCTCTTTCCCAGAGCTGACAACTGTGGTGGAAAAAAGAGCTAGAGAATGGATGGACTCTTTGGAACTCCTCTCCAGATCAAGGAGACGACTAGGATTACCCACAAGTTTGCTCAATACAGAGGCTACTCATGAAGAGATCATAAAACTCCCAACTGGTTTGACACTCTGGGATCCAGAGGAATTTCATCCCAGTTGACGGTTCAGGGCCTTTATTTGGACACTGGTTCACCCACTTCACTTAGGAATTGCTTGTTATTGAATCTTTGGATGTTGAGAACCTCTTGAAAAGCAAATATCGTCTCACTTGGACAGTTTCCTTCGATCCTGAATGAAAAAAGTTTCATGAAAGCTTTAATAAAGTTTTTATCTCTGGAAATTAGAAAAGGAGAATAGAATGTTGATTTTGGGAAGCTAAGAGACCATGTGAAATTGAAAGAATAATTTCTATGGGTTGTTTAAAATTCTATAAAAGCATATATGAATATTTTGAAATTATAAGAAATTTTCCCTTGGAAAAGTTTTATTGATTGAAAAATAAGCATAGGATAAGAAGGTAGTTTGACTAGAGGGACCCAAAGAAAATCAAGGATTACAATTAAAGAAGGAGACACCTGTTAACATTATGGGGCAATATTATTGGCTGCAGTGGAATTTAAGGCTGTTTGGGAACAATGTACTCAGAAATTACTTTCAAGAATCTCTGACATCATAAAATGTATTTAACAAAGACTATAGAAGAAGAGCAGATTTTACTGGATATAATAGAGACTGAAGCACATGTGGATTTGAAAACGGATTTTGAAAAAATGCCAGACTACAAAAGTGACAAGAAAAAAGGTGTCGTGGACTTGAAATGGATTTTAAAATGGTAGACTACCAAAGTGACATTGAAAAAGATGCCACAATGGATTTACAGCTAACATCGACTGATGCATTCATAACTAAAGAGGACATACAAATAATAAATCACAAGAATGACTTGGAAAATTTTCTTATCTTGGATTTACAAAAGGGATGTATTAAACAACTGAAGCTGTCCTTAGAGGAAGCAAAGAGAAAATATTAAGAAACCAACTTGTGGAGCATTTTTTGACTAGATTAAAGATTAAGCTTTGTAAAAGTAAATGGCAGGAATATAAAATGGATTTATTCAACCAAGGTTAAAATTCAACTGTTGTGATTTCTGATAGGCATTAACATTTAAAAAAAAAAACCAGGACTGAATGATGAGGTTTTGAAGATTTGTTTATAAATGGGGAAAGAGCTCTTTTGCTTTATTTTTCAAAGAAAGTGGTAAGTTTGAATACAAAAATTATTTAAAATTAAAATGTATATGTTACTCACAAATGAAGGCAAATATACATGTACCACGATAATGTTGCAGGAGTCAGTCTGGGTCGATCACCGGTTTTTAAACTAAACCTCTAGCTCCAATGACCAACCCAGATTGAATCCTGCAACATATGCTACTACTTCTAATAATGGATTTGTGCTGATTAAAACTGAATGTTGAATTTTCACAATATGTTTATTGATAAAGAGATGAGATGGGATTTTTTTTTTTTACCTTTCATACTAGAGAAGGTGTTAAGTTACTGAAGTTTCCCTTGTCTGAAGGGGAAGGGAAGTCATTTTTGGCTTTTTTCTTTTCTTTCATTTTGCATTTTTCTTAATTAATATTAGTATAGTTGCATTTAATACAGCGTCAAAGTAGAATATTATTTCTGTCTTAAGTAAAGTGTAAAATATGATTATATATCTCAAGGCTTGTACACATTAACATTCTTTTATGAAGTTAATATTTGTTGCTAATAACTTTTGGTATTTAATTTTACTTTGAGCAGAATTGATTGCTTAATTATACTTATACAGAGAGAATTACACTGCTTGGAGCATTTTTCATCAATTTGGGCCATCTAGATATGTGAAAACTACAACTCCCAGAATTCTTGGCCACCAAGATCATTGGTAATTCTTGTAGGGCAATTCTGCAAATTGAAACCAAACAATACAAACTTTACAGCTTCTTTCCTCTCCTCCCTAGCTATGCACTTTGTATGGAAAATTCAAGATAGAATCATTCAGATTGCCCCCTTACATGAGAAAATTAGTCCATTTGGGGGTTATGCTATATAAGCATAATCCAATAGCCAGGTAGTTTATACATATAGAAATTCAACATGGACTCTGTGAATGGAAGGTGAGAGGAAGAACATCAGCTGGCCTAAAAAGAAAGTGGGGAAGTATGCTGTGTCACCTTCATGGAAAACTTATGGAAACCTTCTCCCTTATAAGGACTTTGATTATGAGTTCCTGACAGAGGATCTCAATATATAATTGCAAGAACATCTTAATTTGCCATTCAAAAGGAACGGTTTTCTGAAAAGCCCCTAATAAATAATTCTCCTCCTCCTCCTCCTCCTCCTTCTTCTTCTTCTCCTTCGTCTTCGTCTTCTCCTTCCCCTTCCCCTTCTTCTTCCTCTTCCTCCTTCTCCTCCTTCCTTCTCCCCCCTCCTCCTCCTCCCCCTCTTTCTTCTTTTAGAACAAACAAATGGCAAACAAGACAGATCCACTAAAAGTAGAGTGAATGACTGGTGGAATGAAGAGCTGGCAAACAGACTGGCTCTTCATATTTCCTCTTTGGGTAAGGAGGAGGCTCAAGGCCCACAAGTGCACTATGTAATTGATTCTCATAAAGAAGCTGCCAGAAAGCAGTATCTGGTGAGCTTAGAGTACTGGGAGATTACAAAATAGCCATCTTTTTTCTCAAATTCTAGGCAGCACCTTCAAAAAGGGCCCTGGGTTTGCATACTTCTTTTTTCTAATCACTTTTGGAAATTGCTTGTTAACTGCTTTTCAGCTATTAGGAACCTTTGGATACATACGTTTTACAGCACCAGGTGTAAAACGTTACAGCACCTTCAACCATTAGTGAAAGTTTTAAATACAATCTTAAAACTTAATTTGTTTATTCTTTAGAATAAACATAAAAAGGGTTATTAGAACTTTGATTTTGGAAAGTTACAAACAGACTAAGGGTCTAGATGGATTTGAAGTAAGGTTTTGGAATTAATTATAAGAATCCTTTTCATGGAAAAATGCTTTATTTTAAATATATATAATAGGACTGAAGGTTGAACACTAAAGGGAACAAGAAGGAAGTAAATATTTTATTTCAAAGAAAAAAAAACACTTAAATTTAACTTAGCAGTACAGAATGGTGCAAAATATTTTAACATTGGACATATTGGAGAATATTTTTGAACAATGGAGCCAGAAGTTAATTTTAAGAATGTTTATCCCTATAGATCAATTGTGTTTAAAAGATGTTATGGAAGAGGAACAGGTTTTACTGGACAGATCCAAAAGTGGATTTAAAAACAACAGGCTACAAGAAGTCTACAAGAGGGAAAAGATGCTGTCCTGGGCACACAAATGAAACCGGCTGATATCTTAATAATTAAAATGGATATACAAATAACAAACCAAAAGAGTAACCTGGGTAACGCCCCTACATTAGATTTACAAAACAGGCTAGTTTTATGTTTTGAAGAACTTTGTGAGAAGGGACAAAGAAAAATCTCCTACTGGGAGACTGGTGGGCTTCCTTGTGAAGTGGGATGGCCATTGTGAGAGTAGACTACTGGACTAGATGGGTCAGGATCTGATCCAGCAGGGTGCTGGTTATGTTCACTGTTCGTCTGGTTGCTGACAAAACATCTATTATCTAGGATTGAATCTTGGATGAGAATGTTGACCTGACCAACAGAAAATAACTGTATTGTCCACCCCACCCCACCCCACCCCATGCTTCATGTTCACCCATCTCCTTCATGTTACAGTAGTTTAGGATTGGAGATCAGGAGATTAATTATTAGTTGTAGGAATTTTATTTTATTGATCATTTGGAAATCTGCCATTTTTTAATTCTTGCTGTTGCATTTGGAACCAGGGCCTTAGGTGGATACTGTAAATGTAAAATCTACATAACCATTCTGCTTCTTGAGCAAGGCAGGTAATCTTGGGCTTGGTGTTGGATTGTCTTGGGTTCCTTGTCTTGAAGGATTTCACGTCCATTGCTCATTCATGAATTGTTCAGGATTTTATATCCTTCTGATGTCTATGAAGAAAATGTCCTTACCTGTCCCAGCTGGTGTATTCCTTCAGATATGCAAGACATCATTTTTACATGAGTAGAGCTGTTGATTTGAAAATGGAGGACTCCTCTGTGATATAGACAGATAATTATAACTTAGAATAACTTTATTGTCACTTTGAATGTACACTAATCGTATACATTAAAATGAAATTCTGTTGCATACAGTTCTCAAAGGATCCCCACTTCCAATATACACTACATAAACATGACAATAAATAAATAAATAAATAAATAAATAAATAAATAAATAAATAAATAAATACAAAATTATGCATATACCCATATATATTGTATGACACAGAGAAACCACACAGTCTAGTTCGGATGTCTACATGTACATGGCGAGAAAAATGAATCTTGCAAGTTTACCAGATGGATGGCATAGGACAGGGGTCCCCAACCTTTTAGACCCCAGAGACCACCAAGTTCATAATTTTAAATCCCGTGGACCACTAATACGAATCCAGTGCGCCACTTGCTGAAGCGCCTGGATTCCCAGTGACAGGATGGGGTCCTTCAGGCACTCTCCCTCCTCTTTCTCTCTTTCTCTCTTTCTTCCCTCTCTCTCCCAGTCTTTCTCTCTCATTCTCTCTTTCTCTTTCTCCCCCTCTTTTTCTCTCTCCCCACTCTCTCTCTCATTCTGATTCTCTCTTTCATTCTGTTTCTCATTCTCTCTCACTCTCTCTCTGATTCTATCTCTTTCTTTCTCTCTATGTCTCTCTCTCCCTTTCATTCTGATTCTCTCTCATTCTCTCTCTGATTCTCTCTCTCTCTCATCTCATGGGCCAGCCAGTGTCTTGGGGCTGAGAGGAAGTCAGTCATCTCCCTGAGAGACCGAGGTGCGCGGAGCACTAACAAGGGCAAGAAGAAGTGCGGGAGCAAAACACTACTTGAACTTGCACGGCATCAGCATTCACCTTGGTATATTTGCGCCAGCTGGTGGCGCAAAGCAGCCCTCATCTCCTGCCGCTTGGGACTCAGAGCAGTAAATGGTGACTGGTCCTGGAGCAGCCGGATTTTGCTTTCCATTGCGGATGCCAGATCGGCCGCCTGCAAGCTCATGTCTCTCAAGGAGCGCTCCCTGAAGTGGTGCAGGAAACTTTGGTTGGGCTCTTCAAGAGAAGAGAGCTTGCAGGGGGCCCATCTGGTGTCTACAATGGAGAGCAAAATCCAGCTGCTCCCCGGAACAGACGCTGCTTACCGCTCTGAGTCCCAAACAGCAGGAAACGAGGGCTGCTTTGCGCCTCAAATATACCAAGGCAGAATCCTGATGCCACACTACAGCAGAGAGAAGAAGCCAGATTTTGCTCCCCATTGCAGATGCCAGATTGGTCCCCTGCAAGCTCTCGATAAGATGAGGGCTGCCTTGCGCCACCGGCTGGCGCAAATATAAGGAGGCGGAATGCTGTTGCCACGCAAATGAAAGTAGTGCTTCGCTCCCACAGCTTCCAGCCATCACAACTGCCACTTCTGCCCACTTGCGCTGCCCCGTCCCGCCACAACAGCACCATTATTTCATTCTGGACAGCGAGGGCTGCGCTCCTTTTTCTGTATTGCACCACCTGCAAAGTTGCACATTGCACATGCCACCCCAGGGCAGAGATTTCCAGCCCCGCCATGGCCAGTCCCATATTCCAGAGCTGTAGTAGTCTCACTCACAGGACTGGCTGGTTGGTCATCCCAGAGCAGCTCCTCCACCCAGGTGGCAGGCAGCTCCCCGACAGGCTGGTGCACCCGGGTGGAGGAGCTGCTTCAGGATGACCAACCGGCCAGTCCTGTGACTACTACAGTCCCACCTAGAGGCCTTGCAGAAGGAGAGGCCTGAAAGGCAGCTGAACCTTCCCCTCCCCCCTCCCCCCCGCAGGCAGCCATTTGGCTGAGCGTAGCGAGATCTTGTTCTTACCTTCCAGATCCAATTTGTGTGGCTCGCACCGCTCTACTCAAAGTGAGGTTTGCGCTGGGCCTTATGTGAGGGCTGGTGTGTGGATGGGGTAATGTGGGCGGTGCAGCCGTGTGTTCCTGCGCGCGGGCTGGATTAATTGCTCTCAGGGGCCATATCCTTCCCAGAGACCATAACTTGAGGATGAGTGCAATATAAAAAATGCAAAAATACAAAAATTTCTCCGCGGACCACCAGTGGTTCACAGACCACTGGTTGGTGACCACTGGCATTGGGAACAAAGCTGTTGCAGAATCTGATAGTCCTGCTAGAAATACTTCGAAATCTCCTCCCAGAGGGGAGAAACAGAAACAGATTGTAAAGTGGGTGTGTGGGGTCTCTAAAAATGCTTTGAGTTCTAAGCACATACTGTAGCACTCATAAGCAGTATCCTGAATAACAGGAAGGTAATTCTTTACCCGGTTTCAGAATGATAGTAGGCATAAACCTCTGCAGAGGCGAAGGACCATTAAAATAATCCCCATCCAGTACTGGATAGATTCAAGATAGATAGATAGTCTTCCTGAAAGTGCTTGAGAAATCACTCCAATATCTTTCAATAGTTCTGTCAATGCCCTAGTGCACAGTTGACTACACAGTGAACTTCCAAGGTTGACATTATCTCTCCAAGTACCCTCTTACCATAACACACCTATAGGACTATAGCAACCCTTTAATTTGCTAAGAAATAGAGAAATGGCTTGCCATAACACAAGTAGAAGAATTGTCAGCATAGATCAGATCTAGGATGAAATGAAATCCCTCTGAAGACCATTTGAACTACTTGAATTATTACTCTGCTACACTAGAGACAACACAGAGTGCTTCCTTTCCCTCTTGCACTGCATCTGCACAAATTAGTGAGGTAGTACAGCCCAGGATTAAAGTATTGGACTAGGATTTGGGAGATCAAATTCTTCTACTCTACATTCAGTCACAGAAACTCACTGGGAAACATTGAGCCAATAATGATCCCTTGGCCCAATCTACTTCATCAGATTGTTGTTCTTTTTTTAAAAAAGGTCTTGTACTTATAAGCAGAGACAAAAGAAAAATAGGTAAGAAATACATATTGGTGTTGTTTTTTCACATTATGAGGCATTTTTACCAAGATATCAAGAAAAGGGAGTCTGAACATTTCAGTACTGAAAAACACCTGAAACTGAAGAGCAGGAGTAGACAATCCTAACCTTCTTATCATTAAGTGAATTGAAAAATAATACGTACTGTATAAATTTGCAATTTTAAGGAAATACTGCAGGTTCAAGTGTGAATTATTGTTATCATATCCCCCATTTCTAATAACACCTAGAGCTGAAAGTAAATTAAAATTAAATACTTTGTGGCCAGAAATAAAATTGAACTTATTTTATATCCTAAAAACATCCCAAGTCTCTTGGAGCATCTTTTTCTTTATAGCAGATAAAGATAAAGGTTTTCCCCTGTCCAGTAGTATCCGACTCTAGGGAAAGGTGCTCATTTCCATTTCTTAGCCAAGGGAGCCAGCATTGTCTGAAGACACTTCCATGTTCATGTGGCCAGCATGACTATACACCAAAGCCAGGGGTGGGATCCTACCGGTTTAACAACCGGTTCACTAAGCACGCGTGCGCAGTTTGAAGAAAACTCACCTACCGCATTGCTGCCAGCAAGGAAAACAGCTGAGGTGCAGCAATTCACTCTGCTGTGCTGATCAGCTGGGCTTCGGAAACGAAAATATAGGTGAGTACAACAGGCTCACTTCAAAATTGGAGCGAACCAGTTCGCTCATGGCTGATAATGCTAACGTTTCGCCCGAACCGGTCCAAACTGGTAGAAACCCACCACTGACCAAAGCGCATGGAACGCATTGCCTTCCACCAAAGGGGTACCTATTTATCCACTCTCACTTGCATGCTTTTGAACTGCTAGGTAGGCAAGAGCTGGGACAAGTAACGGGAGCTCACCCAGTTACATGGTTTTCCAGCTGACAAATTCAGCATCTTTAACCATTGAGCTATTGCACCTGACTCCTTTAAAGTGATTCCAAAACTTTCTCCTTTGTTACCACAAAACCATTTTTATTTTGTGCTCTTTGTGAAGGCTAGAAAAATCTTACTTCGTGCATATAGATGGTTGGAAATGGCAATACTCACATCATGGCTTCCCAGATACCACAGGATTTTCATTGTGAATTGGTTAACCAGAAGGACTTGAAATAGTCTGTCTTTTCTTCTAGTAGCATTTTGCTCTGACTGTTTGACAAAAGCTCAATCATTTATCCTACAAAATGATTAATGGATTCCTGTGTTGTTATCCAAAGTGTGTGCGGGGGAAACACTTTATCCAGTTTGGGGTATTTTACCCAGTTTTGGGAAGCACTGATTTAGAAATGGCAAATATTGCTACATCCCGTTTGGATTTTGAAGGCCATTCCTGTTGCCTGTTTGAAATGAAGTTCTCCTGAGATTTAATAAAACTGTCTGCTCAACATTGCTCTTTAGAACAGAAAATTCTCATCACTGCTTCTTGGCCTTCTAGTAAGCTGGTGACTTGGAAGTATCTGAAGCATGTAATGCTGACAGATTTCACTTAAGTACTGTGAAATTCCCTGCGTAATACACATGAATGAGAAGAGTGAATGAATGAGAACCTCCATAGACACTCCCTGCGTAATATACATTTCTGTGTTGCAGAGCCAATAATGTTAAGAAAGTATTAAGCGGACATAATTAGTCAGATTGACTGAATTTTAGAAATGGGAAAGGTGCAAGTTTGTGGAATTAAAATCTATATCAAGGGATGAGAGAAACGGTTCAGATATGAAGAAATATGACACCGCAATAATTTAAAGGAAACCACATGGAAGAGGTGATACCCAATTAAAGGGGCAATTAGTTTGTACTTTTCATTATAATAATTCATTATTTTCATTCTGTTCTTCATATCTTCTCATGGACGTTCCAGAGTTTCATTGAAAATGGGTAATAGGAAAATGTATGCTTAAATATACTTTGGACATCTATTGTTTATTAAAGCTGTCAGTCTTCTTTTCTTCATTTAAGTCTAAATAAAAATGCCATGGATTTAGGAAAATAGTAAACTTGATGTAACACTTCAAGCAACTGCATTTTTCCCTCTTCAGTTTCATGAAAGAAGCAGCTCCTTTAACAAACATTAGAGAAGTGTGACGTTTCTGGGTTGTTGGTTTTTTTGTTTTGTTTTGTTTTTTTGAAGAAGGCTGAAACCATTCCTTCTGAATTATTTTCAAAGGCTGTCAGCCACTGAAGTTAGAATGTTACTTCTTGTTAAGAAATTCACTACGTTTTTATTTGATTGTAAAACTCCAGGGCAAAGACGAAGAATGCAGCAGTCATGTACTGTAACTTTGATGTTACCTGCAAAGCTCCCGTAAATCATGTAATTTTTCAACTAGTATGAACAGGAAAATGCACAGTTGTGCTATCGTGGGAAATATTGTCCCTGGGGGTGGACCACAGCTCGAAATTTCATAGTCAACAGCCAGCTGCTCCTTTCCAACCTTTTCAGCAGAGCCATCGATTTTGACTTGTGATTTTCCATCTCCTTGTTTGGGAACAAGCCCTGCTGAACTCAAGGGGATTTATTTCTGTGAGCTGGGACACACAGGATTGCACTACTGATTACTTTTTATGCAGCATCACTACCACCAACTCTTTTTTTTTTTCATCTTTTGCCTGTGAATGATTCTGAACTTTCTGGGATTCAAGAGAACCAAGGAACAGCCTCCACTATTCAACTCTCCTAGCAAAATGTGTGGATAATACTTAATATAAGACAGGATTTTTCAAGAACTACTAAGCTGAAAAAGAAAGAAGTATGTTAAGTAAATGAAGAGTGTGGTTTGTTTCCTCTAAAAGATGGTTCTGAAAACAATCAGCAAATTAGTGAGTTACCCCTGAATGAAATCTTTGAGAAGTCTTGGAGCACAGGGAAATTGCCAAAGAACTGGACTGGAAAAGAGTTCATGTGATTCTGATCTTTTTTTAAAAAGGTGAGGGGGATGGATCCAGGAAACTATAAACCAATCAGCTACACATCAATACTGGGAAATCCTGGAAAAAGTAATCAAGCAGTGGGTTTGTGAGTGCCTAGAAATAAACAAGTTATTAATAAAAGCCAGCATGGGTTTATTAAGAACAGGTTATCCCAAACAAATTTCTTTCATAAAATGACTAAGTTCCTGGATCAAGGAAATGCTGTGGATATAGCATACTTAGAATTCAGTAAGACATTTGATAAAATAGACCAGGCCACCTTCTTGGTAAGATAGAAAAGTGTGAGATAGACAGTGACACCACCACATCAGGGGCGGGTTCCAAATCCCGTCACTACCGGTTTGCTCGTGTGTGTGTGTGCTCTAGCACGGGCACGGCACTTCTGTGCATGTGCAGAAGCATCCGGGCAGGTGGGCGGAGTCTCCCACCACCACCGCTACCAGTTCACCCGATCCAGTGCGAACCAGTAGCAACCCACTACTGCACCACATGTATTTTCAGTTGGCTGACCAACCACACTTAGCTTATGGTCTTTCATGATTGAACTATATCTACAGCTATGTGGAAGGAAATATGCAGTAGGGTTTCTTAAGGTTCTGTCTGCTCTTCAATATCTTCATAAATCACGTAGATGAGAGAACGGAAGGGGTGCGAGATACAAAATAAGGTCCTATACGTAGGCAGGAAAAACCAGATGCACAGGTACAGGATAGGCAGTACAGCCTATGAGAAGGATGTACAGTAAGTGTCCTAGTTAAGCACCACTTAAGTATGAATGAGCAGTGTGCTGCAGCTGCCAAAAAAGGCAATGCACTGGGCTGCATCAATGGATGGATAGTATCAATATCAAAAGAAGTGATAGAACTACTCTATATCGCACTGGTGAAGCCATAATTGGAATACTGCATCCAGTTCTGGTTATCACAATCCAAAAAAAAAATGCTGCGACCATAAAAAGAGTGCAATTCAAAAATGATATGGGATCTGAAGGCTAAAGAAATCAGGTATGTTCAGTTTAAGAAAGAGAAGACTGAGGAGAGATGCTTGAAGTTTGCCAGAAAGAAGAGGTTGTCTATTTAATTGCTGTGCCATAGCAGCTGAGGCTAGGACAAGAAGCAACAGGAGGAAGCTTGTCCCCTGTCCAACCTAGAAATATGGAGAAATTTCCTGACAATGAGAACTATTAAGCAGTGGAACAGATTGCCTCCTAGAGTTGTAGGTGCTCTGTTGCTGGAGGTTCTCAAGAAAAGATTGGACAACCATTTGTATGAGATGGTTTGAGGGTTCCTGCCTTGGGCAGGGGCTTGGATTTACAAGGTCTCTTCCTACCATATGATTCTTAGATATGCTGATGAGAGAAGCAGTGCCATGAGTGGTTCCACTTTTATTGCAGCCTTCTCTGTAGATGTGTTGGACTACAACTTCCAGAGTTCCCAGCAAGCATGACTGATGACTATTAGTCAAGCCAAGAATATTTATAGATATTTGAAACTTTATATGTTATATGGGCAGGAGAGTTTAATGAATTATATTATAGCTCCTTAACACAACCTAGATCTGTATCTGTATCATCTCCTTGTTGCAATATTTTTCATCAACCCACTTTCCTCAAGTAGCTAGTCATGTACTTTTACTGGGTGGGTCGATCCTGAAACTCTCCTGCTGCAACAATAATTACAATAAAAGCATGTTTTTGAAGTTCCCTGAAAATGTATTTTGTTCTTCAGGTTCAGACCTTCCAGTTTTAGAAGACAACATTTCAATTACTATTTGCTTTATTATATAGACTAACTAAGCCCATTGATTTTGACTACATGCACTGATATAACTGCATTTAATCTCAAGATGGACTGTAGATTTTTAATTTTTCACTAAAATTTGAAACAACCCTTTATATTAAAAAGCAGAGCAGAGTTAAACATGAACATATGTATCTGATATTGCTCTCTTTAATTCTAGCTAATACTTCTAGGTATACATGAGGGGCATCAAACTTGAATTCTTTGGGGGCTGCATGAGGATTGTGTTTGACCTCGGGGGGCTGGGGTGGGCATGGCCAGCTCAATGTCACTCATGTCGGGGGCACCTGTGGTGGCCCGAGCACTCTGCCAGCGAAAATGGGCTCCCGACCTCCGTTTTCAGCTGCAACAATCTCCTGCAATCCTCTGCCAGCAAAAACGGAGCTCAGGAGAGCAGCCTGCAGCCTGCAGCCCTCCAAAGCTCTGTTTTTGCTGGCAGAGGCACCGTGGGCCGCTGTTTCCAGGGCGACCCTGAGGGCCAGATCAAAGCACCCCACAGGCTGGATCCGGCCTGCGGAACTTGAGTTTGACATCCCTGGTATACATGAATGAAATTGAATTAATCACAATTGGATATCAAGCTAGAGCATATATATTTCAAATCCGCAACATCCAGCTTGATGTTTTGAGGTTAACATAAAGATTTCAAATTTTTCGTCAGCTCCAAATAAAATTCAGCATTGCAACCCATATTGCTTGAAACTCTAATTCCAACGTAGACTGGCAGTAGATGAGGGGACAGTGGGATGGGAGAGAAGATAAGTCATTTGAACATATTCTCATTGAGGACAATTTTGGAGTAAGAAAAAGATTGCCATCTTCTAATAAAAAGATTTCCTGCTGCTTTTTTTTTTTTTTTTAATTTGATTTATATGCCGCCCTTCTCCGGAGACTCAGGGCGGCTTACAGTGCGTTAAGCAATAGCCTTCATACTTTTGTATATTTATACAAAGTCAGCTTATTGCCCCCACAAATTGGGTCCTCAATTTACCTACTTTAGAAAGGATGGAAGGCTGAGTCAACCTTGAGCCTGGCAAGATTCGATCTTACTTTAATTGCAGACAGCTGGTGTTAAATTACAGTGCTTCTGTCTGTTGAGCTATCCAGGCTTTTAAGCTTTAAGGCTTTTAAAGCCTTCCCATGGGAAAGTTAGAGTTGTTATATAGAGTTGTGAAGAAGAATTAATCCAAGATTCAGAATAATATATCTGAGTTGTTCCTTTGTTCATGGGTTGTGTTGAAGTAAATCCACCCATGTATTCATTAAATCCAGCTCTTATTTCTTGTGGAATTCCGTTCTGTAGCTATTTGTGTAGGAAGGCTAGGCTGTAAGAAGCATTTTCATTATTTTGTTCTTGCTATGGGATTTTTTTTTAATGAATTTTTAAAAATACTGTTAGCCAAATTTTCTGTAAATTGACTGTAGATAGCAGGCTCCTCTAAATAAGCAGTACTTATCCCAAAGCAGTTCTTAGCCCTTTGGGACAACTATGACCTAGATGACTGAGAATCTCCACAGACATGAAGCAGTTCCTATATTATTTATTTTTATATATGTATGTGTTTATTTATCACATTTATATGCTGCCTATCTCATTACCCAGTAACATCTCTGATCCTGTCCATCCACATTATCCATTGTCCACCTATAAGTAGTTCAGATCTATCTGCTCTGTTTGACACATAGTACTATGATGCTTTTGTATTACTATCTCTTTTATTCATTAAACATGAAACTCAGTCAACTGAACATTTAAAAATGTATCATAAATACCACTGATTGGTACTAATGGTTGATACGGGTTGCTGCCAGCATCCTAGGTATCAACCAAGTATCTTCTTAAAATATACGATGTTCCGAGTAGCACAGTTTTTTGCAGTTCCGCAGGAAGCTGCAATTTTTTGACATGTTTAGTAAAATTCTTAGACATGGTACCAAGTGTCCCGATGACAATGGGTACCACTGTTACATGTTTCATCCATAACCGTGTAGTTTCAATGGCCAGGTCACGATATTTCATGATTTTTTCCAGTTCTTTTTCTTTGACTGGCATCTCCTGGTACAGCGATATCAATAAATTGTACACTTTGGTCCTCGACAACTGTAATATCTGGTGTGTTGTGTTCCAAATGACGATCTGTCTGTATTTGAAAGTCAGATGATGATGATGATGATGATGATGATTACTATTACGACTTGTAAACTGTTTCATGGTTACTGGTCCACAGCTTTTGATAGATGTTTCACCTGTAGGAGATACTTAAATGGGAATGGGAATATTTCTTACATTTTTGGAATGAATGATTCCAGCAGAGTTTTCTGAGGGCAGTTCCTTTTTTTTAGCCTAAACAAGAGAGTCAACTAATTGACAACGAAGAGGGCAAGAGCTTAATTTTTATGAGAGGAGTGATTATAAACAGAGACAAAGGTGGGAGAAAACATCACTATTTATTTCTCCCTGCTTTGCTTATGCATAAATAAAACAGCATAAGTCCCCTGTGTACTGTCAGTGGAAGCAAATTAAACCTAGTCATGTAGCCCATGGAATTTCCCGTTGCTTGAAAATTGTATGCGGATGTAATAAGATGAACAAAACCGATTATATAATCGGAGGCAATCAGGTACCAGCAAGAGCCCGAGCGCTCTGCCAAAATATATGATGAATAACTTAATAAGAATAAACTGGATTACTAGAATAGATGGTTGAGAAACCAAATCATCTGGATGTTTTTCAGACAAAGGCAAAACTATGAGACTCAAGACAATTGGCTTTGATCATAACATGAGGGCACCCGTACACATTCAGAATAACAACAGCGTAGAGCTTCTAAGGGCTATCCTGATTCAATTTATGGATCTAGGATTAGGTACTCTACTGGATTAAAAAAAATTACTCAGAAAACAAAAAGGTCCATTAGAAGAAGCTAAACCCATAACTATTTTCTTTATATATACTTGTTTTTTTCCCCCACCCGTAGGGTTGTCATCTTCTAATGTGAGGGAACTATTTAGCTATGTGATTATGGTGAAACTCCTCCAAAATACATTCTTTAGGCTTACAAAACTTGTTAAACAATAATGTAATTTGTTTCATATTGGCTTGTGCAATGCACCAAGTTATTCACGGAGGTTTATAAATGATGATTTTTGAAATAGTGAAAGTATGGTATCGTAGTATGTATTTCTATACTATTTTTTATGTTTTATTGGAAACCAGCCAGAGTCAATTAGGCAAGATGGGTTGTATAAACATGGTAGGAAGAAAGGAAGGAAGGAAGGAAGGAAGGAAGGAAGGAAGGAAGGAAGGAAGGAAGGAAGGAAGGATCCAACAATTGCTTTTCTGCCCCCTAGAATTCCTACAATTGTAAAAAAAATAAAGCATAAGCTCAAAAGTGGGTTTGCTATATTTTATAAAATCAAAGAAAACCTCAAAATTTCTACTCCACAGAAAAGAAGAAAATGAAAATCCTGTCCCTGTCTAAAGAAGAAGTATTATTGTCAGGGTTCCAAGTAACACCCACAACGAAATCAAACTCCGAGCCTTGAGTTTCCTCAAAGCTAATTTTTATTAGAGATGTCATATTTACACATCTGGGAAAACTCGAATCTGAGAGCTTCCGGGTTTTCCTCACCCAAAAGAAAGTTCAAGTCCTTGCCCCTCACCCACATGTCCATCACATGAACCAATCAGGTACCCTCCGGAATAGAAGATACCTCCTCATTTCTTCAGCTGCAGGGCACCACGGCCTTGACTTTCTAAAAGAATTTTATTTTGACTACACATCCTCTTCGCTTTACACAATCCCCCCTCCCATTTTCCCACAGTAGAATTTGTGGTAGGCCTGAAGCCTGAAGGCACAAAGGTAGAAAGATGGCTTCCAGGTCTGACAATTGTCCTGTCTTAGCCCTTGTCTTTTACCAGAGTTAAAGGTGATTCTTAAGGACCAAAAGATGCTTAGTACAGACAGTGCCGTGTCCATCCATTCAGAATCCCCAAATGGATCAGGAATCCATCACTAGGGTAAGTGGTGAAAAAGAATAGTTTTTTCTTTATACTAACTTGGCCTTTTATATCTTCAGTGCTGAGCATTTGGAGACCCATTTCTTAATTTTAATTGCAAATTTTTATGAAATAATATTGCTTATGCAAGTCATTTTTTTCATACATTATGAGCCAGATTGGATCCTTAACAGCTATTGAAGTTTTCCTGAGTAGGGATGTTGAACTCAAGTTGTATGTGAGCACAACTCCTCACAATTGGCTAGGAATAGTACTTTGAGCAATATCTTGCTACCTTCCAGATGCACGAACTTCAACTCTTAAAATTTTCAACAATACCACACTGGCTAGGGAATTCTGGGAGTTGTAGTTCTCTCAACTGGAGGGTGCCATTATCTCTTCTTTTCTCTTGAAATCTCTTGCTTTAATCTCTTGCTTTTTCTTTCCATCTTAACACAAGTTTTTCATTAGTTTTTTTTCTTGTATGTTTTTCTGCATACAGGAACATACATACAGCAAAGGGACACAGGGTAGAAAACATCCTGTAGCTAAGAAGGCTCCACACATATTTGCACTACTCAGGTGATCCTGAAGACACAGATAAACTTCCAAGAGGTCTCAATGACTCTCTAAAAGAATGCAAATGACCAACCGTTTGCAAGGACTATAAATCCTTCCATTCTCCACCATCCAGTCAGAGCTGAAGAAGCTTCTTGGATGAGAAGCGAAACATCTTCAACCCCCCCCCCCCCAGAAAATCCAGTTGCCTTCTGAAGAAGCACATTTGGGACTACATGTAGTACCAGTTGCTGCTTTTTTTCACTCATCCCATGAAAATTTTATTTATTAATATGGGATTTGATGGCAGGAATCATGATTGGATCTAGAACGCCTTCTGTATATGTAACAAGGATGGGTTTTAAAAATAACCATCTAGCTGCACTTATCTATCCAGGAGGGAGTTTCTAAGTAGCAGAGATGTCAAGTGTGATGGGTCCATGACAAGCATGTTGTGACAATAACACAATTTGCAGCCATTAGAGTACAAAAATAAAGGAGGGAGCTGTGAAACATTTTTGATAGCAAATTATTTGAAATGTTTGAAATATTCTATCTTTGGGGGCAAGGCAGATTGATGACATGACTATGCGAAAAGTTACAAGGTACCTCACATTGTGAATATTTTAATTTGTATGTTTTATTATAGTCTTTTACAATGACAACTTGACTGCTGCATTGAGAGTCTCACAGAAAGAAATCCATGCATAAACCTCTACCAATTGTTCCTACCTAGAACAAATGCATTCTGTTCACAAACTGATCCTGTTTTGTTGATTTGTTTTTAAACTACAGATTTGCCTCATATGCCAAAGTGCTCTCGCAAAAGATACGAAATCCTGAGTTGATGCCTGTATGCCTGTTAAATCAATTCATGAAAAAGAGTGATCAAGAGCCTTTAAAAAAAAACCGATCACATCTCCTACATTTGCAAATGAGATGAGTATGCTTCAAGTAGTAAAATACTGTACTTATGGAGTTAAAAACTGTTTCTTTTTCTACCCTATTGCAATGAAAAGTTGAACCTTACTGAGGGGCACAACAGCAGATCAGTCCCTTTAGGAGTTAGTCATTCTGTGAGTTATTGTCACAGAATAACTGTTTGACAGTTGAGCCAGAAAGAGGGAAATATAGGACAGGATAGGGTGGGGGTGGGTGGGCAGGGCCAGCTGATCTTCGGAACTACCAGTTTGTTTGAACCGGTCCAAACCGGCGGCAGCCCACCACTGCTATAAGCATTTCAAAGAAGTTATGGCTTACTATAGTTGCTTGCAGTTTACCCTGAAACTATTACCATTGAAACGTGTTCTTGGAGAGCAGAAATTCTACAGTCAGAGGGAGAGTGGCTTGGACCTTGGAGTACTCATTTCTAAAGATCTAAGTGCCCGAGCCCACTGTAACAACATTGCCAAAAAGGCATTAAGAGTTGTTAATCTTGTGTAGCTTTTTCTCTGGTAATGTTGTACTACCAACTAGAGCATACAAAACATTTGCTAGACCAATTCTTGAATACAGCTCATCTGTCTGGAACCTGCACTGCATATCGAACATAAATACAATCGAGAGAGTCCAGAGATATTTTACGAGAAGTGTCCTCCATTCCTCTAATCGCAATAAAATACCTTATGCCACCAGACTCCAAATTTTGGGCTTAGACAACTTAGAACTACGCCGACTTCAGTCTGACGTAAGCATAGTACATAAAATTATCTGCCACAATGTCCTTCCTGTCAATGACTACTTCAGCTTCAACCACAATACATGAGCAAATAATAGATACAAACTCAAGGTAAACCGCTCCAAACTCGATTGCAGAAAATATGACTTCAGTAACAAAGTGGTCAATGCCTAGAATGCACTACCTGACTCTGTGGTTTCATCCCCCAAACCCCCAAAACTTTAACCTTAAACTGTCTACTGTTGACCTCACCCCATTCCTAAGAGGTCTGTAAGGGGCGTGCATAAGTGCACCAGCGTGCCTACCGTCCCTGTCCTAATATTCCTTTTTACTTACTCTTTTCATGTATTCAAATTATGTTTATACTTTTACCTGTTATCTTATATATGCTTGATAAATAAACTTATGAATATGAATATATACCCCTTCCCCTTTTTCTTTCCAATAGACTTTTGGGAGAGAGAGAGAATTCTGGCAGTTATGGTGCCACATGTAAACAAAGGAAGGATTCACAGGGAGAAATTGCCCATTCAGCACAATAAAGGCCAACTTTTTAATACAAGACGACCCCACTACAGCTAATTTTCTTCCAAACTGGTGGTATGCTTGTGAAAAATGCTACGAACCCATTAATTATTCTGTCATTAGTTGGGAAACTAACTCCTCCAAGTGTGGTTTTTCCAGGAAATTCCTGCCCTGCCTTGTTAACTACTTTCTCCCTCAGAACATGGAGGAAGGTGCAACGTATCTTCTTTGCAGACTTAGTTGAGCCAGAAAAGTAGTGAGTATTGTAGACGAATATAACAATGTAAAGCAGGAAGATCTGATATTAAGAGATGCTATAGTTGAGTGTAATTAAGGACACATCGGACTTCAATAACACCAATTTTAATAAATTCAGAGAAATGTTAAAATTAGGATGCCAAACTACAGATGGATTTCTAGATCAAAACCAGCACCTTAGATTGTACTTGGAAATAAATTGATAGGGACAGGATCCACATAATTGATGTTATGCAATTACAAGTTGCTTCAAATGAATTGCTGCATCAGTTGCAGTTTCTGAGTAGACTTTAAAGAGCACTCCAATGTACAACTCATTAGTGCAGCATGGTGGCAATGCAGTTGGTACACTAGGTGAAGATAGGCAGCCTCTCTGGCCATGGCTTCTATTGCCACTCAAGCAGAAGTCATGAGTACAAAGCACTTCCAAATTACAGACCTGCTCTTTTCATTGAAGATGCTCCACGCTCATTTGCACTACTCAGGTGAACCTGAAGGTATAGACAAATCCCCCAAGTGGCCTCAATGAATTGCTAAAACAATGCAAATGACCAGCTCTCTGCAAGGAATCCTTCCATTCCCCACCATCCAGTCAGAGCTGAAGAAGCTTCTTGGATGAAAAGCAATTACATCTTCAAAGAAAAATAAGGAAGTCCAGTTGCCTGCTGAAAAAGCACCTTTGAAAGAAGGAGCTTACCTGTCAAGAAACAACCCTGATGGCAATAGAGAAGTTTAAGGTACAAGCAACTACTTCAACCTGTTCTCTCCCATCCAGACCCTTAGCAAGAAGGGTACCAATAGCAACTCCCTTGCAACTTGGAGTAGCAATGTACAGTTAGCTATGTTCTGCATATTGGCAGTACCATAATCCACACTCTTAAATGTCATGTCAGGTTAATAAAAAGACCTTTATTTTTAAAATCACAGAATGTTTTATTCCCGTGAACATCCTGTACTGGTCAGATCCCATTTCAATTACTGTGTCTACTTCTGGTCAGTGCCCTTTAGTAAAGATTCAAAGATAGGCGACAAGGTTGATAAGTGGACTGGGAACTAACTCTTACGAGGAAAAATAAGAGAAATTGGGAGAATGCTCAGCTTTGAGAAAAAGGCAGCTGAAGAGTGAGAAAAGAGCCCTTTCGAAAAACCCAACCTATTCTTTGTCTTTCAGAGTGCAGGATATAGAATAATGAATTTACAGGGAAACAGATTTCAGCTGAATGTTAGAAAACCCTTTCTAGTGATAGGAGCTGTTAGGGGAGCCAATTACTAAGGGAAATATCGAGCATTTTTTTTACAGGACAACTTTAAGCAGAGGCTGAACAGCCACTGTCAATGATGCTTTCACTTCAATTACTACACCTGGCAGAAAGTTAAACTTGATGGCCTCAGTGGCTTTCTAAGTCTAGGACCTGGAAAACATTAAGCTTTTGGACAGTGTCCTAACTCTCAATAAGCATTATGGTTGTGAAAAGCAACAGTAAAAGGTGGTATGCCAAGCCCTGCTCCTTGAAGAGGTAAAGTGGCATTCTTCTGTATCTATTTTGAAGGCTGCTGCATGTGTGTGCATAATTTGCCTTCCACACTGTTCCACGTTGTCTATGCATGCAGATACCAGGGACAACCTGCAGAGCAGTGAATGGCCTTTCCAACCCTAGTCCATCTAGCATTTTAAAGTGCATTGGACATTCAGTTCCATTGGCCCTAGTCAGCACAATCATACGGATGATTATTATAATATCTGGAGGGCGTTGAAGAAAGCTGTTTTATTATTGGATGGATGTGCTAGAGATAGATGTCTCAAAAGCTATTCTTTGTACAGTGCATAATTAAAAAAAAAAAAGATTTTCAGCAAAGATTTTAAAAATATGGATCTCATTGGAAACTATCCTGACCAAATGGAAAATAATAGAATGGCCAAATAAGACATTGTACAAATAGCCAGAACACTGAAAAGTTAAAAGTGTATGTCAGGTGTGATCATATTGGATTATATGTTATTAGATTGCTTGTTAAAAATGCATGTGTTTAATGAGCTTTGAACTGCTTAAGTATGAGTTACCTAAAATTAATTATGCCCAAGTCCATTTGAAAGCAAGAAAGCTATTGAGTTGATCCTACTATTATGTCAAATACCATAGTAGTACAACTAGTGTTGTACTATTGTTATACACTACAGAATGAGGCAGAAGCCTGAGACACCAGGTTGTTATTTTTATCAGTAAATACGATAAAAGGCACTTGTGGGACTTTCTGCCTTACGGTCCATTGTTCACAAATATCCTTCAATACATCCAGTGTTAAAGTGTTTTGCTCCATTATGTATTGGGTATGTCAAATTTAAGTGTTCTTCTCTTTAATTGTAATCTTTAGTTCCTTCTGATTCCCTGTAATATACAACCCTCAAAGTTCCATACTGCAACATTTTTCCACTAGAAGGATTCTTATAATTAATTTCAAATTTTTATTTCAAATCCATCTGGACCCTTAGTCCATTGGTAACTTTCCAAAATTTACATTTTAATCACCTTGTTGTTTCTTCCAAAAAAAAATCTTTATAAAGTACTTAAACTTGTATTTTAAACAAAGAAATTTACTCAGTGCTATGAAATATGTGTAGCCAAAGGTTTCTAATAGCTGAAAAGCAGTTATCAAAAAATTTCCAAAAGTGATTAGAAAAGGAAATATGCAAACCAGGTGTTCATAAAGGTATTGACTGCGGTTTGTGCAGAGACAACTTTTCCTCATCTAAACCTGCTGGAGACCACTGTCTTGCAGACACCTCATGAGGAACAACTGTCTGGAGCACTTGTGGGCAATCTCAGGTCATCTATTTGTACAGAGAGGAATTATGAAGAATTAGCCTGCGTGCCAGCTCTTCATTCTGCCCTAGTTGACAGCTCCTCTTTTAATAAACCATTTTTAGTGTGCAGTAGGACAACTCACCGTGGCCAACTCGCCATGGCCCTCTCACCACAGCCAACTTGCCATGGGACAATTCAACAAATACAAAAGTTAAATTAATTTTGACGGAACTTTGATGGCCATTAATAATAAAGTCAATCCAGAAATACAATGTTTACAATTTCAAAGAAAACATGGTCACCAATAATAATAGTAACTGAGTGAAGCAATTAATGCAGTTTTGAATTGTTCTGTGACAAGTTGTCCTGTGGTGAGTTGTCCCATGGCGAATTGGCTGCAGCAAGTTGTCCTAAACCACAGGTGTCAAACTTCCAGCGTCACATTGTCATCATGTGACGTATTGCAATGTTTTTCCCCTTCGCAGAGCTGCAGTAGGCGTGGCCTATGTGTGGCGGGCCACCAGTTTGACACCCCTGTCCTAGATCCTTTCTTTCCCAGATGTTTGTCTCCAAATGCCTTTACAACCAGGATTTTTTTTTCAGCTGGTTTAGCACTGAATGTGCTCAAATCTGAAGCTAGATATGTGCCAGCTAACTCTGTCAGATGTTGACTCAGGGTTAAAGGCATAGTTAGCATTGACTCCCTGCTGGGACAAGACTCTAACAAGAAAATAAACTCTCAAAGAATTGCAGGGAAATTTCAGCTATGGCAAGAAAGAGCACAATTTCCAAGCCCTTCATATTTTCCAATATTCAACAAGTGTCAAAAAAATTAAAAGAATCCCTGGGTGAATTTTCATGGTTTTGCTCATGTTTGCTCTTAAACCACCATAGATGAGTAGGTACGAGCTATTGTCTCTTGAGGCTGTGGTCTGGGATTTGCTTGGAGACCACAGGGTAAAGTTTTGCAATCTTCGCCTTGAAGTTAGGTATTAAATACAAGAATTTCCAGGAGACATAATCCCAAGGGGAATGTACCCTCTGAGAGATTCAGAAAACAAGCCCATTTTCTGGTGCTGCACGCACAATCTCAGTATAAATCAGAGCGCTTGAAAAGCAAAAGTAACAGATCCTGGTTGCTGCAGTTAATGAAAGTTCTCATAGATTTTCTTCTCCATGGGACTGGGAAGCTCAGGTACCCATTAGGGTAAAAGCCAAGAAAAGTGGCAGGCATCTGATTTGAATTATAGAAGTTGATAGCAATCAGGCGAAAGCTCCAGCTGGAGTGCTGAGCATCATTCATCCACTTTTTTTTATTTATTTAGCTTGTCTTGATTTATGGCATTTCAATTGCTTTGGTGGGGGCTAGTGCAATCACTCACTTCTCCTTTCTGATTTACATCTTGCATTAGAATAAAGACAGGGAGGACTGGGGCTAAAAGGAGACAATTGGAAAATGGCTGAGGAGAAAGGACTTAGATGTGCCTATCAGATGTTCATATCCTGCAAAGTGTTTTTCCCCAGGATTGCATATGCTTGGTTTAAGAAGTTGCTGACAAAGACTATTCACGCCCCAGACTGTCTTAAGCACCTTTTTGCCTTTGAATGCAAAGCGTTGCACATTTCTACATTTTAGTAGTGCCTCTAGATTCTCAACCTAGTACTGGAAAGCATCAATATGTTCCGTAGCTTCTTCCTGTCCAAATTGGTTGAACTGCATGAAGATCATTTTAATTGATAAAAATAAGCAACTGGGAAACTGACATACGAAAAAACCCAACATCAGCTTAATCTGTCTTCCCAATAATACAAGGGCACCATATATAGACCATAGAGGCTTTTTAGGTACTAACGTGATAGATTTGCGAATGTGCCTATCTGCGCCCCCCCCCCTCCCCATGGAAAAGTAAGATGAGAGTATGTTTGGAAGGTAGAGGAGTTGATATGCATTGCCTTTTGGAAATAGTGTCAATAGAAGAGAATAATTGTAGTTCAGGGTTGAACTGTGGAATCCTTGGTGGTCTCTGAGCTTGGTTGTTTTCATGCAGATGTTTCATTACCCAACATCAGTGCTAGAAGGGAGTGGGGTTTGCTCTCTGTTTATATACAAGCGGCTCGCTCTTTCAGTGTTGGTGGAAGTGTTCTGGGTGATTCCTTGACTAGAATGTTGTTTGTGGTTGAATGGCTTGTCAGAGATAGTAGTTCCCTGATTGGGGATATTCTTTATTGCTTGATTGTTAGTCTAGTATTAATCTTGATGTTAATCACTCCTTATCTGGGTGTTCATTGCTGATTAATTGATTAATCAATATTCCTTATTGGCCAAGTGTGATTGACACACAAAGAATTTGTCTCTGGTGCGTAAACTCTCAGTTTAGCTTTTCAGTTGTCTCATTTGAATGGCATGTAGGTGTTGTGTATTTCTTTGAGTCTTTTGATGGCTGATTTGTCTGAGTGCCAGGCTTCTAGGAATTCTCAGGCATTTTTTAGATTTGGCTTGATCAAAGATGCTCACAGTTTCCAAGTTGAAACTATGGTGATGTCTGTCCATGTATTCTGCAATTAAGGAATTTTAAGCATGTCTTTTGACTGCTAGTTGGTGTTCATGTACTCTGCTAGTCTTTTTACCTGTTTGTCCTAAATAATGGCTTTTATAGACCTTACACTGATATCTTTTTTTCTTCTTCTGGGGCTACTGGGTCTTTTGGTTTACTTAAGATGGTTTGCAGGCTTTAGTTGGTTTGTGTGCTACAGTGATGCCATGTGATTGTAATAATCTATTGGTTGTTTCCGAGATGTTTTTTTGATGTATGGCAGTGTTATCCATTTAACAGTTGTGTTGATTGTGCTGCAGTGAGTGGAGTAGTCAGGGATTTTGGATTAAATTGCATGGGTATCGATTTTATTGAAAGATGTATAGATGATCAGGTTCATTTTCTTGACATTTGGGTTTGCTGCAACATGTTTATGTTCATCTAAGTGAGTGTTTTATGATTGGCTTGGGCCACTATGTTGGTCAGTTTTGTGAGAGTCATCATAGCCTGTTCTAGGTGTGTCTGCCAGTCCCAAATCATCATCCACATCAGGGGTGGGTCCTACTTACCTTTACTACCGGTTCGCAACCGGCGCGCATGCAGAAGTTTCTGCGCATGCACAGATCATTCTTTATGACATCTGGGCGGTTGGGCGGAGCCTCCTGCCTCTTTTACTACCAGTTCAGAAGAACTGGACAGAACCGGAAACAACCTACCACTGATCCACATCTGAAAAGCATCTTCACTCCAGAGCTTGGGGTATCCTTGTAAAACTTTCTTTAAAAACTTTTTAGAAACATCCATGGCAGAGCTTTGGAGAGAATCCAGTGGCATAAAAAATGTCCTAGATTTGCCTTTGGGACTGTCATGAAGTTGCTGCTGTTGTATACTTCTCTATCAAACACCTTGAGGCTCTAGGGGACAGTTGGGATGAAAGGGGAAAGAGGACTAATGGTCCTCTCGTGTCTTCCTTCTTAAATAAGAACTGGGTCATATTTCAAGTATCTTTCCCTCCCTCCCCATACTGTTTTTGAGAAGTATATCTACTGCAGTGCTGAATTCATCTTGTTCTCATCAAACCACCTAGCATCAAGAATAAGCTTAAGGGAGAAAAATGGTTGAATGGCCAAAGCAGAAAACAATTATAAAATAAAACGTCATCTTGGTCCCATTATAAATCCTGCCAGCTGGCACCTCAATCTTCTTCCAGAATATGTTTAATCATCACAATCATTCTTTAAAGTTGGTTCCTTCCCAAAGTATTTGGGTTAAATTGGCAGCATGGGGGTCATAGTTCAAGTTTATATTCAGTCTTCTTTCAGGGTTCTGATTTTCTTTGCAGACCAGCCAAATACACCCTTCTGCCAAATCCAACCCACCCACCCCCAACTTTGAAGGAGAAAAAAAAAGTACTCAGAATATAAAACAACATGGAAAACAGCTGCCTCAATAGGAAGACAAGTTTCTCTTCCAGCTCCTTGGGCTTTGGTATGAAGGAACAAGATAGATATACTGCTCCAAGGCTGGGTTGATTCTGATTAGAGCTACAGGATTAAGAAAAAAAAATATTTAACCCTTTCCATATGGCCCTAATAGTTAAGGATGAGTTCATTTTCAGCCCTTCTTTCTTCCCTTATCAATCCTCCTCTGCATTGAAACCTGTAGCCCAGTAAATGGCAATGTATGGGGAAATTCAAACAGTTCTGTTTCAGTGGTTTAGTTAGTTTAAAGGTATCCATCCAGCGAGGGGCGAGTTCTACTTACCTTTACTACCTGTTCACAACGTGAGCACACGTGTGTGCTCGCTTTGCTCGTGTGCTTCTGCGTGCTTCTGCGCATGTGCAGTTCATCAATTATGATGTCCGGGCGGGTGGGCGGAGCCTCCCGCCACTCTAAAGAACCGGACCGAACCAGGAGCAACCCAACACTGCATCCAGCTGATCCTTTGAGAGTCATACGTTGGAGGAGTCCTTTCTCCATGAATGAGCCAAGGCAACTGACACTGTCAAAGGATTCAAAAAATGAATGGTACTAGCATATTAATAATGATTTTTAGAGAGGATCTGAAATATTGCTGGACTGCTCTATGTCTTTTGATTTCTTGAAAGGGGTTTCCCCTTGAAAAATACTTTTTTAAAAGATTCATATGATATCCTTTCCATTTTCTTGTGTGGTGTTTTGTGTTGTTTGCTACAGGTGGCAGAGTGCTGGCGTTTTCTGATGCACATTCATTCATAATTTTGAAGCTTCTTTTATTCACCACCTAACAGGACAAGAAGAGGAATTTCCTCAGGGTCTCTTCCCTTGGGATCTCAATGCAGTTTGAGAAACCTGGGAGGCTGTAAGCCACAGAGAGATGGTTGTATGGTGGCAATCAGGGCAGTGGCTAATTCTAAATGAAAACAGGACAAGTTCATTGTTCTCCATCCATAAAAACTTCACAGAACTCTCCTGTTTAATAATTTGGAAGTAAAATTTATCTAATCAGTTTTGGAACTGGTAGGAAAAAAATGCAGATTTATTTGTTTGTTTGTTGTGCAGTGTGAACCTACTTGAGGCTTGGTACCTCTTGATCAAAAATAGACTTCTCCATGGTTTAGCCACTGAGATACTGATGCTCTTTTGATGAAGTCCTCTTTTCCACAGCTGCTATAATTGGCAGATTCTGTTTGACAACAAGACAGTGCTAAAGCTTCATCTGCCCAATGGACTGTCTGCCCCTGAAATATCAGGCAGAAAAATCACTTTAGACTTTTTTTTAAAATTAACTTTTTAAATTGGCTTTTCCAGCTGTTAATTTTCCTGAATATGTATCTTTTTATGTATTGTCTTTACTGTTTTAATCAACGTTTTCCTGTTTTGATTTTACATTTCATGTTTGGAATGTTAAAATGAAAAATTATACATAAATATATACGTAAAAAAAATGTTTTGTACAAATAATTTGAACGATCCAATCCCTAGCAAATCAAAAACTATTATCTGCAAGTAGATCTAAACAGACAAATTAGATCCATAAAGACAAATTAATTCAATGCTGAAACTGGGTATGTCTAGTCTGATGAAAAGAAGGACGAGGGTGGACATGATAGCAGTGTTCCAATATCTCAGGGGCTGCCACAAAGAAGAGGGAGTCAAGCTATTCTCCAAAGCACAAGAGGGCAGGACAAGAAGCAATGGGTGGAAACTAATCAAGGAGAGAAGCAACTTAGAACTAAGGAGAAATTTCCTGACAGAACAATTAACCAGTGGAACAACTTGCCTCCAGAAGTTGTAAATGCACCAACACTGGAAGTTTTTAAGAAAAGATTGGATAACCATTTGTCTGAAGTGGTGTAGGGTATCCTGCCTAAGCAGCGGGTTGGACTAGAAGACCTCCAAGGTTCCTTCCAACTATTCTGTTCTGTTCTGTTCTGTTCTGTTCTGTTCTGTTCTGTTCTATTCTATTCTATCCTAGTCTAGTCCATTCCATCCCATCCCATCCCATCCCATCCCATCTCATCCCAACCTATCCTATCCTATCCTATCCTATCCTATCCTATCCTATCCTATCCTATCCTATCCTATCCTATCCTACCCTACCCTACCCTACCCTACCCTACCCTACCCTACCCTATCCTATCCTATCCTATCCTATCCTATCCTATCCTATCCTATCCTAAATGGTATTCTTTTTGTATATCTCAACCATCCCCAATATTAAGATACAGTTCAGTAACTGTTACTGAGAATTAGCATTGAACCTCTCTGAAAGAATGCAAAAAAGAAAAAAAAGTTAGAAACTGACGATTTAGTGAGTGTAGTAGGTTAGTTTGTGCACCTTTTCTTAACCCTAATTATTTCTGCCATTTTCCTCCAAAGAAACTCAGCTAAGCGTCAGGTGATGAGTAATGTAGAAGGTTATTGCCGTTATTTCAGTATCCAGCAGCCCAGTAACTCTTTCTTTTTCTGTGGCTGTGAGAATGCCACAATTAACCTGGGTGTTTTTGCAGTGTAGCTGATGCGGTGTGGAAATGTCATCTCATTAACAGCTGGCTTGGAGACCGGAATCTTCTCCTTTTCTACATAAGATGAGAGGATAACTGCAGCAGGGCACAGCCGTCATCCTACCCTTAATTAGACCATCCCCTGCTGTTTGCTGTGATGCTTATTGGTTTAAGGCAGGCTATTAATGTTCCTTAATCATGGCATTATTTTTAGTAGCTTTTAAACCAAGAGTAATGCAAAACAGGTCCAACGATTAGGATGAACTATTCAGTAATGAATGAAGGAGAACAGATGGCATGAAAATGTGACAGAAAATATGTAGAGAAAGAACCCCTCTTTATATGTAGAGGTGCTTTTCAGCCTTTACACATTTAGTAGCAATTTAAATGGGTGGATCCAAACTGCAGCCATTGTTCACATTTATTTATTTACCCATCCATCATAGGTGAAATAGTGAAATATAAAGGCAGTAAAACAAACCTTTACCTCCAACCAAAGAGGAGTGCACACAACAGATCCTGTAAAAAGTTATTTGCTTCTTGGAAAAGCAAAGTATGGTATGGCTTCCAACAGAAATGATAGAAGAGTATCCCTTGATCCTAAAGCTTCCACCCTCCCAGGGGAGAGAATTTTTTTTTTCTTGTTTCAGCATGAGAAACAATGAAAAAGGAAGAACTCACACTTCCATTTTGTCAAACTCCAAGTGAGACAGAGTTTTACCACACAAAATGACATGTTTCTATAAAAGTATGTGAATTTAATGAAAATTTTAGGTAATAAGTCCAGGGAGAAAAAATTAAAACAAGTTAACCTGGCTGTTTATATAAATGTAAGTTTACTCGTGAAGAAGGAGCGTAGGCCAAAACCAACAAATGACATGCAGACTTTCAGATAAAATTAGTGGTATAAATATGATTTAGCTAATTTCATTTCATTTGATTGGGTTTTAACTTTCCGATCCAAAAAACGTTGTTCCTTGAAAATCATTATTGATCACTTGATTCTCTAAGTACCAATGAAATCAAAAACTTTTACAGGATTATCGCTTACTATTTATGCAAAACTTAGACAAATAAACGCTGGCTTCCTTTCATCGATTTTTTTTTTCTTCCATTCACTCAGGTTCGATTCTAAGAGACTGGAAAAGACCCTGCAGGTTACTTGACAAAGTTTTTCAGAAATGGTTTCCCATCGCTTCCTTCCCAGGTCCGAGAGAGAAGAACTGGCTGAAATTCACCCAGCTGGCTTTGTTCTTCAGGTGGGACTAGAACTCACAGTCTCCTGGTTTCTAGCCTGATGCTTTAATCACTACACCAAACTGACCATACTGTATGTAGATGTGGTATGATGCAATAGCAAAAAAACACCCCTACATTTCAATTGTAAGAAACATGGACAAGTATTTCAAGTATTTATTACATTTTAACTTTTTGAATACTTCTAAATATATGTTATGAACCAGGTGACTGGCACAAACTAGTCCAGCTTTATAAGTCCAGTTTAGTAAAGCCGAGGTGGTGCAGTGGTTAGAGTGCAGCACTCCAAGCTACTTCAGTTGACTGCTAGCTGCAGTTCGTCAGTTCAAATCTCACCGGCTCAAGGTTGACTCAGCCTTCCATCCTTCCAAGGTGGGTAAAATGAGGATCCAGATTTTGGGGGGCAATATGCTGACTCTGTAAATTGCTTAGAGAGGGCTGTAAAAGCACTGTAAAGTGGTATATAAGTCTATGCGCTATTGCTATTTATAAAAGAAAGAGTTAAATGGGGAAGTGAATAGAAGATCAAATGCAGATTGCCTCTTTGAGGATACCCAGTTTCTCAGATGTTGTAGAGGGCATTATTAGCCTAAATAGAATACATTTTCTCCACCTCCAATCATTGCTAACCCCCTCATATTCTTTAAAGAAAATAATCAAACCCACTCTTTACTGGCAGTGATGATGTTATCTAGTTTAGGTAATGAAATATCTGTAAGAAAACAACCAAGCACAGAGAGCAACAAAGGCCCCTTATTTCACCCCAGAGCTACACATTTTATTGGTGTAGCTCTGGGGTACACCAATAAAATGGTAAAGAGCTAGGTCTTTGCCTAATGTTTCCAAAACAGGTTTACTTGAATCTGGTTATTTGCGCTTTTAGTGATAACTCTGCACTGCTGTGTTCATGGTGCATTTGTTTGTTTCCTTGACTATTCACGGCATTCCCAGGAGTCTTCTCCAAACAAAAATCAGAAGCATCAATACACTTCTATTTCGTCTTCAGAATCTACGCTAGCTTTGGCCTATAAAACTGCATGCGTTTTGAATGTAACACGCAGCAGGAGCAACAATTATAAAGATAAATACATTATTGCAGGGATACATATTCTGGGATATTGGAAACATATTGAGAGACACCCACACATCGACACAAACATTTATACACAATTCTTTGATGCCAAAACATCAAAAGACATCCACCAAACAACTGGTTAAATAAGATGATTTTTCACTGGTTTATGAAATCTTCGCACAGAGGATGCAAGCATTGCTCTGAGTGTTGCAAAGTACATGACTCACTACACAGAAGAGCTGTCCTTGTGTCCATATCCCCTGATCAGTTGCAAGGAAATGACCTTAAGCAATGGTGGGTTGCCATCAGTTCGGTCCGGTTCTTGCAAACCAGTAGTAAAACCAGGGGGATGCTCCGCCCACCCACCCAGATGTCGTCATAGACGATCTGCGCATGCGCAGAAGCGATCCCATTGTGAACCAGTAGTAAAGGTAAATAGAACCCACCCCTGACCTTAAGCCTTCACTCCATATAAGCCCTCATAGCCCAGACAGTTTCCACTTGAAGAGATAGTTTAAGTGTCTTAGAGCTATATCCTGTAGATTTTATAATTCAATTGTGTTGCTGTTGTTTATTGCTTTGTTTACTTTTGTTCTGTGGGTTTTAATCCTATTTGGCTCCCAGAGTTGCAATTGCAAGATGAACTATTGCATTTTATACCAACTATAATTTTTGGGGGAGGGTTGCATTAAAAGACCAATGTATTTGTTTGTTTGTTTTATTTAGAAACGTATTTCTAAATTCAAATACGATATCAGGGCAGATTCTTGTAAAATATTTAAATCACGTTGGAATACTGATGTTAATAACACAGAGATTAATGGCAGCCTTAGCACTGTGGATGGTAATATTGAGACTGTAGCAAAGCTGAGATGATGAAAAGGAGGAAGAACAGTTGTCCATTTGCTAATGGAGATTAATGGCATAGCATGTCTACTAATAAAGTAAAATCTATAACTATCAATATCATGTGGCAAAATCCATCTGGTAAATAGGCTGCCAACGTTTTAGCTATGGCATAACATACAGTATATTGTAAAAACAGCATCTGCTAATACTTACAGTCAAGTAATACATACAAAGAGAGCAACATAGAAACAGCAAAAAAAAAAAAAAAAAAAAAACCACCACCACCTGGAGGCAATCAATTCAACTGGTTATTGATAAAATTTCCCTGGCAGAGTCCTTCATCCAAGTAAAAATAAAAAATTACAATAGGCTGCCACCAGACAACATGAATCTCCTGAAACTCATGGGGAGTTTTTCCCCAAATCTAGTAAGAGCTTTCAATTAGTTTCCATTTCACGGGTGTCAAACTCGATCGCGTCATGTGATGTCACATGATGTATTGTGACTTTTTTGCCTTTGCAGAGCTGGGGTGGATGTGGCCTACAAACGATGCATCTGGCCCACAGGCCGCCAGTTTGACACCTGTGCGATGGAAAGACAGCAGGTTCACTAGAGTGTTGTGTTTGTGGAGCTATTGGGAGTGGGTTTCATTTGAAGACAAATGCATGTGCCTGAAATATGTTTGTACATTTTGAAAAATCTAGTTTGGAATATATTATACTGTGCACTAGTTGATTTTGTCATTTCAGTTTTCAGTTATCTGATGCAACTCTTTTTTTAAAAAAAAAAACGTTCTTCATTCATTCCAAACTGCTGTGATGTTATTTGTACCCTATTGTACCCCTGATTGCTTATTTGTACCCTATGACTATCATTAAGTGTTGTACCTTATGGTTCTTGATGAACGTATCTTTTCTTTTATGTACACTGAGAGTGTATGCACCAAGACAAATTCCTTGTGTGTTCAATCACACTTGGCCAATAAAAAATTCTATTCTATTCTATTCTATTCTATTCTATTCTATTCTATTCTATTCTATTCTATTCTATTCTGGAATACTTAGGAGCATTTTAATCACTTAGGTCAGGGCTGTCAAACTTTTTTTTTTTTAATTTGATTTATATGCCGCCCTTCTCCGGAGACTCAGGGCGGCTTACAATGCATTAAGCAGTAGCCTTCATTCTTTTGTATATTTTATACAAAGTCAGCTTATTGCCCCCACAAACTGGGTCCTCATTTCACCTACCTTAGAAAGGATGGAAGGCTGAGTCAACCTTGAGCCTTGGAGAGATTCGAACCAGCAGAAATTGCAGGCAGCTGTGTTAATAACAGGGTGCACTAAACCACTGTACTATCAAGGCTCTTTTGTGGGCCAGTTGTGTCACGCGCTGGCTATGCCCATGCCCAGTTTAGCTAAGGGAAGAAAAATTGGACAATATGCCAATATGAGAAACACCCCCTTCCCCCACAAAAAAGCCATATAATTGGAAATCAAGGAATTGTGCAAAATAATCTGGAGTTGCTTTGGTGGCCCCAAAATGGAGGTTTAGAAACCATGTGGCTGATGGAAAATATGTTACCCTCTCCTAATTTAGGAAGAATTTTTAGTGATCTTCGTGATGTCTTCTGCTCCCAAACTGGCTATTTTGAAGGATGAATGACATGGCAAAACCTAAAAATATAATCACTCAGAAATATTTTAAAGCCAAACAGGCAAAGAGATAACTTTTTTTTTTCTTTTTCTTTCATTTTGCTAATTGTATGTCATCTGGAACATCTTGGAAACATTGGTTTCCAATATTGTCAAGGTTGGCTTTACAAATCATTTTATTTATGCTGTAGCTTGATCTTCCTGAGTTCTACTGATTTGTTTTTCTTTTCAAAAGCTTGAAATCCTTTTCTATTTCCTTTGCGTCTCATCTTTGGAAAGATGGCATGAGTCCAAATATTTTTATAGCAAATGGTATAAGGATTCTTGCCTTGGGCAAGAGGCTGGAATAGAAGGCCTGCAAGCTCCCTTCCCGCCCTGTGGATTCTATGATTCTCTGAGCCTGCTGTCCCAATAAAAGCAATTCATTTGGCTCCATTGTATTCTTATAAACAGAGGGGACTAAAACAGTCCGATTTTCTTTGCTACCAGGGTTTATACCGCCTATGGATATTCAGGAATGTTTGGAAGAACAACGGGCAATTTTTAGAACATTCAGTACTATTACTACTCAACAGTATTTCCAAGGAAACAAGGATGCTCTACCTTTTAATGTGTTTTTTTCTCATTTTTTCATTTTGTGAGGTATGTCACATGATTCCTTTTGCCTATTTTTAGTTTCTTAAACATACCCACAGAGTTGAGGCATTAAAAGAAAAGGGTGGGCTAATAAAATAGGTGCATTTTGTTACAGTTCCGCATTAAGCTCGCATCAATAAAAGCTGCTTGAAATTAAGCAGCTCAGGCCTTAGCAATCTCTTAGGAATAATGTGTAAACCAATGGTGTAAAGCAATGTCAACATTTGGTTGGTTTACATTTTCTTGGCCTGTCATAAAACACAAAGGCTGTGCTAAGAATGTTTTTATTCTACCAGTCAATCCATCTATCACTCATTTGTAGGCCTGGTGTTGGTGCCAGTTATACGTAACACCACATACACACAATCTGTCCGCCTCTGTACATTTTACTGTAGATCACTAAAACACATACCTGGCAGACAGACCACAGGATGGTTTACTGTGGTATGGTGTCTTACAGCAGGGGTGAAATTCATTTGCCTTCCCTACAGGTTTGCAAATGTGTGAGCACTGCATGTGCAGAGGCTTAAAATCATTACAGAAAAGTGATGTCATGACATTTGCGTGGGTGGGCGGAGCTACCAGTTCGCCGGAGCCGGATAGAACTGGCCGAATTTCACCCCTGTGTTACAGCCTTCGTTTTCTAGGCTGGGGGAGGGGGGAGTACTGTTAGCTGGTCACTAAACTTCCTGTGATTCAGAAACGGATAAAAGTGTTGAAATTACTCCATGTAGCAGCTCAATTTCTCACTATAATGTTTGTAGCAGTGAGTCTGTTTTGGGCATAGGTATGTGTCTATCTGTCTGGTTATCATCTATGTCTCAATCTATCTATTATCTTAAACTGGACAGACCTTAAATTTAGGTGACCTGCTAAGAAGCTGCAGCATCATGATGCACATCCACAGAATGTTTGGAGATGTTCTCTATATGTTTACCATGACAGACAGAAGAGATAAATAGCATAATAATGTACTCTCGACTGCTGGGGGGGAAATATATTAGCTCGAAGTTGATAGCTGTGAGCAAACTGCTTTCTCTCAACCTGAGCTTCCTAGGTGGTAGCAAAATGGAAATATTGTACACATGGGCAAAAAGGCAAACATTTAGGGGGAGAAAGAGAAAAAGAAAGGAGAATACAACATTAAAAGATGTTATTTCTATAGAAACAGCCTGTAAGCTTATAAATATCCTCTTGGGGAAAAATGTGCAATTAGACTACGATCAAGGTATGGATGCTTTGGATTGAAATCAGTGGCCCAGTCCTGGGAAAATCCATCCAGCAATACTATGCTCCATGGACATGTAGATAACAGCTGAGCAGGGTAGTAAAGGAGTGGATTTCAGCCTAATCTAACAAGAAAAGTAGCCTATTGGGCAGAGCCATCTGCAAGAGGAGGTATCAGGGTTCCAAGTAACACCCCCAATGAAAGAAGATTCTGAGGCTCAAAGTTCCTCAAAGTTCCATTTTATTAGAGATGTCGTATTGGCACATCTGGGAAAACCCAAATCTGAAAGCTTCCAGGTTTTCCCCACCAAAAGGAAAGTCCAAGTCCCTCCCTGCCCAGCACCCACATGTCTATCATATGGCCCAATCAATACACCTTCCCAACTGGAGATGCCTCCCAGTCATACCCTTCCAGGTGCAGGGCAAGATGTCCTTGACTCTCAGAGAAAGGAATGCTATTATCACTATATGTCTCCTCTGCTCCATACAATCCCCCCTCCCAGTTTCTCACAACACTAAATGTCGCAGGCCTGAAGATCCAATGCAAAGATGGCTTCCAGGCCTGACAGGAGGAGCTAAAACAGATGGCGGCTGCAATCAAATCTCCATCTCTTCTGCTGTACATGAAAAGGGGTGGATGTTAAGTTTGCAAGTTTTTGGTTGCCATTTTGATTTTCTAAACATGCACCTCCCCCTATGTGGATGCTCATTGTCTTTTTTGTAAGCATGTTAGCAATGCAGTAAAGGAGAAGAAAATTCATTTGGATGCTTCCACATGTAAAAAAAATTAAAGAACTGTAAACCTGGCTGCATGTTGTTTTTTGTGACTACAGGTCTGATGCAATGGTGAAATCCTCTGTGGGTTGCCACCGGTTTACTACCCGTGCATGCGCAGTACGTGCCACACGCCTGCTGCATGATGCACATGCACAGTGCATGCCTGATGCACGCTGCACGCGCATGTGCAGTGCACACCAAATGCACGCTGCATGCGTGCATGCACAATGCACACCAAATGTGCACTTCACATGGAAAAAGGAGCTGTTTGAAGGTAAGTACAACAGCGAAGGGGTAAACAGCTGTGCTGGGTGATTTAGATTCACTAGAAAGCAGGATTTCCTGCTTTCTAACAAATTGCGCAGTACAGCTGATTATCAGAAATACCGGTTTGGACAAACTGGTAGCTTTTTTTTACTACCGGTTCGGCAAACCGGTAGCTTTTATCACTACCGGTTCGCCTGAACCGGTGTGAACTGGTAGCATTTCACCCCTGATCTGATGGGGAAATGCAGATTTCTGTTTTATTATTAAGAATTTTTATAGACATTTATCCTTGTTTTTTAAGCATTCGCAATCTATTGATTTTGACACAACTGGTATGAGCATCACACTTTTTTTGTTGTTTGTTTCTTAAAAGTTCCAATCATACAGATTGCAATTTTTTTTTTAAATCTTTTCTTTAAAAAAATAATAATTTGAAGGCTTTGATTCCAGCAAAAATCGAAAATTCTGAGTTTTATCCTTTTCCTAATAATTATCTACAAATAATTATAATTTGTTCAATTTATTAAACCATGTACAAATCTGATATGCATTAAGTTCTTGACAAATATCAGCCAAATAAATAGCATTTGCCTGAAGATCTTTTAAGTTTTATTTTTAAAAAAGAATAGTTTTGTACTTAACTGGCATAATGTTTGCTTAGTGTATTGTGTGAACTCAGCCATTGTGGTTTTCTTTCTTTGTTCATTTCAGCTATTTAATTGCAGCACTTCTATATTCTTTGCCTAGAAAAGTAAACTGCATTATTCTTTTTGTTCTTGTTCTTTTTTTCCTTTTCTTATTCAATCCAAAACTGTAAGAATTCCTCTTTCAGAGAACCCCTTTGTATCTGAATTTTGCCCAAGGATAACCTTAGGCAAATATTTTCAGTACTTTTGTAATTAAATAGCTGAAATGAACAAGGACAAGAAAAGGACAGTGGCTCAGTTCACACAATATGCTAAGTAAAAATAAACAAAAGTGACTAGCTTCATATAAAACAGTAAGCCAAAATCAACCAACTCTTATTAAGTTTTAGTGCAATTTGTAATTGCAGCCATAGAATTAGCCTTTGTCCACCAAAATAAATAAATCTGTCTATTTTTGGAGATATTTTAACAGATGCCATAAAGTATATCTCTCAGTTCTCCATAGAATTATAACATGGACAATTGCACATTCCCAGCCCCTAAACTTTTCACATTTCTTGTCTGTGAGTTGGATGTCGGCAGGAATGGCTTCAGAAATATCAGCAGGATCCTATCCTGGTTCAATTCCTAGCTAAGCTTCTTGATGGATGTTTTCCTCTTTGTATCCCTGGATTACAATGTTTCTGGTGTTCCAGCACATTGTTGAAGTCAGAAAGAAAATAAACAGAGAGAAAGAGAGAGAGAGAGAGAGAGAGAATGCTGTCAGCTACCATAGAGTTAGCCACTTAAGGAGAAAGTAACAGCAATTCCTGGAATTGCTCCTGACCGGGCCTATCTCTTCCTTCCTTGTCTTTCTATATTCATCCCCTCGCCTTCTGTTTCTTCAGACTATAAGCCTCTGGCTTGTACATTCAGAGCTTGCATTGTGTTTTAGGAATTTCAACTGCAATTCTATGCATAATTGAATTTACTTCTAGAGAAGTGTACTATAGATATGTAACAATCCCCAGGTCAGAGTGTCAAATTCCAAGATACCTATTCCAATAACCTATTTTTAAAGCCCACAATGCCACAGAAGTAGACATGATGGTTCTCCCAACCATTTCTTTTGTCAGGCTTCTCAATTTATTTTCCTACTTACCATGAAGGACTTTGATTAGGAATGGGCAGGGGGAACCAGGGAATTCCTCTGCTCTGAGTAGAGTAGGGGGTTAACTATTTTCCTCCAAACCAGCACCCTAAAATTTGGACTAGGAATTCTAAGATTTGCAGCCCCAACAGATGTGATGAGCACCTGGTGGAGAAGCTCTGACCCTGCCTTTTTCCTGCTAATGTTTGATAAATGACTAAACAGGTGTTTGCAGACCCGTTTCTGATAACCATGATGCGGGGAAAAATAGCAAAGGAAAAAGAGAGAATTGCAATGCAGACAAAAGAGCATTATTATTATTATCATCATCTATGATGGTCATGTACTGAAGCTTAAACTCACCTGTATGACAGTGTGCATTTGTGTACTTATTTCAGACTTATCTTAAGCATTTGCCCCAGTGGTGAAATCCAAATTTTTTTATTACCGGTTCTGTGGGGGTGGCTTGGGCGTGGGGGTGGCTTGGTGGGCATGGCTTGGTGGGCATGGCAGGGAAAAAATACTGCAAAATCCCCATTCCCTCCCCACTCCTGGGGGAAGGATATTGCAAAATCTCCATTCCCACCCCACTCTGGGACCAGCCAGAGGTGTTATTTGCTGGTACTACGAACTACTCAAAATTTTCGCTACCGGTTCTCCAGAACCTGTCAGAACCTGCTGGATTTCACCCCTGATTTGCCCTCTCTTTAAAGCAGTGCAACCTGATTCAGGGAAATACACCATCTGCTGCTGCCAACACTTATTTGCGGATGTTTTCATTAAGCTGCAAATCAGCGGCTGGTTAAACAGCATCAGTTTGTCATTGACCTCTGCTAAATGCATAATTAGAACAAGTCTCAAGATACTAACCAGACAATTACTTTAGCTGCCCCATGGCCTTGCAGGTATCCAGTGGGACTCTTCTGCCTTCTCCCTTTGAAACGGCAGATGCATCTCAGGAAGTTGGTTCCTCACTCTTCCAGACCTTTTGTTTTATAACTGTAATCAGTTAATACTGGAAATCCTCTTATATGCTTCCTTCTTTCAGTAGCAAACATTTGCCACTGGGGTGGGAGGAAGGGTGAATTTCATTGGAATATATGAAAAATATTGGTCCTAAGCCTGCCACCAATTTCTATTTAACAATAGATCAAGACAGAGATAGGCAGATCTTTAGAAAGAGTGAATTTCAGCTTTTTCCTGAGTAACAGCTTTGTCATCCTGCCAATTCTAAATATTGGATCTAGTGTTTGTATTACTTCTGAAGTAGCTGCCTAATGAGCTCTAGGAGATAGTCTATAGGAGAATATTAACCCTCTAGCATTATGTCTCGATGAACAGCCTGGATTCACCAGATGCCTGTTATTTCAATCTTTCTGTAATGTTTTCTCCATTTAAAAGAAAGAGGCAAGGAAGGAAGTCTTAAGGCATTAAGCAAGGTGAGTAATTTGTTGACCACTTACTTGAATGGTAAGGAGTTTCCAGAGAAAAATGAGAGTTTGAGAGCCTCTTTTAGCAATTTAATTCTCCCACCCCACAAACAAACTTGTTAGTTCTGATTTTTAAAACAAAGGATTCCTCTGTAATTAATCCATCAGAAGAAGTCCATCTGAAGTCACTGTTGACGTAGAAGTATATTTTCAGGCATCGTTTAGGCTGTAAATTCTTCCATATCCTGTCACATTCGTTTGCTAACACTTTCAGAGTAACAATGAAACAAACAAAGTATTGTGCTGTTCCCAGCCAGACCTTCAGCTCTTCTTGGCTGTATCTCAACAAGCCTTGTCAACACTCTATAGAAGCCAGCCAAAGTTTATTCATGGCAGCCGGAATAGATGGCGATTTAACACAGACAAGAACTTCTACAACTAATTGCAAAAGAAGGAAAGGAGTGGGTCCATTTGTTTTTGTTCATGTAATAGCCCCTCTCATCCAACAAAACCCTCTCTCTTAATTATTCCTATATAATTGTTTCTTTGCTTCATTCAATTATTCCTGTATAATTGTGCACCTGTCCTGGAGGTGTACAATTATAATTAGTTTCATGACGCCCTACCCCCTCCAGAGCTTTCTAAAAGTTGTTACCAAATAGTTACTCTTATTGTGATGGTGAAAACCAGTCTGAAGCAGTGGTTAAGGTATCAAGCAAGAAACTGGGAAACCGTGAGTTCCCACCTGAAGCAACAAAGCAAGGTGGGTGACCTTGAGCCAGTCCTTCTCTCTCAGCCCTAAGAAGAAGGTAATAGCAAATCACTTTTTGTAAAACTTTGCCAAAAAAACTGCAGGGACTTGTTCAGGCAGTCTCTGAGAATCAGACATCATTGAACAGAAGAAAAAAAAATTGTGATGATAAATTTTTTAATATATGACTGTAGTATCATATTGCCACATTTATTTATTTAATTTTTTTTTTAAATTTGATTTATATGCCGTCCTTCTCCGGAGACTCAGGGCGGCTTACAATGCATTAAGCAATAGCCTTCATACTTTTGTATATTTATACAAAGTCAGCTTATTGCCCCCACAAACTGGGTCCTCATTTCACCTACCTTAGAAAGTATGGAAGGCTGAGTCAACCTTGAGCCTCGGAGAGATTCGAACCAGCAGTAAATTGCAGGCAGCTGTGTTAATAACAGGGTGCGTATACCACTGTACTATCAAGGCTCTTCCTTAATTAAATATATATAATGTATACGCTATTGTATTCAAAGGCCAAGTGCAGTCCCAGGGTGGAAAAAGGTGTGCCCTGCAATGCTGTAATCTTTTATCTTGGATGCTAATAACACAGAATTCAATGGAACTGATTCTTTACTAATAGTAAAGAGGGTCTCAAACGGATCTCAATTCCTGGTGATTGCATCCATGATTTTCTTTTCTTTCTTTTCTTTTCTTTTCTTTTTTTTTTTGCAATGATATAGAAGTGGGAAGTTTCAATTCTCTTGGGATGCTTTATCAATGTCCTAATCTAGTCAGCCATCTTGGAGTTCCCTGGGAGTTCCCTGCCCAAGGACTAATCAGGTTTTCTGAAAACAACTGATTAAATGTTGATGTCTGCTAAAACATTTAATTTATGAGTGAGTACACTTGTGCTACACCTAACTTAAAATCAAAGTGGCTGGGAACATTTTCCCTTCACATAGGAAGATAATTACTGTTTACTGATCAAATTGATACAGATAAAACTTAGTTTATGCCCTTTCTTGAAAAAGATAAGATTGATTAGATTACAGGGGTGTCAAACTGGCGGTCTGCAGGCCGGATACGTCATGCGTGGGCCACGCTTACCCCAGCTCCACGAAAGGGAAAAATGTCGTGATACGTCACGTGATAGCAATGTGACACCACGAGTTTGACATCCATGGAATAGAACTATGCATTCATGTTCTTGTTTTCTCAACCTGGAAAAAATTAGGAGTTCTTGCACAAGTAAATCCAGAGGAATCCATTAATTATCAGTTTAAAATTACTTAAATGTTGATCATTTTAAAACGCACGCACTTCTTCTTTTATGTCTGCTTTCAATTTTGAAATTTGGTAGAACTCAATTTATTTACATTGTCAAGTGTAGTTTGTTTCTTGGCAGTCGTATAGGATGCAAGTTTACAATTTTCTTGCATGTAGTTGCCCAACTTCTGGCAGCTGAATCTGAAGGGCAGACTTCAAATATAGCCAGATGTCATACAAACATGAGAACTGGCAATACTATCACCGTGCTTAGTAAATATCACTCTAAAATATATGAAACTTGGTAAAGAAAGGCGGGGGGTTGAATGTTTGACCTTCTTATACAAACCTATGTTCACTGTGATTTACTTCCAGTAAATGTTATGACTTGGATAGAAATGATATATAACTTTTCTGGAGCAAAAATATTATTAAATTATATGCTGTTTTCCTATTATCCCACAGAACCAGACAAGGATGTTTCTTGTCCCTCTTGGTAGGTCTTGGTCACAGAAATATTAGCAGATGCTGATAATAAGATATAAAGTGTAAAAATTAGGGCTATTAAATTTTCATCCGGAACTAATGCTATAATGACTTCCAATCAATTGAATTGACTGAACATCCAATCAATTGAATCGTGTCTCCTGTTTTGGTGGATCATTAGGTTAATTTTTAGTTTTATAATAAGCAAAGATAATTCAGACATTTGCACAAATGTTAAGTTTACTGTATTTAAATGGTATTTCGCTTTTACACCTTCTGTGGTTAAAACACACTAGTATATTAAGATTTAGTTATTATAATTAAAGAAATGAAACTGGTTAAAATTAAAACCATAATTCCCTTTGGTGGGAAAAGTATAGATTGACATTGATGGCCAAGAAAGAAAAAAAAGAGTTAAAAAGTAGAAACTTTATAAGTTCCTCTAATGAAAACAGGAATGAGTTTCCTTCTTCTAGTTTCTTTTACCATAAAGTAGCTCAATTAACAAATGATAACATCTGGGTTTAAGAAGGCAAATCTAAGTAAAATAAATTAATGTTTAATTAACATGTTTGAATATTTCTTGGAACAAGAATTTTCAGTATCATGGATGTTTTTGCATGGTTGGGAACAGAATAAATTTATTTCATTCTACAATAATTTTAGAAAAGCTATACAAATAATTCAAAGATAAAAAATAAACAATCTATATGTATATATGTAAATAAATCAATATTAGAATTATATGTATAAATGATAAATTGAAATAAGGGAGAAAAAATGGATATGCTAGAAATGTTTACCGATGCGAAATTGTTGAAAGGAAGAAAATGGTAAAAGATTTTTTAAAAAATCTAAATTGTTTAATAAAAAATATTTTTTTTTAAAAAAAACCTAAACTGGAGATATCACTGTGTCATAACAGTGAAAGGTCAGGATGAACTGAGGTTTATAAGAAATGCTGAAAGCAACAAACATTACAAACAAAAGCCAAAGAAGCAGTAAGTCTATTGCAAGGAAACAGGGTGAATTTGTAATAAGAGATAGCAAGAAGGCAGAATGTCTTAACTCGTATTCTTTTGTGTGTTTACCATCTCAGAAATGAAACAAAGCCCTACTTGGCCATCAGGATGTCACAAGTGGAAGAGGAAAACTACAACTCAAGACACACAAGAAGATGGTAAAAGAGCACTTAGCTAATTTAAGGGCCAGATGAATTACAACAAGGATGCTGAGAGAGCTAGTGGGGCTGATTGAAGAGCTAACACAGTAAATCTTTGAGGATTCCTGAAGAACTCATGAAGTCCCACAAGAATGGAGGAATGCAAGTACTTCTATTTTAGGGAAAGGAAGGAAAAATTACAGACCTATCAGCTTATCTATCAACAAGTTAAAGAATGGCATGAAAAAATTTCTGCACTACACCACATACAGCAATGCATTCCATTTATTTTCTTGTTCTTCTTATTGCCACTTTTGCATTCTGTCCTTGTTTTTTTTTTCCTCATTCCATTCTAGGGCCAGCCAGCTCTTCTTTTTTCATCCCACTCTAGGTGCTTTCTTTTTCCATTGAAGAAAGTTAGCACCCACCCGTCTTAGAAGAATGAAATATTCTAGGAAATATTAAAAAGGCAGTATATTTCCCCTACAAGAGAAATAAAAATCTTAAAGGAAACAGAAACTCAGCACCAGCTCCCTGCCCCCAGCAGATATTTGGTGCCCGTTGAGGACTGGGCCAGCCTATCTACAAAACAAAAGACCTCAGCTCCAGGCTGATAGGATTAAGATATGACCCTCAGGACATAATAGAATTTGCACTCTACCCATCTAGCAGCAGAGCTCACCACATAGCACATGGGTATATTACATCACCCAGCACAATTCAACCAGACTTATCTCAGACAAACTCCTAGGATTTGCACATCAGCAACCAATAGAATACCTGCCCTTGCCACAGGAACAGGAAGCTCAGGTTCAAAGCCCAAGAGAGGGTATAAATAACACTCATTCTCCACTCCATGTGTTCAGCTGAACCAGGACCATGTGTTTAATGGTTCTGCTCCATTAAACCAGCTTTCCAAGCAAACTCCATGTTTCCACTGTCTTTCTCCCCAGTTGGAACCAAACCCAGGTGGACATTTCTTCCAACACTCCAAAATGTGCCGTAGACCGCCCACACACGTGTTATGAAAAAAGGAAATATGAATACCATCTTGATACCATCATATCAAGAAGACCAGCATACTTCTTGAAATTTTAATAATTTTAATAAATCAAAATTTAAGCAGCAGTCTTTGAGAGAACATATCAAGAAACATAAGCAGCTTTCATAAGAATTGAAAAGGCCCAGAAATTCATCTCAAATCCAGATGTAAACAAAAGAATACCAGATGGATGCATTAGTTACTGTTCTGAAATTCCAGAAGCCATGCTCTGTTTGCTGTCTGTGATTAGAAATGTCTTTGACTTTTATTTTGAAAAGATAGAATTTCAAGGTTAGAGCACATGTTTTGAAAACAGAAGTCCCAGGATAGGTTTTCCAGTTAAATAGATCTCAGGAAGAGAGGCAGACAGACTTTGAAAAACCAGTAATATGGTTTGGTATAAATGATTTGTGTGTGCAGCTTTCCCACTGAAAGTATGATCAGGGTGTATAATATTTCCAAGTTGAATATATTTTAAGATAAACTGATCTCCCTGGTTAGGGAAGTGTAATGCTAAAATAATGTGTAGCTAGAAAGCAAACACCTTGAATTAAAGATTAGATCTGTCATTCTCTTCTCCCTTATTCAGTTCATAAGAGGGTGAATGGAAGGGTGATAGATTCTTTTGGCTTCCATCTCTATATTTTGCACTATATCTGTGCAAAATATAGCCTTGGTTCTCAGCAATGCATTCCCAATAAGCAATGTGTGAGATTTAAATCGGCAAAGGGAGGAAAAGGAAAAAGGAGATGGAAATCTGAAAGCATAGCTACATGTCTTATGGACAGTTCAATTGCCCTACAATAAGCCATCTCCCCAAATGCCATTTTAATCTGAGAGTAGGGAAGTACTAAACTCTCATCGAAAGTAAGCTCATCTGCAGTGCAGATGTGGTCCAAGTTATCTGATTCCAGCCTTGAAAAATGATGGCTGTGACTGTAGTAAAAATGAACTTTTAACAGCAAATCTTATCACAGCATATCACTTACAGGCTTCCAGCTATAAAACTTTTTGGGGGGGGTGGCTGTTCGAGGGCCATAATTATTAGAGTTTAAAATGCACAAAGAAATCTGTTGCTATGAAAAAGAAGTACTCTTTGGGATTACTGAACCCTCTGTGAAAAGATATTACAGTATCAATAACATCAATCTAATTCATCTTCCTCTGACCTTGAAACCCCTGGATTGTTGTGTGTCTGCATCTGTTGAAGGATTGTTCCTCACTTTTGCCAGGTATCTGTGATTCATCAACCTTCAGGAGGTCTAGGATGCTGTCGGCTCAGTCCCTTTTGTTACTTGTTTAAAAAAAAACACCTTAGAATCTACAAATTTATTCAACAATGCTTCCATTGAGCATATTTATCATGCTCCTTTAGAAAGTTAGCACCCGCCCCTCTTAGAAGAATGAAATATTTTAGGAAATATTAAAAAGGCAGAATATTATATTTCCCTAAAGGAGAAGCATGCTCTTGGAAAGCAGCCCCCACTTTTCTTAATAGCCCCAGCAGGACTGGGTCAGCCTATCTACAAGACAAAAGACCTTCAGCTCCAGACAGCCTACAAAGTTAGCAGTGATCCTTACAACAACCAATAGAATACATTTCTTGCATAGGAATAGGAAGCTCAAGGGCAAGGGCAAGAGAAGGTATAAATAACCCTCACTCTCCACTCCATGTGGTCAGCTGCCCAGGACGTCAAACCCATGTGGTCCTGTTCACCAATAAACCATATTTCCAATCAGCCTCCATGTTTCCAGTGTCTATCTCCCCACTTGGAATGGAACCAGATGGATATTTCTTCCAACACTCCAAAATTTGCCCTAGACTGCCCACACATGTGTTATGAAAAAAGGAGATATGAAAGCAGAACAGGATTTCTTAATATATCTGGAGCTAATAATATACAGTATGTAAACATAATCATGTACAAAGCCAATTGTTTGTAGTGGTTAAAGTGGCTAATTCCTCTCTCTCTCTGCCCAGTCCACCTGACAAGGTGGTTGTTATGGGGAAAACAGGAGGAGGAAGAAGTATTAGGAATATTTTCCTGCCTTGAGTTACTTATGAAGTAATAAAGGCAGGATGAAAATCAAATCAATAAATTGCAAGACACAATCATTATACATTAAATAAAGATGTAGCACACCTCACTTTGATGGAAAGGACAATAATGTATATGCCAACTTTCTTTTTATATTTCTTTTAAGTTGGAGCTGGGCAAAATAGTCCTTCAAACAAGCTCATTCAACCGAACAGCCTCTTAACAGCCTCTTCAGTTATAACAGAAAGAGCGGGGCTACCTTTGTTTGTGGCTCAGAAATAGAAACATAAGTAAGTGTCTCTGATTTAAAGCACCCTTTCTTTTTTTCCTGCTTGCTTGAAAATCAGGAATCTGCTTTGCAGAATTTCCCACTCAGTCATCTGCAGACTATATGGGCTAATGGATTGTTCACATGATGAACATGCATCCCTACAGAGCATGGATTTGAATGATCATATGCTGTGCTCGTTCCCTCCCACCACACAGATGTGCCCTTAGCATTGAACTAAATGTTTTATTAGCACCAGGGATGCTTAGCCCTGCACAATGTTTCCATTCTACTCCTCCACAGAATGTGGTTCTGAATTAAAACTGTTATAGATAAGCATATTATTTCACAAGATTTACCCATGCAGTGCATTTTGTATGCCAGCAAATCTGGATCCTGCATCAGATAGTCGCCATCTATCTCTAGATTACTAGTTTTAAAAGTTTATTGTCGCAATTTACCTAAATTTGATGGATGTCAAAGGATTAGAGATTCTGTTAAATGTTCACTTGCTCCGATTCTGTGTACAATTAAACCAAAAGAGAAATCCATCACCGGGATTGGTTTAAAGTTGTTTAACAATGTTAACTAGAATGCCACTTCCAAGATATGACAAATTTACAGTTTGTATTGTCTTCTAAGATAATATAGCTGAATCAAGCAGGAGACCCTATACCAGTGATGACTAACCTTTTTGCCATCGTGTGCCAAAAGTGTGGGGAGTGTGGGGGGGGTCACATGCACGTGTGCCCACATCCATAATTCTATGCTCCCTGCCCACCCATGTCCCCCCTGCTTTTGGCACGCGATGGCACGGTGGGCCTGGTAGGCCCATTTTTCGCTCTCCTCAGGCTCCAGAGCCTTTCTAGAAGCCTGGGGAAGACAAAAACAGCCTTCCCCACCCCCGCAGAGGCCCTCTGGAGGCTGGAAACAGCATGTTTCCTGACTTCTTGTGGGTCCAGAAGGCCTGAAAATCAACTGGACAGTGCACGCATGCGTGCTAGAGCTGAGCTCGCGTGCCCACCAATATGGCTCCACGTGCCACCTGTGGCACCCGTGCCATAGGTTTGCCATCATGGCCCTATACCATTTCAGACAAGTGACCGTCCAATCTCTTCTTAAAAACCTCTAGTGATGAAGCAGCCACAACTTCTGAAGGCAAGATGTTCCACTGGTTAATTGTTTTCACTGTTTCTCCTTAATTCCAGGTTGCTTCTCTCCTTGATTAGTTTCCATCCATTGTTTCTTGTCCTGCCCTCTAGTGCTTTGGAAAGTAAGCTGACCCCCTCCTCTTTCTGGCAGCCTGTTAAATACTGAAATACTGCTATCATGCCCTCCTGGTCTTTCTTTTCTCTAGACTAGCCAAACCCAAATCCTGCAAACATTCTTCATATGTTTTCTATTCCTTTGAAATTACTCTTTTTCCAGATTAATTTACCTGTCCCTAGAAATTTACCACTTCTCCTAGGTTAATCTCTTCCCCCCACCCCCGCCATGGAACAAAAAGCTCTCCATTAGTAGATGTTAGTTAGTTAGTTAGTTAGTTAGTTAGTTAGTTAGTTAGTTAGTTAGTTAGTTAATTAGATAGATAGATAGATAGATAGATGAGAGAGAGAGAGAGAGAGAGAGAGAGAGAGAGAGAGAGAGAGAGAGAGAGAGAGAGAGAGAGAGAACTAGATAGATAGATAGATACTCTGTTTCCCCGAAAATAAGATCCCTGATAATCAGCCCAATCAGGCTTTTGAGCACATGCGTTAAAATAAGCCTCCCCCCAAAAATAAGACCTCCCCGAAAATATTTAAATGCAGAGCTGGAAATCAGGTAAGACAGCAAGAGAAGCCCCATCTTGCTCCATGCACCCCAAAATAATAAGACCTCCCCAAAAATAAGGCCAAGCGCTAATTTCAGGGTTCAAAAAAATATAAGACAGGGTCTTATTTTCAGGGAAATACGATAGATAGATAGATAGATAGATAGATAGATAGATAGATAGATAGATAGATAGATAGATAGATACACAGAACACTCAGACAGACAGTCAGACAGACAGTCAGACAGACAGACAGATAGATATAGATAGATAGATTTCTTCTAAATTGAGAGTTTTTTTTTCTTCTAAACTGAGAGAATTGGCAGATTTGAGATCCCACGTGGAACAGTTTTGATCCCCCAAAGTATTTCATAGAATACATTATTTGCTCGTATGTTTTCTATTATTCTTTCCACGCTTTAATTTAAGCTCCATGAAAGATGTCCAAGAAATCCTATCAATCTTTTCAGAGCCAGCTCTTGAGAGTTGCCTTAATTATCAAACAATTTCAATCACACCCAGTTACTCATCCTTTTAGGTAAAATTAGGCATATTTCTACTTCTGACCCCATGAAAATGGCTATTGATGAACGTGGAGATGGCTATATCACCAATTGCTCTCAGGAGCATTTTAAGTAAACATGAGCAAGGCAAACAAGGCACCCCAAAGGAATGTAAAAAGCACTTGCGTCTGAAGGAATGGGATTTGGAAGGACTAAGTTTTCTGATGATTTGCTACTACACCCAAAGCATGCCTGAGAGATGCCTTTTTACCCTGAGACAGATACAGGCAAAACCCAGAACGCAGAGCAAATTAATATAAAACATACAAAGCGACTCCAAAGGACAAATACGAATGTGCCCTAGAATTGTTAAATTGCTTTGAACAAATTACTATCTTCCAGCTTCAATTCATGATTGTAAAATAGAAACTTTTTTTTGCCTGCCTAATACTAGGCAGAGTTTAATCCATCCAAACAGCTCATTAAATGATAACTTTCCCCACAACATTATCATCTCCTCCCACTTTGCGAAGCAATATTGACACCGCAGGAGAAATGCTGACCCAGCATTGCTGGCCCGTTGGAGGTTGGAAGATGACCAGACTCCCTAAGAACTCCTAGCCAGTATAAACAATCCCAATTGTAGTGCAAAACACCTGGAGAACATCTGAGTCCCCTCCCATTCCTCTAGGTCAGGGATGTCAAACTCAATTTCATTGAGGGCTGCATCAAGATTGTGTTTGATGGGGTGGGTGGGTCAGGGGTGTATCGCCAGGATAGGCAAGGCCAGGGTGGGTGTGGCCAGCTAGACGTCACTCGTGTTGGGGGGGCCAAGTGCTAAGGCAGGACTTCCCTCAGACCCTCCCTCACTCATTATAATCTTCCTTCCTTCCTTCCTTCCTTCCTTCCTTCCTTCCTTCCTCCCTCCCTCCCTCCCTCCCTCCCTCCCTCCCTTCCTTCTTTTCTTTTTCCTTCCCTCTTCATTCTCCTTTCTTCTTCCTCCCTCTCTTTCCTTATTTTTCTTTCCTTGTTCTCTTCCCATCTGTCCTTCTTTTTCTTTCCTCTTTCCCTTTCTCCTTTCCTTTCCCTTCTTGCATGCTCAAAGGGGAAACATTTTTAGTTTTTATTTTGTTTTGCTAGCCTTCTGCCAGTGAAAATGGAGCCCAGGCTCCAGTTCTTTGCTGTTTCCAGGACGGCCCCACAGGCCTTGAGTTTAATATCCCTTCTCTAGGTCATGCTTCGGACATAATTAAACTTATCCTGCCCCCCAAAGATTTGGGGTTATGCACTCCGTTGCCAAAATTTTAATTAACAGTTTCTATAATTCTGGACCATTGATTGTATAGCTTGGGAAAGTCAAAGTGTCAGGGTTCCAAGTAACACCCCCTACATAAAACATCTGGAGGGCAACAGGTTGTCTACTTTGAACAATCTTTGCTACATGGGAAATCAAGGGGCTGCTCCATGTCTTCATTAGCTCCAATCTGTATAATGCAAATAGACCATTATTATCTTATTGTTATATTGCTTACTTCCTTTTTCCCATCACTCATTCTTCCTCTAAAGAGATCTGAGCAGCATATGTGGTGAAGACATGATGTTGGCAGCCCTTTGGATAGGTTGCCTGAAGAGATAATGCTGAAATTATGTCTCTCCTCTGGACTGTAGTTGGAAGCCCGTTCTGCAGTTGGGAAATGAAAGCAAGAATACGGCATTTTAGAAACGGATTTGGTGAATGTTTGATTTAAGATGGCATTTACAGCTCTTATCTGTGCATTCCATTTGTTTTGCAGGACTGTTTTCCCAGCATTTTCACATCCTCCTGGCTGACAGTATTTTGCTCATCTTGAGACCCATTAATGAGCTGTGATGCTGTCCTGCTTTGGAACCCCTGGGCTGTTGAAGATGCAAAGGTTGCCACATTAAGTGTTTTATTAATCACTAGAGGAAGCTCACACTCTATAAACATTGGCAGGAAGAGAAGTTACAGCTGTCCTGGGACTGCTATAATTTATGCTCCTTTCATTTAATGTAGAACTTGGCCTTTTCATAAAACCTTGGAGGATTTTTGAATCAAAACCCTTTCCCCAAACCTAAAAAACACATTGTCTAAAGGTTGGGGAGGTCACATTTAAAAAGCAAACGAAAGCTATAGCTTTGTGGAGCTGGTGTGCCTGCGGGCTCATGTGCACTACACAAACACCTCTAACCGTTACCTATTTTATGTGTGATCAAGTATATAGGAACTACAAGAAACATTAGCATGTATTACCATAGTGACCTGCTTCTGTGCAGGCAAACACATTCTTTTAAACACAGGGGGAAGGAATTTGCAGGTTTAAGAAGCAAGTGGCAGAAAACCTCTTCATTTGTTACTATTTGAAGTAGCCTTGCATAAATCCTTCCTTGTTTCTTTCCCACCATCTGCTATTAAAATTGATGTAATTGGCCATAAGCAAGGCTCTTTTCCCAGGTCTTCGTAGGTGAGCTGGAAAGTGCCTAGTAAGACAAACACAGACCTATGATATCCTTCCTTCCTTCCTTCCTTCCTTCCTTCCTTCCTTCCTTCCTTCCTTCCTTCCTTCCTTCCTTCCTTCTTTCCCTCCCTCCCTCCCTCCCTCCTTCCCTTTCTTTCTTTCTTTCTTTCTTTCTTTCTTTCTTTCCTCCCTGAAGAACATGTTGTCCTTTGCTCGGTGATGTCTTCAAAAAGAGTAGGGCTTCCTTCTTTGTACCATTTTTATTCTGCTTTACACACACACACACAAAAATGAAAAACACATACATGTATTCACCCTTGTGAATACATGTATTAAAATACATGTATTCACCCTTGCTTTACAAAAGTGTATGTGGAAGGGAAATCACATTGAAAATCAGTATACCGCTGAATTTTGTGAGTCAATTCCATCAGCTACCCCTGATCTATATGGCCAAAATAATCTGCAGGTTGCATACTCTAATGCTCTATCACTCAATGCAAGCTTGTGCTATCCTAGGAAATAAGTAATCTTTAACTCAGGGAAAGTATGTCTTGAGGAAAGTTCCTTCCAGAAGAGTTTTGATGATGCTAGCAGTGCTGAGCAGTAAAAAGAGAAATGGGTGGGCACAGGAAGAAATAGTTTCTCCATAAACTTTCTTACATTCTTTTCTCTCCAAGAGAAAGCTAACACCCTAATTCTGTCTATGTCCTACAGCAGACATCTTCTATCTTCCACAAAAATGGCATATCAGAGAAACGTAGACAATTTATTGCATAAGCAGGACAATCTTGGTCATCATATATAGATCCCAGGCAAGAAGCTTGGAAGGGCAACATTTTCTGCTACCTCTCAGATGAACCCATCTCATGGTTTGCCCAGCAAAGTTAACATACCGTATTTTTCAGAGTATAAGACGCAGCTTAGTTTTTGGGGAGGAAAATAGGGGGGGGGAAATCTGCCTACCAGGTATTCAACTGGCCAGCATCCTTAGTCTGGTCAGCTTCAGCACATTAGTTCGCTGGTTTTGAAGATACTACTTGGGGATAAAAAACAGCTTCTAAAGCACAGCTGATCTTTGGAGAGAGAAGCAATGAGAAAAGCAAAAGGAAGATCACTTCACTTGCTAGCGCCTCGTTAGGGCTGAAAACAGCTTCTAAAGCACAGCTGAGCGTCAGAGGGAGCAGCAATGAGAAAAGCAGGCAAAGCACAGAAGATCGCTTCATTCACTAGTGCCTCGTTAGGGCTGGAAAAAAGCTTCAAAAAAGCTACATTAGGAGTATAAGAGGCACCCAAATTTTGAGCCTCTTTTAGGAGGGAAAAAGTGCGTCTTATACTCCAAAAAATACGGTAATTAGAATTTATGTTCCGGACACAGACTGGCTCTTAATAAGATGTGCTTTTAATATGAGTTCCTCTTGTCACCGAGCATGTCGCATCACATCTACAGTGTGTTGAAAGTTTAGTCTTCATTGTATTTATCAACCATCTGATCTTGCAAAGCAAATGGAAGTAGGGGAGGAGGCTTCAAAGAGCACTCATAGAAGGAGGTTAGCACTTTAATTTCCATCTCTTAAATGTTTCTATTGAGAGTGTTTAGCGTATTGCCTTGCAGGGTTGTCCTTTTTCAAGCTTCCCGGAAAAGCAAAAGAATAAGTGCATTCTTTAAAGCCACGGCTCTTTTCTTTTCTTTTCTTTTGGCTCAGAAGGAAGTCCGAAAAAGGGGTTGGGCTGCTTTAATGAATAGCAGAGAAATGCTGCATTCTTACTAGGCTCAAAACACTTCTTTCAAATCATTTACAAAGAGTCCATGGCCCTATTTAAGGTAACACCAGCCAGACCAAATAGCAATTAGTAGTGGCAATTCATCCTGTAGATCTTGGCTTGGCTCCCAGGCACCCTCAGGACTGTGCTTTCCAAGTGAAATGACCCATCTTACAATCTCTTTACACAACTAGTTATGTCTGGCTCTCATTTCCAAACAATGAGAGGGGCAGAGTCCCAGAAACTGTGGTTTGGCTGATGGTTCCTCCTCTATGGGATAACCTTTCAAGTAGGCACCTAGAACAGGGGTGTCAAACTTGATTTAATTGAGAGACGCATCAGGGTTGTGTTTGACTTTGGAGGGCCACGGTGGGCATGGCCAGCTTGATGTCATTCATTTTGGGGGCACTTGTGGTGCCCAAGCGCTCTGCCAACAAAAATGGTGCGATGGCTTCCTGCAACCCTCTGCCAGCAAAAATGGAGCTTGAGAGGGCCACCTGCAACCCTTGTGAGCTCCTTCTTCAGCTGCGATGGCTTCCTGCAACCCTCTGCTGGCAGAGGCACCATGGGCCGATCCTTTGCTTGTTTCCAGGGCAGGCCAGATCTAAACACCCCATGAGCCAGATCCGGACCCTGGGCCTTGAGTTTGACATACCTGACCTAGAAGCTGAAGAAGATAGCAATAGCATTTAGACTTATATACCACTTCACAGTGCTCTCTAAAAGCCATTTACAGAATCAGCATATTCCTCCAACAATCTGGGGCCTCGTTTTACCAACCTCAGAAGGATGGTAAGAATTGAACTGCTGGCAGACAGGAGAGTTAGCCTGCAATACTGCTTTCTAACGACTGTACCATCACAAGATAGACTTGTTCCAGAGAGCTTTTGGATCTGGGTGTCTTGACTTGGTTATTTAGACTGTGATAATTTTCTCACTCCACTTTATTCATTCAGTAACAATAACCAAAACTATCAACCAGACACAAGAGCAAGGGAATCTGTAGACTTGAGAAAAATCAAGGTTTTTAGGAGAAGAAATTCCTAAAGACACTTAGTCCCATCTGGCCAATAAATTCTCAAATAAAACCTTGCCCTTTTCCTTTCCAGTCTCATTTTTTCCTTGGCAGAATAAGCTGTCTCTTTAGCCTCCAAGCTAAAGGTGCTTTTTCAAGAGGCAACTGGACTTTCTGGTTTTCCTTTGAAGACATTTCACTTCTCATCCAAGAAGCTTCTTCAGCTCTGAAGAACATCTAAAGAAAAACCAGAAAGTCCAGTTGCCTCTTGAAAAAGCATCTTTGGGACAACCATGACCTGGATGACTAAGAATCTCCATAGATACTCCACTATTCTGCTATTCTCTCCATGGGATCAGATGGCAAAGACTTCTTGCCTGCAGTTTCTTTTCATCTTGCAGAATCTCCTTAACAAGTTTCTTCTGCTTGAGGAAGAAAATAGCTGGCTAATTGCTGTACAACCAGAAGATATCAGGTCTTCCTATTTCTGCATGTGGAAGCTGAGCCTATGAGAAACCAGAAGTAGTTCTATTCCTATTCCTGATGTTTCTTAACTCATCAGAGCAGATAGAGAACCCTATTAGGAGTGAATCTAAGGTTTTTTTTACTCCTGTTCAGGGATGAAATCCAGCAGGTTCTGACAGGTTCTGGAGAACTGATAGTGGAAATTTTGAGTAATTCGGAGAACCGGCAAATGCCACCTCTGGCTGGCCCCAGAGTGGGGTGGGAATGGAGATTTTGCAATATCCTTCCCCCAGGAGTGGGATGGGAATGGGGGAATTTTGCAGTATCCTTCCGCTGTCACAGCCACCAAGCCACGGCCACCAAGCCCAGCCACAGAACTGGTAGTAAAAAAATTTGGATTTCACCACTATTCCTGTTGTAAGATGAAGGAGGGGGGAAATAATATAGGCTGGGCTATTCAACTATTAGTGGAAAGGTTAGAAAACTGGGAGACAATGGGAGATGGCACAGAGTTGCAGAATTATGTATAGGAGCATTTGAGGCTGTGGGATTTGCTGTGGCCTCATTTGTAAGGCTTGCCATAACGCTCATGACAATTTCTGTTTTCTATCCCCATCTCCTCTTCAGTTCTGACTTCCCTATCAAGATGCTGCCCTTACTTCCTGCACTTTTAGGTGCGATGGTAGCCAGTTCTTCTGTTTTTGACTCAAGAAATCATACATTCACACTCCATGAGCTTTGCAGCAAATTGCTACTTGATTAGATATTGAGAAATTGGCACACGCTTCCAAACATCCATTTAAAAGACAAAAACACAAAGAAGATTAATCACAATTTGTGCGGGAAAGGCACTCAAGCCAACTGACTGTGCCTCCTCTTTTCTTCCCATAAAGGCACTAACTCTAATTCTAGTCTTTCCTGGACACGATTCTCAGTCTAAGATCCTGTTGGAAGAAATATCCATCTGGTTCCGTTCCAGGCTGGGAGAAAGACGCTGGAAACAACATGGAGGCTGATTGGAAAGAAAGGTTTATTGATGAAGCAGAACCACCAGGGTTTGTGGTTCTGGTGCAGATGACAAAACGGTTGGATGAGTGGATGGATCTTTATAGGTTTCTGTGACTTTGAGGTTTGAACTGTTCTGGGGGGGGGGTTGCAATGAAGGGGCTTGTGTTCTGAAAGGATATTGGCCAATTCTTATTGTGGCTAATGGCTTTCGTCCTGTGTTGGATCTTGGGTAAGGGACTGCTTTATAATCATCCCATTCTGCCTTAGCTGTCAAACTTTGCTGCAAGGAGTTTCAAAATAGCCTGTTTTGAATGGATTGCCAAATCTGCCTTTCTAAAAGATGGCCTCCTCAGTTTCTGCTTGGGGGCAGGGAGACTAGTGCTGGTTTCTGCCTCTTAAGATTTTTTCCCCCATTTCTTCTTTAGGAGAAATATTCTATCCTGCCTTTTTAAAAAAAATATTTCCCAAAATATTTCATTCTTCTGGGGTGGAGATGGGGGACTTCCCACAACACAGCAGAGCACCAAATAGCCAGGCCAACTGTATCTGGGTTGAAAAAAAAATCCCAGACAACCACAAAATAGTAACAAATAAATACAGAAGAAAATAACCTCTTGTGTTTGGAATTCTTTAGCCTGGATGTACATATCACATTTTGGTACAAAGCGCCTTTGAGCTAGCTGTTGGCCATCCATGGCATAAGTGAGTAGCAACAAAATATACAGATTAAACAGAGGTGGTGCCAACTAACATATACAGGCAATTCTCAAGTTACAACCACTATTGGGACTAGAATTCCTGTTGCTTAACAAGGTGGTTGTTAAGTGGAGCGCACCCAATTTTAGGAACTTTTGCTATGATAGTTAAGCACATTACTGCAGTTCTTAAGTGAATCTGGCATCCCTAATTGACTTTGTTTGCTGGAAACTGGCTGGCTAGGTTACAAAGCGTGATGACATGATTTGGGATGCTGCAACTGTCATAAATACATGCCAGTTGCCAAGCATCCAAATTTTGATCATGTGACTGTGGGAATGCTGCAGTGGTGGTAAGGACCACAATAAGTCACCTTTTTCAGTGCCACTGTAATTTCAAATGGTGGTAAATTGAGGACAGGTTTGCTTACCTGTCAGCAAACCTACCATTTTCGATAATTTGTCCAGCCAGAGGTACATTGCACTCCAAGAAACCTTGTGTTTAACCTGTCTCTTATGTCTCTGTTTTTTCTTCTTCTTCACATACTGATAAATTCATTCTCCTCTCTCTCTCTCCATTTCCCAAGCGCTGTATATTAATTTCCCCTCCTCCCAAACATCCCAGAGAGATCTTGTATGTGTCACATTAGCTCCTATTAAGCAAACATCTAGCAGTCATTCCAAGCCATTAACAAGCAATCTCCTTAATAAAGGAAAATTGACTAGCCAGTGTAACAAGCACCCTGTCAGAGCTTTCCTATTTTTGAAGAAACACTGCAAGATTCAAGGAACATGAAACTATGGGTGGGAAATTATGAATCAGTCTCAACAGGAATTTGCTTCTGCATGGAGAAACAACCAGACAACTACAGGTAGTCCTTGACTTACAACAGTTCATTTAGTGACCATTCAAAGTTACAATGGCACTGAAAAAAAGTGACTTATGACTGTTTTTCACAGTTATGACCTTTGCAGCATCCCTATGATCATGTGATCAAAATTCAGAGGCTTGGCAACTGGTTCATATTTATGACCTGTGGGAAGCTACCTCCCTCCTAGAAGAATGAGATATTTTGAGAAATATTAAAAATGGCAGGATAAAATATTCCCCCTAAAATCTTAAGGGAGACAGAAACTCGGAGCCCCAGCTCCCTCCCCCCAGCAGATATTTTGTGCCCATTGAGAAAGATTGGGCCAACCTATTTACAAAACAAAAGAGCTTCAGCTCCAGGGTGATGGAATTAAGACATGACCCTTCAGGACATAATAGGATTAACCCACTACCATCTAGCAGCACCACTACCACATTGCACAATCTCCTAAGGACATTGCCTCACCCTCCAAACTTCAACCGAACTTAGCTCAGACAACCTACAGAGCCAGCTATGACCCCTACATAACCCCTACATGGATCCATGGGAGTCTGATAGTAGCCAATAGAATACATGTTCATGCACAGGAACAGGAAGTTCAAGCAGAAAGCCCAAGAGAAGGTATAAAAACCCCTCACTCTCAACTCCATGTGGTCAGCTGCACCAGAACCATCCATGTGGTTCTGTTTCATCATTAAACCATCTTTCCAATCAGCCTCCATGTTTCCAGTGTCTTTCTCCTGGCTTGGAACTGAACCAGATGGATATTTCTTCCCACAGACCGTTGCAGTGTCCCAAGGTCATGTGAATACCTTTTGGGAACTTCTGACAAGCAAAGTCAGTGGGGAGGCCGGATTCCCTTAACAACTGGTTTACTAATTTATCAACTGCAGTGATTCACTTAAGAACTGAGGAAAGAAAGGTCATAAAATGGGGCAAAACTCACAACAAATGTCTCACTTAATAACAGAAAATTTGGGTTCAATTGCGGTTGTAAGTTGAGGACTACCTGTACATACACTAAGAAATGCAGTCAGTTGTTTGTCTTTTCACAGTTTCATCTTCCGCTGCTAAATTGTTCCACCTTCAGTTCTTACACAATATTCCTAGCCCAAAAATTGATGCCAGGCATTTGCGGACCCCATTCTGCAAAATAAACAGTGACAAAAAAGCAGTATCATTTAGTTGCAGAAGGACTCTAGATCTTTACTGAATCTCATGAGTTATGGAAACATTAAGCCTTTTTTTTTGAAAATTTCAAAAATTATACCGTAATAATAATCTGTCTTTAAAAAATGATACACTGAGGTACAATCACATCATTTGTTTGGGTCCAATTGCACAGCCTTCTCTTATTTCTTGTCCAGATGGTTGTTTCTGTATCATTGGCTCTTCTCAGCTTGCATCGTATAAATGCTGAAAGCTGCTTGTACCTGGATGCCTGGCAGATCCATATATTGAAGCAACTTCCATTTATTCAAATCGAATCTCAACAAGATTTAATTCCAGCCTTGGGTATTTTGTTGCCAACGTAACCATTAAACTGCTTTGGTAAGTGATTTACATCCTACAGGCTGACTAATTACGGAAGTTGCCAAAGAGCTTGGGTTGTATCAATACAATATAGGGGGAGCAATTTGAAATCAGCTAAGGAATCTTTGAAACTAAGAACCTTTGGAACTAAGAAAATGAAGAAAACCGCAGAATATCCATTATTACCAGGTCTACCCAAGATAATAGCCTGATCTACTGTGGTTATAATTCTACCAACAGCTCTTCCAAAATGGCGCCTGTGAAAAAGGAGCAGTGTATTCTATCAGGAGCTTATTTAGAACAAGATTCTATCAATGACCATATATGATACACTATGAAGATCCTACATATACGTGTGTGCACGCGCACACACAGAGACACACAGGTAGTCTTCAATTTACAATCATTTGTTTAGGGACCGTTCAAAGTTACATTGGCACTGAAACAGTGACTTATGGCCATTTTTCACACTTACGACTGTTGCAGCATCCCCATGATCATGATCAAAACTTGAGTGCTTGGCAACTGGCATGTATTTATGATGGTTGCAGTGTCCTGGGATCATGTGATCACCTTTTAGGACCTTCTGACAAGCAAAATTGATGAGGAAGCTAGATACGTCCCTTATCTAGTCCCAAATGTGCTGTTTCAAAAGGCAACTGAACTTTCTTTGTTTTTCCTTGAAGACATTCCTCTCCTCATCCAAGAAGCTTCTTCAGTTCTCTGCTTTTTGGATGAGAAGCGAAATGTCTTCACAGAAAAACAAAGACAGTTCAGTTGGAAAAACAAAATTCAAAGAAAAACAAAGAAATCTCCTGACAGTTAGAACAATTAATCAGTGGAACAACTTACCTCCAGAAGTTGTGAATGCTCCAACACTGGAGGTTTTTAAGAAGATGTTAGATAACCATTTGTCTGAAGCAGGGGTGGGTTCTACTTATCTTTACTACCGGTTCACAGCGGGGCCGCTGCGCAGAAGCATTTTGATGACGTCGAGGTCGGTGGGCAGAGCCTCCTGCCGGTTTTACTACCGGTTCTATAGAACTGGTGCAAACCGCGGGCAACCCACCACTGGTCTGAAGTAGTGTAGGGTTTTCTGTAGGGGGTTGGACTAGAAGACCTCCAAGGTCCCTTCCAACGCTGCTATTCTATTCTATTCTATTCTATTCTATTCTATTCTATTCTATTCTATTCTATTCTATTCTATTCTATTCTATTCTATTCTAAAAACAAAGAAAGTCTAGTCTGCCTTTTGAAAAAGCACTTTTGGGGCAACCATGACCTGGATGACTGAGAATCTCCGTAGACATCCCTTATCTAGCTGCTACTTAGATCAGGAAAGACCTCACACAGAGTAAGCTGGATTTACGTTATTGAATTCTTCCTTCGTGCAATTACGTTCATTTTACATGGTGAGCTCAAGGTTAGCCGCAGTTTTCGTTTCTCCTTCTCTCTTCCAGATAAATTTCTCTGTTAATTTTCTTTTATTTCCCTAACAACTGCTGTACTCAGATTTTACTGATCTTACTTTGGCTAGAAAGTAGAGGGGGGGGGACAAAGGTTTTTTTGTTTTCTAAAAGCATCATGCAGCATCACCCCACAGTTTTGATATCAAAGCCTGATTTCCTCCTGCACTTTCAGCCACCCACGGATTCCAATCAGCATAACTGCAGAGAAACATGGCTATATTTCAGCCTGGTGGTTCACCCCATTCATGCTGCTGCTTCTGCTGCTGCTACTTCAGTCCCACCACTCCGGGAAGCAAGAACGCCTGTTTCTGTCTGCCAGAACTAAAGTGCCTTAAAATCCTGCAGTTGTCCAGTTCATTTCTTTCCTGCCAGAAATGCCCTGGATGGTGGTTTCCTAAAGTCGCCACCGGAGGAAAAAAGCTTTCCGAAATCCTAAATCCCCCTGTCAACTACCCAGGAGAGAAAAGGGATGGCATCAGATAACAGAAGGTGACCCCGCATTAACCTTTTGGACTGTCACTTCGGTTTCTTTCTCTGGCCCGATCTGTAAGGCTTTGCTCCAAACTGTTCGCCAGCTGGGTTTGTTCCCAAGAAAGGAGCAATGGCTTGGACTGAGAATGTGTTTTTCTAGACAGATTTAAGCAGCACGCCTGATAGACATTTCCAGCTTTCTTTTTTTAAAAAAAATAGCGATAGCGATAGCACGTAGACTTATAGATTACTTCACAGTACTTTACAGCCCTCTCTAAGCGGTTTAACAGAGTCAGCATATTGCGCCCAACAATCTGGGTCCTCATTTTACCCAGCTCAGAAGAATAGAAGGCTGAGTCAACCTTGAGCCTGGTGAGATTCGATCTGCCAAACTGCAACCAGCAGTCAGCAGAAGTAGCCTGCAGTAAAGCATTGGGGGGGGGGAGGGATTTAAAGGGAAGTGAAAAGATTTCAAGCAATCCTGGACCAGGTTTAATATCACTAGCAGTCTTGTGGACGCAAGTGATTTCTATTCCTAGGAAATGAGGGTTTTACTCTGATTGCAAGGGGAGATGCTTTTGCAGCTTCCTTTGTGCCAGCTCTTCTTGGAGACTGCTACGGAACTATGCACATTTACCTTCAGTTAGTTGAGCAAGCCGAAAGTAAGGAAATCCACTACAAGATGTTGCAAGGTTTCTGAACTGCATCTAATGGAACACAGAGAGACACTGATGTGAGCAAGTACTGAGGATTAACATTCTTCAAGAAATAGTCTTTCTAAGGAAGACTTCACCAAGACCATTACTGGCTTTCTAATGAAAGAGAAGAGAAGAGAAGAGAAGAGAAGAGAAGAGAAGAGAAGAGAAGAGAAGAGAAGAGAAGAGAAGAGAAGAGAAGAGAAGAGAAGGCAGAACAGTATATATTATAAGCTTGGGTGCTTTTATCAGCGTTCTGAGTAATGCATTCACCAAAAGCAGAACTCAGAGACAGGTAGATTCCTCAAAGAACATGTTTATTGGATATATCATATCAGCATAGCGAAAACCAACTCTGAAAGTTCCCATGGTTTTTCCCTGATTAAAAAAGTAAATGTTCCTCCTCCCAGATGTCACTAGTCACATTGTCCAATGAAAGAAGCTGGCCGGCTGCTTGGTCACTCCTCTCCTCCTTCACCACCTGTTAAGATGACCTTGGTTCCCACAAGAAAACTTTTTGTTTTGACTGTTAGCCCATCTATCTACTTCCCCCCTACCCTCCCCCTCTCAGACTTCGTGGCAACTATGAGGCAGCAAAAGATGGCTTCAGCAGGTTCGTTTCAGAGTTGACAGCTTTAAGTTCTAGAAGTCGGTCTGTCGTGATGATTTCCTCAGCTAGAGGATTGTCTGATGAATAGCACTCATGGATGTGATAAAAGATTGTCAGAAGTTCTCAATGATTCTACATAAAATCCACCTGAAATGGTAACTTAGACACAGTACTATGGTCTGGAACCTGCATCTCTACAAAAAAGGACTGCATGTAACAAGCAAGTGTTCCTGAATATAATTTTGTATAGCTTGGAAGGGAAAGACTTTGCAACAAGCAGAGACTTTGGGAGGGAGCATTTAGTGCAGAATTAACTTGCATAGACTTGTTTGCTTCCAACAAGACTTTACATGTATATGATATATACTTGCATGCATGACCTAAAAGCAAATACGTATTTTCTAGGAGGAGAAATTTCCTTCTGGGATCCTTGTGTTAGGACTCAGTCACTCAATTTTCACTATTGAGAGCTAGTTTGGTCTAGTGCTTAAGGTGCTAACCTAGAAACTGGACACCATGAGTTCTAGTACTGCCTTAGGCATGAAAGGTATCCCTAAGGTGGCTTTGAGCCTATCACTTTCTCTCAGTCCAACTCATCTCAAAAGGTTGTTCTGGAGAAAATAGGAGGAAGAAGGAGTATTGGGTATGTTCTCTGCTTTGAATTATTTATTAAAAAAATAATAAAGTCAAGTTGTAAATACATAACTAAATAAAAATAAAATAAACCTGCTGGATCCCAAACAAAGGAAAATCAACAACTTACTTACACCAAGTCAGCACCAATACTCTTAATACAGTATTGGCTCTGTACTGCCAACACTGATATTCAGTCTGGAGCAGTTTCTAATCCTACCTGGAGGTATTTGGAAATTAACCTGTAAACTTCTGCATTAGTGGTGGGATTCAATTTTTTTTACAACCGATTATGTGGGCGTGGCTTGGTGGGCGTGGCATGACATGGCTAGGTGGGCATGGCTAGGTGGGTCTGGCAGGGGAAGGATACTGTAAAATCACCATTTCCACCCCACTCCAGGGGAAGTATACTGTAAAATTGCCATTTCCTCCTGATCAGCTGGGACTTGGGAGGCAGAGAATAGATGGGGGCGGGGCCAGCCAGAGGTGGTATTTACCAGTTCTCCAAACTACTCAAAATTTCCGCTACCGGTTCTCCAGAACTGATCAGAACCTGCTGAAACCCACCTCTGGTCTGCATGTAACACATACATTATACAATTAGCCATGGCCCTTTTCCAAATATACAAGTTAGCAACTTTTTTCTAAAAAAATATCCACTCCATGTTTTCGTTGCATTCCTGTTGAGCAGAACCTCAAACTGTATTTGCACAATGCTGCCAACCATAAAGTTTAATTTTTATTCCCTATCTCTATAAAGGCAATAATGCCTGGAATGCTGATGGGTATTCTTAATAAATATAATAAAATAAAAAGAGTGTGAATGTGCTGCCTTCATCAATTTCTCTTCTGTACATGATTTTCCCCACTGTTGTATTTAAAAAACAAAACTAAAGCAAAGATACCATGGGGAATACACAGGAAATTACCATGTCTATATATATGCGTATTTGTGTGTGTGTGTGTACGAGAAAGAGAGAAGAGTGCACCACCTAATATTATTGAATAGTAAATACTATAATGTTCGGTAGCATTCAAAATGATGGTGGAAATTTTCCCACAGGGAATATCTTCCTGACTACAATGCTGGATTTTTCTATCAAGCATGTTTGTTTCTGCAGTTGCCAATGACTATAATGGGTGAGTCAATCACTTGTCAGAGAAAGCTTATTACAGCTGGTGTTCAGCTGGTACAGAAGAAATGGGTCATTAATAGCACACTGTTCTCGGCAGGCTACAAGCCCAGGAGAACTTATCCTTTTATAGGCTCTCGGTGTAGACGTTCTCCCTTATAATGATGACAAAGAGCTGTGACTGCTGGTTTTCAAGGCCATGAAGGAAGAAAACTGCACCATACGTTCATAGAGGGCAGGGGTGGGTTCTACTTACCTTTACTACCAGTTCGCAGCGGGGCCGCGCACTCTTCTGCGCAAGCGCAGAAGCGTTTTGATGACGTCGGGGTCGGTAGGCGGAGCTTCCTGCCGGTTTTACTACCGGTTCTATAGAACCGGTGCAAACTGGGGGCAACCCACCACTGATAGAGAGTCTTCAGTATAATTGAGGGCTCAAGAGTTTGGGCGACCACCGGTGTTTAGTAAGCCCAAAACAGAAAAAGTGGATGATGTGGTAAGGAAATCCATTTTTCCCCCCAGGTATAAGTAGTTCTTGACTTGTGACCATGATTGAGCCCAAAATTTCTGTTGCTAAGTGAGACAGTAGTTAAGTGAAGTTTTGTCCCATTTTAAGACCTGTGTGGCCACAAAGGTCACAGTTAAGTGAACAACTGCATTTGTTAAGTTACAGTAGTGGCCAAAATTGTGGAAATCTTTTGGGAAAAGTGTATTTTCTAAAAACACCACTTTTTTTGAAGTAGTACCATAAAATTATCTATCAATAGAAGAATACTTTAATCAAGAATGTAATGCAATAACTTTTATGGCATATTTGCTATTAGAATAGCAGTTACAGTATAAAGAAGAAACTGAAACATCGAGATATACAAAAATAATCACCATGTCAGTTAATAGTTGCATAACCTTTAGCATAAATTACGGCCTTACAACATCTTCCCATGGAGTGAACCAAGTCTTTTAGTTCTGCAGCTGTTATAATGTGAAACCAAGATTGAACAATTGCTTCTATTAACTGGGTTTTATTGCTGGGTTGCTTCTGACAAACAAGTTTATTTAGCTGGCTCCATAGATTTTCAATTGACCTAATATTCCCAGGCCATTCCAGCAGTGGAATATGATTATCTTGAAACTCCCCCCAAAAAGTGGTGTTATTAGCCATCAAATCTCAAAAATACACTTTTCCCAAAAGGTTTCCACAATTTTGGCCACTACTATAGTAACATGTGAAGCCGCTGGGCGAGATCATCCGTGGTTTCGGGGTGAGATTCCATCAGTATGCTGATGATACTAAGCTGTACATCTCCACCCCGAACCACACCAATGATGCCCTTGACGTGATGTCCCGGTGCCTGGAGGCCGTGCAGATCTGGATGGGGAGAAACAGGCTCAAACTCAACCCTTACAAGACTGAGTGGCTGTGGCTCCCGGCGGTCCAGTATAGTCAGCTGGCACCATTGCTGACTTTTGAGGATGAAACGTTGGCCCCCACAGAGAGGGCTCGCAACTTGGGTGTTCTCCTGGATGCACGGCTGTCTTTGGAAGATCATATGACGGCCGTGGTCAGGGGAGCTTTTTATCGGGTTCACCTGGTACACCAGTTGCATCCCTTTCTGGACCGGGATGCCCTCTGCACAGTCACTCATGCCCTCGTCACGTCACGTCTGGACTACTGCAACGCTCTCTACATGGGGCTCCCCTTGAAGAGAACTCGGAGGCTCCAGCTGGTCCAGAATGCGGCCGCGTGGGTGGTTATGGGTGCGACTCAGCATACCCATGTAACACCCCTCCTGCGCAAGCTGCACTGGCTCCCATTGGTCTTCCGAGTGCGATTCAAGGTGTTGGTCACCATCTTTAAAGCGCTCCATGGCTTAGGACCGGGGTATATACGAGACCGCCTTCTGCCAGCAACAATCTCCCACCGGCCAATATGCTCCCACAGAGAGGGTCTCCTCAGGGTGCCATCGGCCAAACAATGCCGACTGGCAACACCCAGGGGGAGAGCTTTCTCTGTGGGGGCACCAGCCCTTTGGAATGAGCTGCCCCTAGAGCTTCGTCTTAGCCCCGACCTGCACACTTTTCGCCGCGGCCTTAAGACCCTTCTGTTTCAGCAAGCCGGACTGGCCTAATATGAATTTTAAATGGGTGTATGTGTGTTTTAAATTGAGGGCCAAATTTTATATATTTGATTTTAATTGGTTTTAAATTTTATAAATTCATGTGTTTTAATATGGCTGTACACCGCCCTGAGTCCCTCGGGAGAAGGGCGGTATAGAAATTTAATAAAACCTAAAACCTAAACATGGTTGTTAAATAAATCTGACTTCCCCACTGACTTTGCTTGTCAGAAGGTGACTCCAGGACACCGCAGCTGTCATAAATATGAACCAGTTTCCAAACATTTGAATTTTGATCATGTGAGAATGAAGTATTGCATGCTACAAGTATTACAGCTTACAGCTGTAAGTGTGAAAAACAGACATAAGCACTTATTTTCAGTGCCGATGTAACTTCAAACAGTGACTAAATGAACTGTTGTAAGAAGAAGGTTACCTGTAGAATTCAGTACCATTGTTCAGAGTGGTTAAGATCAGATAGTTATGCCAGCCAGTTATGCCACCTAGAGTGTTGTCCTTACTGGTATGCTATACTAGGCACAAAATCTCTATGTTCAAGTATGTGTCATTATTGTTTTAAATTTAGCTATTACTTGCAAGCATCTCTGCCATTTTACTGCTGTAATCACTGGGGTGGATTCTTAAAAAACAAAGGTTGAACTATTCTATGCACAGTTTGTTTGGACAAACTGAAACTACAACTACAAAGAGCTGTGGTGGCGCAGTGGTTAGAACGCAGTACTGCAGGCTACTTCTCCTGACTGCTGGCTGCCTGCAATTAGGCAGTTCGAATCTCACCAGGATGAAGGTTGACTCAGCCTTCCATCCTTCCGAGGTCGGTAAAATGAGGACCCAGATTGTTGGGGGCAATAGGCTGTCTCTATAAATCACTTAGAGAGGGCTATAAAACACTGTGAAGTGGTATATAAATCTAAGTGCTATTGTTATTGCTACAAGTGGTGTCTTTTCCTGCAATGGAAATCAGAGCACTGGAATCCAGTCACCCAAACATCTGCTGGTGACAGTGTCATCTCATTTGCATCATGAAATAGATTTTCAGTATTATAGATGTTTTTTTATAGAGTGTTGTAGTTACAGTCAGCCTCCATAGTGCATTTTTAATAAAATCCTCCAGTAGCACCTTCATGCTGCACACAGCAGCGCAAATTATATTGTCCCCTCTCAATGTTCTCATTTCTTCATCTGTGTTCTTCTTCAGAAGCACCGACTCTTTCTTCTATCTCCCTCTTGTAATGGGCATGGATGCTCCGCTATTTTGACATTCCTGGCTGCAAATCCTGCCCTCAGCAAATGCATTTTGATGCTGATACAAGGCCTCTTGGCTGCCAGTGCTTATGCCCATCTGTTCAGATGGCATACTGCCCACACACAAGATGGTAAGCTATTTTTACCAAAGCAGAGATGCCAAACAGACCAGATGTTCTCAGACACAAAGTGAAATGGAATCATTTGGGAGCATTATGAAGTACCTACTCATTGGGACAATGCCAAAAAGAAGTCTCTTTTTCTATACTCCGGTCCGGCCCATCTTAACACCATAATCATCCCTCCTACCATGACCATGTAAAATAGTACGTCTTGATAGTGCTTTCTCAAGTAAGTAGAGCAATTATATTGCTACCTTCTGATGATCAGTTAGGATGACAAAACAAGCGCTAATGTTTCTTCTGTGCCCTTCCAATTCAGACTTTAAGGATATGAGCTATTAATAAGGAGAAGATCAATTCACAGAGGGTTTTTAGAAACATTTGTCACCATCAGCAGGTCCGTTGTTTTGTCTTGCCCAATCTGATCCTCATCAGTTCTCATTGTAATTGATAGAAACAAACCAAATGGCACATAGTGAAGCTAGAGAAGATTTAGTGAAGATATAGTGTTCCAATGTCTAAAGGGCTACGACGAAGGAGGGGGGTTTGTCAACCTGTTCTCCAAAGCACATGAAAGCAAAACAAGAAGCAATGGACAGAAACTAATCAAGGAGAGAACCAAACCTAGAAATAAGGAGAAATGTCTTGATAGTGAGAACAATTAATCAGTGAAACAATTTGACTCCAGAAGTTGTGGGTGCTGGAGATTTTGAAGAAGAGATTGACCAACCATTTGCTTGAAATGGTATAGCCTGCGCAGGAGGTTGGACTAGAAGATCTCCAAGGTCCCTTCCAACCAGGGGTGCTATTCAGCAGGTTCAGACAGGTTCTGGAGAACTGGTAGCGGAAATTTTGAGTAGTTTGGAGAACCGGCAAATACCACTTCTGACTGGTCCCAGAGTGGGGTGGGAATGGAGATTTTTGCAATATCCTTCCCCCAGGAGTGGGGAGGGAATGGGGATTTTGCAGTATCCTTCGCCTGGAGTGGGGAGGGAATGGAGATTTTGCAATATCCTTCCCCCAGGAACGGGAAGGGAATAGGGATTATCCTTCGCCTGCCACACCCACCAAGCCACCACTGCTTCCAACCGGGTTATTCTGTTAAGATGTACAGCACTAAGGATAAGACATATGTATTGTTGCATTTTACTACACTTTCTTCACTATGAAGAGCCAGAGGTGAGTGACTCTTTGAAGTTAAACAGGGAATATCTACTATAAGATCATGAAAATGTGTCCAGTATCATAATTATCATGAATGTACAATCTTTTTGTACAAAGGTCTACTTGATCAATCAGCTTTTCTTCATTTCAGAGCCATTTGTTGAAATCAGAAACACTTGCAACCTATTGTAAATTAGAGTTCCACCGTGGTGGTAAATCTTATATCCATAATTTGGGGATTATGCCTCTTCTTACTGTTTTAGTCTCCATCCTATTCTGTTTTTATACCATTCTCTAAGTAGCCTTTCAAGATTTAGCGTTGCACATTTTAGGTCAAGACCAGTGTGAAATCCAATTTTTTTTACTACCGGTTTGGTGGGCGTGGCTTGGTGGGCGTGGTGTGGCATGGTGGGCGTGGTGTGGCTTGGTGGGCGTGGTGTGGCTTGGTGGGCGTGGTTTGGTGGGGGTGGCAGAGGAAGGATACTACAAAATCTCCATTTCCACCCCACTCCAGGGGAAGAATACTGAAAAATCCCCATTCCCACCCCACTCTGGGGCCAGCCAGAGGTGGTATTTGCTGGTTCTCTGAACTACTCAAAATTTCCGCTACCGATTCTCCAGAACCTGTCAGAACCTGCTGGATTTCACCCCTGGTCAAGACGTATTTTAAAGTAGCCATTAGATAATGTTTTAAAATCCTTTTCCTTAATACAGTGAAGGTGTTAATGTACATTGCCAACTCACCTAAGAAAAGTGAAAGCCAAGAATGATTAACTTTTTTTATTTTATATCAAATCATTAAAATTCATGGTTTTGTACTGATACTGCAGAAGATGCTGTAGTAAACCTTTGAATACTACATCTGAATTACTTCTTAATACAAGTGGATGTGCATAGGTTATATGAGGAAACAACCAATCCTATTGCTCCCTACCAGATTTCCAGAGAGACTACACGTACACACACAATTTCTTAAGTTTAGTCCAAGCTCCACTTTCTATTTTTATGTTCTGGAAATCCTGAACTATACTCAGGGACTTCATGGCTTCCTTTCATGATTTTCTTTCAGCCCAAGATTGCATAAGATAGGTACTTGTGACTTGTGTAAGATCCAGTTATTGATAAAACTCATCCCAGAGTTTCTTGAAAGAATCTGGCCAGGAAGTATGAACATCTGTTACTGCTTTTTTCTGACATCACTGTTCCTCTTCTGTTCAAATCCCCAGTCCTATAATGCCACTTATTCAAAGCCACCAAAGACTGAAGCAATGCCAGTTCAATCTGTCCCCAGCAGTGGTGGGATTCAACATTTTTTACTACTGGTTCTGTGGGCGTGACTTGGTGGGCATGGCATGGCATGGCATGACTTGGTGGGCGTGGCAGGGGAAGGATACTGTAAAATCTCCATTCCCTCCCCACTCCAGGGGAAGGTTACTGCAAAATCCCTATTTTTACCCCACACCAAGGGAAGGATACTGTAAAATCTCCATTCCCTCGCCACTCCAGGGGAAGGTTACTGAAAAATCCCCATTTCCTCCCGATCAGCTGGGACTTGGGATGCAGAGAATAGATAGAGGCGGGACCAGTCAGAGGTGGTATTTACTGGTTCTCCAAACTACTCAAAATTTCCGCTCCTAGTTCTCCAGAATTGGTCAGAACCTGCTCAGTACCGCCTCTGCAGCATCCCCACTTGAAGTTTTACGGTGAAAGGCCTTCTGAGAAACAAACCTTAAAACAGAGATCCCCAACCTTTGTGGCTTTGTGGACTGGCAGGGCAGTGAGGGGATGGTTCCAGATGAGTGACGTGGAAAACACGTGCACATGTGCAGCTCCATTTGTGCGAGCAGCAGGCAGGCACGCATACCACTCTTGCAAATCGAACGTGCACACGTGCTCGCCCACCACTCCCGTGGCCCAGTTCCGAATGACTCAAGACCCAGTAGTGGGCCACACGGCCCAGAGGTTGGGGACCCCTGCCTTAAAACATCCCAGAGAGATAATTCCATATGATATTCTATTCAGGCTGTTCCCATTATCTCATCCTCTTGTTTGTTTTTCATTGCTGGTGGAATATTAAAAGTGAAGCAAGTGCAACACAGCAGAGGATTCTTATTCTTTATTAAGAGATTGCACAGGGGTGTAAAATCCATATAGTCTATAATCCTGTTATGTTTCTCTTTCTTTCCTATTCACAAAGAAGCAGATGCATATTGTTTTCTTCTAAGGGCCTCTTATTATACTTTAAGTAAAAGCAAATGATTCAAAATCTAAGCTATTGTAGTCTTGAGGAACATTCCTGTTTCCCCTGTTGGAAAATCTGCTTCAAGAATCTATCTCCATCCAACCCCTAATTGTCTTTGTAACTTTGTGAAGTAACATTGGTTAGTGTCAGACATTACTTCATAGTTATTATTTAGGCTGATGCCGCAGGTTTTCCTTTCCTTACACAACACAAGCCCTATTTATGGAAACAATGGGAAGAGGAAGGGAAAATTACTTTTCCTAGGAGAGATTTCTATCGTTTGGAAGCTGGCAGCGATGTGTGCTGGTTTCCTGGTGTATGAAATGAAAATACAACATACATATGGGTTTTTTTTCTATCTCTCTCTCTCTTTCCCACCTTCCAATCTCAATTTCCTGAAGTATTTAAATTAAGAAATGCACAGTTTTCATATGGGACATGGCAAGGGTGATGAGGGAGAGAAAATGTTAGTTTATGCATTTTGCATAGTGATGGGCAAATTATCAGACTGCTGCTCCAAAATTTCACAAATGCTGCTTGCTTGCCTTAAAAAAAGGCAAGTTTTGCTCCCAGGATCCCCAAAGAAATAGTTTAACAGAGTTCAGAATCACTGGAGGTAGCTCACTATAGCTCCGCATAAGCGCTGAGCTGTTTAATTAGATTTGCACAAAAGCAGTTGACTCACTCAGTCAATCACAGTCAATGCCATCACATTATTCAGAAATGCTTTGTGGCATTCTCTAAAGTATCAGTGTGTACCTGTTTGGGGGTTTGGGGAGCACTCTCAGTGCATTGAGGCTCTGGGCCCATACCAGATAGAGAGATGGGGTAGGAAGAGGGACCCTACTTGATTAGTTAAACGGAATAAATATTCAAGTGTTGGAAGAAATGTCCATCTGGGTTCAGTTCCAAGTGGGGATAAAGACATTGGAAACATGGAGACTTCTTGGAAAGATGGTTTCAATGTGGACAGGATCACATGCCTTGAAGATCTTGGGTGAAGAAAAAAAAGGGAAGAGATGCTGAGAGTGCCTGAGTTTTATACCCTCTCTGGGCTTTTGAATTTGAGCTTGTATTCTAACTTCGGTAACTTTGTAGGTTGTGTTTTTGAGTCCCAAGCTTGGTTGAGCCTTGCTGGGTGATGATCTAATGAAAGAGCTTTGGGCAATTCTTATTATGGCTCTGCTTGAAGAAGGTAGATCTTTGTTATATAGAATAGACTGGCCCAGGCCTTAATAGCCCACTGACAAAGGGGGGAGGGCGAGTTTCTCCCTTCCTTTTAGGGGAAATATTCTGCCTTTTTAATATTTCCTAAAATATCTCATTTTCCTAGGAGAGGGGTCAGTGTTAACTTCCTATACAAGCAATGTCCAGCCATTTTCCCAGCAGTTGGCCACAAACATTGGAGCTAGAGGCTACTGTTGCTCCAAGTAGGAGCTGTAATTTCCAATTTACATAAGACTAGGTGCTTATTCCCAAGTAAGGAAAGAAAGATAAATAGGATGCTGGAGAGCTGCCTGTAAAGCAGTAAGAGGGAGAGACTAAGAGGGGAAAAAAACTTCTTGAGATGATCTCATAAAGATGAAGAGGAGAAAGATAATAATTCTTTATGGATGCTTTCTGCTCTCTTTTCGTAACCAGTCTCTAGACATATGATCTCAGCTGTTTTTGAGAGAGATGCTGTTCTTGGCTCTACAGCAGCCATTTGAAACTAAAACAACATTTCTGTGATGGATATGACATGTTCTACTGGCAGGAACTCCTAACTCAACCTGTCTCCTGGAATTTTCTCCCTCCCCGCCTGTGACACACACTCTGTTCGCTGTTTGAGAACTTTACCATGCACTGAAGGAATTATGCCAATTATCTATCTTTTAAACTGTTACCCAAGGATTTGGAAAGAAGAAATGATCTCACTTCTCTACCTTCTGCTTAACTAACCCGAAGAAGGGATTTTGGAGGATGTGCACGACTCTCTCCGCTGTACTGGACTATTTTAACAATTGTGGAAGAGCTTTCTAATAGAATTGAAGCATAAGAGGAGAAGACAATCAGCTATTTTGCTATAAATCAGTTTTTAAAAGAGCAGCTAAGCTTGGCTTTATAGTTCTCTAGTTCTGTAAAACAAACAAGAAACACAAGAAAGATGCATTCCCAAGCAAGCAAGTTCAACCTACAGACGTAATCTGACATCCATCTGGCTTCCAGAAGCGAGAAAGCTTTGAAGCTGTTCTATGGGATGGCTGGAACTCTTGATGGTTGTAGTTTGTACATGTTTTTGTATCAAGTGGGCAATCACATTTTGTTTGTTTGTTTTATACTACATTTTAATCTTGCTTTTGTTAGCAGCCCAAACTCAGTTCAGTGCAGGGCAGGGCCTAAATCAAATCAAATGCATGATTAATACACACTTGGAGAGGAAGAGAACAGAGTCACCATCGCTTCTTCTGAAATCCAAACCAACTTTCCTAGGTTTGGATTATCACCTGTGAGCCAGTCTAGCAGACTATAGAAAAGGGAGAGATGGAAGGCATGGCTTTTGGCTCAGCTGATCCCAGGAAATTTTGCTCTTGCTTTTCATTTTTTTTCTCCCCTTCATAGAATCCTAAAATGCACAACTGAATCTCAATGGCATTATGTTTAATGATGATTAAAAAGTCACTTTTATGTTTAAAACATTTCTCATTGCTCAAGTTTTAATTCCTCACTATTAAAACATCAATTCATACAACTTAAAATAAAATCTCTTAAAAGCTGCCAGATGCTCCTTAACAGCGACAGCAGAGATACCCCATAGGCAGCCAATTTCCAAAGTACCTCATGTTAGGTTTTGTGCAAAAGCTCTCCTAAACAACCACAAGTGTTTTTATCACAACCGGGCATCATGACTTCACGGCTCTGCTATGGTCAGGAGACTGCAAGACCTGACCTTGACTGGCTGACGCATGACTCTGGGATGGGAATCAAAAGTCTGAGACCTTCACAGCTTTGAATCTACATGAAGATTCGTTCCCCCCTCCCCCTTCTTCTCCTTCAGCAAGCAAGACTGAAAAATAAGCAGGCTTGCTCAGAACAAGCTCTAAACTTCTAGACTTTTCTTAAGGAGGAATCAAAATATGTCACAAAACTGCTCGAAATAACAATGGTCTTCCCGCATTGTTACTAGAGACAGCAAACTCTGACTGGTTTAAACAAGCAAACAATCATTCGTTTTTTTTCCAGAAAAAAAAATTCTGCATAGAAATGACACTCAAAGTAATAGACACAATAATTAGTAGTTACACAGAACTAAATTGTTTAGAAAAAGCTACCGTATTTTTCAGACTATAAGATGCACCGGTGTATAAGATGCACCAAGATTTTGAAGAGGTAAGCAAGAAAAAAATGTTTTTGCCTTCCCCGGCCCCCAGGAGCACTCTGCAGGCCTCCCAAACCCTCTATGCGTCCCGTTTTTGCGAAAAACAGGCCTGTTTTTTGCAAAAACGGGGGTATTTTTGCCCTCCCCAGCCCACAGGAGTACTCTGCATGCCTCCCAAAGCCTTTGCGCACCCTGTTTTTTAAAAAACAGGGCCATTTTTCGCAAAAATGGGACATATGAGGCAGGGCTTCAGGAGGCCAAAAATGGCTGTATTCGGTGTATAAGACACACCAACATTTCCACTCTCTTTTAGGGTGCGGGGAAGTGCATCTTATACTCCAAAAAGTACGGTAACTAAGATATATAATCAGTAAAGCAAAGATTCACGTGGTTCTAAATGAATTCCAAAGGATGACCTAACAGTAAACTTTGTCCTGTTCAGAGCTTCCCTGCTGTTTCTGGATTCAAACAATGATTTGTTCTTGACTCTATGTACATTGAGCTGGATTGGGTTCCCCTAATCTTAAAAAATTGAAAGAAAGATTCCCAAAGGTCTGAACCTCCTTGATGTTTTGAACACAGTGGACACTGTGGGAGAAAGTAGTGTGACTGGATTACTGACCCGACTCAGCAGATGCAGTCCAGACATTTGACACAGCACACAAGGTGAAGCTACTTCTAGCGGTCAATGGTCCTTTAGCAATAACTTCTTTTACTTACTTTAGATGAAATGTAGTGCTTCTTCTCCAGCTTTTTCCACAGCTTGCTTATTATATGTATATGCCACCCATCTCACTATCCTAAATGACTCTGGCCAGCTTACAATGAAATCAAAACATAGGTATAAAAACATTAAAATTAAGAGTAAGATAACCTAACCATGGATTTCCCATGTTTGGTACTGAAGGCATCTCTTATGGACATAAGAGGAGTCCTTCTCAGGGAAACTCCAAATCTCAGAGTATCTCCCACATCTGGGCAATCAAAGAAAATGGCTGCCATGAAGATTAGTTGTCTGTTCAGAAAATGGCCTCCAAAGTTAGTGTGGCTAATTTAAAAAACAAACAAACCAATTAGCAGAAGGTAAAAAGGTGACATTGCTCCTGGATACCCTGTTTAGCAATCCAGAATGTTGTTGTTGTTAGTTGTGAAGTTGTGTCCAACCCATAGCGACCCCATGGACAATGTTCCTCCAGACCTTCCTGTCCTCTACCATCCCCTGGAGACCATTTAAGCTCACGCTGACTGCTTCAGTGACTCCATCCAGCCACCTCATTCTCTGTCTTTAGCAATCCAGGATACTTATTATTAACTCACAATAATAATTCCTTTTTTTCCAGGCAGTCTTACACATTTACAAACCAGAGTCCCGGACAGCAGCCTCTCACCATTTCATTTAAATTTCATTTAAATTTTGCTTATGCAAAAAGTAAGTGTATTCTTGGATAAGAAACCGATACTTCACTTACAGCACCCTAGCATTTTCTACCTTTTTATTTAACATTAAAATACTCCTAAAATTTTAAAGACTGAGTAGTGCATGAAGCCTAGCAGGCACAAAGGAAAGTATAAACTGCTACACTACTGTTCAGGGGCATCATGCAGGATATCCCAGAGCTCATGTAATTTATGCCACTAAACGTTTTGAGTGACCTTTTTTATCCTAAGTTAATAAAACACAAGTACATGCTTCAGAATGCGCATAACATGAGTGGGCTGAGATGAGTCTTGGGATTTCTGCCATCCCTGTAATGTGAATTGTAAGAACAGAGTTTCCCTCCGCACATGTAAGTCCACCGTACCACACTTTCTTAGGGGATAAGCAAATTATAAAAAGCACCAACAAAGAAATGAGAAATAGTAAGGCAAATAGACGAAAGAAAAAGCAAAGATAGCTGAACATGGTTTACAACAGCAACATTCATCATACTTTTCCATCCGAGTAAACTGTTTTATTGCTTCCGCTGCATCAGTCCAACCTTTCATACATTGTTTTTTGTTCCCCAAAAACTTTTCTCTTTTTTCTTTGTTATCAACATTAGTTTTAGCAATGGGTAAAAAAACAGGAAGGCCCTTCTTCCTTCTAGAAGGGGATATATAAGTAGTCACCAGATTACGACCACTTGTTCAGTGAATATTTAAAATTGTGACAGCACTGTACAAGGAGGACTTACAACTAGCCCTGAAAGTTCCGGCAATCATAATATCTCTGTGGGCACAGGATCACAATTTGCATGCTTGGGAACTGACTCACAATGACAACAGTTGCAGCATCCTGTGGTTATGCAATCACCCACAAACAAGCTAGCAGAAGGTCACAAGTTCTTCCCCACTCCTGCTGATTTATTGCCTACCCGCCTGTGGCAGCTATGAACCTGCTTCTGGCACCCATGCATCTACCCACACTCCATAGCACCTGCCCACAACACCCAACCACCTGTGGGACCCACTCACCTTCCTGCAGTCTGTAGTGCCTGCCTGCACCACTCACTCTCCAACTCGCACTCCTACCTATGGTGCCTGTCCAGGGGTGGGTTCTAAATTTTTTTAGTACCGGTTCTGTGGGCGTGGCTTATTTTGTGGGCGTGGCTTGATGGTCATGTGACAATTCTTTAGGATTTAGCAGAGGTACTGGTCTACCAGGCTTTTAACTGCTTGCAGAGCTGTACCGGTCTACTCATTTGTTTTTGGAGGCATCAGTCTACCCATTTGTTTTTGCAGGCACCGGTCTACTCATTTGTTTTTGGAAGCACCGGTCTACCACCACACTGCCTTTTAACACTGGTCAGCTGTAGGGCGGTCTTTTGAAGCCCCGCGGCAAGAGTTTAAACAGTTTTTTTCCTTCTAGCCGATCAGCTGGGACTCAGGAGGCAGCAATAGATTGGGGGTGGGGCCAAATAAAAGGTAAGAATAATGTAGGGGGCCCGGGAGGGGCGAGAGGGTGGGGGGGCAGAACCGGTTCAGTGACGTCATATCATCACTTCTACTGGCTCAGCGGAACGGGGCCGAACCGGGAGGAACCTACCACTGTGCCTGTCCATGCACAGCATCCAAGTGCCCATACACCTGTAGATCTCACCCTCCGACCTTCTTGCCTGGAACTCCCATCTTTTCCCACATCACAGTCACATGAGATCTTCACTTAATGACCCACACAGTCCTGGGGTTACAACAGAAACTGGGACAGTTGAGATTGTCATCACTAAGCAATGTGGTCAAGTGATGTCACACTTTACAACCACATCACTTAGTGTAGGAAATTTTGATCTCAATTGTGGTTGTAAGATGGGGAACAAGGATTTATAGTAAAAGTTTATGGAAAACTGAAAGTGCAATATAGGAACAACATATTTGGAAATATCTTACAATAAGCAATGTTCAGTTTGTATAACAAGAAATTTGAGATGTGCAAATCAACCAGGATTCCAGTCAAGTTTGAGATTCATGGATCAGGATTCATACAATTCGAACTGAATTTGAGGTTCAGTGCAGGGATGGGTTCTACTTACCTTTACTACCGGTTTGCAATGGGGCCGCGTGCGCGCGCTCACTTTGCTCGTGCATGTGCGGTCTTCTGCACATACGCAGAACCATTTTGATGACATCGGGGTCGGTGGGCAGAGCCTCCCACCGGTTTTACTACCGATTCTATAGAACCGGTGCAAATCGGGGGCAACCCACCCCTGGTTCAGTGGAAACGAGACACCATTTGAACAGTCTGGAAATTCAATTTATAAACAGTTTTGACTATTGATTATTTTATATTATAGTATAGATTAAACTAGAGATCTTCAGCATTTATTTATTAATATGTTTATTTATTTGCTTGTTTTGCAGAATGTGATGAAAATATCAGAATGATCATCAGAGGCGTAACTTTCAACCAATTTTCCCAACAGTGCCTCCACTCTTATATAAAATTTTAATCAGATATTTTCAAGGTTTTCACTGTTGTAACTTTTGGAAATATATTTCTTTTAAGGCAAATATATGAGAGATGAGGAAAGACATCACAAACAAAACAATAATATCTCAGAAATGATATCTCAACACTTTCTCAGAAGTGGCAAATCTTGCCAATTAAACCCATTGAATCTCTGACACACTTTCAAATAGCTTCAAAGTGATTCAGAAGCACCTGACTTGATTTGGTACCTCAAATCAATTCAGAGATTCAATTAGAAGATTTGATTTGAAAGAGGGGATAGATAGGGAACTCATCAAATTTGCAGACGACACCAAGCTAGCAGGAATAGCCAACACTCTGGAAGATAGGCTTAAGATACAGAAGGATCTTGACAGACTTGAACATTGGGTCCTATCTAACAAAATGAAATTCAATGGTGAAAAATGTAAAGTTCTAGATTTAGGCAAGAAAAACAAAATGCACAAGTACAGTATGATACCTTGCTCAATAGTAGTAACAGTGAGAAGGATCTTGGAATCCTAGTGGACAATCATTTAAATAAGGTTTTGGTTATCACCTTTAGAGCGCTCCATGGCTTAGGACCTGGTTATTTACGGGACCGCCTGCTACCACCAATAGCCTCCCACCGACCAGTACGCTCCCATAGAGAGGTGCTCCTCCGGGTGCCGTCGGCCAAACAATGTCGACTGGCGGCCCCCAGGGGAGAGCCTTTTCTGTGGGGGCACCTACTATCTGGAATGGGCTCCCCCCGGAGATACGGAGGATCCCGGATCTGCGTACCTTCCGTCGCGCGCTCAAGACCTTCCTATTTCACCAAGCCGGCCTGATCTAAGTCTTTCCCCTTTTTAAATGGAAATTTTAAATCTGGTTTTAAATTATTGGGGTTTTAAATTTGTTCAGCCAAATTATTTAATTCGTTTTAATTTATTTTAAATTTTGTATTTATATGTTTTATTCCATGGCTGTTCACCGCCCTGAGTCCTTCGGGAGTAGGGCGGTATACAAATTCAATAAAATAAAATAAAATAAATAAATGAGCTGGCAGTGTGCAGCAGTGGTACCTTGCTCAATAGTAGTCACTGTGAGAGGGATCTTGGAGTCCTAGTGGACAACCATTTAGATATGAGCCAGCAGTGTGCAGCAGCTGCCAAAAAAGCCAACACAGTTCTGGGCTGCATAAACAGAGGGATAGAATCAAGATCACGTGAAGTGTTAATACCACTTTATAATGCCTTGGTAAGGCCACACTTGGAATACTACATTCAGTTTGGTCACCACAATGTAAAAAAGATGTGGAGACTCTAGAAAGAGTACAGAGAAGAGCAACGAAGATGATTATTTTTATATTTAGCCTATATTTAGCCATATGTTTTAGTTTCCAGGGGACTGGCGACTAAAAGAACAGCTGCAGGAACTGGGTATGTCTAGTTTAATGAAAAGAAGGACTAGGGGAGACATGATAGCAGTGTTCCAATATCTCAGGGGCTGCCACAAAGAAGAGGGAGTCAAGCTATTCTCCAAAGCACCTGAGGGCAGGACAAGAAGCAATGGGTGGAAACTAATCAAGGAGAAAAGCAACCTAGAACTAAGGAGAAATTTCCTGACAGTTAGAACAATTAATCAGTGGAACAACTTGCCTCCAGAAACTGTGAATGTTCCAACACTGGAACTTTTTAAAAAGATATTGGATAACCATTTGTCTGAAGTGGTGTAGGGTTTCTTTCCTAAACAGGGAGTTGGACTAGAAGACCTCCAAGGTCCCTTCCAACTCTGTTACTCTGTTTTCTTTTTTTCTGAGTTATTTGACTGAAATGCCTATGAATTCTTCAAAACTTTGCACTCAGCTTTTTTTAAAAATAAAAATAAAGAATATGTATACTAAGTGATTAGATTTGACTTACAATGTGGTAAGCATGGTATCTTTCAGGAACCAAAAGTGCAATGTCTAGTTTAGTTCAAATATGCTCATGCTATCCTTTCTAAATTAGAATATTTAATACAGAGATCGCCTTTCAAACCAAGATGCTATTTTGAGATTCCCACCAACTAGAAAATAAATTTGCAATGTACTGGCACATGCTTTTGGGATGCAAAACACAAGAGAAGCAGGAACAAACCTCCAGTACACAAAGTGAACAATGTAAATAATGTCTTCAAAAATTGGCATAAAGAAGGCTTTTACTTCATTTACGATGGAGGAGATATTGTTTTACATCTGGTTTGCATTTTTCTTTAGCCTTCTGCCAGGAATGATTCCAAACACAGAATACAAAGCTGCATCCAATGAACATATATATTTCTAAAGGATTCTTTCATTGATTCCCACAGTTGTCATAGTGGATAGTTGTTCTACAACATCTTCTTTTTTTTAATTAGCTTTCACCTTTTTAGGATAAAAACATATAGCCTGCAACATTGCTGCTGATGTATAAAGCCATCTATATTATTTAGAAAGCAATTACAGAGAATAAGACAACAAAAATGTTGTAGATGACATTTTCCCAATTGTTCTAAACCAGTTATATTCTCTAAAGGCTTTGTCTTTAAAGTCATATTAATGACAGCGCAATACACTCTTATGTTGAGTTTTATATTTCCAAGGACTAAAAAGGCTACCATATTTGCTAAAGATCCTCATGTTACATCACTGGGGCCATATTTGTCCTTGTCCAGTTGCCATGGTGTCAAAATGGTCTGGCAAATGTTTCCTGAGGGAAGAAATGGATGATCTTACCCTCTATTTTCTCCCCTTCACTACCAAAGCAACTCGGGGTGCATTTTCTCGCTCTTTTTCTGAAGTGCTTCAAGTTATCCTCAAGTCCATTTCAACTGTTGGCTATTGCCAACTGCAGTTAGTGGACTACTTTGCAGATAGTCCTCAACATATGACCACAACTGAGCCCCAAATTTCTTTTGCTATGTGAGTTGTTAAGAGAGTTTTGCCCCATTTTACGACCTTTCTTGCCACAGTTGTTTAGTGAATCACTGCAGTTGTTACATTAGTAACACAGTTGTTAAGTGAATTGGGTTTCCCCATTGACTTTGCTTTTTAGAAGGTTGCAAAAGGTGATCACTCAAATGGCCCCAGGACACTGAAGCCGTCATAAATATGAGTCAACTACCCAAACATCCAAATTTTGATCACATGACATTCTGCAACAGTCGTAAATGTGAAAATGGTCATATGTCGCTTTTTTCAGTGCCATTGTAACACTGAATGGTCACTAAATGAACTGTTGTAAGTTGAGGACTGCCTGTAACAGTGCAATGGTTATAAACACTGCTGTGTAGATGAAAGGTTATGTCAAGCTAAGTTGAAGAATGATGTGACATAATTCAGTCAGAGTTCTTTATTTACTCATAACAGACAAAATCTTGCCAGACTAAACACCAACTGCTCCCAACATATGAATACATCCTGGAAGATTCTAGGAGTGGCTATCTTTATTCTCTTCCTCTGTGTCCTATCCATTTCTGGGCTGGGCTGCCTCTTGTCTCCCTCCTCTCTCTGGAATATACTCCCTTTTTCCTAGGAAACTGCCATTTCACTGTAGTCCATCACACCATCTGCCCATCTCTTGCAGGGTGCTGGTTTGAAATTCAACAGATTTTTTAAAATTACGTTTCCTTCCCTCTGGGCTTCTTAATTTCCCCTGTGTTTTTTATTCATTGTTTTTCCAGTCACTTTGAGTTTCATGAGATGGTTTTATCATCAGCTCCTAAATAGCCAAGATGCCTTGAAACTCTTCTAGCTCGAGAAACTGGAAAAATGATAAAATGATGCATGGAGGGGTGGTTTTCTTTGTTTGTTTTATGCATTTGGTTTTAATAGTTTTAATATGGTTTTCATGTTATTTTAATTTATTTTATTGGGAGACATCCAGAATTTGCTATAATATGAGCGATATAAGCTATATATAAGATATATAAATGTTTAAATAAATAAACACATGGCTGGAGAGAGGGAGAGGGAGAAGAAAATAGAGAGGGAAGAAAATATTTTGGAAAGCCCTTAAAAACCTTTCTTTTTAAGGCAACCTTGGAGAACCCATGGGAACAAGAGGCCTGTGTTATGCTTAGAATATATCAATTGTCTTGCAATAATGAACTAGATGAGATAGATAGATAGATAGATAGATAGATAGATAGATAGATAGATAGATAGATAGATGATAGCATGTTTCCCTGAAAATAAGATGCTGTCTTATATTTTTTTGCCACCAAAAAAGGCACCAGGTCTTATTTTGGGGGGTGGGGGGATTTCATCCACTGGCTCACCTCATTTGCACGCATCACCCCCAGCCTCTTTTTCACTATCAGAGGCCTTCAGGAACTTCTTAGTCCAGCAAGGCCAGCAAGGCTTTCCTGAAGGTCTTTCTAGCCCAGAACAAATGGGCTGAGATGTGCAAGGCCTGGCTGCAACAGTCTGATGGTAAGTAATAGGGCAACTCCTCCATCGCCCCATCCCCACCCTAGCTTAATTTTTAACCTGTACACCCTGGAGTGGGAGGTGTTGCGTCCGGACATCGAGCACATGACAGGGACGGAGCAGCTGATTGGTTCATTTGCCAGCAATCAGCCGGTGGGAAATGGGCACCTCCGGATTGGCCCAGCCACTGACAGCTCAGTATAAAAGAGCTGTCAGTGCCTCAGAAGCTGGCTCGCTCTCCAAGGTCCTCAGTTACATGAGCGAGTCAAACGTTAGCTGTTGATTGTTAGAAATAAAGCATTGTAACCAGAACCACTGAACTATATCTTTCAAAGATCCTGGAGCACAGGGGAACTGCCAGAGGATTGGAACAGAGATGATGTAGTTACCATCTTCAAAAAAGGAAAAAAAAATAGATCCAGGAAACTACAGACCTATCAGCCTGACCTCAATACCGGGGAAGATTCTGTAAAAGATAATCAAACAATGAATCACCAAACACCAAGAAGCAAACCAAGTAATAGCCAAACGCCAACATGGGTTTGTCAAAAACAGATCATGCCAAACTAAACTTATTGCATTCTTTGACAAAGTGACAAAAGTGGACCAGAGGAATGCTGTCAATATAATTTACTTGAACTTCAGTAAAGCATTTGATAAACTAGACCATAACCTACTACTAGATAAAGTAGGAAAATGTGGATTAAACAACATCACCACCAGATGGATTCATAACTGGCTAACCAACCGCACTCAATGTGTAGTCCTCAATGGAACTGCATCTACATGGAGGGAAGTATGCAGTGGAGTACCCTAGGGCTCTGTTTTAGGCCCAGTACTCTTCAAAATCTTCATCAATGACTTGGACGAGGGGATATATGGGGAACTCATCAAATTTGCAGATGACACCAAGCTGGCAGGAATAGCCAACACTCCAGAAGATAGGCTCAAGATACAGAAGGATCTTGACAGACTTGAACATTGGACACTATCTAACAAAATGAAATTCAACAGTGAAAAAAGCAAGGTTCTACATTTAAGAAAGAAAAACAAAATGCACAGGTACCATATAAGTGGTACCTTGCTCAATAGTAGTCACTGTAAGAGGGATCTTGGAGTCCTAGTGGACAACCATTTAGATATGAGCCAGCAGTGTGCAGCAGCTGCCAAAAAAGACAACACAGTTCTGGGCTGCATAAACAGAGGGATAGAATCAAGATCACGTGAAGTGTTAATACCACTTTATAATGCCTTGGTAAGGCCACACTTGGAATATTGCATTCAGTTTTGGTCGTCACAATGTAAAAAAGATGTTGAGACTCGAGAAAGAGTGCAGAGAAGAGCAACAAAGATGATTAGGGGACTGGAGGCTAAAACATATGAAGAACGGTTTCAGGAACTGGGTATGTCTAGTTTAATGAAAAGAAGAACTAGGGAGACATGATAGCAGTGTTCCAATATCTCAGGGGCTTCCACAAAGAAGAGGGAGTCAAGCTATTCTCCAAAGCACCTGAGGACAGGACTGATCTGTCCCCGTCCACACACACACACAAACACAAACACAGCCAGCCGAGGGTTAAGGAAGCACTTGGAACACACCCAGCTCTTTATCTCCAACTTGGCAGCGATATACACGCCGTCTGCCAAGTGCTTTTATTTCCACAGAAAACAGAAAGATAAATACTCAGCTTCCAAACGTCCAACAACAATAAATATTCCTCCCAGCAGTTCCGAATGAGGCTTTAGTGACTATCCAAGGTTAGTTTTGTTCGTTACAAGGATCACTGGCCACCACCCTCTATTATATAGTCTCTGGGGTGTGGTCCAGTGACTCAGTTCTAATCCCTAGCACGCCTCCTGAGCTGCTGCAATCGTTTATCACGCCTTCGGAGGCGTCCGTCCAGGAATGATGTCTCTCCCTCGCTCTCATCCGAGCCACCTGTCTCTCTGCTAATCTCCTCTCCCTCGGCCGGCACCTGAGACAGTGCCAGAGGGGAGGGGCCTGGAGAGGGAGGCCTGGCTGACTCCTCTTCCTCATGCTTGGAGCTTTCTTCCTCCGATGGGACAGGCTCAGAGGGCGGGGCCACAACAAGGACAAGAAGCAATGGGTGGAATCTAATCAAGGAGAAAAGCAACCTAGAACTAAGGAGAAATTTCCTGACAGTTAGAACAATTAATCAGTGGAACAACTTGCCTGCAGAAGTTGTGAATGCTCCAACACTGGAAGTTTTAAAGAAGATGTTGGATAATCATTCGTCTGAAGTGGTGTAGGGTTTCCTGCCTGGGCAAGAGGTTGGACTAGAAGACCTCCAAGGTCCCTTCCAACTCTGTTATTCTATTCTAACCTTTATATTGCCTCGACTCCTTCTTATGCCTTGTTCTGAGAACAGAACAGGCGGGGTTTTAATTAGGGCTTATTTTGGAGGGTAGGGTTTATATTGGGTGCACATGTAAAAATCAAGCTAGACTTACTTTCTGAATAGGTCGTATTTTCGGGAAAACATGGGGGAGAGAGAGATGAGAGTAGATAGATGAGAGAGGGAGGGGGGAGAGAGAAGGAGGGAGAGATGTTATTAAAACAACAGGATGATAAAAAGTGT